>NC_134710.1:465687775-466329025 GCF_043290135.1 Rhipicephalus microplus
CGGGATCGATATCAGGACCTTTATATGTTCAGTTTAACGCTCTCCCAACTGAGCCATTTCAGCTGACGGGAGAAAGAGAACAGCGGGATCTAACAGTTCTTGCGCTTCGGTAAAAGCGCTTTATTAAAGCTGTTGCTCATTATTACATGTCTTTCACACTGTTCCGGTTCTTTCGCAACACCTACTGTCGCGATACAATCTTAATCAACCTTTCTTTATCAAGCATGTGTGTTCACCTGCGTAACCGTTTCACTCGTTAGAATTATTGCAAAATACATCTATACCGACAGATTTCAAGTCAAGTCAAGTCAAGTTTATTTCCAACAACATCAAGTCGGAGGTCCTTAGGCGAAAAGATGTCGGAGACATCTTGAGAGAGCCCAAGAACCCGTTCCAGAGCAGCAGGCATTTTACAAAAATATCGCGTAATTCACTGTACATGCATAAGCCAAAATGAGAGCTTAGTACTTTTTCCTTTTAGTGAACAAAATACATACATAATTTCACGTAGGTCGCATAAATCTTGTAGGCATATGCGCAAAACAACAATTCTTATACAAAAAGGAAAGAAAACATGTAAAAAACATGATAACGAAAGATAGCTAGTGCTGTTTGAGCAATTCCTATGCGTGTAACAACATACTTCGTACATGTTTCTTGAATATACGTTCAGGCAGTTCGAAGTCGATACTGGTTAAGAATTTGTTCAATATTGTTGGTATCTGGTGGTGTAGAAGGCATTCTCCGTAACGTGTGCGAGAAAAGGGAACTGGTCTTAGTTGATTTCGGAGAGCGTATCGACAGGAGCTGTCAATTGAATGCTGATGAAGTTTGTTTTTCTGAATATAAAGTATTAGTTTATATGTGTAAAGGTCACTTGCTCTAATAAGATCATGATTTATAAAGAGCTGATGAGTACGTAGTTCGCTAGGAAGCCCATAAAATTTTTCAAATATTCTAAGAACCTTTTTCTGTAACGTCTCTAGTTTGTTGAGGTTCTGAGCAGACGTTTTTGCCCATACTAGTGCGCAGTAAGATAACCGAGAATAGAAATGGGCGTAGTATATAGCCTTTTTAAGCCATAATGGTACAAGGTCTGATAACTTATACATGCAGCCAACAGTTTTACCTAATTCAGAGACAAGTTTTGATATATGTATGTTCCATGACATGTTTTCCTCAAACCATACTCCTAGAAATTTTTGCGTTTTAACACATTCCAGCGTGGTGCCTTGAAAGGAGAAATTCAGTGTAATGCATGGCTTATTAGGAGGCCTAAATATAACATATTTTGTTTTACTTGCGTTTAAGTCAAGCTTGTTTTCATGGAGCCACAGTTCCAGGTGTCTTAAATAATTAGTTACAGTAACTTGAAGATCGGCCACTGTATCAGCACTGAAAAAGGCATTCGTGTCATCTGCGTACATGACTAGTTTTTCTGTGTATGGGATATTACATATATCATCTATATAAAGTATAAATAACAAGGGTCCTAAGATAGAACCTTGTGGAACGCCTTGCTTAAGTTCAGTTGCTTCTGACGCTAAGCTTCCGAGTGTAACATATTGTTTTCTATCAGATAAGTAATTCGTAATAAGTTTAAGAGCAGCGCCACGCAATCCATAGTCAAATAATTTTTCTTCTAGAATGTCATGTTTTATGCTATCGAAAGCCTTCCTCAGGTCAAGGAACAGTCCTACTGTATATAGTCTTTTTTCAAAATTGTTCAGTATGACCTCTTTTACGTTTAATAGGGCTAATTCAGTGGACTTTCCTTTCTGGAAACCATACTGAGCAGGGTTTATTATTTGATACTTTGAAAGAAAGTTCCTTAGTCTACAATTTATGGCACTCTCAAATACCTTCGATAGCACTGGTAAAACAGAGATAGGCCTATAATTAGAAATGTCATTCAAAGCACCGCCTTTGTGCACAGGACATACACGCGCAACCTTGAGTTCTGAGGGGAAAATACCAGAAACTAACATGCAATTAATAATATGAGCCAAGGGCTCCGATATAAGGTCCGCAACGTGCTTCAAGGGCGCTGCACTTAAGTCATCAGCGCCTCTTGCGACATTGTTACGTAGTCTAATTATCGAGCTGTGTACCTCTGAAGGTGTCACTGGACTTAGACTGATTGTGTTAGGCTCTCTCGTTCTACGGGTAATCCTTTCTTGCGTACAATGTCCTGAAAGAGGCACATAATCACCAGAATGGGCAAAATATTCGTTCATAGCCGTGATAGCTGCTTCGTCGCTCATATCTTGGGAGAAGGCTTTGACATTAATACGCATTTTACTTTCGGTAAATTGTCCCAGGTTATTCACTTCATTCCACAGTTTACGAGGATCATTATAAATCTTGGCGAATAGGCATTCATAATAAATCTTCTTAGCCTTGCGTATGTCGGCGTTTAGCTTATTGCGATACGTTTTGAATTTTTTCAGCACCTCTAGGTCGCGTGTTTGGACAAACTTATGATACATTT
Source organism: Rhipicephalus microplus (assembly GCF_043290135.1). Classification (NCBI taxonomy): domain Eukaryota; kingdom Metazoa; phylum Arthropoda; class Arachnida; order Ixodida; family Ixodidae; genus Rhipicephalus; species Rhipicephalus microplus. Next base: position 465,690,267 of record NC_134710.1, read on the forward strand.
TGTTTTTCGTTTTGATTCTTTTGTGAAGATTCTTGTTGATCCATGGTTTACGAATTTTCGTTTTCTTTATTGTGTATGTCACCATAGGAAAACTGTTGTCATAACATGCTTTCAGATAGCGCGAGAAAGCGCTATATGCGTGATCTGAATTTCGCTCAGCGTACACAAAAGACCAGTCCGTATGGGTTATTTCAGAACGAAATTTTTCTAGGGTGAGCTGGTTTATGACGCGGTACGTTGTTTTTTCATTGTACCTAGGCTTATTCGTTGCAGTGGAAAAAAGAGCAAAAATGGGTAAGTGGTCACTAAGGTCGAGTGAAAATAAGCCTGTAAAAGTCTTATTCGTCGGCACGTTTGTGATACAGACGTCCAGAAGAGTGGCGCTATGGTCCGTGATTCGGCTAGGCAGACCGATAGTGTTTTCACTACAATAGGTGGACAGAATAGTTTCAAACTGTATAGTGGCAACGTCATCGCTTAGCATGTTCATATTTACGTCACCCATCAGAAAAAATGGCACGCGGAACGAGTGAAGCTTAGATATAATGGTTTCAAAAATAACAAGAAAATCAGATTTGCTGCTTGCGGGTGGCCGATACACTGCAGTAACTAGAACATTTGGTAATCGGATTGTAATACATTCAACGGTAGTCGTCAAAAAGGTTAGCTCATCAATAATATCATGAGGAATACAGTCCTTCACGTACAAAGCAACGCCTCCGCCACGACTATTAGTCCTGGTAACACCATTGTATTTGTAAGACTGTAGTTGTGAAGGACAGTCATTAGGAGCGAGCCATGTCTCGGAAAGCGAAATTACATCGAATTTTATAGCTAAGGAATCGAGGAACATGCTGAGATCAGAAACCTTATTTTTAATACTGCGCACGTTCAAATGTAAAGCACTGAAGTGCCTTCCAATATGCGTGACCGCTTTGTTAAAACTGTCTGCATCATGGTATTGACAACTGTCAAATAACGCCATTTCGCAGCAGACTGTATCAATTCAGAGTGCCTGTTCGATACCTAGCGGCACATCTTTTCTAAATCGTCGCGTTCAGCAATTCTGAGCACCTCTGATGATTCCGTTTTCCTGGCAAAAATTTTTCCATTGCGCGTCCACACGTATTTCCATCCAACGCCACGCTTCTTAGCTATGGTTGCGCCTAGGAGTTGTTTCCCAAGCTGGGTTAGGTTTTCATTGACAAATATAGGATCGGTTGACTGGAAACCAATTTTGTTAGCAGAAAGACGTGCCCTCTTGGCCTTAGCCAGGACGGCATCTCGTTTCTCCCGGCGAACAAATCGTACAATGATATTCTTTACATCGGGATTTTTTGTTCCCATTCTGTGACAAACATCAATATCTGTGGAAGTGATGGGTTCCCCGACTGCTGAGCAAATATTCTGGACTACTTCGGAAGGGTCACCTTCATTGGGCACGCCCTTGATTTCAAGGTTGTTTGCTCTGGTATACGCCTCCAGGTCCTCGACTTTCATGCGTAATTTCTTCGTCTCCATCATGAGAATATCGTTTGCCTTTCGCGCATCTGCGAGTTCTTTTCGTAACGATCTTATCTCTTCGGAGAGCGGCTTTATGTCATCACACACTGCACTACTATAGTCCACACTTTTTTTAAAATCGCGGAGTTCCTTCCGTATCTCTCGCTGAAATACGTCTAGTTCCTTATTCATCCTTCAACAAGACAACAGCAGTTGACACAACGTATACAATGGTGCTTGGCAGCAGTGCTAGCAATAACAGAGTTTAGGTGCAGTAGTGAAATTCTCACCTGCGTACAGAGAAAACCTGTTAGCGACGTGAAGCTTGCGAGCACTGCTGCCAAACTGCCGTCAGAGCGGAAGTTTCCTGACTTATGAAGTGCTCGTGTTCTGGGGACACGTCATCCGCGCAGGCGCAATTCGTTCCGCAGCCACTTCTTGTAGATGGCGTAGAACTGCACTGTATGTCGTCACAATGTGCGCCGATTTGGCTGTCCGAAATAGTGCTCTCGTCAGTGGTACTGCTTGCAGTGTGCGGCGATAACGATCCCAGGAATGTGATCAGCTGCGTACAGAGAAAACCTGTTAGCGACGTGAAGCTTGCGAGCACTGCTGCCAAACTGCCGTCAGAGCGGAAGTTTCCTGACTTATGAAGTGCTCGTGTTCTGGGGACACGTCATCCGCGCAGGCGCAATTCGTTCCGCAGCCACTTCTTGTAGATGGCGTAGAACTGCACTGTATGTCGTCACAATGTGCGCCGATTTGGCTGTCCGAAATAGTGCTCTCGTCAGTGGTACTGCTTGCAGTGTGCGGCGATAACGATCCCAGGAATGTGATCAGCTGCGTACAGAGAAAACCTGTTAGCGACGTGAAGCTTGCGAGCACTGCTGCCAAACTGCCAAGCATTAACAAATCATGCTTTGGACGACGAAACCCGGGATCGAGCCAAGGACCTTTATATGTTCAGAATAACGCTCTCCCAACTGAGCTATTTCAGCAGACGGGAGAAGAGTGACAGCGGGATTTAGCAGTTCTTGAGCTTCGGTGAAACTGCTTTATTAGAGCTGTTCCACATTACTCATGTCTTTCACGCTGTTCCTGTTCTTTTGCAACGCCTACTGCCGCGATGCAGTCTGAATCAGCATTTTTTATCAAGCATGTGTGTTCACCTGCGTAACCGTTTCACTCCTCAGAATTGATGCAAAATACTTGTATATCGAAAGATTTAACAAAAAAGTGCTTTGGACGCAGAAACCCGGGATCGAGCAAAGGACGTTTAGATGTTCAGTTTAACGCTCTCCCAACTGCGCTATTTCGGCAGACGGGAGAAGAGTGACAGCGGAATTTAGCAGTTCTTGCGTTTCAGCAAGACTGCTTTATTAGAGCTGTTGCACTATATTAAATGTCTTTAACGCGGTTCCGGTTCTTTTGCAACGCCCACTGCCGCGATGCAATCTGAATAAGCATTTCTTCATCAAGCATGTGTTTTCACCTGCGTAACCGTTTCACTCGTTAGAATTCTTGCAAAATACTTGTATACCGACAGATTTACCAAATCGTGCTTTGGACGACGAAATCCGGGATCGAGCCAAGGACCTTTATATGTTCAGTTTAACGCTCTGCCAACTGAGCTATTTCAGAAGACGGGAGAAGAGAGACAGCGGGATCTAACAGATCTTGCGCTTCGGTAAAACCGCTTTATTAGAGCTTCTGCACATTACTACATGTCTTTCATGCTGTTCCGGTTCTTTTCCAACGCCAAATGCCGCGATGCAATCTGAATTAGCATTTCTTTATCAAGCATGTGTGTTCACCTGCGTAACCGTTTCACTCGTTAGAAGTATTGCAAAATACATGTATACCGACCGATTTAATAAATCGTGCTTTGGATGACGAAACCCGGGATCGAGCCAAGGACCTTTATATGTTCAGATTAACGCTCTCCCAACTGAGCTATTTCGGCAGACGGGAGAAGAGTGACAGCGGGATTTAAGAGTTCTTGCGTTTCGGTAAAACCGCTTTATTAGAGATGTTGCACTATATTACGTGTATTTCACGCTGTTCTGGTTCTTTTGCAATGCCCACTCCCGCGATGCAATCTGAATCAGCATTTTTTTATCAAGCAGGTGTGTTCACCTCCGTAACCGTTTCACTCGTTAGAATTATTGCGAAATACTTGTATGCCGACAGATTTAACAAAAAAGTGCTTTGGACGCCGAAACCCGGGATCGAGCCAAGGACTTTTAGATGTTCAGTTTAACGCTCTCCCAATTGAGCTATTTCAGCAGACACGAGAAGAGTGACAGCGGGATCTACCAGTTCTTGCGCTTCGGTAAAACTGCTTTATTAGAGCTGTTGAAGATTACTCATGTCTTTCACGCTGTTCCGGTTCTTTTGAAACGCCTACTGCCGCGATGCAATCTGAATCAGCATTTCTTTATCAAGCATGTGTGTTCACCTGCGTAACCGTTTCACTCCTCAGAATTGATGCAAAATACTTGTATACCGACAGATTTAAGAAAAAAGTGCTTTGGACCCAGAAACCCGGGATCGAGCAAAGGACGTTTAGATGTTCAGTTTAACGCTCTCCCAACTGCGCTATTTCGGCAGACGGGAGAAGAGTGACAGCAGGATTGAAGAGTTCTTGCGTTCTGGTAAAACCGCTTTATTAGAGCTGTTGCACATTATTACGTGTATTTCACGCTGTTCTGGTTCTTTTGCAATGCCTACTTCCGCGATGCAATCTGAATCAGCATTTCTTTATCAAGCAGGTGTGTTCACCTGCGTAACCGTTTCACTCGTTAGAATTATTGCAAAATACATCTATACCGACAGATTTAACAAATCATGCTTTGGACGACGAAACCCGGGATCGAGCCAAGGACCTTTATGTGTTCAGAATAACGCTCTCCCAACTGAGCTATTTCAGCAGACGAGAGAAGAGTGACAGCGGGATTTAGCAGTTCTTGGGTTTGGGTAAAATCGCTTTATTAGAGCTGTTGGACATTACTACATGTCTTTCACGCGGTTCCGGTTCTTTTGCAACGCCTACTGCCGCCATGCAATCTGAATCAGCATTTCTTTATCAAGCATGTGTGTTCCCCTGCGTAACCTTTTCACTCGTTAAAATTATTGCAAAATACTTGTATACCGGCAGACTTAACAAATCGTGCTTTGAACGCCGAAACCCGGGATCGATATAAGGACATTTATATGTTCAGTTTAACGCTCTCCCAACTCAGCTATTTCAGCAGACGGGAGAAGAGAGACAGCGGGATCTAACAGTTCTTGCGCTTCGGTAAAACCGCTTTATTAGAGCTTTTGCACATTACTACATGTCTTTTATGCTGTTTCAGTTCATTTGCAACGCCTACTACCGCGATGCAATCTGAATCAGCATTTCTTTATCAAGCATGTGTGTTCACCTGCGTAACCGTTTCACTCGTTAGAAATATTGCAAAATACTTGTATACGGACAGATTTAACACAAAATTGCTTTGGACGCCGAAACCCGGGATCGAGCCAAGGACCTTTAGATTTTTAGTCTAACGCTCTCCGAACTGAGCTATTTCGGCCTACGGGAGAAGAGTGAAAGCAAGATTTAACAGTTATTGCGTTTGGGTAAAATCGCTTTATTAGAGCTGTTGCACAATATTACATGTCTTTCACGCTGTTCCGGTTCTTTTGCAAAGCCTACTTCTGCGATGCAATCTGAATCAGCATTTCTTGATCAAGCATGTGTGTTCTCCTGCGTAACCGTTTCACTCGTTAGAAGTATTGCAAAATACTTGTATACCGAGAGATTTAACAAAAAAGTGCTCTGGACGCCGAAACCCGGGATCGAGCCAAGGACCTTTAGATTTTCAGTCTAACGCTCTCCGAACTGAGCTATTACGGCATACGGGAGAAGAGTGAAAGCGGCATTTAACAGTTCTTGCGTTTCGGTAAAACTGCTTTATTAGGGCTGTTGCACTTTACTACATGTCTTTCACGCAGTTCCGGTTTTTTTGCAACGCCTACTGCCGCCATGCAATCTGAATCAGCATTTCTTTATCAACCATGTGTGTTCCCCTGCGTAACCGTTTCACTCGTTAGAATTATTGCAAAATACTTGTATACCGGCAGATTTAACAAATCGTGCTTTGAACGCCGAAACCCGGGATCGATATAAGGACCTTTATATGTTCAGTTTAACGCTCTCCCAACTGAGCTATTTCAGCAGACGGGAGAAGAGAGACAGCGGGATCTAACAGTTCTTGCGCTTTGGTAAAACCGCTTTATTAGAGCTTTTGCACATTACTACATGTCTTTCATGCTGTTCCGGTTCTTTTGCAACGCCTACTTCCGAGATGCAATCTTAATCGGCATTTCTTTATCAAGCAGGTGTGTTAACCTGCGTAACCGTTTCACTCGTTAGAATTATTGCAAAATACTTGTATAACGACGGATTTAACAAATCGTGCTTTGAACGCCGAAACCCGGGATCCAGCCAAGGACCTTTAGATGTTCAGTTTAACGCTCTCCCAACTGAGCTATTTCGGCAGACGGGAGAAGAGTGACAGCGGAATTTAACAGTTCTTGCGTTTTGGCAAGACTGCTTTATTAGAGCTGTTGCACCCTATTAAATGTCTTTAACGCTGTTCCGGTTCTTTTGCAACGCCCACTGCCGCGATGCAATCTGAATAAGCATTTCTTCATCAAGCATGTGTTTTCACCTGCGTAACCGTTTCACTCGTTAGAATTATTGCAAAATACTTGTATACCGACAGATTTAACACAAAATTGCTTTGGACGCCGAAACCCGGGATCGAGCCAAGGTCCTTCAGATGTTCAGTTAAACGCTCTCCCAACTGAGCTATTTCGGCAGACGGGAGAAAAGTGACAGCGGGATTTAACAGTTCTTGCGTTTCGGTAAAACCGCTTTATTAGAGCTGTTGCACATTATTACGTGTATTTCACGCTGTTCTGGTTCTTTTGCAACGCCTACTGCCGCCATGCAATCTGAATCAGCATTTTTTTATCAAGCATGTGTGTTCCCCTGCGTAACCTTTTCACTCGTTAGAATTATTGCAAAATACTTGTATACCGGCAGATTTAACAAATCGTGCTTTGAACGCCGAAACCCGGGATCGATATAAGGACCTTTATATGTTCAGTTTAACGCTCTCCCAACTGAGCTATTTCAGCAGACGGGAGAAGAGAGACAGCGGGATCTAACAGTTCTTGCGCTTCGGTAAAACCGCTTTATTAGAGCTTTTGCACATTACTACATGTCTTTCATGCTGTTCCGGTTCTTTTGCAACGCCTACTGCCGTGATGCAATCTGAATCAGCATTTCTTTATCAAGCATGTGTGTTTACCTGCGTAACCGTTTCACTCGTTAGAACTATTTCAAAAAACTTGTGTACCGACAGATTTAACAAAGAAGTGCTTTGAACGCCGAAACCCGGGATCGTGCCAAAGACCTTTAGATGTTCAGTTTAACACTCTCCCAATTGAGCTATTTCAGCAGACACGAGAAGAGTGACAGCGGGATCTAACAGTTCTTGCGCTTCGGTAAAACCGCTTTATTAAAGCTGTTGCTCATTATTACATGTCTTTCACGCTGTTCCGGTTCTTTCGCAACACCTACTGTTGCGATGCAATCTGAATCAGCCTTTCTTTATCAAGCATGTGTGTTCACCTGCGTAACCGTTTCACTCGTTAGAATTATTGCAAAACACATGTATACCGACCGATTTAACAAATCGTGCTTTGGACGACGAAACCCGGGATCGAGCCGAGGACCTTTATATGTTCCTATTAACGCTCTCCCAACTGAGCTTTTTCAGCAGACGGGAGAAGAGTGACAGCGGGATCTACCAGTTCTTGCGCTTCAGTAAAACTGCTTTATTAGAGCTGTTGCAGATTACTCATGTCTTTCACGCTTTTCCGGTTCTTTTGAAACGCCTATTGCCGCGATGCAATCTGAATCAGCATTTCTTTATCAAGCATGTGTGTTCACCTGCGTAACCGTTTAACTTGTTAGAAGTATTGCGAAGTACTTATGAACCGAGAGATTTAACAAAAAAGTGCTTTGGACGCTGAAACCTGGGATCGAGCCAAGGACCTTTAGATGTTCAGTTTAACGCTCTCCCAACTGCGCTATTTCGGCAGACGGGAGAAGAGTGACAGCAGGATTTAAGAGTTCTTGCGTTTTGGTAAAACCGCTTTATTAGAGCTGTTGCACATTATTACGTGTATTTCACGCTGTTCTGGTTCTTTTGCAATGCCTACTTCCGCGATGCAATCTGAATCAGCATTTCTTTATCAAGCAGGTGTGTTCACCTGCGTAACCGTTTCACTCGTTAGAATTATTGCGAAATACTTGTATACCGACAGATTTAACAAAAAAGTGCTTTGGACGCTGAAACACGGGATCGAGCCAAGGACATTTAGATGTTCAGTTTAACGCTCTCCCAACTGAGCTATTTCGGCAGACGGGAGAAGAGTGACAGCGGAATTTAACAGTTCTTGCGTTTGGGTAAAATCGCTTTATTAGAGCTGTTGGACATTACTACATGTCTTTCACGCGGTTCTGGTTCTTTTGCAACGCCTACTGCCGCCATGCAATCTGAATCAGCATTTCTTTATCAAGCATGTGTGTTGCCCTGCGTAACCTTTTCACTCGTTAGAATTATTGCGAAATACTTGTATACCGGCAGATTTAACAAATCGTGCTTTGAACGCCGAAACCCGGGATCGATATAAGGACATTTATATGTTCAGTTTAACGCTCTCCCAACTGAGCTATTTCAGCAGACGGGAGAAGAGAGACAGCGGGATCTAACAGTTCTTGCGCTTCGGTAAAACCGCTTTATTAGAGCTTTTGCACATTACTACATGTCTTTTATGCTGTTCCAGTTCTTTTGCAACGCCTACTGCTGCGATGCAATCTGAATCAGCATTTCTTTATCAAGCATGTGTGTTCACCTGCGTAACCGTTTCACTCGTTAGAAATATTGCAAAATACTTGTATACCGACAGATTTAACACAAAATTGCTTTGGACGCCGAAACCCGGGATCGAGCCAAGGACCTTTAGATTTTTAGTCTAACGCTCTCCGAACTGAGCTATTTCGGCAGACGGGAGAAGAGTGACAGCGGGATTTAACAGTCCTTGCGTTTGGGTAAAATCGCTTTATTAGAGCTGTTGCACATTAATACATGTCTTTCACGCTGTTCCGGTTCTTTTGCAACGCCCACGGCCGCGATGCAATCTGAATAAGCATTTCTTCATCAAGCATGTGTTTTCACCTGCGTAACCGTTTCACTCATTAGAATTATTGCAAAATACTTGTATACCAACAGATTTAACACAAAATTCCTTTGGACGCCAAAACCCGGGATTGAGCCAAGGACCTTCAGATGTTCAGTTTAACGCTCTCCCAACTGAGCAATTTCGGCAGACGGGAGAAAAGTTACAGCGGGATTTAACAGTTCTTGCGTTTCGGTAAAACCGCTTTATAAGAGCTGTTGCATATTAACACATGTCTTTCACGCTGTTCCGGTTTTTTTGCAACGCCTACTGCCGCGATTCAATCTGATTCAGCATTTCTTTATCAAGCATGTGTGTTCACCTGCATAACTGTTTAACTTGTTAGAAGTATTGCGAAGTACTTATGAACCGAGAGATTTAACAAAAAAGTGCTTTGGACGCTGAAACCTGGGATCGAGCCAAGGACCTTTAGATGTTCAGTTTAACGCTCTCCCAACTGAGCTATTTCGGCAGACAGGAGAAGAGTGACAGCGGGATTTAACAGTTCTTGCGTTTGGGTAAAATCGCTTTATTAGAGCTGTTGCACATTACTACATGTCTTTCATGCTGTTCCTGTTCTTTTGCAACGCCTACTGCCGCGATGCAATCTGAATCAGCATTTCTTTATCAAGCATGTGTGTTCATCTGCGTAACCGTTTCACTCGTTAGAAGTATTGCAAAATACTTGTATACCGAGAGATTTAACAAAAAAGTGCACTGGACGCCGAAACCCGGGATCGAGCCAAGGACCTTTAGATTTTCAGTCTAACGCTCTCTGAACTGAGCTATTTCGGCATATGGGTGAAGAGTGAAAGCGGCATTTAACAGTTTTTGCGTTTCGGTAAAACTGCTTTATTAGGGCTGTTGCACATTACTACATGTCTTTCACGCGGTTCCGGTTCTTTTGCAACGCCTACTGCCGCCATGCAATCTGAATCAGCATTTCTTTATCAAGCATGTGTGTTCCTCTGCGTAAACGTTTCACTCGTTAGAATTATTGCAAAATACTTGTATACCGGCAAATTTAACAAATCGTGCTTTGAACGCCGAAACCCGGGATCGATATCAGGACCTTTATATGTTCAGTTTAACGCTCTCCCAACTGAGCCATTTCAGCTGACGGGAGAAGAGAGACAGCGGGATCTAACAGTTCTTGCGCTTCGGTAAAAGCGCTTTATTAAAGCTGTTGCTCATTATTACATGTCTTTCACACTGTTCCGGTTCTTTTGCAATGCCTACTTCCGCGATGCAATCTGAATCAGCATTTCTTTATCAAGCATGTGTGTTCTCCTGCGTAACCGTTTCACTCGTTAGAAGTATTGCAAAATACTTGTATACCGAGAGATTTAACAAAAAAGTGCTCTGGACGCCGAAACCCGGGATCGAGCCAAGGACCTTTAGATTTTCAGTCTAACGCTCTCCGAACTGAGCTATTACGGCATACGGGAGAAGAGTGAAAGCGGCATTTAACAGTTCTTGCGTTTCGGTAAAACTGCTTTATTAGGGCTGTTGCACATTACTACATGTCTTTCACGCAGTTCCGGTTTTTTTGCAACGCCTTCTGCCGCCATGCAATCTGAATCAGCATTTCTTTATCAACCATGTGTGTTCCCCTGCGTAACCGTTTCACTCGTTAGAATTATTGCAAAATATTTGTATATCGGCAGATTTAACAAATTGTGCTTTGAACGCCGAAACCCGGGATCGATATAAGGACCTTTATATGTTCAGTTTAACGCTCTCCCAACTGAGCTATTTCAGCAGACGGGAGAAGAGAGACAGCGGGATCTAACAGTTCTTGCGCTTTGGTAAAACCGCTTTATTAGAGCTTTTGCACATTACTACATGTCTTTCATGCTGTTCCGGTTCTTTTGCAACGCCTACTTCCGCGATGCAATCTGAATCAGCATTTCTTTATCAAGCATGTGTGTTCACCTGCGTAACCGTTTCACTCGTTAGAAATATTGCAAAATACTTGTATACGGACAGATTTAACACAAAATTGCTTTGGACGCCGAAACCCGGGATCGAGCCAAGGACCTTTAGATTTTTAGTCTAACGCTCTCCGAACTGAGCTATTTCGGCCTACGGGAGAAGAGTGAAAGCAAGATTTAACAGTTATTGCGTTTGGGTAAAATCGCTTTATTAGAGCTGTTGCACAATATTACATGTCTTTCACGCTGTTCCGGTTCTTTCGAACACCTACTGTCGCGATGCAATCTGAATCAGCATTTCTTTATCAAGAATGTGTATTCACCTGCGTATCCATTTCACTCCTCAGAATTGATGCAAAATACTTGTATACTGACAGATTTAACAAAAAAGTGCTTTGGACGCAGAAGCCCGGGATCGAGCAAAGGACCTTCAGATGTTCAGTTTAACGCTCTCCCAACTGAGCTATTTCGGCAGACGGGAGAAGAGTGACAGCGGGATTTAACTGTTCTTGCGTTTGGGTAAAATCGCTTTATTAGAGCTGTTGCACATTATTACATGTCTTTCACGCTGTTCCGGTTCTTTTGCAACGCCTACTGCCGCAATGCAATCTGAATCAGCATTTCTTTATCAAGCATGCGTGTTCACCTGCGTAACCGTTTCACTCGTTAGAAGTATTGCAAAATACTTGTATACCGAGAGATTTAACAAAAAAGTGCTCTGGACGCCGAAACCCGGGATCGAGCCAAGGACCTTTAGATGTTCAGTTTAACACTCTCCCAACTGAGCTATTTCAGCAGACAGGAAAAGAGTGACAGCGGGATCTAACAGTTCTTGGGCTTCGCTAAAACCGCTTTATTAAAGCTGTTGCTCATTATTACATGTCTTTCACGCTGTTCCGGTTCTTTCGCAACACCTACTGTCGCGATACAATCTGAATCAGCCTTTCTTTATCAAGCATGTGTGTTCACCTGCGTAACCGTTTCACTCGTTAGAATTATTGCAAAATACATGTATACCGACAGATTTAACAAATCGTGCTTTGGACGACGAAACCCGGGATCGAGCCAAGGACCTTTATATGTTCAGATTAACGCTCTCCCAACTGAGCTATTTCAGCAGACGGGAGAAGAGTGACAGCGGGATCTAGCAGTTCTTGCGCTTCGGTAAAACTGCTTTATTACAGCTGTTGCACATTACTCATGTCTTTCACGCTGTTCCGGTTCTTTTGCAACGCCTACAGCCGCGATGCAATCTGAATCAGCATTTTTTTTATCAAGCATGTGTGTTCACCTGCGTAACCGTTTCACTCCTCAGAATTGATGCAAAATACTTGTATTCCGACAGATTTAACAAAAAAGTGCTTTGGACGCAGAAACCTGGGATCGACGGGATCGAGCAAAGGACGTTTAGATGTTCAGTTTAACGCTCTCCCAAATGAGCTATTTCGGCAGACGGGAGAAGAATGACAGCGGGATTTAAGAGTTCTTGCGTTTCGGTAAAACCGCTTTATTAGAGCTGTTGCACATTATTACATGTCTTTCACGCTGTTCCGGTTCTTTTGCAACGCCTACTGTCGCGATGCAATCTTAATGAGCATTTCTTTATCAAGCATGTGTGTTCACCTGCGTAACCGTTTCACTCGTTAGAAGTATTGCAAAATACTTGTATACCGAGAGATTTAACAAAAAAGTGCTCTGGACGCCGAAACCCGGGATCGAGCCAAGGACCTTTAGAGTTTCAGTCTAACGCTCTCCCAACTGAGCCATTTCAGCAGACAGGAGAAGAGTGACAGCGGGATCTAACAGTTCTTGCGCTTTGCTAAAACCGCTTTATTAAAGCTGTTGCTCATTATTACATCTCTTTCACGCTGTTCCGGTTCTTTCGCAACACCTACTGTCGCGATGCAATCTGAATCAGCCTTTCTTTATCAAGCATGTGTGTTCACCTGCGTAACCGTTTCACTCTTTAGAATTATTGCAAAATACATGTATACCGACAGATTTAACAAATCGTGCTTTGGACGACAAAACCCGGGATCGAGCCAAGGACCTTAATATGTTCAGATTAACGCACTCCCAACTGAGCTATTTCAGCAGACGGGAGAAGAGTGACAGCGGGATCTAGCAGTTCTTGCGCTTCGGTAAAACTGCTTTACTAGAGCTGTTGCACATTACTCATGTCTTTCACGCTGTTCCGGTTCTTTTGCAGCGCCTACTGCCACGATGCAATCTGAATCAGCATTTCTTTATCAAGCATGTGTGTTCACCTGCGTAACCGTTTCACTCCTCAGAATTGATGCAAAATACTTGTATACCCACAGATTTAACAAAAAAGTGCTTTGGACGCAGAAACCCGGGATCGAGCAAAGGACGTTTAGATGTTCAGTTTAACGCTCTCCCAACTGAGCTATTTCTGCAGACGGGAGAATAGTGACAGCGGGATTTAAGAGTTCTTGCGTTTCGGTAAAACCGCTTTATTAGAGCTGTTGCACATTATTACGTGTATTTCACGCTGTTCTGGTTCTTTTGCAATGCCTACTCCCGCGATGCAATCTGAATCAGCATTTCTTTATCAAGCAGGTGTGTTCACCTGCGTAACCGTTTCATTTGTTAGAACTATTGCGAAATACTTGTATACCAACTGATTTAACAAAAAAGTGCTTTGGACGCTGAAACCCGGGATCGAGCCAAGGACCTTTAGATGTTCAGTTTAACGCTCTCCCAACTGAGCTATTTCGGCAGACGGGGGAAGAGTGACAGCGGGATTTAACAGTTCTTGCGTTTGGGTAAAATCGCTTTATTAGAGCTGTTGCACATTATTACATGTCTTTCACGCTGTTCCGGTTCTTTCGCAACGCCTGCTGTCGCGATGCAATCTGAATCAGCCTTTCTTTATCAAGCATGTGTGTTCACCTGCGTAACCGTTTCACTCGTTAGAATTATTGCAAAATACTTGTATAACGACGGATTTAACAAATCGTGCTTTGGACGCCGAAACCCGGGATCCAGCCAAGGACCTTTAGATGTTCAGTTTAACGCTCTCCCAACTGAGCTATTTCGGCAGACGGGAGAAGAGTGACAGCGGGATTTAACAGTTCTTGCGTTTCGGCAAGACTGCTTTATTAGAGCTGTTGCACATTATAAATGTCTTTAACGCTGTTCCGGTTCTTTCGCAACGCCCACTGCCGCGATGCAATCTGAATAAGCATTTCTTCATCAAGCATGTGTGTTCACCTGCGTAACCGTTTCACTCCTCAGAATTGATGCAAAATACTTGTATACCCACAGATTTAACAAAAAAGTGCTTTGGACGCAGAAACCCGGGATCGAGCAAAGGACGTTTAGATGTTATGTTTAACGCTCTCCCAACTCAGCTATTTCGGCAGACGGGAGAAGAGTGACAGCGAGATTTAACAGTCCTTGCGTTTGGGTAAAATCTCTTTATTAGAGCTGTTGCACATTATTACATGTCTTTCACGCTGTTCCGGTTCTTTTGCAACGCCTACTGCCGCAATGCAATCTGAATCAGCATTTCTTTATCAAGCATGCGTGTTCACCTGCGTAACCGATTCACTCGTTAGAAGTATTGCAAAATACATGTATACCGAGAGATTTAACAAAAAAGTGCTCTGGACGCCGAAACCCGGGATCGAGCCGAGGACCTTTCGATGTTCAGTTTAACGCTCTCCCAACTGAGCTATTTCAGCAGACAGGAGAAGAGTGACAGCGGCATCTAACAGTTCCTGCGTTTCAGTAAAACCGCTTTATTAAAGCTGTTGCTCATTAGTACATGTATTTCACGCTGTTCCGGTTCTTTCGCAACGCCGACTGTCGCGATGCACTCTGAATCAGCCTTTCTTTATCAAGCATGTGTGTACACCTGCGCAACCGTTTCACTCGTTAGAATTATTCCAAAATACTTGTATAACGACGGATTTAAGAAATCGTGCTTTGGACGCCAAAACCCGGGATCCAGCCAAGGACCTTTAGTTGTTTAGTTTAACGCTCTCCCAACTGAGCTATTTCGGCAGACGGGAGAAGAGTGACAGCGGGATTTAACAGTTCTTGCGTTTCGGCAAGACTGCTTTATTAGAGCTGTTGCACATTATTAAATGTCTTTAACGCTGTTCCGGTTCTTTGCAACGCCCACTGCCGCGATGCAATCTGAATAAGCATTTCTTCATCAAGCATGTGTTTTCACCTGCGTAACCGTTTCACTCGTTAGAATTATTGCGAAATACTTGTATAACGACGGATTTAACAAATCGTGCTTTGGACGACGAAACCCGGAATCCAGCCAAGGAAATTTAGATGTTCAGTTTAACGCTCTCCCAACTGAGCTATTTCGGCAGACGGGACAAGAGTGACAGCGGGATTTAACAGTTCTTGCGTTTCGGCAAGACTGCTTTATTAGAGCTGTTGCACATTATAAATGTCTTTAACGCTGTTCTGGTTCTTTTGCAACGCCCACGGCCGCGATGCAATCTGAATAAGCATTTCTTCATCAAGCATGTGTTTTCACCTGCGTAACTGTTTCACTCATTAGAATTATTGCAAAATACATGTATACCAACAGATTTAACACAAAATTGCTTTGGACGCCAAAACCCGGGATCGAGCAAAGGACCTTCAGATGTTCAGTTTAACGCTCTCCCAACTGAGCTATTTCGGCAGACGGGAGAAGAATGACAGCGGGATTCAAGAGTTCTTGCGTTTCGGTAAAACCGCTTTATTAGAGCTGTTGCACATTATTACATGTCTTTCACGCTGTTCCGGTTCTTTTGCAACGCCTACTGCCGCGATTCAATCTGATTCAGCATTTCTTTATCAAGCATGTGTGTTCACCTGCATAACTGTTTAACTTGTTAGAATTCTTGCAAAATACTTGTATACCGACAGAGTTAACAAATCGTGCTTTGGACGACGAAACCCGGGATCGAGCCAAGGACTTTTATATGTTCAGATTAACGCTCTCCCAACTGAGCTATTTCAGCAGACGGGAGAAGAGTGCCAGCGGGATCTAGCAGTTCTTGCGCTTCGGTAAAACTGCTTTATTAGAGCTGTTGCACATTACTACATGTCTTCAGGCTGTTCCGGTTTTTTGCAACGCCTACTGTTGAGATGCATTCTGAATTAGCATTTCTTTACTAAGCAGGTGTGTTCACCTGCGTAAACGTTTCACTCGTTAGAATTATTGCGAAGTACTTATGAACCGAGAGATTTAACAAAAAAGTGCTTTGGACGCTGAAACCCGGGATCGAGCCAAGGACCTTTAGATGTTCAGTTTAACGCTCTCCCAACTGAGCTATTTCGGCAAACAGGAGAAGAGTGACAGCGGGATTGAACAGTTCTTGCGTTTGGGTAAAATCGCTTTATTAGAGCTGTTGCACATTACTACATGTCTTTCACGCTGTTCCGGTTCTTTTGCAACGCCTACTGCCGCGATGCAATCTGAATCAGCATTTCTTTATCAAGCATGTGAGTTCACCTGCGTAACCGTTTCACTCGTTAGAAGTATTGCAAAATACTTGTATACCGAGAGATTTAACAAAAAAGTGCACTGGACGCCGAAACCCGGGATCGAGCCAAGGACCTTTAGATTTTCAGTCTAACGCTCTCTGAACTGAGCTATTTCGGCATACGGGTGAAGAGTGAAAGCGGCATTTAACAGTTCTTGCGTTTCGGTAAAACTGCTTTATTAGGGCTGTTGCACATTACTCATGTCTTTCACGCTGTTCCTGTTCTTTTGCAACGCCTACTGCCGCGATGCAGTCTTAATCAGCATTTCTATATCAAGCATGTGTGTTCACCTGCGTAACCGTTTCACTCCTCAGAATTGATGCAACATACTTGTATATCGACAGATTTAACAAAAAAGTGCTTTGGACGCATAAACCCGGGATCGAGCAAAGGACGTTTAGATGTTCAGTTTAACGCTCTCCCAACATCGCTATTTCGGCAGACGGGAGAAGAGTGACAGCGGGATTTAACAGTCCTTGCGTTTGGGTAAAATCGCTTTATTACAGCTGTTGCACATTATTACATGTCTTTCACGCTGTTCCGGTTCTTTTGCAACGCGTACTGCCACGATGCAATCTGAATCAGCATTTCTTTATCAAGCTTCTGTGTTCCCCTGCGTAACCGTTTCCTTCGTTAGAAGTATTGCAAAATACTTGTATACCGAGAGATTTAACAAAAAAGTGCTCTGGACGCCGAAACCCGGGATCGAGCCAAGCACCTTTAGATTTTCAGTCTAACGCTCTCCGAACTGAGCTATTTCGGCAAACGGGAGAAGAGTGAAAGCGGCATTTAACAGTTCTTGCGTTTCGGTAAAACTGCTTTATTTGGGCTGTTGCACATTACTACATGTCTTTCACGCGGTTCCGCTTCTTTTGAAACGCCTACTGCCGCCATGCAATCTGAATCAGCATTTCTTTATCAAGCATGTGTGTTCCCCTGCATAACCGTTTCACTCGTTAGAATTCTTGCAAAATACTTGTATACCGGCAGATTTACCAAATCGTGCTTTGAACGCCGAAACCCGGGATCGATATAAGGACCTTTATATGTTCAGAATAACGCTCTCCCAATTGAGCTATTTAAGCAGACGGGAGAAGAGAGACAGCGGAATCTAACAGTTCTTGCGCTTCGGTAAAACCGCTTTATTAGATCTTTTGCACATTACTACATGTCTTTCACGCTGTTCCGGTTCTTTCGCAACACCTACTGTCGCGATGCAATCTGAATCAGCCTTTCTTTATCAAGCATGTGTGTTCACCTGCGTAACCGTTTCACTCTTTAGAATTATTGCAAAATACATGTATACCGACAGATTTAACAAATCGTGCTTTGGACGACAAAACCCGGGATCGAGCCAAGGACCTTTATATGTTCAGATTAACGCACTCCCAACTGAGCTATTTCAGCAGACGGGAGAAGAGTGACAGCGGGATCTAGCAGTTCTTGCGCTTCGCTAAAACCGCTTTATTAAAGCTGTTGCTCATTATTACATGTCTTTCACGCTGTTCCGGTTCTTTCGCAACACCTACTGTCGCGATGCAATCTGAATCAGCCTTTCTTTATCAAGCATGTGTGTTCACCTGCGTAACCGTTTCACTCTTTAGAATTATTGCAAAATACACGTATACCGACAGATTTAACAAATCGTGCTTTGGACGACAAAACCCGGGATCGAGCCAAGGACCTTTAGATGTTCAGTTTAACGCTCTCCCAACTGAGCTATTTCGGCAGACGGGGGAAGAGTGACAGCGGGATTTAACAGTTCTTGCGTTTGGGTAAAATCGCTTTATTTGAGCTGTTGCACATTATTACATGTCTTTCACGCTGTTCCGGTTCTTTCGCGACGCCTACCGTCGCGATGCAATCTGAATCAGCCTTTCTTTATCAAGCATGTGTGTTCACCTGCGTAACCGTTTCACTCGTTAGAATTATTGCAAAATACTTGTATAACGACGGATTTAACAAATCGTGCTTTGGACGCCGAAACCCGGGATCCAGCCAAGGACCTTTAGATGTTCAGTTTAACGCTCTCCCAACTGAGCTATTTCGGCAGACGGGAGAAGAGTGACAGCGGGATTTAACAGTTCTTGCGTTTCGGCAAGACTGCTTTATTAGAGCTGTTGCACATTATAAATGTCTTTAACGCTGTTCCGGTTCTTTCGCAACGCCCACTGCCGCGATGCAATCTGAATAAGCATTTCTTCATCAAGCATGTGTTTTCACCTGCGTAACCGTTTCACTCATTAGAAGTATTGCAAAATACATGTATACCAACAGATTTAACACAAAATTGCTTTGGACGCCAAAACCCGGGATCGAGCAAAGGACCTTCAGATGTTCAGTTTAACGCTCTCCCAACTGAGCTATTTCGGCAGACGGGAGAAGAATGACAGCGGGATTTAAGAGTTCTTGCGTTTCGGTAAAACCGCTTTATTAGAGCTGTTGCACATTATTACATGTCTTTCACGCTGTTCCGGTTCTTTTGCAACGCCTACTGCCGCGATTCAATCTGATTCAGCATTTCTTTATCAAGCATGTGTGTTCACCTGCATAACTGTTTAACTTGTTAGAATTCTTGCAAAATACTTGTATACCGACAGAGTTAACAAATCGTGCTTTGGACGACGAAACCCGGGATCGAGCCAAGGACCTTTATATGTTCAGATTAACGCTCTTCCAACTGAGCTATTTCAGCAGACGGGAGAAGAGTGCCAGCGGGATCTAGCAGTTCTTGCGCTTCGGTAAAACTGCTTTATTAGAGCTGTTGCACATTACTACATGTCTTCAGGCTGTTCCGGTTTTTTGCAACGCCTACTGTTGAGATGCATTCTGAATTAGCATTTCTTTACTAAGCAGGTGTGTTCACCTGCGTAAACGTTTCACTCGTTAGAATTATTGCGAAGTACTTATGAACCGAGAGATTTAACAAAAAAGTGCTTTGGACGCTGAAACCCGGGATCGAGCCAAGGACCTTTAGATTTTCAGTCTAACGCTCTCTGAACTGAGCTATTTCGGCATACGGGTGAAGAGTGAAAGCGGCATTTAACAGTTCTTGCGTTTCGGTAAAACTGCTTTATTAGGGCTGTTGCACATTACTCATGTCTTTCACGCTGTTCCTGTTCTTTTGCAACGCCTACTGCCGCGATGCAGTCTTAATCAGCATTTCTATATCAAGCATGTGTGTTCACCTGCGTAACCGTTTCACTCCTCAGAATTGATGCAACATACTTGTATATCGACAGATTTAACAAAAAAGTGCTTTGGACGCAGAAACCCGGAATCGAGCAAAGGACGTTTAGATGTTCAGTTTAACGCTCTCCCAACTGCGCTATTTCGGCAGACGGGAGAAGAGTGACAGCGGGATTTAACAGTCCTTGCGTTTGGGTAAAATCGCTTTATTACAGCTGTTGCACATTATTACATGTCTTTCACGCTGTTCCGGTTCTTTTGCAACGCGTACTGCCACGATGCAATCTGAATCAGCATTTCTTTATCAAGCTTCTGTGTTCACCTGCGTAACCGTTTCACTCGTTAGAAGTATTGCAAAATACTTGTATACCGAGAGATTTAACAAAAAAGTGCTCTGGACGCCGAAACCCGGGATCGAGCCAAGCACCTTTAGATTTTCAGTCTAACGCTCTCCGAACTGAGCTATTTCGGCAAACGGGAGAAGAGTGAAAGCGGCATTTAACAGTTCTTGCGTTTCGGTAAAACTGCTTTATTAGGGCTGTTGCACATTACTACATGTCTTTCACGCGGTTCCGCTTCTTTTGAAACGCCTACTGCCGCCATGCAATCTGAATCAGCATTTCTTTATCAAGCATGTGTGTTCCCCTGCATAACCGTTTCACTCGTTAGAATTCTTGCAAAATACATGTATACCGACAGATTTAACAAATCGTGCTTTGGACGACAAAACCCGGGATCGAGCCAAGGACCTTTATATGTTCAGATTAACGCACTCCCAACTGAGCTATTTCTGCAGACGGGAGAAGAGTGACAGCGGGATCTAGCAGTTCTTGCGCTTCGCTAAAACCGCTTTATTAAAGCTGCTGCTCATTATTACATGTCTTTCACGCTGTTCCGGTTCTTTCGCAACACCTACTGTCGCGATGCAATCTGAATCAGCCTTTCTTTATCAAGCATGTGTGTTCACCTGCGTAACCGTTTCACTCTTTAGAATTATTGCAAAATACATGTATACCGACAGATTTAACAAATCGTGCTTTGGACGACAAAACCCGGGATCGAGCCAAGGACCTTTAGATGTTCAGTTTAACGCTCTCCCAACTGAGCTATTTCGGCAGACGGGGGAAGAGTGACAGCGGGATTTAACAGTTCTTGCGTTTGGGTAAAATCGCTTTATTTGAGCTGTTGCACATTATTACATGTCTTTCACGCTGTTCCGGTTCTTTCGCAACGCCTACTGTCGCGATGCAATCTGAATCAGCCTTTCTTTATCAAGCATGTGTGTTCACCTGCGTAACCGTTTCACTCGTTAGAATTATTGCAAAATACTTGTATAACGACGGATTTAACAAATCGTGCTTTGGACGCCGAAACCCGGGATCCAGCCAAGGACCTTTAGATGTTCAGTTTAACGCTCTCCCAACTGAGCTATTTCGGCAGACGGGAGAAGAGTGACAGCGGGATTTAACAGTTCTTGCGTTTCGGCAAGACTGCTTTATTAGAGCTGTTGCACATTATAAATGTCTTTAACGCTGTTCCGGTTCTTTCGCAACGCCCACTGCCGCGATGCAATCTGAATAAGCATTTCTTCATCAAGCATGTGTTTTCACCTGCGTAACCGTTTCACTCGTTAGAATTATTGCGAAATATATTGTATACCGACAGATTTAACAAAAAAGTGCTTCGGACGCCGAAACCCGGGATCGAGCCAAGAACCTTTAGATGTTCAGTTTAACGCTCTCCCAACTGAGCTATTTCGGCAGACGGGAGAAGAGTGACAGCGGGATTTAACAGTCCTTGCGTTTGGGTAAAATCTCTTTATTAGAGCTGTTGCACATTATTACATGTCTTTCACGCTGTTCCGGTTCTTTTGCAACGCCTAATGCCGTGATGCAATCTGAATCAGCATTTCTTTATCAAGCATGTGTGTTCACCTGCGTAACCGTTTCACTCGTTAGAAGTATTGCAAAATACTTGTATACCGAGAGATTTAACAAATCGTGCTTTGGACGACGAAACCCGGGATCGAGCCAAGGACCTTTAGATTTTCAGTCTAACGCTCTCCCAACTGAGCTATTTCGGCATACGGAAGAAGAGTGAAAGCGGCATTTAACAGTTCTTGCATTTCGGTAAAACTGCTTTGTTAGGGCTGTTGCAGATTACTACATGTCTTTCACGCTGCTCCGGTTCTTTTGCAATGCCTACTGCCGCGATGCAATCGGAATCAGCATTTCTTTATCAAGCATGTGTGTTGACCTGCTTAATCGTTTCACTCGTTAAAATTATTGCAAAATACTTGTCTACCGACAGATTTAACGAAAAAGTGCTTTGGACGCCGAAACCCGGGATCAAGCCAGGGACCTTTAGATGTTCAGTCTATACACTCTACAAACTGAGCTAGTTCGGCAGACGGAAGAAGAGTGAAAGCGGGATTTAACAATTCTTGTGTATCGGTAAAACCACTTTATTAGAGCTGTTGCACATTATTTCATGTCTTTCACGCTGTTCCGGTTCTTTTGCAACGCCTACTGCCACGATGCAATCTGAATCAGCATTTCTTTATCAAGCATGTGTGTTCACCTGCGTAACCGTTTCACTCGTTAGAAGTATTGCAAAATACTTGTATACCGAGAGATTTAACAAAAAAGTGCTCTGGACGCCGAAACCCGGGATCGAGCCAAGGACCTTTAGAGTTTCAGTCTAACGCTCTCCCAACTGAGCTATTTCAGCAGACAGGAGAAGAGTGACAGCGGGATTTAAGAGTTCTTGCGTTTCGGTAAAACCGCTTTATTAGAGCTGTTGCACATTATTACGTGCATTTCACGCTGTTCTGGTTCTTTTGCAATGCCTACTCCCGCGATGCAATCTGAATCAGCATTTCTTTATCAAGCAGGTGTGTTCACCTGCGTAACCGTTTCATTTGTTAGAACTATTGCGAAATACTTGTATACCAACAGATTTAACAAAAAAGTGCTTTGGACGCTGAAACCCGGGATCGAGCCAAGGACCTTTAGATGTTCAGTTTAACGCTCTCCCAACTGAGCTATTTCGGCAGACGGGAGAAGAGTGACAGCGGGATTTAACAGTTCTTGCGTTTGGGTAAAATCGCTTTATTAGAGCTGTTGCACATTATTACATGTCTTTCACGCTGTTCCGGTTCTTCCGCAACGCCTACTGTCGCGATGCAATCTGAATGAGCCTTTCTTTATCAAGCATGTGTGTTCACCTGCGTAACTGTTTCACTCGTTAGAATTATTGCAAAATACTTGTATAACGACGGATTTAACAAATCGTGCTTTGGACGCCGAAACCCGGGATCCAGCCAAGGACCTTTAGATGTTCAGTTTAACGCTCTCCCAACTGAGCTATTTCGGCAGACGGGAGAAGAATGACAGCGGGATTTAACAGTTCTTGCGTTTCGGCAAGACTGCTTTATTAGAGCTGTTGCACATTATAAATGTCTTTAACGCTGTTCCGGTTCTTTCGCAACGCCCACTGCCGCGATGCAATCTGAATAAGCATTTCTTCATCAAGCATGTGTTTTCACCTGCGTAACCGTTTCACTCGTTAGAATTATTGCGAAATATATTGTATACCGACAGATTTAACAAAAAAGTGCTTCGGACGCCGAAACCCGGGATCGAGCCAAGAACCTTTAGATGTTCAGTTTAACGCTCTCCCAACTGAGCTATTTCGGCAGACGGGAGAAGAGTGACAGCGGGATTTAACAGTCCTTGCGTTTGGGTAAAATCTCTTTATTAGAGCTGTTGCACATTATTTCATGTCTTTCACGCTGTTCCGGTTCTTTTGCAACGCCTACTGCCACGATGCAATCTGAATCAGCATTTCTTTATCAAGCATGTGTGTTCACGTGCGTAACCGTTTTACTCGTTAGAATTATTGCAAAATACTTGTATACCGACTGATTTAACAAATCGTGCTTTGGACGCCGAAATCCGAGATCCAGCCAAGGACCTTTAGATGTTCAGTTTAACGCTCTCCCAACTGAGCTATTTCGGCAGACGGAAGAAGAGAGACAGCGGGATTTAACAGTTCTTGCGTTTCGGCAAAACCGCTTTATTAGAGCTGTTGCACATTATTACATGTCTTTAACGCTGTTCCGGTTCTTTTGCAACGCCCACTGCCGCGATGCAATCTGAATAAGCATTTCTTCATCAAGCATGTGTTTTCACCTGCGTAGCCATTTCACTCGTTAGAATTATTGCAAAATACTTGTATACCGAGAGATTTACCAAAAAAGTGCTCTGGACGGCGAAACCCGGGATCGAGCCAAGGACCTTTAGATTTTCAGTCTAACGCTCTCCGAACTGACCTATTTCGGCATACGGGAGATGAGTGAAAGCGGCATTTAACAGTTCTTGCGTTTCGGTAAAACTGCTTTATTAGGGCTGTTGCACATTACTACATGTCTTTCACGCTGTTCTGGTTCTTTTGCAATGCCTACTTCCGCGATGCAATCTGAATCAGCATTTCTTTATCAAGCATGTGTGTTCACCTGCGTAACCGTTTCACTCGTTAGAATTATTGCAAAATACTTGTATACCGACAGATTTAACACAAAATTGCTTTGGACGCCGAAACACAGGATCGAGCCGAGGACCTTTAGATTTTCGGTCTAACGCTCTCCGAACGGAGCTATTTCGGCCTACGGGAGAAGAGTGAAAGCGGGATTTAACAGTTCTTGGGTTTGGGTAAAACCGCTTTATTAGAGCTGTTGCACATTATTACATGTCTTTCACGCTGTTCTGGTTCTTTTGCAACGCCTACTGCCGCGATGCAATCTGAATGAGCATTTCTTTATCAAGCATGTGTGTTCACCTGCGTAACCGTTTCACTCGTTAGAAGTATTGCAAAATACTTGTATACCGAGAGATTTAACAAAAAAGTGCTCTGGACGCCGAAACCCGGGATCGAGCCAAGGACCTTTAGAGTTTCAGTCTAACGCTCTCCCAACTGAGCTATTTCAGCAGACAGGAGAAGAGTGACAGCGGGATCTAACAGTTCTTGCGCTTCGGTAAAACCGCTTTATTATAGCTGTTGCTCATTATTACATGTCTTTAACGCTTTTCCGGTTCTTTCGCAACGCCTACTGTCGCGATACAATCTGAATCAGCCTTTCTTTATCAAGCATGTGTGTTCACCTGCGTAACCGTTTCACTCTTTAGAATTATTGCAAAATACTTGTATACCGAGAGATTTAACAAAAAAGTGCTCTGGACGCCGAAACCCGGGATCGAGCCAAGGACCTTTAGAGTTTCAGTCTAACGCTCTCCCAACTGAGCTATTTCAGCAGACAGGAGAAGAGTGACAGCGGGATCTAACAGTTCTTGCGCTTCGGTAAAACCGCTTTATTATAGCTGTTGCTCATTACTACATGTCTTTCACGCTGTTCTGGTTCTTTTGCAACGCCTACTGCCGCGATGCAATCTGAATCAGTCTTTCTTTATCAAGCATGTGTGTTCACCTGCGTAACCGTTTCACTCGTTAGAAGTATTGCAAAATACTTGTATACCGAGAGATTTAACAAAAAAGTGCTCTGGACGCCGAAACCCGGGATCGAGCCAAGGACCTTTAGATGTTCAGTTTAACACTCTCCCAACTGAGCCATTTCAGAACAGGAGAAGAACGACAGCGGGATCTAACAGTTCTTGCGCTTCGCTAAAACCGCTTTATTAAAGCTGTTGCTCATTATCACATGTCTTTCACGCTGCTCCGGTTCTTTCGCAACACCTACTGTCGCGATACAATCTGAATCAGCCTTTCTTTATCAAGCATGTGTGTTCACCTGCGTAACCGTTTCACTCTTTAGAATTATTGCAAAATACATGTATACCGACAGCTTTAACAAATCGTGCTTTGGACGACGAAACCCGGGATCGAGCCAAGGACCTTTATATGTTCAGATTAACGCTCTCCCAACTGAGCTATTTCAGCAGACGGGAGAAGAGTGACAGCGGGATCTAGCAGTTCTTGCGCTTCGGTAAAACTGCTTTATTAGAGCTGTTGCACATTACTCATGTCTTTCACGCTGTTCCGGTTCTTTTGCAACGCCTACTGCCGCGATGCAATCTGAATCAGCATTTCTTTATCAAGCATGTGTGTTCACCCGCGTAACCGTTTCACTCCTCAGAATTGATGCAAAATACTTGTATACCGACAGATTTAACAAAAAAGTGCTTTGGACGCAGAAACCCGGGATCGAGCAAAGGACGTTTAGATGTTCAGTTTAACGCTCTCCCAACTGAGCTATTTCGGCAGGCGGGAGAATAGTGACAGCGGGATTTAAGAGTTCTTGCGTTTCGGTAAAACCGCTTTATTAGAGCTGTTACACATTATTACGTGTATTTCACGCTGTTCTGGTTCTTTTGCACTGCCTACTCCCGCGATGCAATCTGAATCAGCATTTCTTTATCAAGCATGTGTGTTCACCTGCGTAACCGTTTCACTCGTTAGAATTACTGCAAAATACTTGTATAACGACGGATTTAACAAATCGTGCTTTGGACGCCGAAACCCGCGATCCAGCCAAGGACCTTCAGATGTTCAGTTTAACGCTCTCCCAACTGAGCTATTTCGGCAGACGGGAGAAGAGTGACAGCGGGCTTTAACAGTTCTTGCGTTTCGGCAAGACTGCTTTATTAGAGCTGTTGCACATTATAAATGTCTTTAACGCTGTTCCGGTTCTTTCGCAACGCCCACTGCCGCGATGCAATCTGAATAAGCATTTCTTCATCAAGCATGTGTTTTCACCTGCGTAACCGTTTCACTCGTTAGAATTATTGCGAAATATATTGTATACCGACAGATTTAACAAAAAAGTGCTTCGGACGCCGAAACCCGGGATCGAGCCAAGAACGTTTAGATGTTCAGTTTAACGCTCTCCCAACTGAGCTATTTCGGCAGACGGGAGAAGAGTGACAGCGGGATTTAACAGTCCTTGCGTTTGGGTAAAATCTCTTTATTAGAGCTGTTGCACATTATTACATGTCTTTCACGCTGTTCCGGTTCTTTTGCAACGCCTAATGCCGCGATGCAATCTGAATCAGCATTTCTTTATCAAGCATGTGTGTTCACCTGCGTAACCGTTTCACTCGTTAGAAGTATTGCAAAATACTTGTATACCGAGAGATTTAACAAATCGTGCTTTGGACGACGAAACGCGGGATCGAGCCAAGGACCTTTAGATTTTCAGTCTAACGCTCTCCCAACTGAGCTATTTCGGCATACGGAAGAAGAGTGAAAGCGGCATTTAACAGTTCTTGCATTTCGGTAAAACTGCTTTATTAGGGCTGTTGCACATTACTACATGTCTTTCACGCGGTTCCGCTTCTTTTGAAACGCCTACTGCCGCCATGCAATCTGAATCAGCATTTCTTTATCAAGCATGTGTGTTCCCCTGCATAACCGTTTCACTCGTTAGAATTCTTGCAAAATACTTGTATACCGAGAGATTTAACAAAAAAGTGCTCTGGACGCCGAAACCCGGTATCGAGCCAAGCACCTTTAGATTTTCAGTCTAACGCTCTCCGAACTGAGCTATTTCGGCAAACGGGAGAAGAGTGAAAGCGGCATTTAACAGTTCTTGCGTTTCGGTAAAACTGCTTTATTAGGGCTTTTGCACATTACTACATGTCTTTCACGCGGTTCCGCTTCTTTTGAAAAGCCTACTGCCGCCATGCAATCTGAATCAGCATTTCTTTATCAAGCATGTGTGTTCCCCTGCATAACCGTTTCACTCGTTAGAATTCTTGCAAAATACTTGTATACCGGCAGATTTACCAAATCGTGCTTTGAACGCCGAAACCCGGGATCGATATAAGGACCTTTATATGTTCAGATTAACGCTCTCCCAATTGAGCTATTTCAGCAGACGGGAGAAGAGAGACAGCGGGATCTAACAGTTCTTGCGCTTCGGTAAAACCGCTTTATTAGATCTTTTGCACATTACTACATGTCTTTCACGCTGTTCCGGTTCTTTCGCAACACCTACTGTCGCGATGCAATCTGAATCAGCCTTTCTTTATCAAGCATGTGTGTTCACCTGCGTAACCGTTTCACTCTTTAGAATTATTGCAAAATACATGTATACCGACAGATTTAACAAATCGTGCTTTGGACGACAAAACCCGGGATCGAGCCAAGGACCTTTATATGTTCAGATTAACGCACTCCCAACTGAGCTATTTCAGCAGACGGGAGAAGAGTGACAGCGGGATCTAGCAGTTCTTGCGCTTCGCTAAAACCGCTTTATTAAAGCTGTTGCTCATTATTACATGTCTTTCACGCTGTTCCGGTTCTTTCGCAACACCTACTGTCGCGATGCAATCTGAATCAGCCTTTCTTTATCAAGCATGTGTGTTCACCTGCGTAACCGTTTCACTCGTTAGAATTATTGCAAAATACTTGTATAATGACGGATTTAACAAATCGTGCTTTGGACGCCGAAACCCGGGATCCAGCCAAGGACCTTTAGATGTTCAGTTTAACGCTCTCCCAACTGAGCTATTTCGGCAGACGGGAGAAGAGTGACAGCGGGATTTAACAGTTCTTGCGTTTCGGCAAGACTGCTTTATTAGAGCTGTTGCACATTATAAATGTCTTTAACGCTGTTCCGGTTCTTTCGCAACGCCCACTGCCGCGATGCAATCTGAATAAGCATTTCTTCATCAAGCATGTGTTTTCACCTGCGTAACCGTTTCACTCGTTAGAATTATTGCGAAATATATTGTATACCGACAGATTTAACAAAAAAGTGCTTCGGACGCCGAAACCCGGGATCGAGCCAAGAACCTTTAGATGTTCAGTTTAACGCTCTCCCAACTGAGCTATTTCGGCAGACGGGAGAAGAGTGACAGCGGGATTTAACAGTCCTTGCGTTTGGGTAAAATCTCTTTATTAGAGCTGTTGCACATTATTACATGTCTTTCACGCTGTTCCGGTTCTTTTGCAACGCCTAATGCCGCGATGCAATCTGAATCAGCATTTCTTTATCAAGCATGTGTGTTCACCTGCGTAACCGTTTCACTCGTTAGAAGTATTGCAAAATACTTGTATACCGAGAGATTTAACAAATCGTGCTTTGGACGACGAAACCCGGGATCGAGCCAAGGACCTTTAGATTTTCAGTCTAACGCTCTCCCAACTGAGCTATTTCGGCATACGGAAGAAGAGTGAAAGCGGCATTTAACAGTTCTTGCATTTCGGTAAAACTGCTTTGTTAGGGCTGTTGCAGATTACTACATGTCTTTCACGCTGCTCCGGTTCTTTTGCAATGCCTACTGCCGCGATGCAATCGGAATCAGCATTTCTTTATCAAGCATGTGTGTTGACCTGCTTAATCGTTTCACTCGTTAAAATTATTGCAAAATACTTGTCTACCAACAGATTTAACGAAAAAGTGCTTTGGACGCCGAAACCCGGGATCAAGCCAGGGACCTTTAGATGTTCAGTCTATACACTCTACAAACTGAGCTAGTTCGGCAGACGGAAGAAGAGTGAAAGCGGGATTTAACAATTCTTGTGTATCGGTAAAACCACTTTATTAGAGCTGTTGCACATTATTTCATGTCTTTCACGCTGTTCCGGTTCTTTTGCAACGCCTACTGCCACGATGCAATCTGAATCAGCATTTCTTTATCAAGCATGTGTGTTCACGCGCGTAACCGTTTTACTCGTTAGAATTATTGCAAAATACTTGTATACCGACTGATTTAACAAATCGTGCTTTGGACGCCGAAATCCGAGATCCAGCCAAGGACCTTTAGATGTTGAGTTTAACGCTCTCCCAACTGAGCTATTTCGGCAGACGGGAGAAGAATGACAGCGGGATTTAAGAGTTCTTGCATTTCTGTAAAACTGCTTTATTAGGGCTGTTGCACATTACTACATGTCTTTCACGCTGTTCTGGTTCTTTTGCAATGCCTACTTCCGCGATGCAATCTGAATCGGAATTTCTTTATCAAGCATGTGTGTTCACCTGCGTAACCGTTTCACTCGTTAGAATTATTGCAAAATACTTGTATACCGACAGATTTAACACAAAATTGCTTTGGACGCCGAAACACGGGATCGAGCCAAGGACCTTTAGATGTTCAGTTTAACGCTCTCCCAACTCAGCTATTTCCGCAGACGGGAGAAGAATGACAGCGGGATTTAAGAGTTCTTGCGTTTCGGTAAAACCGCTTTATTAGAGCTGTTGCACATTATTACATGTCTTTCACACTGTTCCGGTTCTTTCGCAACGCCTACTGTCGCGATGCAATCTGAATCAGCCTTTCTTTATCAAGCATGTGTGTTCACCTGCGTAACCGTTTCACTCGTTAGAATTATTGCAAAATACTTGTATAATGACGGATTTAACAAATCGTGCTTTGGACGCCGAAACCCGGGATCCAGCCAAGGACCTTTAGATGTTCAGTTTAACGCTCTCCCAACTGAGCTATTTCGGCAGACGGGAGAAGAGTGACAGCGGGATTTAACAGTTCTTGCGTTTCGGCAAGACTGCTTTATTAGAGCTGTTGCACATTATAAATGTCTTTAACGCTGTTCCGGTTCTTTCGCAACGCCCACTGCCGCGATGCAATCTGAATAAGCATTTCTTCATCAAGCATGTGTTTTCACCTGCGTAACCGTTTCACTCGTTAGAATTATTGCGAAATATATTGTATACCGACAGATTTAACAAAAAAGTGCTTCGGACGCCGAAACCCGGGATCGAGCCAAGAACCTTTAGATGTTCAGTTTAACGCTCTCCCAACTGAGCTATTTCGGCAGACGGGAGAAGAGTGACAGCGGGATTTAACAGTCCTTGCGTTTGGGTAAAATCTCTTTATTAGAGCTGTTGCACATTATTACATGTCTTTCACGCTGTTCCGGTTCTTTTGCAACGCCTAATGCCGCGATGCAATCTGAATCAGCATTTCTTTATCAAGCATGTGTGTTCACCTGCGTAACCGTTTCACTCGTTAGAAGTATTGCAAAATACTTGTATACCGAGAGATTTAACAAATCGTGCTTTGGACGACGAAACCCGGGATCGAGCCAAGGACCTTTAGATTTTCAGTCTAACGCTCTCCCAACTGAGCTATTTCGGCATACGGAAGAAGAGTGAAAGCGGCATTTAACAGTTCTTGCATTTCGGTAAAACTGCTTTGTTAGGGCTGTTGCAGATTACTACATGTCTTTCACGCTGCTCCGGTTCTTTTGCAATGCCTACTGCCGCGATGCAATCGGAATCAGCATTTCTTTATCAAGCATGTGTGTTGACCTGCTTAATCGTTTCACTCGTTAAAATTATTGCAAAATACTTGTCTACCAACAGATTTAACGAAAAAGTGCTTTGGACGCCGAAACCCGGGATCAAGCCAGGGACCTTTAGATGTTCAGTCTATACACTCTACAAACTGAGCTAGTTCGGCAGACGGAAGAAGAGTGAAAGCGGGATTTAACAATTCTTGTGTATCGGTAAAACCACTTTATTAGAGCTGTTGCACATTATTTCATGTCTTTCACGCTGTTCCGGTTCTTTTGCAACGCCTACTGCCACGATGCAATCTGAATCAGCATTTCTTTATCAAGCATGTGTGTTCACGCGCGTAACCGTTTTACTCGTTAGAATTATTGCAAAATACTTGTATACCGACTGATTTAACAAATCGTGCTTTGGACGCCGAAATCGGAGATCCAGCCAAGGACCTTTAGATGTTGAGTTTAACGCTCTCCCAACTGAGCTATTTCGGCAGACGGGAGAAGAATGACAGCGGGATTTAAGAGTTCTTGCATTTCTGTAAAACTGCTTTATTAGGGCTGTTGCACATTACTACATGTCTTTCACGCTGTTCTGGTTCTTTTGCAATGCCTACTTCCGCGATGCAATCTGAATCGGAATTTCTTTATCAAGCATGTGTGTTCACCTGCGTAACCGTTTCACTCGTTAGAATTATTGCAAAATACTTGTATACCGACAGATTTAACACAAAATTGCTTTGGACGCCGAAACACGGGATCGAGCCAAGGACCTTTAGATGTTCAGTTTAACGCTCTCCCAACTCAGCTATTTCCGCAGACGGGAGAAGAATGACAGCGGGATTTAAGAGTTCTTGCGTTTCGGTAAAACCGCTTTATTAGAGCTGTTGCACATTATTACATGTCTTTCACGCTGTTCTGGTTCTTTTGCAACGCCTACTGCCGCGATGCAATCTGAATGAGCATTTCTTTATCAAGCATGTGTGTTCACCTGCGTAACCGTTTCACTCGTTAGAAGTATTGCAAAATACTTGTATACCGAGAGATTTAACAAAAAAGTGCTCTGGACGCCGAAACCCGGGATCGAGCCAAGGACCTTTAGAGTTTCAGTCTAACGCTCTCCCAACTGAGCTATTTCAGCAGACAGGAGAAGAGTGACAGCGGGATTTAAGAGTTCTTGCGTTTCGGTAAAACCGCTTTATTAGAGCTGTTGCACATTATTACGTGTATTTCACGCTGTTCTGGTTCTTTTGCAATGCCTACTCCCGCGATGCAATCTGAATCAGCATTTCTTTATCAAGCAGGTGTGTTCACCTGCGTAACCGTTTCATTTGTTAGAACTATTGCGAAATACTTGTATACCAACAGATTTAACAAAAAAGTGCTTTGGACGCTGAAACCCGGGATCGAGCCAAGGACCTTTAGATGTTCAGTTTAACGCTCTCCCAACTGAGCTATTTCGGCAGACGGGAGAAGAGTGACAGCGGGATTTAACAGTTCTTGCGTTTGGGTAAAATCGCTTTATTAGAGCTGTTGCACATTATTACATGTCTTTCACGCTGTTCCGGTTCTTCCGCAACGCCTACTGTCGCGATGCAATCTGAATGAGCCTTTCTTTATCAAGCATGTGTGTTCACCTGCGTAACTGTTTCACTCGTTAGAATTATTGCAAAATACTTGTATAACGACGGATTTAACAAATCGTGCTTTGGACGCCGAAACCCGGGATCCAGCCAAGGACCTTTAGATGTTCAGTTTAACGCTCTCCCAACTGAGCTATTTCGGCAGACGGGAGAAGAATGACAGCGGGATTTAACAGTTCTTGCGTTTCGGCAAGACTGCTTTATTAGAGCTGTTGCACATTATAAATGTCTTTAACGCTGTTCCGGTTCTTTCGCAACGCCCACTGCCGCGATGCAATCTGAATAAGCATTTCTTCATCAAGCATGTGTTTTCACCTGCGTAACCGTTTCACTCGTTAGAATTATTGCGAAATATATTGTATACCGACAGATTTAACAAAAAAGTGCTTCGGACGCCGAAACCCGGGATCGAGCCAAGAACCTTTAGATGTTCAGTTTAACGCTCTCCCAACTGAGCTATTTCGGCAGACGGGAGAAGAGTGACAGCGGGATTTAACAGTCCTTGCGTTTGGGTAAAATCTCTTTATTAGAGCTGTTGCACATTATTATATGTCTTTCACGCTGTTCCGGTTCTTTTGCAACGCCTAATGCCGCGATGCAATCTGAATCAGCATTTCTTTATCAAGCATGTGTGTTCACCTGCGTAACCGTTTCACTCGTTAGAAGTATTGCAAAATACTTGTATACCGAGAGATTTAACAAATCGTGCTTTGGACGACGAAACCCGGGATCGAGCCAAGGACCTTTAGATTTTCAGTCTAACGCTCTCCCAACTGAGCTATTTCGGCATACGGAAGAAGAGTGAAAGCGGGATTTAACAATTCTTGTGTATCGGTAAAACCACTTTATTAGAGCTGTTGCACATTATTTCATGTCTTTCACGCTGTTCCGGTTCTTTTGCAACGCCTACTGCCACGATGCAATCTGAATCAGCATTTCTTTATCAAGCATGTGTGTTCACGTGCGTAAACGTTTTACTCGTTAGAATTATTGCAAAATACTTGTATACCGACTGATTTAACAAATCGTGCTTTGGACGCCGAAATCCGAGATCCAGCCAAGGACCTTTAGATGTTCAGTTTAACGCTCTCCCAACTGAGCTATTTCGGCAGACGGAAGAAGAGAGACAGCGGGATTTAACAGTTCTTGCGTTTCGGCAAAACCGCTTTATTAGAGCTGTTGCACATCATTACATGTCTTTAACGCTGTTCCGGTTCTTTTGCAACGCCCACTGCCGCGATGCAATCTGAATAAGCATTTCTTCATCAAGCATGTGTTTTCACCTGCGTAGCCATTTCACTCGTTAGAATTATTGCAAAATACTTGTATACCGACAGATTTAACAAAAAAGTGCTTTGGACGGCGAAACCCGGGATCGAGCCAATGACCTTCAGATGTTCAGTTTGACGCTCTCCCAACTGAGCTATTTTGGCAGACAGGAGAAAAGTGACAGCGGGATTTAACAGTTCTTGCGTTTCGGTAAAACCGCTTTATTAGAGCTGTTGCACATTAATACATGTCTTTCACGCTGTTCCGGTTCTTTTGCAACGCCTACTGCCGCGATTCAATCCGATTCAGCATTTCTTTATTAAGCATGTGTGTTCACCTGCGTAACTGTTTAACTCGTTAGAATTATTGCAAAATACTTGTATACCGAGAGATTTAACAAAAAAGTTCTCTGGACGCCGAAACCCGGGATCGAGCCAAGGACATTTAGATGTTCAGTTTAACGCTCTCCCAACTGAGCTATTTCGGCAGATGGGAGAAGAGTGACAGCGGGATTTAAGAGTTTTTGCGTTTCGGTAAAACCGCTTTATTAGAGCTGTTGCATATTATTACATGAATTTAACGCTGTTCCGGTTCTTTTGCAACGCCTACTCCCGCGATGCAATCTGAATCAGCATTTCTTTATCAAGCATGTGTGTTCACCTGCGTAACCGTTTCACTCGTTAGAATTATCGCGAAATACTTGTATACCGAGAGATTTACCAAAAAAGTGCTCTGGACGGCGAAACCCGGGATCGAGCCAAGGACCTTTAGATTTTCAGTCTAACGCTCTCCGAACTGACCTATTTCGGCATACGGGAGATGAGTGAAAGCGGCATTTAACAGTTCTTGCGTTTCGGTAAAACTGCTTTATTAGGGCTGTTGCACATTACTACATGTCTTTCACGCTGTTCTGGTTCTTTTGCAATGCCTACTTCCGCGATGCAATCTGAATCAGCATTTCTTTATCAAGCATGTGTGTTCACCTGCGTAACCGTTTCACTCGTTAGAATTATTGCAAAATACTTGTATACCGACAGATTTAACACAAAATTGCTTTGGACGCCGAAACACGGGATCGAGCCAAGGACCTTTAGATTTTCGGTCTAACGCTCTCCGAACGGAGCTATTTCGGCCTACGGGAGAAGAGTGAAAGCGGGATTTAACAGTTCTTGCGTTTGGGTAAAACTGCTTTATTAGGGCTGTTGCACATTACTACATGTCTTTCACGCGGTTCCGGTTCTTTTGCAACGCCTACTGCCGCCATGCAATCGGAATCAGCATTTCTTTATCAAGCATGTGTGAATCACCTGCGTAACCGTTTCACTCGTTAGAAGTTTTGCAAAATACTTGTATACCGACAGGTTTAACAAATCGTGCTTTCAACGCCGAATCCCGGGATCGTGCTAAGGACCTTTAGATGTTCAGTTTAACACTCTCCCAACTGAGCTATTTCGCCAGACAGGAGAAGAGTGAAAGCGGGATTTAACAATTCTTGCGTTTCGGTAAAACCACTTTATTAGAGCGGTTGCACATTAATACATGTCTTTCACGCTGTTCCGGTTCTTTTGCAATGCCTACTGCCGCGATGCAATTGGAATCAGCATTTCTTAATCAAGCATGTGTGTTCACCTGCGTAACCGTTTCACTCGTTAATATTATTGCAAAATACTTGCCTACCGACAGATTTAACGAAAAAGTGCTTTGGACGCTGAAACCCGGGATCAAGCCAGGGACCTTTAGATGTTCAGTCTAACGCTCTACAAACTGAGCTAGTTCGGCAGACGGAAGAAGAGTGAAAGCTGGATTTAACAATTCTTGTGTTTCGGTAAAACCACTTTATTAGAGCTGTTGCACATTATTTGATGTCTTTCACGCTGTTCCGGTTCTTTTGCAACGCCTACTGCCACGATGCAATCTGAATCAGCATTTCTTTATCAAGCATATGTGTTCACCTGCGTAACCGTTTCACTCGTTAGAATTATTGCAAAATACTTGTATACCGACATATTTAACAAATCGTGCTTTGGACGCCGAAATCCGGGATCCAGCCAAGGACCTTTAGATGTTCAGTTTAACGCTCTCCTTACTGAGGTAATTCGGCAGACGGGAGAAGAGAGACAGCGGGATTAAACAGTTCTTGCGTTTCGGCAAAACCACTTTATTAGAGCTGTTGCACATTATTACATGTCTTTAACGCTGTTCCGGTTCTTTTGCAACGCCCACTGCCGCGATGCAATCTGAATAAGCATTTCTTCATCAAGCATGTGTTTTCACCTGCGTAACCGTTTCACTCGTTAGAATTATTGCAAAATACTTGTATACCAACAGATTTAACAAAAAAAGTGCTTTGGACTCCGAAAACCGGTATCGAGCCAATGACCGTTAGATGTTCAGTTTAACGCTCTCCCAACTGAGCTATTTCTCAGACGGGAGAAGAGTGACAGCGGGATTTAACAGTTCTTGCGTTTCGGTAAAACCGCTTTATTAGAGCTGTTGCACATTAATACATGTCTTTCACGCTGTTCCGGTTCTCTTGCAACGCCTACTGCCGCAATTCAATATGATTCAGCATTTCTTTATCAAGCATGTGTGTTCACCTGCGTAACTGTTTAACTCGTTAGAATTATTGCAAAATACATGTATACCGACAGATTTAACAAATCGGGCTTTGGACGACGAAACCCGGGATCGAGCCAAGGACCTTTAGATGTTAACATTAACGCTCTCCCAACTGAGCTATTTCAGCAGACGGGAGAAGTGTGACAGCGGGATCTAGCAGTTCTTGCGCTTCGGTAAAACTGCTTTATTAGAGCTGTTGCACATTATTACATGTATTTCACGCTGTTCCGGTTCTTTTGCAACGCCTACTGCCGCGATGCAATCTGAATCAGCATTTCTTTATCAAGCATGTGTGTTCACCTGCGTAACCGTTTCACTCGTTAGAAGTATTGCAAAATACTTGTATACCGGGAGATTTAACAAAAAAGTGCTCTGGATGCCGAAACCCGGGATCGAGCCAAGGACCTTTAGATTTTCAGTCTAACGCTCTTCGAACTGAGCTATTTCGGCCTACGGGAGAAGAGTGAAAGCGGGATTTAACAGTTCTTGCGTTTGGGTAAAATCGCTTTATTAGAGCTGTTGCACATTATTACATGTCTTTCACGCTGTTCCGATTCTTTTGCAACGCCTACTGCTGCGATGCAATCTGAATCAGCCTTTATTTATCAAGCATGTGTGTTCACCTGCGTAACCGTTTCACTCGTTAGAAGTATTGAAAAATACTTGTATATCGAAAGATTTAACAAAAAAGTGCTCTGGACGCCGAAATCCGGGATCGAGCCTAGGACCTTCAGATTTTCAGTCTAACGCTCTCCGAACTGAGCTATTTCGGCATACGGGAGAAGAGTGAAAGCGGCATTTAACAGTTCTTGCGTTTCGGTAAAACCGCTTTATTAGAGCTGTTGCACATTATTACATGTATTTAACGCTGTTCCGGTTCTTTCGCAACGCCTACTGCCGCGATGCAATCTGAATCAGCATTTCTTTATCAAGCATGTGTGTTCACCTGCGTAACTGTTTCACTCGTTAAATTTATTGCAAAATACTTGCCTACCGACAGATTTAACGAAAAAGTGCTTTGGACGCCGAAACCCGGGATCAAGCCAGGGACCTTTAGATGTTCAGTCTAACGCTCTACAAACTGAGCTAGTTCGGCAGACGGAAGAAGAGTGAAAGCTGGATTTAACAATTCTTGTGTTTCGGTAAAACCACTTTATTAGAGCTGTTGCACATTATTTGATGTCTTTCACGCTGTTCCGGTTCTTTTGCAACGCCTACTGCCACGATGCAATCTGAATCAGCATTTCTTTATCAAGCATGTGTGTTCACCTGCGTAACCGTTTCACTCGTTAGAATTATTGCAAAATACCTGGATACCGACATATTTAACAAATCGTGCTTTGGACGCCGAAATCCGGGATCCAGCCAAGGACCTATAGATGTTCAGTTTAACGCTCTCCTTACTGAGCTATTTCGGCAGACGGGAGAAGAGAGACAGCGGGATTTAACAGTTCTTGCGTTTCGGCAAAACCACTTTATTAGAGCTGTTGCACATTATTACATGTCTTTCACGCTGTTCCGGTTCTTTTGCAACGCCTAATGCCGCGATGCAATCTGAATCAGCATTTCTTTATCAAGCATGTGTGTTCACCTGCGTAACCGTTTCACTCGTTAGAAGTATTGCAAAATACTTGTATACCGAGAGATTTAACAAATCGTGCTTTGGACGACGAAACCCGGGATCGAGCCAAGGACCTTTAGATTTTCAGTCTAACGCTCTCCCAACTGAGCTATTTCGGCATACGGAAGAAGAGTGAAAGCGGCATTTAACAGTTCTTGCATTTCGGTAAAACTGCTTTGTTAGGGCTGTTGCAGATTACTACATGTCTTTCACGCTGCTCCGGTTCTTTTGCAATGCCTACTGCCGCGATGCAATCGGAATCAGCATTTCTTTATCAAGCATGTGTGTTGACCTGCTTAATCGTTTCACTCGTTAAAGTTATTGCAAAATACTTGTCTACCGACAGATTTAACGAAAAAGTGCTTTGGACGCCGAAACCCGGGATCAAGCCAGGGACCTTTAGATGTTCAGTCTATACACTCTACAAACTGAGCTAGTTCGGCAGACGGAAGAAGAGTGAAAGCGGGATTTAACAATTCTTGTGTATCGGTAAAACCACTTTATTAGAGCTGTTGCACATTATTTCATGTCTTTCACGCTGTTCCGGTTCTTTTGCAACGCCTACTGCCACGATGCAATCTGAATCAGCATTTCTTTATCAAGCATGTGTGTTCACGTGCGTAACCGTTTTACTCGTTAGAATTATTGCAAAATACTTGTATACCGACTGATTTAACAAATCGTGCTTTGGACGCCGAAATCCGAGATCCAGCCAATGACCTTTAGATGTTCAGTTGGACGCTCTCCCAACTGAGCTATTTCGGCAGACAGGAGAAGAGTGACAGCGGGATTTAACAGTTCTTGCGTTTCGGTAAAACCGCTTTATTAGAGCTGTTGCACATTAATACATGTCTTTCACGCTGTTCCGGTTCTTTTGCAACGCCTACTGCCGCGATTCAATCTGATTCAGCATTTCTTTATTAAGCATGTGTGTTCACCTGCGTAACTGTTTAACTCGTTAGAATTATTGCAAAATACTTGTATACCGAGAGATTTAACAAAAAAGTTCTCTGGACGCCGAAACCCGGGATTGAGCCAAGGACATTTAGATGTTCAGTTTAACGCTCTCCCAACTGAGCTATTTCGGCAGACGGGAGAGGAGTGACAGCGGGATTTAAGAGTTTTTGCGTTTCGGTAAAACTGCTTTATTAGAGCTGTTGCATATTATTACATG
Organism: Rhipicephalus microplus; assembly: GCF_043290135.1. Lineage (NCBI taxonomy): Eukaryota > Metazoa > Arthropoda > Arachnida > Ixodida > Ixodidae > Rhipicephalus > Rhipicephalus microplus. The sequence continues at coordinate 465,729,300 of NC_134710.1, forward strand.
TATTTAACGCTGTTCCGGTTCTTTTGCAATGCCTACTCCCGCGATGCAATCTGAATCAGCATTTCTTTATCAAGCATGTGTGTTCACCTGCGTAACCGTTTCACTCGTTAGAATTATCGCGAAATACTTGTATACCGACAGATTTAACAAAAAAGTGCTTTGGACGCCGAAACCCGGGATCGAGTCAAGGACCTTTAGATGTTCAGTTTAACGCTCTCCGAACTGAGCTATTTCGGCATACGGGAGATGAGTGAAAGCGGCATTTAACAGTTCTTGCGTTTCGGTAAAACTGCTTTATTAGGGCTGTTGCACATTACTACATGTCTTTCACGCTGTTCCGGTTCTTTTGCAACGCCTACTGCCGCGATGCAATCTGAATCAGCATTTCTTTATCAAGCATGTGTGTTCACCTGCGTAACCGTTTCACTCGTTAGAATTATCGCGAAATACTTGTATACCGACAGATTTAACAAAAAAGTGCTTTGGACGCCGAAACCCGGGATCGAGTCAACGACCTTTAGATGTTCAGTTTAACGCTCTCCGAACTGAGCTATTTCGGCATACGGGAGATGAGTGAAAGCGGCATTTAACAGTTCTTGCGTTTCGGTAAAACTGCTTTATTAGGGCTGTTGCACATTACTACATGTCTTTCACGCTGTTCCGGTTCTTTTGCAACGCCTACTCCCGCGATGCAATCTGAATCAGCATTTCTTTATCAAGCATGTGTGTTCACCTGCGTAACCGTTTCACTCGTTAGAATTATCGCGAAATACTTGGATACCGACAGATTTAACAAATCGTGCTTTGGACGCCGAAATCCGAGATCCAGCCAATGACTTTTAGATGTTCAGTTGGACGCTCTCCCAACTGAGCTATTTCGGCTGACAGGAGAAGAGTGACAGCGGGATTTAACAGTTCTTGCGTTTCGGTAAAACCGCTTTATTAGAGCTGTTGCATATTATTACATGTATTTAACGCTGTTCCGGTTCTTTTGCAACGCCTACTCCCGCGATGCAATCTGAATCAGCATTTCTTTATCAAGCATGTGTGTTCACCTGCGTAACCGTTTCACTCGTTAGAATTATCGCGAAATACTTGTATACCGACAGATTTAACAAAAAAGTGCTTTCGACGCCGAAACCCGGGATCGAGTCAAGGACCTTTAGATGTTCAGTTTAACGCTCTCCGAACTGAGCTATTTCGGCATACGGGAGATGAGTGAAAGCGGCATTTAACAGTTCTTGCGTTTCGGTAAAACTGCTTTATTAGGGCTGTTGCACATTACTACATGTCTTTCACGCTGTTCCGGTTCTTTTGCAACGCCTACTGCCGCGATGCAATCTGAATCAGCATTTCTTTATCAAGCATGTGTGTTCACCTGCGTAACCGTTTCACTCGTTAGAAGTATTGCAAAATACTTGTATACCGAGAGATTTAACAAAAAAGTGCTCTGGACGCCGAAACCCGGGATCGAGCCAAGGACCTTCAGATTTTCAGTCTAACGCTCTCCGAACTGAGCTATTTCGGCATACGGGAGATGAGTGAAAGCGGCATTTAACAGTTCTTGCGTTTCGGTAAAACTGCTTTATTAGGGCTGTTGCACATTACTACATGTCTTTCACGCTGTTCTGGTTCTTTTGCAATGCCCACTTCCGCGATGCAATCTGAATCAGCATTTATTTATCAAGCATGTGTGTTCACCTGCGTAAACGTTTCACTCGTTAGAAGTATTGCAAAATACTTGTATTCCGGGAGATTTAACAAAAAAGTGCTCTGGACGCCGAAACCCGGGATCGAGCCAAGGACCTTTAGATTTTCAGTCTAACGCTCTTCGAACTGAGCTATTTCGGCCTACGGGAGAAGAGTGAAAGCGGGATTTAACAGTTCTTGCGTTTGGGTAAAATCGCTTTATTAGAGCTGTTGCACATTATTACATGTCTTTCACGCTGTTCCGATTCTTTTGCAACGCCTACTGCTGCGATGCAATCTGAATCAGCCTTTATTTATCAAGCATGTGTGTTCACCTGCGTAACCGTTTCACTCGTTAGAAGTATTGAAAAATACTTGTATATTGAAAGATTTAACAAAAAAGTGCTCTGGACGCCGAAATCCGGGATCGAGCCTAGGACCTTCAGATTTTCAGTCTAACGCTCTCCGAACTGAGCTATTTCGGCATACGGGAGAAGAGTGAAAGCGGCATTTAACAGTTCTTGCGTTTCGGTAAAACCGCTTTATTAGAGCTGTTGCACATTATTACATGTATTTAACGCTGTTCCGGTTCTTTCGCAACGCCTACTGCCGCGATGCAATCTGAATCAGCATTTCTTTATCAAGCATGTGTGTTCACCTGCGTAACCGTTTCACTCGTTAAATTTATTGCAAAATACTTGCCTACCGACAGATTTAACGAAAAAGTGCTTTGGACGCCGAAACCCGGGATCAAGCCAGGGACCTTCAGATGTTCAGTCTAACGCTCTACAAACTGAGCTAGTTCGGCAGACGGGAGAAGAGTGACAGCGGGATTTAACAGTTCTTGCGTTTCGGTAAAACCGCTTTATTAGAGCTGTTGCACATTAATACATGTCTTTCACGCTGTTCCGGTTCTTTTGCAACGCCTACTGCCGCGATTCAATCTGATTCAGCATTTCTTTATTAAGCATGTGTGTTCACCTGCGTAACTGTTTAACTCGTTAGAATTATTGCAAAATACCTGTATACCGACATATTTAACAAATCGTGCTTTGGACGCCGAAATCCGGGATCCAGCCAAGGACCTTTAGATGTTCAGTTTAACGCTCTCCTTACTGAGCTATTTCGGCAGACGGGAGAAGAGAGACAGCGGGATTTAACAGTTCATGCGTTTCGGCAAAACCACTTTATTAGAGCTGTTGCACATTATTACATATCTTTAACGCTGTTCCGGTTCTTTTGCAACGCCCACTGCCGCGATGCAATCTGAATAAGCATTTCTTCATCAAGCATGTGTTTTCACCTGCGTAACCGTTTCACTCGTTAGAATTATTGCAAAATACTTGTATACCAACAGATTTAACAAAAAAAGTGCTTTGGACTCCGAAACCCGGGATCGAGCCAATGACCGTTAGATGTTCAGTTTAACGCTCTCCCAACTAAGCTATTTCTCAGACGGGAGAAGAGTGACAGCGGGATTTAACAGTTCTTGCGTTTCGGTAAAACCGCTTTATTAGAGCTGTTGCACATTAATACATGTCATTCACGCTGTTCCGGTTCTCTTGCAACGCCTACTGCCGCGATTCAATATGATTCAGCATTTCTTTATCAAGCATGTGTGTTCACCTGCGTAACTGTTTAACTCGTTAGAATTATTGCAAAATACATGTATACCGACAGATTTAACAAATCGTGCTTAGGACGACGAAACCCGGGATCGAGCCAAGGACCTTTAGATGTTAACATTAACGCTCTCCCAACTGAGCTATTTCTGCAGACGGGAGAAGAGTGACAGCGGGATCTAGCAGTCCTTGCGCTTCGGTAAAACTGCTTTATTAGAGCTGTTGCACATTATTACATGTCTTTCACGCTGTTCCGGTTCTTTTGCAACGCCTAATGCCGCGATGCAATCTGAATCAGCATTTCTTTATCAAGCATGTGTGTTCACCTGCGTAACCGTTTCACTCGTTAGAAGTATTGCAAAATACTTGTATACCGAGAGATTTAACAAATCGTGCTTTGGACGACGAAACCCGGGATCGAGCCAAGGACCTTTAGATTTTCAGTCTAACGCTTTCCCAACTGAGCTATTTCGGCATACGGAAGAAGAGTGAAAGCGGCATTTAACATTTCTTGCATTTCGGTAAAACTGCTTTGATAGGGCTGTTGCAGATTACTACATGTCTTTCACGCTGCTCCGGTTCTTTTGCAATGCCTACTGCCGCGATGCAATCGGAATCAGCATTTCTTTATCAAGCATGTGTGTTGACCTGCTTAATCGTTTCACTCGTTAAAATTATTGCAAAATACTTGTCTACCGACAGATTTAACGAAAAAGTGCTTTGGACGCCGAAACCCGGGATCAAGCCAGGGACCTTTAGATGTTCAGTCTATACACTCTACAAACTGAGCTAGTTCGGCAGACGGAAGAAGAGTGAAAGCGGGATTTAACAATTCTTGTGTATCGGTAAAACCACTTTATTAGAGCTGTTGCACATTATTTCATGTCTTTCACGCTGTTCCGGTTCTTTTGCAACGCCTACTGCCACGATGCAATCTGAATCAGCATTTCTTTATCAAGCATGTGTGTTCACGTGCGTAACCGTTTTACTCGTTAGAATTATTGCAAAATACTTGTATACCGACTGATTTAACAAATCGTGCTTTGGACGCCGAAATCCGAGATCCAGCCAATGACCTTTAGATGTTCAGTTTGACGCTCCCCCAACTGAGCTATTTCGGCAGACAGGAGAAGAGTGACAGCGGGATTTAACAGTTCTTGCGTTTCGGTAAAACCGCTTTATTAGAGCTGTTGCACATTAATACATGTCTTTCACGCTGTTCCGGTTCTTTTGCAACGCCTACTGCCGCGATTCAATCTGATTCAGCATTTCTTTATTAAGCATGTGTGTTCACCTGCGTAACTGTTTAACTCGTTAGAATTATTGCAAAATACTTGTATACCGAGAGATTTAACAAAAAAGTTCTCTGGACGCCGAAACCCGGGATCGAGCCAAGGACATTTAGATGTTCAGTTTAACGCTCTCCCAACTGAGCTATTTCGGCAGACGGGAGAGGAGTGACAGCGGGATTTAAGAGTTTTTGCGTTTCGGTAAAACCGCTTTATTAGAGCTGTTGCATATTATTACATGTATTAACGCTGTTCCGGTTCTTTTGCAACGCCTACTCCCGCGATGCAATCTGAATCAGCATTTCTTTATCAAGCATGTGTGTTCACCTGCGTAACCGTTTCACTCGTTAGAATTATTGCAAAATACTTGTATACCAACAGATTTAACAAAAAAAGTGCTTTGGACTCCGAAACCCGGGATCGAGCCAATGACCGTTAGATGTTCAGTTTAACGCTCTCCCAACTAAGCTATTTCTCAGACGGGAGAAGAGTGACAGCGAGATTTAACAGTTCTTGCGTTTCGGTAAAACCGCTTTACTAGAGCTGTTGCACACTAATACATGTCTTTCACGCTGTTCCGGTTCTCTTGCTACGCCTACTGCCGCGATTCAATATGATTCAGCATTTCTTTATCAAGCATGTGTGTTCACCTGCGTAACTGTTTAACTCGTTAGAATTATTGCAAAATACATGTATACCGACAGATTTAACAAATCGTGCTTTGGACGACGAAACCCGGGATCGAGCCAAGGACCTTTAGATGTTAACATTAACGCTCTCCCAACTGAGCTATTTCTGCAGACGGGACAAGAGTGACAGCGGGATCTATCAGTCCTTGCGCTTCGGTAAAACTGCTTTATTAGAGCTGTTGCACATTATTACATGTCTTTCACGCTGTTCCGGTTCTTTTGCAACGCCTAATGCCGCGATGCAATCTGAATCAGCATTTCTTTATCAAGCATGTGTGTTCACCTGCGTAACTGTTTAACTCGTTAGAATTATTGCAAAATACTTGTATACCGAGAGATTTAACAAAAAAGTTCTCTGGACGCCGAAACCCGGGATCGAGCCAAGGACCTTTAGATGTTCAGTTTAACGCTCTCCTTACTGAGCTATTTCGGCAGACGGGAGAAGAGAGACAGCGGGATTTAACAGTTCTTGCGTTTCGGCAAAACCACTTTATTAGAGCTGTTGCACATTATTACATATCTTTAACGCTGTTCCGGTTCTTTTGCAACGCCCACTGCCGCGATGCAATCTGAATAAGCATTTCTTCATCAAGCATGTGTTTTCACCTGCGTAACCGTTTCACTCGTTAGAATTATTGCAAAATACTTGTATACCAACAGATTTAACAAAAAAAGTGCTTTGGACTCCGAAACCCGGGATCGAGCCAATGACCGTTAGATGTTCAGTTTAACGCTCTCCCAACTAAGCTATTTCTCAGACGGGAGAAGAGTGACAGCGGGATTTAACAGTTCTTGCGTTTCGGTAAAACCGCTTTATTAGAGCTGTTGCACATTAATACATGTCATTCACGCTGTTCCGGTTCTCTTGCAACGCCTACTGCCGCGATTCAATATGATTCAGCATTTCTTTATCAAGCATGTGTGTTCACCTGCGTAACTGTTTAACTCGTTAGAATTATTGCAAAATACATGTATACCGACAGATTTAACAAATCGTGCTTAGGACGACGAAACCCGGGATCGAGCCAAGGACCTTTAGATGTTAACATTAACGCTCTCCCAACTGAGCTATTTCTGCAGACGGGAGAAGAGTGACAGCGGGATCTAGCAGTCCTTGCGCTTCGGTAAAACTGCTTTATTAGAGCTGTTGCACATTATTACATGTCTTTCACGCTGTTCCGGTTCTTTTGCAACGCCTAATGCCGCGATGCAATCTGAATCAGCATTTCTTTATCAAGCATGTGTGTTCACCTGCGTAACCGTTTCACTCGTTAGAAGTATTGCAAAATACTTGTATACCGAGAGATTTAACAAATCGTGCTTTGGACGACGAAACCCGGGATCGAGCCAAGGACCTTTAGATTTTCAGTCTAACGCTCTCCCAACTGAGCTATTTCGGCATACGGAAGAAGAGTGAAAGCGGCATTTAACATTTCTTGCATTTCGGTAAAACTGCTTTGATAGGGCTGTTGCAGATTACTACATGTCTTTCACGCTGCTCCGGTTCTTTTGCAATGCCTACTGCCGCGATGCAATCGGAATCAGCATTTCTTTATCAAGCATGTGTGTTGACCTGCTTAATCGTTTCACTCGTTAAAATTATTGCAAAATACTTGTCTACCGACAGATTTAACGAAAAAGTGCTTTGGACGCCGACACCCGGGATCAAGCCAGGGACCTTTAGATGTTCAGTCTATACACTCTACAAACTGAGCTAGTTCGGCAGACGGAAGAAGAGTGAAAGCGGGATTTAACAATTCTTGTGTATCGGTAAAACCACTTTATTAGAGCTGTTGCACATTATTTCATGTCTTTCACGCTGTTCCGGTTCTTTTGCAACGCCTACTGCCACGATGCAATCTGAATCAGCATTTCTTTTTCAAGCATGTGTGTTCACGTGCGTAACCGTTTTACTCGTTAGAATTATTGCAAAATACTTGTATACCGACTGATTTAACAAATCGTGCTTTGGACGCCGAAATCCGAGATCCAGCCAATGACCTTTAGATGTTCAGTTTGACGCTCCCCCAACTGAGCTATTTCGGCAGACAGGAGAAGAGTGACAGCGGGATTTAACAGTTCTTGCGTTTCGGTAAAACCGCTTTATTAGAGCTGTTGCACATTAATACATGTCTTTCACGCTGTTCCGGTTCTTTTGCAACGCCTACTGCCGCGATTCAATCTGATTCAGCATTTCTTTATTAAGCATGTGTGTTCACCTGCGTAACTGTTTAACTCGTTAGAATTATTGCAAAATACTTGTATACCGAGAGATTTAACAAAAAAGTTCTCTGGACGCCGAAACCCGGGATCGAGCCAAGGACATTTAGATGTTCAGTTTAACGCTCTCCCAACTGAGCTATTTCGGCAGACGGGAGAGGAGTGACAGCGGGATTTAAGAGTTTTTGCGTTTCGGTAAAACCGCTTTATTAGAGCTGTTGCATATTATTACATGTATTAACGCTGTTCCGGTTCTTTTGCAACGCCTACTCCCGCGATGCAATCTGAATCAGCATTTCTTTATCAAGCATGTGTGTTCACCTGCGTAACCGTTTCACTCGTTAGAATTATTGCAAAATACTTGTATACCAACAGATTTAACAAAAAAAGTGCTTTGGACTCCGAAACCCGGGATCGAGCCAATGACCGTTAGATGTTCAGTTTAACGCTCTCCCAACTAAGCTATTTCTCAGACGGGAGAAGAGTGACAGCGAGATTTAACAGTTCTTGCGTTTCGGTAAAACCGCTTTACTAGAGCTGTTGCACACTAATACATGTCTTTCACGCTGTTCCGGTTCTCTTGCTACGCCTACTGCCGCGATTCAATATGATTCAGCATTTCTTTATCAAGCATGTGTGTTCACCTGCGTAACTGTTTAACTCGTTAGAATTATTGCAAAATACATGTATACCGACAGATTTAACAAATCGTGCTTTGGACGACGAAACCCGGGATCGAGCCAAGGACCTTTAGATGTTAACATTAACGCTCTCCCAACTGAGCTATTTCTGCAGACGGGAGAAGAGTGACAGCGGGATCTATCAGTCCTTGCGCTTCGGTAAAACTGCTTTATTAGAGCTGTTGCACATTATTACATGTCTTTCACGCTGTTCCGGTTCTTTTGCAACGCCTAATGCCGCGATGCAATCTGAATCAGCATTTCTTTATCAAGCATGTGTGTTCACCTGCGTAACCGTTTCACTCGTTAGAAGTATTGCAAAATACTTGTATACCGAGAGATTTAACAAATCGTGCTTCGGACGACGAAACCCGGGATCGAGCCAAGGACCTTTAGATTTTCAGTCTAACGCTCTCCCAACTGAGCTATTTCGGCATACGGAAGAAGAGTGAAAGCGGCATTTAACAGTTCTTGCATTTCGGTAAAACTGCTTTGTTAGGGCTGTTGCAGATTACTACATGTCTTTCACGCTGCTCCGGTTCTTTTGCAATGCCTACTGCCGCGATGCAATCGGAATCAGAATTTCTTAATCAAGCATGTGTGTTGACCTGCTTAATCGTTTCACTCGTTAAAATTATTGCAAAATACTTGTCTACCGACAGATTTAACGAAAAAGTGCTTTGGACGCCGAAACCCGGGATCAAGCCAGGGACCTTTAGATGTTCAGTCTATACACTCTACAAACTGAGCTAGTTCGGCAGACGGAAGAAGAGTGAAAGCGGGATTTAACAATTCTTGTGTATCGGTAAAACCACTTTATTAGAGCTGTTGCACATTATTTCATGTCTTTCACGCTGTTCCGGTTCTTTTGCAACGCCTACTGCCACGATGCAATCTGAATCAGCATTTCTTTATTAAGCATGTGTGTTCACGTGCGTAACCGTTTTACTCGTTAGAATTATTGCAAAATACTTGTATACCGACTGATTTAACAAATCGTGCTTTGGACGCCGAAATCCGAGATCCAGCCAATGACCTTTAGATGTTCAGTTTGACGCTCTCCCAACTGAGCTATTTCGGCAGACAGGAGAAGAGTGACAGCGGGATTTAACAGTTCTTGCGTTTCGGTAAAACCGCTTTATTAGAGCTGTTGCACATTAATACATGTCTTTCACGCTGTTCCGGTTCTTTTGCAACGCCTACTGCCGCGATTCAATCTGATTCAGCATTTCTTTATTAAGCATGTGTGTTCACCTGCGTAACTGTTTAACTCGTTAGAATTATTGCAAAATACTTGTATACCGAGAGATTTAACAAAAAAGTTCTCTGGACGCCGAAACCCGGGATCGAGCCAAGGACATTTAGATGTTCAGTTTAACGCTCTCCCAACTGAGCTATTTCGGCAGACGGGAGAGGAGTGACAGCGGGATTTAAGAGTTTTTGCGTTTCGGTAAAACCACTTTATTAGAGCTGTTGCATATTATTACATGTGTGAAGAAGAAGATGTGCCAGCAGCAAGCAGCATCGCCAACGCCCGGCTCTCTCGGCTTGTGTTTTGGTTCGTTGCTGTGCCGATCGCTGGACGGTTCTTCACGCTGTCTCGTCGCTGCCTTTAACGGCTAATAAACCTCTTCACATTTGGTGGAAGGTGCTGTTAATCCCCGTTGCTACACCCTGGAGCTGCGAAGCCGCACGCTACCACCTGTCATGACTGCCAACGCCACTACATCGACGCCTTCGCTCCAGTTCAACTGCCCTGGCCATCCTACGCTACGGGAGCCGAAGGTCTTCAGCGGTGCGGATGGGACCGACGTCGAAGACTGGCTCGAGCACTACGAACTGGTGAGCGCCAACAATAAGTGGGATGAAGCCGACAAGCTGGGCCACGTGATATTTTATCTCGCTGGCGTCGCCGAATTGTGGTTTAATAACCACAAACACAACATCCCCACATGGAGCGTCTTCAAGACGTCATGTGCCGAAGTGTTCGGTCGGCCGGCTGTCCGCAAGCAGAGGGCAGAACAGCGCTTGCGCGTACGCTCTCAGCAGACTGGCGAGACCTTTACCAGCTATATTGAGGACGTCGTCGACCTTTGTCGACGTGTGAATGACACCATGCCCGAATCTGACAAGGTCAAAAACATCCTGTAGGGCATCGACGACGGCGCATTTCAAATGCTCTTGGCAAGAAATCCGAGCACAGTTTCCGAAGTCGTCAGCTTGTGTCAGAGCTACGACGAGTTAAAGAAGCAACGAACTCTGACTCGGCAGCCTCAGCATGGTGGTGAGTCATTGTCCAGTTTCGACACCCTGCCGGACAATTCACCACTGCTTCAGCAAGTTCGAGCCTTCGTCCGTGAGGAAGTCGCCCGCCAACTTTCTTTAGTGCCCTTCACTCACGAGACCACCACCCGTCTACGTGCCCCGCTTCGCACTGCTATTTCGGAAGAGGTTGCCCAAGCTGTTCCTGTTGCGCACCACGAGCCGCCTCTATCCAGCCTTGCCCACTGCCAGCGTGCCGCGCAGCCAGTAGGCCCTCCTGTCGCCTATCCGCCAGCCATGCAGCCTGTGGCCGCGCCCCTAACGTATGCAGCACAGCCTGTGGCTCCTCCTGTCGCCTGCTCGCAAGTTATGCAGCCTGTAGCAGCGCCGTTCACATATGCAGACGCTGTGCGTAGGCTTCCGCAACCATCCTACACCACGCGCTCACAGCCCGCACACCCGGCTGCTTACACTGCACCTTGGGCGGCAGCACCAGTCGCCAATCCCTGGAGGACGCCCGATAACCGACCGATTTGCTACGCCTGCTTCACTCCCGGACACGTTGCTCGCTACTGCCGCCGTCGACCTCAGGCGTTCGGCGACTATGTCCGATCGTCGCAAACCGGCAGCCAACCCTTCGCGCAATACGGGCCGGTCTCGTCACCTCGCTATGCCCCTCCTAACGACCCCGACTTCGTGACGCCGCGCGCACCCTCTCCTCGTCGGCGATCGCCCTCCCCCATGCGTCGCCGGCCCAGACCTGACCAGGAAAACTAAGCACCGCAGTTCAAGAGGCAAGAACTGCGCCATTTTTGAACTGTCTAAGCCCTCGCCCCTCTCCTGCTAACGTGGTCGCAGTAACAGTTGAAGGTTATTCTACTTTCGCCCTTGTAGACACCGGCGCCGCTGTTTCTGTTATTGCCGCTAATGTCTGCCGTGTATTACGTAAAGTCACGACGCCGCTTTCTGGACTGTCACTCCACACCGCAAGTGCACAGCAAGTAACGCCTCTCGCATCCTGCACTGCAAGAGTGTCCATCGAAGGCATTGTTTACACTGTGGAGTTTATTGTCCTTGCTGTCTGTTCGCATGATGTCATCCTCGGATGGGACTTCCTATCCCGCCATAATGCCGTCATCGACTGTGCACGCGCTGAAGTTGAGTTTTCACCCTTTTGTGATGTCCCATTACTTGACGCTCTTCATCAGCCGCCGAAGTTGTTTGTGCATGAAGACACCGATATTCCGCCTGAAAACTTCGCACTTGTTCCGATTTCATGCAACGCCTACACGGACGCTACAGTCTTTTTTATGCCTTCCGATATCTTCACGAGTCGTCGAGCTCTGCCGCTGCCTTTCGCAACGATTGACCTTACCGCCGGAAGAAGCAATATGTTCATACTCAACCCGCTTTCCACAACTGTCACTGTGCTTGCGGGAGAATGTCTCGGCCGCGTGCAGGATCTCGACCCTTCGTCTTTGGTTGATGTCCCGGATGAATACTGCGACCACCCAAAATCACTGTCGGCCCTCGAGGAGTCGTCTAAGGATACGTTTTCCAGCGCCATCGCCGACACCCTTACTCCCACCGAACATGCCGACCTGCTTGATCTTCTGCATGAGTTCCGGAATTCCTTCGATGTGTCCCAACCTCAACTAGGCCGCACGTCGCAAGTCAAGCATCATGTTGACACCGGCCTACACCAGCCACTGCGTCAAAGACCATACCGTGTCTCCACTGAAGAGCGCCGCGTCATCAACGATCAAGTCGAAGATATGCTTCGTAGAGACGTTATTCGACCATCTCACAGTCCCTGGGCGTCTCCTGTCGTCTTGGTGCGTAAGAAAGACGGATCTATCCGATTTTGTGTAGACTATCGTCGTTTGAATAAGATAACCCGCAAGGACGTATATCCTTTGCCGCGCATTGATGACGCCATTGACACCCTTCACGGAGCGGAATTCTTCTCGTCGCTGGATTTGCGGTCTGGCTACTGGCAAGTTCCAATGGCTGAAGCCGATCGCCAAAAAACTGCATTTATTACACCTGACGGACTATACGAGTTTAACGTCATGCCCTTTGGGCTTTGTAACGCGCCCGCCACGTTTGAACGACTTATGGATAATACGCTACGTGGCCTCAAGTGGAATATGTGCCTTTGCTACCTCGACGATGTCGTGGTTTTCTCGCACGACTTTCCTACGCACCTCCTTCGCCTCAGGCAGGTTTTGACTTGTCTGACCAACGCTGGCCTGCAGCTTAACCTGAAAAAATGCCGCTTCGCTCCACGCGAGCTCGTCATCCTAGGCCACATCGTGTCGAAGCACGGCGTATTACCTGACCCAGCAAAACTTCGAGCAGTCGCAGAATTTCCCAAGCCGACAACCATGAAGGAATTTCGCAGTTTTGTAGGCCTATGCTCATACTTCAGGCGCTTTGTTCGCAATTTCGCATCCATCATGTCACCATTAACCCAGCTTCTTCGCGGTGACGTGAACCTCTCCTCCTGGTCCCCTGCATGTGACGTTGCCTTCACTACTCTGCGCCGCCTGCTCACCTCGCCACCCATTCTTCGCCACTTCGACCCGACGGCTCCTACCGAAGTGCACACCGACGCCAGCGGCGTCGGGCTAGGTGCTGTCCTCGCGCAACGAAAACCCGGCTATTCAGAATACGTTGTAGCCTACGCTAGCCGCACTCTGACGAAAGCCGAAACTAATTACAGCGTGACAGAAAAAGAGTGTTTGGCTCTGGTGTGGGCGCTTGGAAAGTTCCGGCCGTACTTATACGGCCGCCCGTTCGATCTAGTAACTGATCACCACGCGCTTTGCTGGCTCTCCACGCTGAAAGACCCTTCTGGCCGCCTTGCGCGATGGGCACTCCGCATCCAGGAGTACGACATTCGCGTCGTATACCGCTGTGGACGCAAACACTCTGACGCTGACGCCCTGTCCCGCTCACCTTTGCCACCAGATCCGACGGGCGGAAACACGTGCCTCCAGTACTTGTCATCGTTAAATCTTGACTCAATTGCCACCGAACAACGTCGTGACCCGTGGATCGCATCTCTTCTCGAATATCTATCCGGTACGCCCAACCTTCCGGTATCTCGATCCCTCCGACGTCAAGCTTTCCATTTTGCCATCCGCGATCAACTTCTCCATCGACGCAACTACTCTCCTGATGGCCGCCGGTGGCTACTGGTCATTCCACGCGCTTTGCGATCGCAGGTATGCGCTTCTCTTCACGACGATCCACAATGTGGCCACGCCGGGGTGTTCAAAACATATGAACGCCTTCGCCATCGCTATTACTGGCGCGGCATGTACAATTTCGTACGCAAATTTGTGCAGTGCTGTCCTGACTGCCAGCGACGCAAATCAACACCGCTACGTGCTACTGGCGAATCGCAGCCACTTCCGTGCCCTGCCAAGCCTTTTGATCGCGTTGGCGTTGACCTCTACGGCCCCCTTCCATTGACATCAGATGGCAATCGGTGGATTATAGTGGCGGTCGACCATCTAACACGCTACGCCGAAACAGCCGCTTTACCGAGCGCTACCGCTCAGGATGTCGCCTCTTTCATTTTACGTCAATTTATCCTTCGACATGGCGCACCTCGAGAGCTCCTTAGTGACAGAGGCCGCGCTTTTCTCTCCGAGGTCGTCGAAGCTCTGCTTTCGGAATGCCACGTCATTCATCGGAAAACGACAGCATACCACCCGCAGACTAATGGGCTAACGGAACGGTTTAACCGCACTCTGGGTGATATGCTCTCGATGTACGTGGCATCTAATCATAGCAACTGGGACCGTGTTCTCCCATACGTGACATTTGCATACAATACTGCAGTACAAGCAACCACGGGATTTTCACCTTTCTTTCTTCTTTATGGACGTGACCCTTCCCATACAATTGATACTCTACTTCCCTACCATCCTGATGCCTCAGAATGTCCACCTATTTCCGATGCTGCTCGACAAGCCGAAGAGTGCCGCCAGCTCGCCCGTGCGTTCACCTCGGACGAGCAGCATCGCCAGAAAGAAAACCGTTGCACCTCTCTTCCGGATCCCAGCTATGCCCCAGGGTCTCTCGTGTGGCTTGCCATCCCATACCAAACTCCGGGACTCTCATCAAAACTTGTCCCCCGGTACGAGGGGCCTTACACCGTTTTAGAGAAAACCTCTCCAGTTAATTACCTAATTGAGCCAGTTTCCCGATCGGATGACATGCGCCGGCGTGCACGTGACATCGTCCATGTTTCCCGCCTAAAACCGTATCATGAGCCTCTCCCTGAAACTTCTTAGGTCGCCAGGATGGCTCTTTTTTCAGCGGGGGCGATCGTGAATAAGAAGATGTGCCAGCAGCAAGCAGCATCGCCAACGCCCGGCTCTCTCGGCTTGTGTTTTGGTTCGTTGCTGTGCCGATCGCTGGACGGTTCTTCACGCTGTCTAGTCGCTGCCTTTAACGGCTAATAAACCTCTTCACACATGTATTTAACGCTGTTCCGGTTCTTTTGCAACGCCTACTCCCGCAATGCAATCTGAATCAGCATTTCTTTATCAAGCATGTGTGTTCATCTGCGTAACCGTTTCACTCGTTAGAAGTATTGCAAAATACTTGCCTACCGACAGATTTAACGAAAAAGTGCTCTGGACGCCGAAACCCGGGATCGAGCCAAGGACCTTTAGATTTTCAGTCTAACGCTCTTCGAACTGAGCTATTTCGGCCTACGGGAGAAGAGTGAAAGCGGGATTTAACAGTTCTTGCGTTTGGGTAAAATCGCTTTATTAGAGCTGTTGCACATTATTACATGTCTTTCACGCTGTTCCGGTTCTTTTGCAACGCCCACTGCCGCGATGCAATGTGAATAAGCATTTCTTCATCAAGCATGTGTTTTCACCTGCGTAACCGCTTCACTCGTTAGAATTATTGCAAAATACTTGTATACCAACAGATTTAACAAAAAAAGTGCTTTGGACTCCGAAACCCGGGATCGAGCCAATGACCGTTAGATGTTCAGTTTAACGCTCTCCCAACTAAGCTATTTCTCAGACGGGAGAAGAGTGACAGCGGGATTTAACAGTTCTTGCGTTTCGGTAAAACCGCTTTATTAGAGCTGTTGCACATTAATACATGTCTTTCACGCTGTTCCGGTTCTCTTGCAACGCCTACTGCCGCGATTCAATATGATTCAGCATTTCTTTATCAAGCATGTGTGTTCACCTGCGTAACTGTTTAACTCGTTAGAATTATTGCAAAATACATGTATACCGACAGATTTAACAAATCGTGCTTTGGACGACGAAACCCGGGATCGAGCCAAGGACCTTTAGATGTTAACATTAACGCTCTCCCAACTGAGCTATTTCTGCAGACGGGAGAAGAGTGACAGCGGGATCTAGCAGTTCTTGCGCTTCGGTAAAAGTGCTTTATTAGAGCTGTTGCACATTATTACATGTATTTCACGCTGTTCCGGTTCTTTTTCAACGCCTACTGCCGCGATGCAATCTGAATCAGCATTTCTTTATCAACCATGTGTGTTCACCTGCGTAACCGTTCCACTCGTTAGAACTATTTCAAAATACTTATGTACCGACAGATTTAACAAAAAAGTGCTTTGGACGCCGAAACCCGGGATCGTGCTAAGGACCTTTAGATGTTCAGTTTAACACTCTCCCAACTGAGCTATTTCGGCAGACAGGAGAAGAGTGAAAGCGGGATTTAACAATTCTTGCGTTTCGGTAAAACCACTTTATTAGAGCTGTTGCACGTTAATACATGTCTTTCACGCTGTTCCAGTTCTTTTGCAATGCCTACTGCCGCGATGCAATCAAAATCAGCATTTCTTTATTAAGCATGTGTGTTCACCTGCGTAACCGTTTCACTCGTTAAATTTATTGCAAAATACTTGCCTACCGACAGATTTAACGAAAAAGTGCTTTGGACGCCGAAACCCGGGATCAAGCCAGGGACCTTTAGATGTTCAGTCTAACGCTCTACAAACTGAGCTACTTCGGCAGACGGAAGAAGAGTGAAAGCTGGATTTAACAATTCTTGTGTTTCGGTAAAACCACTTTATTAGAGCTGTTGCACATTATTTGATGTCTTTCACGCTGTTCTGGTTCTTTCGCAACGCCTACTGTCGCGATGCAATCTGAATCAGCCTTTCTTTATCAAGCATGTGTGTTCACCTGCGTAACCGTTTCACTCGTTAGAAGTATTGAAAAATACTTGTATATCGAAAGATTTAACAAAAAATTGCTTTACACGCCGAAACCCGGGATCGAGCCAAGGACCTTAAGATTTTCAGTCTAACGCTCTCCGAACTGAGCTATTTTGACCTACGGGAGAAGAGTGAAAGCGGGATTTAACAGTTCTTGCGTTTGGGTAAAATCGCTTTATTAAAGCTGTTGCACATTATTACATGTCTTTCACGCTGTTCCGGTTCTTTTGCAACGCCTACTGCCGCGATGCAATCGGAATCAGCATTTCTTTATCAAGCATGTGTGTTCACCTGCGTAACCGTTTCACTCGTTAAATTTATTGCAAAATACTTGCCTACCGACAGATTTAACGAAAAAGTGCTTTGGACGCCGAAACCCGGGATCAAGCCAGGGACCTTTAGATGTTCAGTCTAACGCTCTACAAACTGAGCTACTTCGGCAGACGGAAGAAGAGTGAAAGCTGGATTTAACAATTCTTGTGTTTCGGTAAAACCACTTTATTAGAGCTGTTGCACATTATTTGATGTCTTTCACGCTGTTCCGGTTCTTTTGCAACGCCTACTGCCACGATGCACTCTGAATCAACATTTCTTTATCAAGCATGTGTGTTCACCTGCGTAACCATTTCACTCGTTAGAATTATTGCAAAATACTTATATACCAACAGATTTAACAAAAAAATGTGCTTTGGACGCCGAAACCCGGGATCGAGCCAATGACCTTTAGATGTTCAGTTTAACGCTCTCCCAACTGAGCTATTTCGGCAGACGGGAGAAGAGTGACAGCGGGATTTAGCAGTTCTTGCGTTTCGGTAAAACCGCTTTATTAGAGCTGTTGCACATTAATACGTGTCTTACACGCTCTTCCGGTTCTTTTGCAACGCCCACTGCCGCGATGCAATCTGAATAAGCATTTCTTCATCAAGCATGTGTTTTCACCTGCGTAACCGTTTCACTCGTTATAATTATTGCAAAATACTTGTATACCAACAGATTTAACAAAAAAAAGTGCTTTGGACGACGAAACCCGGGATCGAGCCAAGGACCTTTAGATGTTCAGTTTAACGCTCTCCCAACTGAGCTATTTCGGCAGACGGGAGAAGAGTGACAGCGGGATTTAACAGTTCTTGCGTTTCGGTAAAACCGCTTTATTAGAGCTGTTGCACATTAATACATGCCTTTCACGCTGTTCCGGTTCTCTTGCAACGCCTACTGCCGCGATTAAATCTGATTCAGCATTTCTTTATCAAGCATGTGTGTTCACCTGCGTAACCGTTTCACTCGTTAGAATTATCGCGAAATACTTGTATACCGACAGATTTAACAAATTGTGCTTTGGACGACGAAACTAGGGATCGAGCCAAGGACCTTTAGATGTTAAGATTAACGCTCTCCCAACTGAGCTATTTCAGCAGACGGCAGAAGAGTGACAGCGGGATCTAGCAGTTCTTGCGCTTCGGTAAAACTGCTTTATTAGAGCTGTTGCACATTAGTACATGTCTTTCACACTGTTCTGGTTCTTTTGCAATGCCTACTCTCGCGATGGAATCTGAATCAGCATTTCCTTATCAAGCATGTGTGTTCACCTGCGTAACCGTTTATCACGTTAGAATTATCGCGAAATACTTGTATACCGACAGATTTAACAAAAAAGTGCTTTGGACGCCGAAACCTGGGATCGAGCCACGGACCTTTAAATGTTCAGTTTAACGCTCTCCCAACTGAGCTATTTCGGCAGACGGGAGAAGAGTGACAGCGGGATTTAACAGTTCTTGCGTTTGGGTAAAATCGCTTTATTAGAGCTTTTGCACATTATTACATGTCTTTCACGCTGTTCCGGTTCTTTTGCAACGCCTACTGCCGCGATGCAATCTGAATCAGCATTTCTTAATCAAGCATGTGTGCTCACCTGCGTAACCGTTCCACTCGTTAGAAGTATTGCAAAATACTTGTATGTCGAGAGATTTAACAAAAAAGTGCTCTGGACGCCGAAACCCGGGATCGAGCCAAGGACCTTTAGATTTTCAGTCTAACGCTCTCCGAACTGAGCTATTTCGGCATACGGGAAATGAGTGAAAACGGCATTTAACAGTTCTTGCGCTACGGTAAAACTGCTTTATTAGGGCTGTTGCAAATTACTACATATCTTTCACGCTGTTCCGGTTCTTTTGCAATGCCTACTCCTGCGATGCAATCTGAATCAGCATTTCTTAATCAAGCATGTGTGCTCACCTGCGTAACCGTTTCACTCGTTAGAAGTATTGCAAAATACTTGTATACCGAGAGATTTAACAAAAAAGTGCTCTGGACGCCGAAACCCGGGATCGAGCCAAGGACCTTTAGATTTTCAGTCTAACGCTCTCCGAACTGAGCCATTTCGGCATACGGGAGAAGAGTGACAGCGAGATCTAACAGCTCTTGCGCTTCGGTAAAACCGCTTTATTAAAGCTGTTGCTCATTATTACATGTCTTTCACGCTGTTCCGGTTCTTTTGCAACGCCTACTGCCGCGATGCAATCTGAATCAGCATTTCTTTATCAAGCATGTGTGTTCACCTGCGTAACCGTTTCACTCGTTAGAACTATGTCAAAATATTATGTACCGACAGATTTAACAAAAAAGTGCTTTGGACGCCCAAACCCGGGATCGTGCCAAGGACCTTCAGATGTTCAGTTTAACACTCTCCCAACTGAGCTATTTCGGCAGACAGGAGAAGAGTGAAAGCGGGATTTAACAATTCTTGCGTTTCGGTAAAACCACTTTATTAGAGCTGTTGCACATTAATACATGTCTTTCACGCTGTTCCGGTTCTTTTGCAATGCCTACTTGCGCGATGCAATCGGAATCAGCATTTCTTAATCAAGCATGTGTGTTCACCTGCGTAACTGTTTCACTCGTTAAATTTATTGCAAAATACTTGCCTACCGACAGATTTAACGAAAAAGTGCTTTGGACGCCGAAACCCGGGATCAAGCTAGGGACCTTTAGATGTTCAGTCTAACGCTCTACAAACTGAGCTAGTTCGGCAGACGGAAGAAGAGTGAAAGCTGGGTTTAACAATTCTTGTGTTTCGGTAAAACCACTTTAGTAGAGCTGTTGCACCTTATTTGATGTCTTTCACGCTGTTCCGGTTCTTTTGCAACGCCTACTGCCACGATGCAATCTGAATCAGCATTTCTTTATCAAGCATGTGTGTTCACCTGCGTAACCGTTTCACTCGTTAGAATTATTGCAAAATACTTGTATACCGACATATTTAACAAATCGTGCTTTGGACGCCGAACTCCGGGATCCAGCCAAGGACTTTCAGATTTTCAGTCTAACACTCTCCGAACTGAGCTATTTCGGCATACGGGAGAAGAGTGAAAGCGGCGTTTAACAGTTCTTGCGTTTCGGTAAAACTGCTTTATTAGGGCTGTTGCACATAACTACATGTCTTTCACGCGGTTCCGGTTCTTTTGCAACGCCTACTGCCGCCAAGCAATCTGAATCAGCATTTCTTTATCAAGCATGTGTGTTCACCTGCGTAACCGTTTCACTCGTTAGAATTATTGCAAAATACTTGTATACCGAGAGATTTAACAAAAAAGTGCTCTGGACGCCGAAACCCGGGATCGAGCCAAGGACCTTTAGATTTTCAGTCTAACGCTCTCCGAACTGAGCTATTTCGGCATACGGGAGATGAGTGAAAGCGGCAATTAACAGTTCTTGCGTTTCGGTAAAACTGCTTTATTAGGGCTGTTGGACATGACTATATGTCTTTCACGCTGTTCTGGTTCTTTTGCAATGCCTACTTCCGCGATGCAATCTGAATCAGCATTTCTTAATCAAGCATGTGTGCTCACCTGCGTAACCGTTTCACTCGTTAGAAGTATTGCAAAATACTTGTATACCGAGAGATTTAACAAAAAAGTGCTCTGGACGCCGAAACCCGGGATCGAGCCAAGGACCTTTAGATTTTCAGTCTAACGCTCTTCGAACTGAGCTATTTCGGCATACGGGAGAAGAGTGAAAGCGGGATTTAACAGTTCTTGCGTTTGGGTAAAATCGCTTTATCAAAGCTGTTGCACATTATTACATGTCTTTCACGCTGTTCCGGTTCTTTTGCAACGCCTACTGCCGCGATGCAATCTGAATCAGCATTTCTTTATCAAGCATGTGTGTTCACCTGCGTAACCGTTCCACTCGTTAGAATTATTGCAAAATACTTGTATACCGGCAGATTAAACACAAAATTGCTTTGGACGCCGAAACCCGGGATCGAGCCAAGGACCTTAAGATTTTCAGTCTAACGCTCTCCGAACTGAGCTATTTTGGCCTACGGGAGAAGAGTGAAAGCGGGATTTAACAGTTCTTGCGTTTGGGTAAAATCGCTTTATCAAAGCTGTTGCACATTATTACATGTCTTTCACGCTGTTCTGGTTCTTTTGCAACGCCTACTGCCGCGATGCAATCTGAATCAGCATTTCTTAATCAAGCATGTGTGCTCACCTGCGTAACCGTTTCACTCGTTAGAAGTATTGCAAAATACTTGTATACCGAGAGATTTAACAAAAAAGTGCTCTGGACGCCGAAACCCGGGATCGAGCCAAGGACCTTTAGATTTTCAGTCTAACGCTCTTCGAACTGAGCTATTTCGGCATACGGGAGAAGAGTGACAGCAAGATCTAACAGCTCGTGCGCTTCGGTAAAACCGCTTTATTAAAGCTGTTGCTCATTATTATATGTCTTTCACGCTGTTCCGGTTCTTTCGCAACGCCTACTGTCGAGATGCAATCTGAATCAGCCTTTCTTTATCAAGCATGTGTGTTCACCTGCGTAACCGTTTCACTCGTTTGAAGTATTGAAAAATACTTGTATATCGAAAGATTTAACAAAAAAGTGCTCTGGACGCCGAAACCTGGGATCGTGCCAAGGACCTTTAGATGTTCAGTTTAACACTCTCCCAACTGAGCTATTTCGGCAGACAGGAGAAGAATGAAAGCGGGATTTAACAATTCTTGCGTTTCGGTAAAACTACTTTATTAGAGTTGTTGCACATTAATACATGTCTTTCACGCTGTTCCGGTACTTTTGCAATGCCTACTGCCGCGATGCAATCGGAATCAGCATTTCTTTATCAAGCATGTGTGTTCACCTGCGTAACCGTTTCACTCGTTAAATTTATTGCAAAATACTTGCCTACCGACAGATTTAACGAAAAAGTGCTTTGGACGCCGAAACACGGGATCAAGCCAGGGACCTTTAGATGTTCAGTCTAACGCTCTACAAATTGAGCTACTTCGGCAGACGGAAGAAGAGTGAAAGCTGGATTTAACAATTCTTGTGTTTCGGTAAAACCACTTTATTAGAGCTGTTGCACGTTATTTGATGTCTTTCACGCTGTTCCGGTTCTTTTGCAACGCCTACTGCCATGATGCAATCTGAATCAGCATTTCTTTATCAAGCATGTGTTTTCACCTGCGTAACCGTTTCACTCGTTATAATTATTGCAAAATACTTGTATACCAACAGATTTAACAAAAAAAAAGTGCTTTGGACGACGAAACCCGGGATCGAGCCAAGGACCTTTAGATGTTAAGATTAACGCTCTCCCAACTGAGCTATTTCAGAAGACGGGAGAAGAGTGACAGCGGGATCTAGATGTTCTTGCGCTTCGGTAAAACTGCTTTGTTAGAGCTGTTGCACATGTCTTTCACACTGTTCTGGTTCTTTTGCAATGCCTACTCCCGCGATGCAATCTGAATCAGCATTTCTTTATCAAGCATGTCTGTTCACCTGCGTAACCGTTTCACTCGTTAGAATTATTGCAAAATACTTATATACCAACAGATTTAACAAAAAAAAAGTGCTTTGGACGCCGAAACCCGGGATCGAGCCAATGACCTTTAGATGTTCAGTTTAACGCTCTCCCAACTGAGCTATTTCGGCAGACGGGAGAAGAGTGACAGCGGGATTTAGCAGTTCTTGCGTTTCGGTAAAACCGCTTTATTAGAGCTGTTGCACATTAATACGTGTCTTTCACGCTGTTCCGGTTCTTTTGCAACGCCCACTGCCGCGATGCAATCTGAATAGGCATTTCTTCATCAAGCATGTGTTTTCACCTGCGTAACCGTTTCACTCGTTATAATTATTGCAAAATACTTGTATACCAACAGATTTAACAAAAAAAAAGTGCTTTGGACGACGAAACCCGGGATCGAGCCAAGGACCTTTAGATGTTAAGATTAACGCTCTCCCAACTGAGCTATTTCAGAAGACGGGAGAAGAGTGACAGCGGGATCTAGATGTTCTTGCGCTTCGGTAAAACTGCTTTGTTAGAGCTGTTGCACATGTCTTTCACACTGTTCTGGTTCTTTTGCAATGCCTACTCCCGCGATGCAATCTGAATCAGCATTTCTTTATCAAGCATGTCTGTTCACCTGCGTAACCGTTCTACTCGTTAGAATTATTGCAAAATACTTGTATACCGAGAGATTTAACAAAAAAGTGCTCTGGACGCCGAAACCCGGGATCGAGCCAAGGACCTTCAGATGTTCAGATTAACGCTCTCCCAACTGAGCTATTTCAGCAGACGGGAGAAGAGTGACAACGGGATCTAGCAGTTCTTGCGCTTCGGTAAAATCGCTTTATTAGGGCTTTTGCACATTACTACATGTCTTTCACGCTGTTCTGGTTCTTTTGCAATGCCTACTTCCGCGATGCAATCTGAATCAGCATTTCTTTATCAAGCATGTGTGTTCACCTGCGTAACCGTTTCACTCGTTAGAAGTATTGCAAAATACTTGTATACCGAGAGATTTAACAAAAAAGTGCTCTGGACGCCGAAACCCGGGATCGAGCCAAGGACCTTTAGATTTTCAATCTAACGCTCTCCGAAATGAGCTATTTCGGCATACAGGAAAAGAGTGAAAGCGGCATTTAACAGTTCTTGCGTTTCGGTAAAACTGCTTTATTAGGGCTGTTGCACATTACTACATGTCTTTCACGCGGTTCCGGTTCTTTTGCAACGCCTACTGCCGCCATGCAATCTGAATCAGCATTTCTTTATCAAGCATGTGTGTTCACCTGCGTAACCATTTCACTCGTTAGAATTATTGCAAAATACTTGTATACCGACAGATTTAACAAATCGTGCTTTGAACGCCGAAACCCGGGATCTATATAAGGGCGTTTATATGTTCAGTTTAACGCTCTCCCAACTGAGCTATTTCAGCGGACGGGAGAAGAGAGACAGCGGGATCTAACAGTTCTTGCGCTTCGGTAAAACCGCTTTATTAGAACTTTTGCACATTACTACATGTCTTTAATGCTGTTCCGGTTCTTTAGCAACGCCTACTGCCGCGATGCAATCTGAATCGGCATTTCTTTATCAAGCATGTGTGTTCACCTGCGTAACCGTTTCACTCCTCAGAATTGATGCAAAATACTTTTATACCGACAGATTTAACAAAAAAGTGCTTTGGACGCAGAAACCCGGGATCGAGCCTAGGACCTTTAGATGTTCAGTTTAAGGCTCTCCCAAGTGCGCTATTTCGGCAGACGGGAGAAGAGTGACAGCGGGATTTAAGAGTTCTTGCGTTTCGGTAAAACCGCTTTATTAGAGCTGTTGCACATTATTTCATGTCTTTCACGCTGTTCCGGTTCTTTTGCAACGCCTACTGCTGCGATGCAATCTGAATCAGCATTTCTTAATCAAGCATGTGTGTTCACCTGCGTAACCGTTTCACTCGTTAGAAGTATTGCAAAATACTTGTATACCGAGAGACTTAACAAAAAAGTGCTCTGGACGCCAAAACCCGGGATCGAGCCAAGGACCTTTAGATTTTCAGTCTAACGCTCTCCGATATGAGCTATTTCGGCATACGGGAGAAGAGTAACAGCGAGATCTAACAGTTCTTGCGCATCGGTAAAACCACTTTATTAAAGCTGTTGCTCATTATTACATGTCTTTCACGCTGTTCCGGTTCTTTCGCCACGCCTAATGTCGCGATGCAATCTGAATCAGCCTTTCTTTATCAAGCATGTGTGTTCACCTGCGTAACCGTTTCACTCGTTAGAAGTATTGAAAAATACTTGCATATCGAAAGATTTAACAAAAAAGTTCTCTGGACGCCGAAACCCGGGATCGAGCCAAGGACTTTCAGATTTTCAGTCTAACGCTCTCCGAACTGAGCTATTTCGGCATACGGGAGAAGAGTGAAAGCGGCATTTAGCAGTTCTTGCGTTTCGGTAAAACTGCTTTATTAGGGCTGTTGCACACTACTACATGTCTTTCACGCTGTTCTGGTTCTTTTGCAATGCCTACTTCCGCGATGCAATCTTAATCAGCATTTCTTTATCAAGCATGTGTGTTCACCTGCGTAACCGTTTCACTCGTTAGAATTATTGCAAAATACTTGTATACCGACAGATTTAACACAAAATTGCTTTGGACGCCGAAACCCGGGATCGAGCCAAGGACCTTCAGATGTTCAGTTTAACGCTCTCCCAACTGAGCTACTTTTTCAGACGGGAGAAAAGTGACAGCGGGATTTAACAGTTCTTGCGTTTCGGTAAAACCGCTTTATTAGAGCTGTTGCATAATAATACATGTCTTTGACGCTGTTCCGGTTTTTTTTGCAACGCCTACTGCCGCGATTCAATCTGAATCAGCATTTCTTTATCAAGCATGTGTGTTCACCTGCGTAACCGTTTCACTCGTTAGAAGTATTGCAAAATACTTGTATACCGAGAAATTTAGCAAAAAAGTGCTCTGGACGCCGAAACCCGGGATCGAGCCAAGGACCTTTAGATTTTCAGTCTAACGCTCTTCCAACTGAGCTATTTCGGCATACGAGAGAAGAGTGAAAGCGGCATTTAACAGTTCTTGCGTTTCGGTAAAACTGCTTTATTAGGGCTGTTGCACATTACTACATGTCTTTCACGCGGTTCCGGTTCTTTTGCAACGCCTACTGCCGCCATGCAATCGGAATCAGCATTTCTTTATCAAGCATGTGTGTTCACCTGCGTAACCGTTTCACTCGTTAGAATTTTTGCAAAATACTTGTATACCGACAGATTTAACAAATCGTGCTTTGAACGCCAAAACCCTGGGTCGATATAAGGACCTTTATATGTTCAGTTTAACGCTCTCCCAACTGAGCTATTTCAGCAGACGGGAGGAGACAGACAGCGGGAACTAACAGTTCTCGCGCTTCGGTAAAATCGCTTTATTAGGGCTTTTGCACATTGCTACATGTCTTTCACGCTGTTCCGGTTCTTTTGCAACGCCTACTGCCGCGATGCAATCTGAATCAGCATTTCTTTATCAAGCATGTGTGTTCACCTGCGTAACCGTTTCACTCGTTAGAAGTATTGCAAAATACTTGTGTACCGAGAAATTTAGCAAAAAAGTGCTCTGGACGCCGAAACCCGGGATCGTGCCAAGGATCTTTAGATGTTCAGTTTAACACTCTCCCAACTGAGCTAGTTCGGCAGACGGAAGAAGAGTGAAACCGGGATTTAACAATTCTTGTGTTTCGGTAAAACCACTTTATTAGAACTGTTGCACATTATTTCATGTCTTTCACGCTGCTCCGGTTCTTTTGCAACGCCTACTGCCACGATGCAATCTGAATACGCATTTCTTTATCAAGCATGTGTGTTCACCTGCGTAACGTTTCACTCGTTAGAATTATTGCAAAATACTTGTATACCGACAGATTTAACACATCGTGCTTTGAACGCCGAAATCCGGGATCCAGCCAAGGACCTTTAGATGTTCAGTTTAACGCTCTCCCAACTGAGCTATTTCGGCAGACGGGAGAAGAGAGACAGCGGGATTTAACAGTTCTTGCGTTTCGGCAAAACCGCTTTATTAGAGCTGTTGCACAATATTACATGTCTTTAACGCTGTTCCGGTTCTTTTGCAACGCCCACTGCCGCGATGCAATCTGGATAAGCATTTCTTCATCAGGCATGTGTTTTCACCTGCGTAACCGTTTCACTCGTTAGAATTATTGCAAAATACTTGTATACCGACAGATTTAACAAAAAAGTGCTTTGGACGCTGAAACCCGGGATCAAGCCAAGGACTTTTAGATGTTCAGTTTAACGTTCTCCCAACTGAGCTATTTCAGCAGACGGGAGAAGAGTGACAGCGGGATTTAACAGTTCTTGCGTTTCGGTAAAACCACTTTATTAGAGCTGTTGCACATTATTACATGTGTTTCACGCTGTTCTGGTCCGTTTGCAATGCCTACTTCCACGATGCAATCTGAATCAGCATTTCTTTATCAAGCATGTGTGTTCACCTGCGTAACCGTTTTACTCGTTAGAATTATTGCAAAATACTTGTATACCGGCAGATTTAACAAATCGTGCTTTGAACGCCGAAACCCGGGATCGATATAAGGACCTTTATATGTTCAGTTTAACGCTCTCCCAACTGAGCTATTTCGGCAGACGGGAGAAGAGAAACAGCGGGACCTAACAGTTCTTGCGCTTCGGTAAAACCGCTTTATTAGAGCTGTTGCACATTAATACATGTCTTTCACGCTGTTCCGGTTCTTTTGCAACGCCTACTGCCGCGATTCAATCTGATTCAGCATTTCTTTTTCAAGCATGTGTGTTCACCTGCGTAACTGTTTAACTCGTTAGA
Source organism: Rhipicephalus microplus (assembly GCF_043290135.1). Classification (NCBI taxonomy): domain Eukaryota; kingdom Metazoa; phylum Arthropoda; class Arachnida; order Ixodida; family Ixodidae; genus Rhipicephalus; species Rhipicephalus microplus. Next base: position 465,756,619 of record NC_134710.1, read on the forward strand.
ATTATTGCAAAATACTTGTATACCGACAGATTTAACAAATCGTGCTTTGGACGACGAAACCCGGGATCGAGCCAAGGACCTTTAGATGTTCAGATTAATGCTCTCCCAACTGAGCTATTTCAGCAGACGGGAGAAGAGTGACAGCGGGATCTAGCAGTTCTTGCGCTTCGGTAAAACTGCTTTATTAGAGCTGTTGCACATTACTACATGTCTTTCACACTGTTCTGGTTCTTTTGCAATGCCTACTCCCGCGATGCAATCTGAATCAGCATTTCTTTATCAAGCATGTGTGTTCACCTGCGTAACCGTTTCACTCGTTAGAATTATAGCGAAGTACTTGTATACCGACAGATTTAACAAAAAAGTGCTGTGGACGCCGAAACCCGGGATCAAGCCAAGGACCTTTAGATGTTCAGTTTAACCCTCTCCCAAATGAGCTATTTCGGCAGACGGGAGAAGAGTGACAGCGCAATTTAACAGTTCTTGCGTTTGGGTAAAATCGCTTAATTAGAGCTGTTGCACATTATTACATGTCTTTCATGCTGTTCCGTTTCTTTTGCAACGCCTACTGCCGCGATGCAATCTGAATCAGCATTTCTTTATCAAGCATGTGTGTTCACCTGCGTAACCGTTTCACTCGTTAGAAGTATTGCAAAATACTTGTATACCGAGAGATTTAACGATAAAGTGCTCTTGACGTCGAAACCCGGGATCGAGCCAAGGACCTTTAGATTTTCAGTCTAACGCTCTCCGAACTGATCTATTTTGGCATACGGGAGATGAGTGAAAGCGGCATTTAACAGTTCTTGCGTTTCGGTAAAACTGCTTTATTAGGGCTGTTGCACATTACTACGTGTCTTTCACGCTGTTCTGGTTCTTTTGCAACGCCTACTGTCGCGCTTCAATCTGATTCAGCATTTCTTTATCAAGCGTGTAAGTTCCCCTGCGCAACTGTTTAACTCGTTAGAATTATTGCAAAATACTTGTATACCGACTGATTTAACAAATCGTGCTTTGGACGACGAAACCCAGCATCGAGCCAAGGACATTTAGATGTTCAGATTAACGCTCTCCGAACTGAGCTATTTCAGCAGAAGGGAGAAGAGTGACAGCGGGATCTAGCAGTTCTTGCGCTTCGGTAAAACTGCTTTATTGGAGCTGTTGCACATTACTACATGTCTTTCACGCTGTTCCGGTTCTTTTGCAACGAATACTGTTGCGATGCAATCTGAATCAGCATTTCTTTATCAAGCATGTGTGTTCACCTGCGTAACCGTTTCACTCGTTAGAATTATTGCGAAATACTTGTATACCGACAGATTTAACAAAAAAGTGCTTTGGACGCCGAAACCCGGGATCGAGCCAAGGACCTTTACATTTTCAGTTTAACACTCTCCCAACTGCGCTATTTCGGCAGACGGGAGAAGAGTGACAGCGATATTTAGGAGTTCTTGTTTTTCGGTAAAACCGCTTTATTAGAGCTGTTGCACATTATTACATGTATTTCACGCTGTTCTGGTTCTTTTGCAATGCCTACTCCCGTGATGCAATCTGAATCAGCATTTCTTTATCAAGCAGAAGTGTTCACCTGCGTAACCGTTTCACTCGTTAGAATTATTGCGAAATACTTGTATACCGACAGATTTAACAAAAAAGTGCTTTGGACGCCGAAACCCGGGATCGAGCCAAGGACCTTTAGATTTTCAGTCTAACGCTCTCCGAACTGAGCTATTTCGGCAGACGGAAGAAGAGTGACAGGGGGATTTAACAGTTCTTGCGTTTGGGTAAAATCGCTTTATTAGAGCTGTTGCACATTATTACACGTCTTTCAGGCTGTTCCGGTTCTTTTGCAACGCCTACTGCCGCGATGCAATCTGAATCAGCATTTCTTTATCAAGCAAGTGTGTTCACCTGCGTAACCGTTTTACTCGTTTGAATTATTGCAAAATACTTGTATACCGGCAGATTTAACAAATCGTGCTTTGAACGCCGAAACCCGGGACCGAGCCAAGGACCTTTAGATGTTCAGTTTAACACTCTCCCAACTGAGCTATTTCAGCAGACAGGAGAAGAGTGACAGAGGGATCTAACAGTTCTTGCGCTTCGGTAAAACCGCTTTATTAAAGCTGTTGCTCATTGTTACATGTCTTTCACGCTGTTCCAGTTCTTTCGCAACGCCTACTATCGCGATGCAATCTGAATCAGCCTTTCTTTATCAAGCATGTGTGTTCACCTGCGTAACCGTTTCACTCGTTAGAACTATTTCAAAATACTTGTGTACCGAGAGATTTAACAATAAGTGCTCTGGACGCCGAAACCCGAGACCGAGCCAAGGACCTTTAGAAGTTCAGTTTAACACTCTCCCAACTGAGCTATTTCAGCAGACAGGAGAAGAGTGACAGCGGGATTTAACAGTTCTTGCGTTTCGGTAAAACCACTTCATTAGAGCTGTTGCACATTGCTACATGTCTTTCACACTGTTCTGGTTCTTTTGAAATGCCTACTCCCGCGATGCAATCTGAATCAGCATTTCTTTATCAAGCATGTGTGTTCACCTGCGTAACCGTTTCACTCGTTAGAATTATTGCGAAGTACTTGCATACCGACAGATTTAACAAAAAAGTGCTTTGGACGCCGAAACCCGGGATCAAGCCAAGGACCTTTAGATGTTCAGTTTAACCTTCTCCCAACTGAGCTATTTCGGCAGACGGGAGAAGAGTGACAGCGCGATTTAACAGTTCTTGCGTTTGGGTAAAATCGCTTAATTAGAGCTGTTGCACGATATTACATGTCTTTCACGCTGTTCCGGTTCTTTTGCAACGCCTACTGCCGCGATGCAATCTGAATCAGCATTTCTTTATCAAGCATGTGTGTTCACCTGCGTAACCGTTTCACTCGTTAGAACTATTTCAAAATACTTGTGTACCGAGAGATTTAACAATAAGTGCTCTGGACGCCGAAACCCGGGACCGAGCCAAGGACCTTTAGAAGTTCAGTTTAACACTCTCCCAACTGAGCTATTTCAGCAGACAGGAGAAGAGTGACAGCGGGATTTAACAGTTCTTGCGTTTCGGTAAAACCACTTCATTAGAGCTGTTGCACATTGCTACATGTCTTTCACACTGTTCTGGTTCTTTTGAAATGCCTACTCCCGCGATGCAATCTGAATCAGCATTTCTTTATCAAGCATGTGTGTTCACCTGCGTAACCGTTTCACTCGTTAGAATTATAGCGAAGTACTTGTATACCGACAGATTTAACAAAAAAGTGCTGTGGACGCCGAAACCCGGGATCAAGCCAAGGACCTTTAGATGTTCAGTTTAACCCTCTCCCAAATGAGCTATTTCGGCAGACGGGAGAAGAGTGACAGCGCAATTTAACAGTTCTTGCGTTTGGGTAAAATCGCTTAATTAGAGCTGTTGCACATTATTACATGTCTTTCATGCTGTTCCGTTTCTTTTGCAACGCCTACTGCCGCGATGCAATCTGAATCAGCATTTCTTTATCAAGCATGTGTGTTCACCTGCGTAACCGTTTCACTCGTTAGAAGTATTGCAAAATACTTGTATACCGAGAGATTTAACGATAAAGTGCTCTGGACGTCGAAACCCGGGATCGAGCCAAGGACCTTTAGATTTTCAGTCTAACGCTCTCCGAACTGATCTATTTTGGCATACGGGAGATGAGTGAAAGCGGCATTTAACAGTTCTTGTGTTTCGGTAAAACTGCTTTATTAGGGCTGTTGCACATTACTACGTGTCTTTCACGCTGTTCTGGTTCTTTTGCAACGCCTACTGTCGCGCTTCAATCTGATTCAGCATTTCTTTATCAAGCGTGTAAGTTCCCCTGCGCAACTGTTTAACTCGTTAGAATTATTGCAAAATACTTGTATACCGACTGATTTAACAAATCGTGCTTTGGACGACGAAACCCAGCATCGAGCCAAGGACATTTAGATGTTCAGATTAACGCTCTCCGAACTGAGCTATTTCAGCAGAAGGGAGAAGAGTGACAGCGGGATCTAGCAGTTCTTGCGCTTCGGTAAAACTGCTTTATTGGAGCTGTTGCACATTACTACATGTCTTTCACGCTGTTCCGGTTCTTTTGCAACGAATACTGTTGCGATGCAATCTGAATCAGCATTTCTTTATCAAGCATGTGTGTTCACCTGCGTAACCGTTTCACTCGTTAGAATTATTGCGAAATACTTGTATACCGACAGATTTAACAAAAAAGTGCTTTGGACGCCGAAACCCGGGATCGAGCCAAGGACCTTTACATTTTCAGTTTAACACTCTCCCAACTGCGCTATTTCGGCAGACGGGAGAAGAGTGACAGCGATATTTAGGAGTTCTTGTTTTTCGGTAAAACCGCTTTATTAGAGCTGTTGCACATTATTACATGTATTTCACGCTGTTCTGGTTCTTTTGCAATGCCTACTCCCGTGATGCAATCTGAATCAGCATTTCTTTATCAAGCAGAAGTGTTCACCTGCGTAACCGTTTCACTCGTTAGAATTATTGCGAAATACTTGTATACCGACAGATTTAACAAAAAAGTGCTTTGGACGCCGAAACCCGGGATCGAGCCAAGGACCTTTAGATTTTCAGTCTAACGCTCTCCGAACTGAGCTATTTCGGCAGACGGAAGAAGAGTGACAGGGGGATTTAACAGTTCTTGCGTTTGGGTAAAATCGCTTTATTAGAGCTGTTGCACATTATTACACGTCTTTCAGGCTGTTCCGGTTCTTTTGCAACGCCTACTGCCGCGATGCAATCTGAATCAGCATTTCTTTATCAAGCAAGTGTGTTCACCTGCGTAACCGTTTTACTCGTTTGAATTATTGCAAAATACTTGTATACCGGCAGATTTAACAAATCGTGCTTTGAACGCCGAAACCCGGGACCGAGCCAAGGACCTTTAGATGTTCAGTTTAACACTCTCCCAACTGAGCTATTTCAGCAGACAGGAGAAGAGTGACAGAGGGATCTAACAGTTCTTGCGCTTCGGTAAAACCGCTTTATTAAAGCTGTTGCTCATTATTACATGTCTTTCACGCTGTTCCAGTTCTTTCGCAACGCCTACTATCGCGATGCAATCTGAATCAGCCTTTCTTTATCAAGCATGTGTGTTCACCTGCGTAACCGTTTCACTCGTTAGAACTATTTCAAAATACTTGTGTACCGAGAGATTTAACAATAAGTGCTCTGGACGCCGAAACCCGAGACCGAGCCAAGGACCTTTAGAAGTTCAGTTTAACACTCTCCCAACTGAGCTATTTCAGCAGACAGGAGAAGAGTGACAGCGGGATTTAACAGTTCTTGCGTTTCGGTAAAACCACTTCATTAGAGCTGTTGCACATTGCTACATGTCTTTCACACTGTTCTGGTTCTTTTGAAATGCCTACTCCCGCGATGCAATCTGAATCAGCATTTCTTTATCAAGCATGTGTGTTCACCTGCGTAACCGTTTCACTCGTTAGAATTATTGCGAAGTACTTGCATACCGACAGATTTAACAAAAAAGTGCTTTGGACGCCGAAACCCGGGATCAAGCCAAGGACCTTTAGATGTTCAGTTTAACCTTCTCCCAACTGAGCTATTTCGGCAGACGGGAGAAGAGTGACAGCGCGATTTAACAGTTCTTGCGTTTGGGTAAAATCGCTTAATTAGAGCTGTTGCACGATATTACATGTCTTTCACGCTGTTCCGGTTCTTTTGCAACGCCTACTGCCGCGATGCAATCTGAATCAGCATTTCTTTATCAAGCATGTGTGTTCACCTGCGTAACCGTTTCACTCGTTAGAACTATTTCAAAATACTTGTGTACCGAGAGATTTAACAATAAGTGCTCTGGACGCCGAAACCCGGGACCGAGCCAAGGATCTTTAGAAGTTCAGTTTAACACTCTCCCAACTGAGCTATTTCAGCAGACAGGAGAAGAGTGACAGCGGGATTTAACAGTTCTTGCGTTTCGGTAAAACCACTTCATTAGAGCTGTTGCACATTGCTACATGTCTTTCACACTGTTCTGGTTCTTTTGAAATGCCTACTCCCGCGATGCAATCTGAATCAGCATTTCTTTATCAAGCATGTGTGTTCACCTGCGTAACCGTTTCACTCGTTAGAATAATTGCGAAGTACTTGTATACCGACAGATTTAACAAAAAAGTGCTTTGGACGCCGAAACCCGGGATCAAGCCAAGGACCTTTAGATGTTCAGTTTAACCTTCTCCCAACTGAGCTATTTCGGCAGACGGGAGAAGAGTGACAGCGCGATTTAACAGTTCTTGCGTTTGGGTAAAATCGCTTAATTAGAGCTGTTGCACGATATTACATGTCTTTCACGCTGTTCCGGTTCTTTTGCAACGCCTACTGCCGCGATGCAATCTGAATCAGCATTTCTTTATCAAGCATGTGTGTTCACCTGCGTAACCGTTTCACTCGTTAGAATTATTGCGAAACACTTGTATACCGACAGATTTAACAAAAAAGTGCTTTGGACGCTGAGACCCGGGATCAAGCCAAGGACTTTTAGATGTTCAGTTTAACGTTCTCCCAACTGAGCTATTTCAGCAGACGGGAGAAGAGTGACAGCGGGATTTAACAGTTCTTGCGTTTCGGTAAAACCGCTTTATTAGAGCTTTTGCACATTACTACACGTCTTTCATGCTGTTCCGGTTCTTTTGCAACGCCTACTGTCGCGATGCAATCTGAATCAGCCTTTCTTTATCAAGCATGTGTGTTTACCTGCGTAACCGTTTCACTCGTTAGAACTATTTCAAAATACTTGTGTACCGACAGATTTAACAAAAAGTGCTTTGGACGCCGAAACCCGGGACCGAGCCAAGGACCTTTAGATGTTCAGTTTAACACTCTCCCAACTGAGCTATTTCAGCAGACAGGAGAAGAGTGACAGAGGGATCTAACAGTTCTTGCGCTTCGGTAAAACCGCTTTATTAAAGCTGTTGCTCATTATTACATGTCTTTCACGCTGTTCCGGTTCTTTTGCAACGCCTACTGTTGCGATGCAATCTGAATCAGCATTTCTTTATCAAGAATGTGTGTTCACCTGCGTAACCGTTTCACTCGTTAGAATTATTGCGAAATACTTGCATACCGACAGATTTAACAAAAAAGTGCTTTGGACGCCGAAACCCGGGATCAAGCCAAGGACCTTTACATTTTCAGTTTAACGCTCTCCCAACTGCGCTATTTAGGCAGACGGGAGAAGAGTGACAGCGCGATTTAACAGTTCTTGCGTTTGGGTAAAATCGCTTAATTAGAGCTGTTGCACATTATTACATGTCTTTCACGCTGTTCCGGTTCTTTTGCAACGCCTACTGCCGCGATGCAATCTGAATCAGCATTTCTTTATCAAGCATGTGTGTTCACCTGCGTAACCGTTTCACTCGTTAGAATTATTGCGAAAGACTTGTATACCGACAGATTTAACAAAAAAGTGCTTTGGACGCTGAGACCCGGGATCAAGCCAAGGACTTTTAGATGTTCAGTTTAACGTTCTCCCAACTGAGCTATTTCAGCAGACGGGAGAAGAGAAACAGCGGGACCTAACAGTTCTTGCGCTTCGGTAAAACCGCTTTATTAGAGCTTTTGCACATTACTACACGTCTTTCATGCTGTTCCGGTTCTTTTGCAACGCCTACTGTCGCGATGCAATCTGAATCAGCCTTTCTTTATCAAGCATGTGTGTTTACCTGCGTAACCGTTTCACTCGTTAGAACTATTTCAAAATACTTGTGTACCGACAGATTTAACAAAAAGTGCTTTGGACGCCGAAACCCGGGACCGAGCCAAGGACCTTTAGATGTTCAGTTTAACACTCTCCCAACTGAGCTATTTCAGCAGACAGGAGAAGAGTGACAGAGGGATCTAACAGTTCTTGCGCTTCGGTAAAACCGCTTTATTAAAGCTGTTGCTCATTATTACATGTCTTTCACGCTGTTCCGGTTCTTTTGCAACGCCTACTGTTGCGATGCAATCTGAATCAGCATTTCTTTATCAAGAATGTGTGTTCACCTGCGTAACCGTTTCACTCGTTAGAATTATTGCGAAATACTTGTATACCGACAGATTTAACAAAAAAGTGCTTTGGACGCCGAAACCCGGGATCGAGCCAAGGACCTTTACATTTTCAGTTTAACGCTCTCCCAACTGCGCTATTTAGGCAGACGGGCGAAGAGTGACAGCGGGATTTAACAGTTCTTGCGTTTCGGTAAAACCACTTCATTAGAGCTGTTGCACATTGCTACATGTCTTTCACACTGTTCTGGTTCTTTTGAAATGCCTACTCCCGCGATGCAATATGAATCAGCATTTCTTTATCAAGCATGTGTGTTCACCTGCGTAACCGTTTCACTCGTTAGAATTATTGCGAAGTACTTGTATACCGACAGATTTAACAAAAAAGTGCTTTGGACGCCGAAACCCGGGATCAAGCCAAGGACCTTTAGATGTTCAGTTTAACCTTCTCCCAACTGAGCTATTTCGGCAGACGGGAGAAGAGTGACAGTGCGATTTAACAGTTCTTGCGTTTGGGTAAAATCGCTTAATTAGAGCTGTTGCACGATATTACATGTCTTTCACGCTGTTCCGGTTCTTTTGCAACGCCTACTGCCGCGATGCAATCTGAATCAGCATTTCTTTATCAAGCATGTGTGTTCACCTGCGTAACCGTTTCACTCGTTAGAATTATTGCGAAACACTTGTATACCGACAGATTTAACAAAAAAGTGCTTTGGACGCTGAGACCCGGGATCAAGCCAAGGACTTTTAGATGTTCAGTTTAACGTTCTCCCAACTGAGCTATTTCAGCAGACGGGAGAAGAGTGACAGCGGGATTTAACAGTTCTTGCGTTTCGGTAAAACCGCTTTATTAGAGCTTTTGCACATTACTACACGTCTTTCATGCTGTTCCGGTTCTTTTGCAACGCCTACTGTCGCGATGCAATCTGAATCAGCCTTTCTTTATCAAGCATGTGTGTTTACCTGCGTAACCGTTTCACTCGTTAGAACTATTTCAAAATACTTGTGTACCGACAGATTTAACAAAAAGTGCTTTGGACGCCGAAACCCGGGACCGAGCCAAGGACCTTTAGATGTTCAGTTTAACACTCTCCCAACTGAGCTATTTCAGCAGACAGGAGAAGAGTGACAGAGGGATCTAACAGTTCTTGCGCTTCGGTAAAACCGCTTTATTAAAGCTGTTGCTCATTATTACATGTCTTTCACGCTGTTCCGGTTCTTTTGCAACGCCTACTGTTGCGATGCAATCTGAATCAGCATTTCTTTATCAAGAATGTGTGTTCACCTGCGTAACCGTTTCACTCGTTAGAATTATTGCGAAATACTTGTATACCGACAGATTTAACAAAAAAGTGCTTTGGACGCCGAAACCCGGGATCAAGCCAAGGACCTTTACATTTTCAGTTTAACGCTCTCCCAACTGCGCTATTTAGGCAGACGGGAGAAGAGTGACAGCGCGATTTAACAGTTCTTGCGTTTGGGTAAAATCGCTTAATTAGAGCTGTTGCACATTATTACATGTCTTTCACGCTGTTCCGGTTCTTTTGCAACGCCTACTGCCGCGATGCAATCTGAATCAGCATTTCTTTATCAAGCATGTGTGTTCACCTGCGTAACCGTTTCACTCGTTAGAATTATTGCGAAAGACTTGTATACCGACAGATTTAACAAAAAAGTGCTTTGGACGCTGAGACCCGGGATCAAGCCAAGGACTTTTAGATGTTCAGTTTAACGTTCTCCCAACTGAGCTATTTCAGCAGACGGGAGAAGAGAAACAGCGGGACCTAACAGTTCTTGCGCTTCGGTAAAACCGCTTTATTAGAGCTTTTGCACATTACTACACGTCTTTCATGCTGTTCCGGTTCTTTTGCAACGCCTACTGTCGCGATGCAATCTGAATCAGCCTTTCTTTATCAAGCATGTGTGTTTACCTGCGTAACCGTTTCACTCGTTAGAACTATTTCAAAATACTTGTGTACCGACAGATTTAACAAAAAGTGCTTTGGACGCCGAAACCCGGGACCGAGCCAAGGACCTTTAGATGTTCAGTTTAACACTCTCCCAACTGAGCTATTTCAGCAGACAGGAGAAGAGTGACAGAGGGATCTAACAGTTCTTGCGCTTCGGTAAAACCGCTTTATTAAAGCTGTTGCTCATTATTACATGTCTTTCACGCTGTTCCGGTTCTTTTGCAACGCCTACTGTTGCGATGCAATCTGAATCAGCATTTCTTTATCAAGAATGTGTGTTCACCTGCGTAACCGTTTCACTCGTTAGAATTATTGCGAAATACTTGTATACCGACAGATTTAACAAAAAAGTGCTTTGGACGCCGAAACCCGGGATCGAGCCAAGGACCTTTACATTTTCAGTTTAACGCTCTCCCAACTGCGCTATTTAGGCAGACGGGCGAAGAGTGACAGCGGGATTTAACAGTTCTTGCGTTTCGGTAAAACCACTTCATTAGAGCTGTTGCACATTGCTACATGTCTTTCACACTGTTCTGGTTCTTTTGAAATGCCTACTCCCGCGATGCAATATGAATCAGCATTTCTTTATCAAGCATGTGTGTTCACCTGCGTAACCGTTTCACTCGTTAGAATTATTGCGAAGTACTTGTATACCGACAGATTTAACAAAAAAGTGCTTTGGACGCCGAAACCCGGGATCAAGCCAAGGACCTTTAGATGTTCAGTTTAACCCTCTCCCAACTGAGCTATTTCGGCAGACGGGAGAAGAGTGACAGCGCGATTTAACAGTTCTTGCGTTTGGGTAAAATCGCTTAATTAGAGCTGTTGCACATTATTACATGTCTTTCACGCTGTTCCGGTTCTTTTGCAACGCCTACTGCCGCGATGCAATCTGAATCAGCATTTCTTTATCAAGCATGTGTGTTCACCTGCGTAACCGTTTCACTCGTTAGAACTATTTCAAAATACTTGTGTACCGAGAGATTTAACAATAAGTGCTCTGGACGCCGAAACCCGGGACCGAGCCAAGGACCTTTAGAAGTTCAGTTTAACACTCTCCAAACTGAGCTATTTCGGCATACGAGAGAAGAGTGAAAGCGGCATTTAACAGTTCTTGCGTTTCGGTAAAACTGCTTTATTAGGGCTGTTGCACATTAATACATGTCTTTCACGCTGTTCCGGTTCTTTTGCAATGCCTACTGCCGCGATGATATCGGAATCAGCATTTCGTTGGCAAGCATGTGTGTTCACCTGCGTAACCGTTTCACTCGTAAAAATTATTGCAAAATACTTGTCTACCGATAGATTTAACACAAAATTGCTTTGGACACCGAAATCCGGGATCCAGCCAAGGACCTTTAGATGTTCAATTTAACGCTCCCCCAACTGAGCTGTTTCGGCAGACGGGAGAAGAGATACAGCGTGATTTAACAGTTCTTGCGTTTTGGCAAAACCACTTTATTAGAGCTGTTGCACAATATTACATGTCTTTCACGCTGTTCCGGTTTTTTTGCAACTCCTACTGCCGCGCTTCAATCTGCCACTGCATTTCTTTTTCAAGCTTGTAAGTTCACCTGCGTAACTGTTAAACTCGTTAGAATTATTGCAAAATACTTGTATACCGACTGATTTAACAAATCGTGCTTTGGACGACGAAACCCGGCATCGAGCCAAGGACATTTAGATGTTCAGATTAACGCTCTCTCAACTGAGCTATTTCAGCAGACGGGAGAAGAGTGACAGCGGGATCTAGCAGTTCTTGCGCTTCGGTAAAACTGCTTTATTAGAGCTGTTGCATATTACTACATGTCTTTCACGCTGTTCCGGTTCTTTTGCAACGCCTACTGTTGCGATGCAATCTGAATCAGCATTTCTTTATCAAGAATGTGTGTTCACCTGCGTAACCGTTTCACTGGTTAGAATTATTGCGAAATACTTGTATACCGACAGATTTAACAAAAAAGTGCTTTGGACGCCGAAACCCGGGATCGAGCCAAGGACCTTTACATTTTCAGTTTAACGCTCTCCCAACTGCGCTATTTAGGCAGACGGGCGAAGAGAGACAGCGGGATTTAGGAGTTCTTGCGTTTCGGTAAAACCGCTTTATTAGAGCTGTTGCACATTATTACATGTATTTCACGCTGTTCTGATTCTTTTGCAATGCCTACTCCCGTGATGCAATCTGAATCAGCATTTCTTTATCAAGCAGGTGTGTTCACCTGCGTAACCGTTTCACTCGTTAGAATTATTGCAAAATACTTGTATACCGGCATATTTAACAAATCGTGCTTTGAACGCCGAAACCCGGGATCGATATAAGGACCTTTATATGTGCAGTTTAACGCTCTCCCAACTGAGCTATTTCAGCAGACGGGAGAAGAGAGACAGCGGGATCTAACAGTTCTTGCGCTTCAGTAAAACCGCTTTATTAGAGCTTTTGCACTATACTACATGTCTTTCATGCTGTTCCGGTTCTTTTGCAACCCCTATGGCCGCGATGCAATCTGAATCAGCATTTCTTTATCAAGCATGTGTGTTCACCTGCGTAACCGTTTCACTCGTTAGAAGTATTGCAAAATACTTGTATACCGAGAGATTTAACAAAAAAGTGCTCTGGACGCTGAAACCCGCGATAGAGCCAAGGACCTTCAGATGTTCAGTTTAACCCTCTCCCAACTGAGCTATTTCGGCAGACGGGAGAAGAGTGACAGCGGAATTTAAAAGTTCTTGCGTTTCGGTAAAACTGCTTTATTAGGGCTGTTGCACAATACTACATGTGTTTCACGCGGTTCCGGTTTTTTTGCAACGCCTACTGCCGCCATGCAATCGGAATCAGAATTTCGCTATCAAGCATGTGTGTTCACCTGCGTAACCGTTTCACTCATTAGAATTTTTGCAAAATACTTGTATACCGACAGATTTAACAAATCGTGCTTTGAACGCCGAAACCCGGGGTCGATATAAGGACCTTTATATGTTCAGTTTAACGCTCTCCTAACTGAGCTATTTCAGCAGACGGGAGAAGAGAGACAGCGGGATCTAACAGTTCTCGCGCTTCGGTAAAACCGCTTTATTAGAGCTGTTGCACTTTAATACATGTCTTTCACGCTGTTCCGGTTCTTTTGCAATGCCTACGGCCGCGATGCAATCGGAATCAGCATTTCTTTAGCAAGCATGTGTGTTCACCTGCGTAACCGTTTCACTCGTTAGAATTATTGCAAAATACTTGTATACCGACAGGTTTAACAAATCGTGCTTTGGAAGCCGAAATCCGGGATTCAGCCAAGGACCTTTAGATATTCAGTTTAACGCTCTCCCAACTGAGCTATTTCGGCAGACGGGAGAAGAGTGACAGCGCGATATAACAGTTCTTGCGTTTGGGTAAAATCGCTTAATTAGAGCTGTTGCACATTATTACATGTCTTTCATGCTGTTCCGGTTCTTTTGCAACCCCTATGGCCGCGATGCAATCTGAATCAGCATTTCTTTATCAAGCATGTGTGTTCACCTGCGTAACCGTTTCACTCGTTAGAAGTATTGCAAAATACTTGTATACCGAGAGATTTAACAAAAAAGTGCTCTGGACGCCGAAACCCGGGATCGAGCCAAGGACCTTTAGATTTTCAGTCTAACGCTCTCCCAACTGAGCTATTCCGGCCTACGGGAGAAGAGTAAAAGCGGCATTTAAAAGTTCTTGCGTTTCGGTAAAACTGCTTTATTAGGGCTGTTGCACATTACTACATGTGTTTCACGCGGTTCCGGTTTTTTTGCAACGCCTACTGCCGCCATGCAATCGGAATCAGAATTTCGCTATCAAGCATGTGTGTTCACCTGCGTAACCGTTTCACTCATTAGAATTTTTGCAAAATACTTGTATACCGACAGATTTAACAAATCGTGCTTTAAACGCCGAAACCCGGGGTCGATATAAGGACCTTTATATGTTCAGTTTAACGCTCTCCCAACTGAGCTATTTCAGCAGACGGGAGAAGAGAGACAGCGGGATCTAACAGTTCTCGCGCTTCGGTAAAACCGCTTTATTAGAGCTGTTGCACTTTAATACATGTCTTTCACGCTGTTCCGGTTCTTTTGCAATGCCTACGGCCGCGATGCAATCGGAATCAGCATTTCTTTAGCAAGCATGTGTGTTCACCTGCGTAACCGTTTCACTCGTTAGAATTATTGCAAAATACTTGTATACCGACAGGTTTAACAAATCGTGCTTTGGAAGCCGAAATCCGGGATTCAGCCAAGGACCTTTAGATATTCAGTTTAACGCTCTCCCAACTGAGCTATTTCGGCAGACGGGAGAAGAGTGACAGCGGGATCTAGCAGTTCTTGCGCTTCGGTAAAACTGCTTTATAAGAGCTGTTGCACATTACTACATGTCTTTCACGCTGTTCCGGTTCTTTTGCAACGCCTACTGCCGCGATGCAATATGAATCAGCATTTCTTTATCAAGCATGTGTGTTCACCTGCGTAACCGTTTCACTCGTTAGAAGTATTGCAAAATACTTGTATACCGAGAGATTTAACGAAAAAGTGCTCTGGACGTCGAAACCCGGGATCGAGCCAAGGACCTTTAGATTTTCAGTCTAACGCTCTCCGAACAGAGCTATTTCGGCATACGGGAGATGAGTGAAAGCGGCATTTAACAGTTCTTGCGTTTCGGTAAAACTGCTTTATTAGGACTGTTGCACATTACTACATGTCTTTCACGCTGTTCTGGTTCTTTTGCAATGCCTACTTCCGCGATGCAATCTGAATCAGTATTTCTTTATCAAGCATGTGTTTTCACCTGCGTAACCGTTTCACTCGTTAGAATTATTGTAAAATACTTGTATACCGACAGATTCAACACAAAATTGCTTTGGACGCCGAAACCCGGGATCGAGCCAAGGACCTTCAGATGTTCAGTTTAACGCTCTCCCAACTGAGCTTTTCCGGCAGATGGGTGAAAAGTGACAGCGGGATTTAACAGTTCTTGCGTTTCGGTAAAACCGCTTTATTAGAGCTGTTGCACTATATTACATGTCTTTCACGCTGTTCCGGTTTTTTTGCAACTCCTACTGCCGCGCTTCAATCTGCCACAGCATTTCTTTATCAAGCATGTAAGTTCACCTGCGTAACTGTTAAACTCGTTAGAATTATTGCAAAATACTTGTATACCGACTGATTTAACAAATCGTGCTTTGGACGACGAAACCCGGCATCGAGCCAAGGACATTTAGATGTTCAGATTAACGCTCTCCGAACTGAGCTATTTCAGCAGACGGGAGAAGAGTGACAGCGGGATCTAGCAGTTCTTGCTTTTCGGTAAAACCGCTTTATTAGAGCTGTTGCACATTATTACATGTATTTCACGCTGTTCTGGTTCTTTTGCAATGCCTACTCCCGTGATGCAATCTGAATCAGCATTTCTTTATCAAGCAGAAGTGTTCACCTGCGTAACCGTTTCACTCGTTAGAATTATTGCAAAATACTTGTATACCGGCATATTTAACAAATCGTGCTTTGAACGCCGAAACCCGGGATCGATATAAGGACCTTTATATGTTCAGTTTAACGCTATCCCAACTGAGCTATTTCAGCAGACGGGAGAAGAGAGACAGCGGGATCTAACAGTTCTTGAGCTTGGGTAAAACCGCTTTATTAGAGCTTTTGCACATTACTACATGTCTTTCATGCTGTTCCGGTTCTTTTGCAACGCCTACGGCCGCGATGCAATCTGAATCAGCATTTCTTTATCAAGCATGTGTGTTCACCTGCGTAACCGTTTCACTCGTTAGAAGTATTGCAAATTACTTGTATACCGAGAGATTTAACAAAAAAGTGCTCTGGACGCCGAAACCAGGGATCGAGCCAAGGACCTTTAGATTTTCAGTCTAACGCTCTCCCAACTGAGCTATTTCGGCATACGGGAGAAGAGTGAAAGCGGCATTTAAAAGTTCTTGCGTTTCGGTAAAACGGCTTTATTAGGGCTGTTGAACATTACTACATGTCTTTCACGCTGTTCCGGTTCTTTTGCAACGCCCACTGCCGCGATGCAATCTGGATAAGCATTTCTTCATCAGGCATGTGTTTTCACCTGCGTAACCGTTTCACTCGTTAGAATTATTGCGAAATACTTGTATACCGACAGATTTAACAAAAAAGTGCTTTGGACGCTGAGACCCGGGATCAAGCCAAGGACTTTTAGATGTTCAGTTTAACGTTGTCCCAACTGAGCTATTTCAGCAGACGGGAGAAGAGTGACAGCGGGATTTAACAGTTCTTGCGTTTCGGTAAAACGACTTTATTAGAGCTGTTGCACATTATTACATGTGTTTCACGCTGTTCTGGTCCGTTTGCAATGCCTACTTCCACCATGCAATCTGAATCAGCATTTCTTTATCAAGCTTGTGTGTTCACCCTTCGTAACCGTTTCACTCGTTTGAATAATTGCAAAATACTTGTATACCGGCAGATTTAACAAATCGTGCTTTGAACGCCGAAACCCGGGATCGATATAAGGACCTTTATATGTTCAGTTTAACGCTCTCCCAACTGAGCTATTTCAGCAGACGGGAGAAGAGAAACAGCGGGACCTAACAGTTCTTGCGCTTCGGTAAAACCGCTTTATTAGAGCTTTTGCACATTACTACACGTCTTTCATGCTGTTCCGGTTCTTTTGCAACGCCTACTGTCGCGATGCAATCTGAATCATCCTTTCTTTATCAAGCATGTGTGTTCACCTGCGTAACCGTTTCACTCGTTAGAACTATTTCAAAATACTTGTGTACCGACAGATTTAACAAAAAGTGCTTTGGACGCCGAAACCCGGGACCGAGCCAAGGACCTTTAGATGTTCAGTTTAACACTCTCCCAACTGAGCAATTTCACCAGACAGGAGAAGAGTGACAGAGGGATCTAACAGTTCTTGCGCTTCGGTAAAACCGCTTTATTAAAGCTGTTGCTCATTATTACATGTCTTTCACGCTGTTCCAGTTCTTTCGCAACGCCTACTATCGCGATGCAATCTGAATCAGCCTTTCTTTATCAAGCATGTGTGTTCACCTGCGTAACCGTTTCACTCGTTAGAACTATTTCAAAATACTTGTGTACCGAGAGATTTAACAATAAGTGCTTTGGACGCCGAAACCCGGGATCAAGCCAAGGACCTTTAGATGTTCAGTTTAACCCTCTCCCAACTGAGCTATTTCGGCAAACGGGAGAAGAGTGACAGCGCGATTTAAAAGTTCTTGCGTTTGGGTAAAATCGCTTAATTAGAGCTGCTGCACATTATTACATGTCTTTCACGCTGTTCTGGTTCTTTTGCAACGCCTACTGCCGCGATGCAATCTGAATCAGCATTTCTTTATCAAGCATGTGTGTTCACCTGCGTAACCGTTTCACTCGTTAGAACTATTTCAAAATACTTGTGTACCGAGAGATTTAACAATAAGTGCTCTGGACGCCGAAACCCGGGACCGAGCCAAGGACCTTTAGAAGTTCAGTTTAACACTCTCCAAACTGAGCTATTTCAGCAGACAGGAGAAGAGTGACAGTGGGATTTAACAGTTCTTGCGTTTCGGTAAAACCACTTTATTAGAGCTGTTGCACATTATTACATGTGTTTCACGCTGTTCTGGTCCGTTTGCAATGCCTACTGCCGCGATGCAATCTGAATCAGCCTTTCTTTATCAAGCATGTGTCTTCACCTGCGTAACCGTTTCACTCGTTAGAATTATTGCAAAATACTTGTATAACGACGGATTTACTCATCGTGCTTTGGACGCCGAAACCTGGGATCGAGCCAAGGACCTTTAGATGTTCAGATTAATGCTCTCCCAACTGAGCTATTTCAGCAGACGGGAGAAGAGTGACAGCGGGATCTAGCAGTTCTTGCGCTTCGGTAAAACTGCTTTATTAGAGCTGTTGCACATTATTACATGTCTTTCACGCTGTTCCGGTTCTTTTGCAACGCCTACTGCCGCGATGCAATCTGAATCAGCATTTCTTTATCAAGCATGTGTGTTCACCTGCGTAACCGTTTCACTCGTTAGAAGTATTGCAAAATAGTTGTATACCGAGAAATTTAACAAAAAAGTGCTCTGGACGCCGAAACCCGGGATCGAGCCAAGGACCTTTAGATTTTCAGTCTAACGCTCTTCCAACTGAGCTATTTCAGCAGACGGGAGAAGAGATACAGCGGGATCTAGCAGTTCTTGCGCTTCGGTAAAACTGCTTTATTAGAGCTGTTGCATATTACTACATGTCTTTCACGCTGTTCCGGTTCTTTTGCAACGCCTACTGTTGCGATGCAATCTGAATCAGCATTTCTTTATCAAGAATGTGTGTTCACCTGCGTAACCGTTTCACTCGTTAGAATTATTGCGAAATACTTGTATACCGACAGATTTAACACAAAATTGCTTTGGACACCGAAATCCGGGATCGAGCCAAGGACCTTTACATTTTCAGTTTAACGCTCTCCCAACTGCGCTATTTAGGCAGACGGGCGAAGAGAGACAGCGGGATTTAGGAGTTCTTGCGTTTCGGTAAAACCGCTTTATTAGAGCTGTTGCACATTATTACATGTATTTCACGCTGTTCTGATTCTTTTGCAACGCCTACTCCCGTGATGCAATCTGAATCAGCATTTCTTTATCAAGCAGGTGTGTTCACCTGCGTAACCGTTTCACTCGTTAGAATTATTGCAAAATACTTGTATACCGGCATATTTAACAAATCGTGCTTTGAACGCCGAAACCCGGGATCGATATAAGGACCTTTATATGTGCAGTTTAACGCTCTCCCAACTGAGCTATTTCAGCAGACGGGAGAAGAGAGACAGCGGGATCTAACAGTTCTTGCGCTTCGGTAAAACCGCTTTATTAGAGCTTTTGCACTATACTACATGTCTTTCATGCTGTTCCGGTTCTTTTGCAACCCCTATGGCCGCGATGCAATCTGAATCAGCATTTCTTTATCAAGCATGTGTGTTCACCTGCGTAACCGTTTCACTCGTTAGAAGTATTGCAAAATACTTGTATACCGAGAGATTTAACAAAAAAGTGCTCTGGACGCCGAAACCCGGGATCGAGCCAAGGACCTTTAGATTTTCAGTCTAACGCTCTCCCAACTGAGCTATTTCGGCAGACGGGAGAAGAGTGACAGCGCGATATAACAGTTCTTGCGTTTGGGTAAAATCGCTTAATTAGAGCTGTTGCACATTATTACATGTCTTTCACGCTGTTCCGGTTCTTTTGCAATGCCTACTCCCGCGATTCGATCTGAATCAGCATTTCTTTATCGAGCATGTGTGTTCACCTGCGTAACCATTTCGCTCGTTAGAATTATTGCGAAATACTTGTATACCGACAGATTTAACAAAAAAGTGCTTTGGACGCCGAAACCCGGGATCGAGCCAAGGACCTTCAGATGTTCAGTTTAACCCTCTCCCAACTGAGCTATTTCGGCAGACGGGAGAAGAGTGACAGCGCGATATAACAGTTCTTGCGTTTGGGTAAAATCGCTTAATTAGAGCTGTTGCACATTATTACATGTCTTTCACGCTGTTCCGGTTCTTTTGCAACGCCTACTGTCGCGATGCAATCTGAATCAGCATTTCTTTATCAAGCATGTGTGTTCACCTGCGTAACCGTTTCACTCGTTAGAAGTATTGCAAAATACTTGTATACCGAGAGATTTAACGAAAAAGTGCTCTGGACGTCGAAACCCGGGATCGAGCCAAGGACCTTTAGATTTTCAGTCTAACGCTCTCCGAACAGAGCTATTTCGGCATACGGGAGATGAGTGAAAGCGGCATTTAACAGTTCTTGCGTTTCGGTAAAACTGCTTTATTAGGACTGTTGCACATTACTACATGTCTTTCACGCTGTTCTGGTTCTTTTGCAATGCCTACTTCCGCGATGCAATCTGAATCAGTATTTCTTTATCAAGCATGTGTTTTCACCTGCGTAACCGTTTCACTCGTTAGAATTATTGTAAAATACTTGTATACCGACAGATTCAACACAAAATTGCTTTGGACGCCGAAACCCGGGATCGAGCCAAGGACCTTCAGACGTTCAGTTTAACGCTCTCCCAACTGAGCTTTTCCGGCAGATGGGTGAAAAGTGACAGCGGGATTTAACAGTTCTTGCGTTTCGGTAAAACCGCTTTATTAGAGCTGTTGCACTATATTACATGTCTTTCACGCTGTTCCGGTTTTTTTGCAACTCCTACTGCCGCGCTTCAATCTGCCACAGCATTTCTTTATCAAGCATGTAAGTTCACCTGCGTAACTGTTAAACTCGTTAGAATTATTGCAAAATACTAGTATACCGACTGATTTAACAAATCGTGCTTTGGACGACGAAACCCGGCATCGAGCCAAGGACATTTAGATGTTCAGATTAACGCTCTCCCAACTGAGCTATTTCAGCAGACGGGAGAAGAGTGACAGCGGGATCTAGCAGTTCTTGCGCTTCGGTAAAACTGCTTTATTAGAGCTGTTGCACATTACTAGATGTCTTTCACGCTGTTCCGGTTCTTTTGCAACGCCTACTGTTGCGATGCAATCTGAATCAGCATTTCTTTATCAAGAATGTGTGTTCACCTGCGCAACCATTTCACTCGTTAGAAATATTGCGAAATACTTGTATACCGACAGATTTAACAAAAAAGTGCTTTGGACGCCGAAACCCGGGATCGAGCCATGGACTTTTACAATTTCAGTTTAACGCTCTCCCAACTGTGCTATTTCGGCAGACGGGAGAAGAGAGACAGCGGGATTTAGGAGTTCTTGCGTTTCGGTAGTAGTAGTAGTAGTAATAGACTTTTATTCAGCCAAATTTACAGGCCGAACATTTCGACCGCCTGTGCGATCAGTCGACGCTGTTCTTCTTCCCCTTCGGCGCCGATCCAGTCGAGCCAGGAGGTGATGGAAAGGGATGGGGGAGGGTAAGAGCTGGATTGCTGAGCAGTTGGGCAGTAAAACAGGCAGTGTGGCAGGTCAGCGTATGGGGAGGGACAATTAGGACAGCAGGGGTTAGACCTATATTTATAAAGGAAAAGGCGAGAGGGGGTTATCAAGCAGTTTATTTGGATGTGCCGTAGAGTTCGAGCCTCGAGCGCCGTGAGTGATGGATGAGGGGGAGGGTAAAGACGCTTGTCGAGCCGGAGCTGGAGATATACCTCCTTGATAGTGTGACGCAAGGAGATCTGCCCATCGTTATTCGCGGAGCTCTCACTGTCTTCCGAAGGTGTGGGCCAGGGAATGAACGGTGCCCGGTACAATATATCGCGGGCAAGCTGATGAGCTTGCTCATTGCCGTTAATACCCGAATGCCCAGGAACCCAGCGGAGGAAGACAGTGGAGGGTTGAAGAGCAGAGGCCGCTCGCTCGACCTCCTGTTGAAGAGCAGGGGGCAACGTGTTGTTCTGTATGTGACGGATGGCGGCGTGAGAGTCGCAGTAAATCGTGTACTCGGGGAGAGAAGGGAGGGAGGAAAATGACTGCATGGCGTGGACCATGGAAAGGACCTCGAGCGAAAGTACAATTGCGGGTGTAAGTATGGCCCGCTGGTGTGCGTGTCAGGTGCCGAAAGGTGTGGATGGTAGATAACGTAGCCACACGAGCCCCGAGGAGCCATGTATGAGGCATCTGTGTAGGCAACTCCCTGTGTAGAGAGAGGAGGAGAATGATGCTGTGCTGCCGCATGACGCCGGCCGGCGTGAAGAACGGGAGACATATCGGATGGGAGGGGAAGGATGCGAAGGTTGGAAGCAGCGGTGCTAGCGGCAGAAGGCAAGGTGGGAACGGAAACGGGAATGTGAGGGATACCAGCTTGGGCTAATAGCCATTGGCCTTGACGAGTGAGAGAAAGACGGGCAATCTGAGAGTCGTGGTGCAGAGAAATAAGAGAACGTAATGGATGGAAGAGGTGCAAAGAGCTTAGTGGTAGAGGTAGTGAGAGGGAGATTTAGAGCTGCCTTGTAGAGGCCTAATAGAGCTTTCGAGTGCGTTGAGTTGCGTTTCGGTGAAATGAACGTAGGGTACAAAGTACAAGAACTTGTTAAGGGCAAGCGCATGTGCAACCCGGCACGCATGAGCCTCGTGGAGCCCCGACTGCCGAGTGACAACGCGTCGCAGGAGGTGGGTCACCGAATGGCAAGTTCTCACAGCGTGATGTAGAGCCTGCGCGTTCTTTGTCGCGTGCAAAGGGAAGCCAAGAACTTTGCATTGCTGAACAGTCGGGATGAGAGAGCTAGAAAGATGTAGGGAGATGAGGGTATTGTGGGAGCGCTGGTACACCAACCGGTTTAGCAAAAGTAGTTCACATTTCTCCGGTGCAGGGGACAGGCCAGCAGTAGCGAGAAAGGAAGCAATAAGGTCCAGGCCACGTTGCAAAGTATCCTGCACGTGGCCGGGACATCCAGACGTACACCAGAGAGTGATGTCGTCTGCATAAAAAATATGGTGGAGGTCAGGTATTTGGGACAGTTGGGAGGCAAGGGGGGCCATAGCCATATTAAATAGAGTAGGAGATAGTACGGCACCTTGAGGAGTGCCGCGGGTGAGGGAGTGTGGGTTAGACAAATGAGTATCGACTCTGAAGCGAGCAACTCGATTGGAAAGAAATTATCGGATGTAAGAATACATGCGGGAGCCACATGACAGGGAGGAGAGCTGAGCGAGTATGTGGTCATGACTCACGCCATCGAGTGCCTTCCGTACATCGACGGTTACAAGCGCATGGATCTGACTACGAGAAGGTGAAAGAAAAGTATGCTGAAGAACAAGGAACATGTCCTGCGCACAAACGTGGCGTCGGAAGCCAATAAGAGAAGGAGGGAAAAACTCTTTCGCCTCAATAAAATCAGACAGTCGAGTCAAGGCCATTCGTTCAAGAGTCTTGCCAACGCATGACGTCAAAGAGATAGGGCGAAGGTTAGAGAGAGATGGAGGTTTGCCGGGCTTCGGAATCATGCAAATTAGAGATGATGTCCAAGAGCTTGGAAGACAGCCGCTGTTCCATGCTTCGTTGAATGTGTGTAAGAGAAATTCCTTCGCGTTGTCGGGGAGATTACGTAATGTAGTATATGTTATCTCATCCTCACCGGGTGCCGAGCGGGTAGATTGAGTGGATAAGGCAGCTTCCAGCTCCCTGAGCGTGAATGGGCGGTCCAGGTCTGGGTTAGCTTCGCCACAGTAATCTGGGTAGGAAGGTGTGAGGGGGGGTGGGCGATACAGAGATTTTAAATTTTCAAACACATCAGATGGAGTCCCTTGAGTGAGAGCTTTAGCTAGGGTGGGAGCAACGGCAGGCTTGGTACCTAAGAGAGACCTAAACAGAGACCATGTAGAGCGCGAGTGCAGTGCGGAGTCAAGGCCGTCACACAGCGTGTTCCAACGAGAGTGCTCGAGAGAAGTGCCGTAAGCGATAATTTCAGCCCGCAGAGCATCAATTCGGAAGGAAAGTTGGAAGTTGTGTGGCTGCGAGCGGAGAGCGCGTTTCAAACGTTTATGACGTCGCCATAATCGGAGGAAGTGAAATCAGGGTCAGGAATGGGGAGTTGAAAACGAGCGCGGCGACTACAGGATGTCATTGCTGCGGAGATCCGCGACGTCCAGTCGTCGTAAGTTTTAAATGAGTGAGACAAAAGGTTATTACGGAATGCTTCCCAGTCAGTGTGAGCGACTCGTTGTTTCCGCCTATTGTGGGAAAGAGGGGTGGTGATGTGTATGAGAAAGTGATCACTGAAAAAATTTTCAGCAGAGACCTGCCATTGAAAAGGAAGGGAACTCCGAGAGAACGTGAGATCGAGTGTAGTGGAACGCTGTGAAACAGTGCCCGCTCGAGTAGGGGTGTCAGGAGTATTAAGAAGGGTGAGATGGCGTTCCTGGGCGAGGCAGTGCAGAAGGCGACCTGGTTTGAGTGTTTGGGGGTAACCCCAGAGCCTATGAGGAGCATTAAAGTCACCCCCAAGGAGGATATGGGTGGTCGATGGAAGGGAATGCAGGAATTTGCCAAGAGCACTAAACAAAGAGGACGTGACAGGGGGGTTATAAAATGACATCAGAGCGAGAGAAATACGGGTAGATGGTTGGTAATAGACCACACCAACTAAATGCTTCAGGAGGGGGGAGGGTACGTCTAGTGGTTCAACGAGAACGTCATTGCGTACATAAATGGACGCAAGTGGATTTCCCGTCGTAGCGTGATATGCACGGTAGCCTGCGACGGCAAGGGCCGCCCGAGTCTCCTGTATAAGGAGAAAATGGGGTAATGTTTGGCGGGTGAGAAGATATTGGTGGAGAGGGGTCCTATTATGACGAAAGTTGCGGCAGTTCCACTGCAAAATATCGAGGTCCTTTTCACGCACCATCTAGGTCTTTGGAGTAGAGGAAGCGCCTATGCGTGCGCGTTCCTTCTTTTTTGCCGGGGGAAGTGACTCCTGCAGGGAGTTAAGCATATAGGTGAAAGATTCCAGTTGCTTAGATTGGGTTTCGAGGGTCGTAAGAATCCGGACAATTCAATTTTCCAGCTGGACCAAACGAGTGTGATGCGCAGTGGTGGAGGTTTGGACCATGTCGGCCAATTTGGTTACATGGGAGCTGGAGGTCGGGGCGGTGAGTGTGGTGAGTTGCTTATTTAGCTCCGTGAGTTGAGCGGTAAGAGAGGAGGTGGTAGTTGCGAGTGTCTGTGTCAGTGCAAGTATTTTCTGTTGTAGCTCATCTGAGACGCGCTGTTGCTCGCGCTGGTTGCGCTCCAACATAGCCAGTCGCAGATCGAAGGAGCGGCTCTCGTTACTTGAAGATGGTGAAGGTGTGTTTGATGAAGAAGTGCACATGGGAGGTGTTCCCTTAACCTTAGCGGCGTATGAGCCCGGGGGGCGATGTTGCGGGAGGTGATAGGAGCTCATGCGCTGAAGAGGAGGGCGGCGAAGGCTGAGTGGCTCGGCGCATGGCTGTGCGACGGAGAAAAGCTGCTTTGGCGCAGTCGCGTTGCTTAGCTAGAAGGTAGGGGCAGGTGGAGTCGAGAGATGAGTGGGTGTTGACTTGGCAATGGATGCACCAGGGTTGGGCGCAAACGTGAGCATCCGGACCTGCCGGTAGAGGAGACGCACAGCGGCGGCACTTGGCCGGAACCCTGTGTTGGGGGCATTGATGAGCACGGTGCCCTATAGCAAGGTACCGAGTGCAAGTAGGGGGCTTGGGTTTATGTGGACGGCATCGGAAAGAGACGCGTTTGAAGTACACAAAGCGAGGGATGATGGTTCCAGCAAATGTTATGAGGACGGATTCAGTGGAGCCCATCATACGTGCAGCGAGTATATCTGAAGTAAAGGATTCGAGGTCATGCAAGAGCTGAGATGTTGTGAAGTGACCACCGACGTTGTGTATGACGCCGAGACATGATATTGGAGGACTGAGGGCATAGGGCTTAATGGTGATCGGCTTACCATTAAGTTCCACACTTGTGAGGGAGAGTAGGAGGTGGGCAGTGAGAGGTGAGTGCGTTTTCAGAAACACAAGGCTCTGAGCAGGTTTGGCTTGAAGGGTGACCTCCGCACTGGTCTTGGGAGAGAGATTTGCGGCGGCTGTGATGGTAGAAAGCAGGTCATAGAGAGGCAGTTTCGGCGTGAGTGTTCCGGGTGGAAGTTGGATTCCGACGGTGATGAGCTCGGAGCGGGGGCGGGCGGTCGAGGCAGGTTTTCGATTGGCACTAACGGTGTTCCAGCTGCCTTCAGGGGATGGCGTATTGTCTTCGTTAACTTGCGATGCCGCGAAGTCCATTTCCGTCGATAAGTCGTCAGCTGAAGTTATGGAAGGCAAAACTTCGGCGATGGAAGGAACGACGCTCGTCGAAACGCGCTTGTCGACAGACTCGGAATTTCCAATGGGTAGGCCAGACGCAGATAAGGTGGGGAGAGCAGCATGCGTGGTTGATTGCAATGCCAACGCTGCATTACGGCTCTCGGGCTCCCGCGTTTGCGTGGCTATCAAGCTGAGAGTAGCAGACACGCCACCAGCGTTGCACATCGCTGGACCGTGCGCGCTGTTGAGGAACGCTGCCTGTTGCTGTATTGTTGTCGGCGCGGGGCTGGTGACATTGCCAGATGGTGATGCGGAGGCACGGCTGTATCAGGCGTACGACCGGAGGAGGCTGGGCTTACCGACAGGGCGTAAGTTGTCGTTGGTGTCGAGTGCTGGGCGGGACTCTGCATCATTTAGGTGCAGGCGCGGCGCGTTAGGGTTAGCGCGGCGCCGCGTCGCTTCATACTTTTGAAGGGGCCTGGGGGGCCAGCCTGGGGTCGGACCGGGGCTCGGATGTTGTCGGCGTGTCCCGGAAGTCTTCCAGAAGGAATAGTGAGCTTGTCCAGACACGGGCGGGGCCCGGTAACGGGCCAAGAACACGTGAAAGTGGAGCACTGTATGCGGCCAGCCAAACAAAACCCGTTTCGGTAAAACCGCTTTATTAGAGCTGTTGCACATTATTACATGTATTTCACGCTGTTCTGGTTCTTTTGCAATGCCTACTCCCGTGATGCAATCTGAATCAGCATTTCTTTATCAAGCAGGTGTGTTCACCTGCGTAACCGTTTCACTCGTTAGAATTATTGCGAAATAATTGTATACCGACAGATTTACAAAAAAGTGCTTTGGACGCCGAAACCCGGGATCGAGCCAAGGACCTTTAGATTTTCAGTCTAACGCTCTCCGAACTGAGCTATTTCGGCAGACGGGAGAAGAGTGACAGGGGGATTTAGCAGTTCTTGCGTTTGGGTAAAATCGCTTTAGTAGAGCTGTTGCACATTATTAAATGTCTTTCAGGCTGTTCCGGTTCTTTTGCAACGCCTACTGCCGCGGTGCAATCTGAATCAGCATTTCTTTATCAAGCAAGTGTGTTCACCTGCGTAACCGTTTCACTCGTTAGAATAATTGCAAAATACTTGTATACCGGCATATTTAACAAATCGTGCTTTGAACGCCAAAACCCGGGATCGATATAAGGACCTTTATATGTGCAGTTTAACGCTCTCCCAACTGAGCTATTTCAGCAGACGGGAGAAGAGAGACAGCGGGATCTAACAGTTCTTGCGCTTCGGTAAAACCGCTTTATTAGAGCTTTTGCACAATACTACATGTCTTTCATGCTGTTCCGGTTCTTTTGCAACGCCTACGGCCGCGATGCAATCTGAATCAGCATTTCTTTATCAAGCATGTGTGTTCACCTGCGTAACCTTTTCACTCGTTAGAACTATTTCAAAATACTTGTGTACCGACAGATTTAACAAAAAAGTGCTTTGGACGCCGAAACCCGGGATCGAGCCAAGGACCTTTAAATGTTCAGTTTAACACTCTCCCAACTGAGCTATTTCGGCAGACAGGACAAGAGTGAAAGCGGGATTTAACAATTCTTGCGTTTCTGTAAAACCACTTTATTAGAGCTGTTGCACATTAATACATGTTTTTCACGCTGTTCCGGTTCTTTTGCAATGCCTACGGCCGCGATGCAATCGGAATCAGCATTTCTTTAGCAAGCATGTGTGTTCACCTGCGTAACCGTTTCACTCGTTAGAATTATTGCAAAATACTTGTATACCGACAGATTTAACAAATCGTGCTTTGGACGCCGAAATCCGGGATTCAGCCAAGGACCTTTAGAAATTCAGTTTAACGCTCTCCCAACTGAGCTATTTCGGCAGACGGGAGAAGAGTGACAGCGGGATTTAACAGTTCTTGCGTTTCTGTAAAACCGCTTCATTAGAGCTGTTGCACATTATTACATGTCTTTCACGCTGTTCCGGTTCTTTTGCAACGCCTACTGCCACGATTCAATCTGATTCAGCATTTCTTTATCAAGCATGTGTGTTCACCTGCGTAACTGTTTAACTCGTGAGAATTATTGCAAAATACTTGTATACCGACAGATTTAACAAATCGTGCTTTGGACGACGAAACCCGGGATCGAGCCAAAGACCTTTAGATGTTCAGATTAACGCTCTCCCAACTGAGGTATTTCAGCAGACGGGAGAAGAGTGACAGCGGGATCTAGCAGTTCTTGCGCTTCGGTAAAACTGCTTTATAAGAGCTGTTGCACATTACTACATGTCTTTCACACTGTTCTGGTTCTTTTGCAATGCCTACTGTCGCGATGCAATCTGCATCAGCCTTTCTTTATCAAGCATGTGTGTTCACCTGCGTAACCGTTTCACTCGTTAGAAGTATTGCAAAATACTTGTATACCGAGAGATTTAACAAAAAAGTGCTTTGGTCGCAGAAACCCGGGATCGAGCCAATGACCTTTAGATGTTCAATTTAACGCTCTCCCAACTGAGCTATTTCAGCAGACGGGAGAAGAGTGACAGCGGGATTTAACAGTTCTTGCGTTTCGGTAAAACCGCTTTATTAGAGCTGTTGCACATTATTACATGTATTTCACGCTGTTCTGATTCTTTTGCAATGCCTACTCCCGCGATGCAATCTGAATCAGCATTTCTTTATCAAGCAGGTGTGTTCACCTGCGTAACCGTTTCACTCGTTAGAATTATTGCGAAATACTTGTATACCGACAGATTTAACAAAAAAGTGCTTTGGACGCCGAAACCCGGGATCGAGCCAAGGACCTTTAGATTTTCAGTCTAACGCTCTCCGAACTGAGCTATTTCGGCATACGGGAGATGAGTGAAAGCGGCATTTAACAGTTCTTGCGCTTCGGTAAAACTGCTTTATTAGGGCTGTTGCACATTACTACATGTCTTTCACGCTGTTCTGGTTCTTTTGCGATGCCTACTTCCGCGATGCAATCTGAATCAGCATTTCTTTATCAAGCATGTGTGTTCACCTGCGTAACCGTTTCACTCGTTAGAATTATTGCAATATAGTTGTATACCGACAGATTTAACACGAAATTGCTTTGGACGCCGAAACCCGGGTTCGAGCCAAGGACCTTTAGATGTCCAGTTTAAAACTCTCCCAACTGAGCTATTTCAGCAGACGGGAGAAGAGTGACAGCGGGATCTAACAGTTCTTGCGCTTCGGTAAAACCGCTTTATTAGAGCTCTTGCACAATACTACATGTGTTTCATGCTGTTCCGGTTCTTACTCAACGCCTACTGCCGCGATGCAATCTGAATCAACATTTCTTTATCAAGCATGGTTGTTCACCTGCGTAACCGTTTCACTCGTTAGAACTATTTCAAAATGCTTGTGTACCGACAGATTTAACAAAAAGTGCTTTGGACGCCGAAACCCGGGATCGAGCCAAAGACCTTTAGATTTTCAGTCTAACGCTCTTCCAACTGAGCTATTTTGGCATACGAGAGAAGAGTGAAAACGGGATTTAACAATTCTGGCGTTTCGGTAAACCCACTTTATTAGAGCTGTTGCACATTAATACATGTCTTTCACGCTGTTCCGGTTCTTTTGCAATGCCTACTGCCGCGATGCAATCGGAATCAGCATTTCTTTAGCAAGCATGTGTGTTCACCTGCGTAACCGTTTCACTCGTTAAAATTATTGCAAAATACTTGTCTACCGACAGATTTAACGAAAAAGTGCTTAGGACGCCGAATTCGGAATCAAGCCAGGGACCTTTAGATGTTCAGTCTAACGCTCTCCCAACTGAGCTAGTTCGGCAGACGGAAAAAGAGTGAAAGCGGGATTTAACAATTCTTGTGTTTCGGTAAAACCACTTAATTAGAGCTGTTGCACATTATTTCATGTCTTTCACGCTGCTTCGGTTCTTTTGCAACGCCTACTGCCACGATGCAATCTGAATCAGCATTTCTTTATCAAGCATGTGTGTTCACCTGCGTAACCGTTTCACTCGTTAGAATTATTGCAAAATACTTGTATACCGACAGACTTAACACATCGTGCTTTGGACACCGAAATCCGGGATCCAGCCAAGGACCTTTAGATGTTCAGTTTAACGCTCTCCCAACTGAGCTGTTTCGGCAGACGGGAGAAGAGATACAGCGGGATTTAACAGTTCTTGCGTTTCGGCAAAACCGCTTTATTAGAGCTGTTGCACAATATTACATGTCTTTCACGCTGTTCCGGTTTTTTTGCAACTCCTACTGCCGCGCTTCAATCTGCCACAGCATTTCTTTTTCAAGCATGTAAGTTCACCTGCGTAACCGTTTCACTCGTTAGAATTATTGCAAAATACTTGTATACCGACTGATTTAACAAATCGTGCTTTGGACGACGAAACCCGGCATCGAGCCAAGGACATTTAGATGTTCAGATTAACGCTCTCTCAACTGAGCTATTTCAGCAGACGGGAGAAGAGTGACAGCGGGATCTAGCAGTTCTTGCGCTTCGGTAAAACTGCTTTATTAGAGCTGTTGCACATTTCTACATGTCTTTCACGCTGTTCCGGTTCTTTTGCAATGCCTACTCCCGTGATGCAATCTGAATCAGCATTTTTTTATCAAGCAGGTGTGTTCACCTGCGTAACCGTTTCACTCGTTAGAATTATTGCGAAATACTTGTATACCGATAGATTTAACAAAAAAGTACTTTGGACGCCGAAACCCGGGATCGAGCCAAGGACCTTTAGATTTTCAGTCTAACGCTCTCCGAAATGAGCTATTTCGGCAGACGGCAGAAGAGTGACAGGGCGATTTAACAGTTCTTGCATTTGCGTAAAATCGCTTCATTAGAGCTGTTGCACATTATTAAATGTCTTTCAGGCTGTTCCGGTTCTTTTGCAACGCCTACTGCCGCGATGCAATCGGAATCAGCATTTCTTTAGCAAGCATGTGTGTTCACCTGCGTAACCGTTTCACTCGTTAGAATTATTGCAAAATACTTGTATACCGACAGATTTAACAAATCGTGCTTTGGAAGCCGAAATCCGGGATTCAGCCAAGGACCTTTAGATATTCAGTTTAACGCTCTCCCAACTGAGCTATTTCGGCAGACGGGAGAAGAGTGACAGCGGGATCTAGCAGTTCTTGCGCTTCGGTAAAACTGCTTTATAAGAGCTGTTGCACATTACTACATGTCTTTCACACTGTTCTGGTTCTTTTGCGATGCCTACTCCCGCGATTCGATCTGAATCAGCATTTCTTTATCGAGCATGTGTGTTCACCTGCGTAACCATTTCGCTCGTTAGAATTATTGCGAAATACTTGTATACCGACAGATTTAACAAAAAAGTGCTTTGGACGCCGAAACCCGGGATCGAGCCAAGGACCTTTAGATGTTCAGTTTAACCCTCTCCCAACTGAGCTATTTCGGCAGACGGGAGAAGAGTGACAGCGCGATATAACAGTTCTTGCGTTTGGGTAAAATCGCTTAATTAGAGCTGTTGCACATTATTAAATGTCTTTCAGGCTGTTCCGGTTCTTTTGCAACGCCTACTGCCGCGATGCAATCGGAATCAGCATTTCTTTAGCAAGCATGTGTGTTCACCTGCGTAACCGTTTCACTCGTTAGAATTATTGCAAAATACTTGTATACCGACAGATTTAACAAATCGTGCTTTGGACGACGAAACCCGGCATCGAGCCAAGGACATTTAAATGTTCAGATTAATCAATCAATCAATCAATCATGATTTATTTCAGCTTCAAAGACATTCAGTGGAGCTTGGTTGGTACGGGCAAAAAGCCATAGATGAGGCTTGACAGGGTCCGTACCCCCGGGCTTGGCAAACGTGGCGTACAGAGTGGCGTACAATCGTGACGTACAAAGGCAAAAACGGGCACATAACAGTTATCTTCATTGCAACAACATAAGCGAGCTAGTGGAACTGAAAAATGTACACAATAAAGAGAAAAGGCACTGGTACAGTATACAGAGAAAAGGCACTGGTATACGAGAAAAGGCACTGGTACAGTATACAGAGATGCACTCGTTCAAAATGAAGGGGGAGAGAGAGATTCACAGGTACATTTTATCATCATACACATGCGAATTGAGTACGCGGAAGTGTTACTTATGTTTTTCGGATATGTTAAGTAGTAGCGGTAGCTGATATTTCAACATCTGTGTTGCGTAATTGGTTCGTGGTCTTGGTAATCTCCAGACTTCACGAGTCCTCAAAATTCGCACATGTTCAGCGCGAGTTAGCGCCGACAATTCTGTGAAAAATGTGTCGTTATTTTTTATAGCCGACTTATAGCGATTGTTTAAAATTGTGTGATATAGCTCATGTACTGGGAATAAGTGCAGAGCCTTGAAAATCGGTTCCGTGTGGGCATCGTATGCGGCACTAACGATGTTACGAATGGCTTTCTTTTGAAGTTTGTGTAATTTCTGAACGTTGGTTTTGGTGGTCGTGCCCCAGACTAAGTGACAATAAGATAAGTTAGACAAAAATAGTGATTTATAAATTAACAATTTTATGTTTTGAGGCAGGACGTAACGAAACTTTGACAATATACCTACAGTTTTTGAAAGTTTATTTAAGGTGGCATTCACTTGATCTGTCCACGTCATATGCTCTTCAAAAATGACTCCCAGGCTTTTAGCAACGCGTGATAATTCTATAGTTGATGTACCTAACTTTAGACTGTTTGTGATGCCCAGTGTTTTGTTTTGAGGCCGAAATATAACAGCTTTCGTTTTAGCCGCGTTTAGGTTCAAAGAGTTGGCGATACTCCAAGTGTGAATTTTATTTAGGACGACGTTGCCTTTTTCAATGAGGTTTGAAGGGTCACGTCCTGTAATAAAAACACTTGTATCATCTGCGTAAATGATAAATTTAGTATTAGCACAAATATTTACTATATCATTCACATATAAATTAAAGAGCAATGGGCCCAAAATGCTACCCTGAGGTACACCAGCCTTAATTGGTTTGAATTCGGATACAAAACCATTAATAGTGACTTGCTGGTGGCGATGTTTAAAGTAAGAAATTATAAGTTTTAAGAAAGTGCCTCTAAAGCCATAATGCTGCAGTTTCTCAAACAAGGAATCGTGGTTAATTGAGTCAAATGCTTTTGAGTAGTCAATGAATATGCCTAGTGTACAGAGATGATCTTCGAAAGATTGTAAGATAAGCTCCTTTTGGCGTAATAGAGCCATCTCAGTGGAGCATCCCTTCCGGAAGCCAAACTGGCAAGGCGTAATAATGCTATGCTTCGTTGAAAAACTGGACATGCGTTTATATATCAATTTCTCAATGCATTTAGAAAAGACTGGAATAATTGAAATTGGCCTGTAATTGGAGAAATTATTGATGTCACCACCCTTGAATATTACAGTTACCTTTGACATCTGTAGTTGTTTGGGAAATGTGCCAACAGAAAACATGAGGTTAATAACATGTTCCAGAATTGGTGCGATAATATCGATTACAAATTTTATAGGTCTGATTTGGAAGTCATGAACATCCGTACACATACTGTTTTTTAGTGACAAAACAGATGTTATAATTTCATGCACAGTAGTCGGACACAAGAATGCGCTTTTCTGTATCGGTGCTGTTAAATATTGAATGCAATTCGGATCGTGCTTACTATTCACAAGTGATGTGAAAAAGTCGTTGAAGGAATTCGCCAAGCGTGCATTCGTTAATTCTTCGCCGTTACTATTAATTGATAAAGTGGATTGTTCTTGGGGGTCACCGTGTAGCACAGTGTTCAATCGTTTCCACATAAGGTGTGGCTTTTTAAGGACTTCTGGGGTGAAAAGATTGCTTAAGTAAATTTGTTTCGCTTCTCGGAGCTGTTTGTTCAGTTGGTTCCTGAAGCGCTTAAAAGCGTGTAAATCTGTTAAAGCTCTTGTTTTCATAAAGATCTGATACAGTTTGTCTTTTTCTTTCATGCTCTTGAGGTGTTCCCCGGTGACCCATGGCTTACGGGCTTTCCGAGCTCGTTTCGCTAATTTACGTGGAAAACATTGTTCATACGCTGCCTTAAAAACATTTATGAACTCATTGTACGCTGTCTCGGGTTCATCAACTTCTAATACTTTGCCCCAATCTGTTACACGCAAATGAGAGCGAAAGTTATTCAGCGTGAAAGAGTTTATCTGTCTGTAAGATTTAGTGGACGGGTGTCGTGACGCAGTGGAGGGTTTTGTTTGCGCCGATAGTAGATAAATGGGTAGGTGGTCGCTCACAGAAGAACTGATGACGCCAGAACTAAGATGCTCGGGTGAAATATTTGTAATAAAGACGTCTAGTAGTGTCGAAGAAGTTGGTTGTATTCGTGTAGGTAGACTGATTGCATTAATATAACTGTTCGCGTCCAAGATCCTAGAAAGTTCATCATGACTTGTTGATTGTTGCAAGCAGTCTATGTTTATGTCACCTCCTAGAATGACAGTGCTGGCATCATCATTAAAATAACTAAGGTAACTATCTAAAAATGTGAAGAAATTTGACACACTCGCATGAGGTGGACGGTACATAACGCTGTACACTTTAGCACCATTTTTGACAGTGAGAACCTCAAAATCAGCAGTGGCTCTTGAAAATTCTTCCACAATAACACAATTCATGCCATTTTTCACTAACATCATGACCCCGCCTCCTTTTTTAAAGCTGCGGTTTACGAAGAAAGAAGTATATCCTGGAATTTTGATCACTTCTGTAGCATCGCGATACCATGTCTCGGTAAACATCACGATCTCGAACTGAAAATCCATGCGCGATAACAAACATTGTATTTCTTCCTCTTTATTTCTAGCAGACTGTGTGTTAATATGCAGTGCAGAAAATGAATATTTGTTTTGTGACAACCTGCAAATTTCCGAGACCGACAAAACTCGGTTTTCCATATTTCATATCGGAGACGGTATGTACGTACTCGACTTACTCTATCTTATCAAGGTCGCTGAGCTTCGTGACGCGTAGGACACGTGACGACTCATTTTTCCTTGCAAAGATTTTGCCCTCTTTCGTCCAGCAGAAACGCCAGTTTTTGTCATTTTTCTTGCAAATTGTTTTTCCGAGAAGCACTTTCAATGCGGGACACAGGTGCTCGTTTATGAAGATAGGATGGCGTTCCTGGTGTCCGATGTCGGCCGTGGTCAAACGTTTCTGTCGTGTTTTTTCAAGCAAGGCATTTCGTTTTGAGCGGCTATGAAACTGCACTACAATATTTTGTCGTGAAGCGTCCCGTGTTGGTACACGGTGGCAAGCCTCAATGTCACTTTCGGAAACAGGTTCATTTACTGAATTTCCAATAGCTGCAAGTACGCTTTTCAGGTTTTCGTTTTGTGTCATGGGAACACCCTTAATCTCAATGTTCCTATTTCTAGAGTACTGTTCTAGTTGAGTGATCCTAAGTTCATTCTCAGTCACTTTGTTTCTTAGAAGCACTTTGTTCAGATTAACGCTCTCCCAACTGAGCTATTTCGGCAGACGGGAGAAGAGTGACAGCGGGATCTAGCAGTTCTTGCGCTTCGGTAAAACTGCTTTATTAGAGCTGTTGCACATTACTACATGTCTTTCACGCTGTTCCGGTTGTTTTGCAACGCCTACTGTTGCGATGCAATCTGAATCAGCATTTCTTTATCAAGAATGTGTGTTCACCTGCGTAACCGTTTCACTCGTTAGAAATATTGCGAAATACTTGTAAACTGACAGATTAAACAAAAAAGTGCTTTGGACGCCAAAACCCGGGATCGAGCCAAGGACCTTTACAATTTCAGTTTAACGCTCTCCCAACTGCGCTATTTCGGACGGCAGAAGAGAGACAGAGGGATTTAGGAGTTCTTGCGTTTCGGTAGTAGTAGTAGTAGTAATAGACTTTTATTCAGCCAAATTTACAGGCCGAGCATTTCGACCGCCTGTGCGATCAGTCGACGCTGTTCTTCTTCCCCTTCGGCGCCGATCCAGTCGAGCCAGGAGGTGATG
Source organism: Rhipicephalus microplus (assembly GCF_043290135.1). Lineage (NCBI taxonomy): Eukaryota > Metazoa > Arthropoda > Arachnida > Ixodida > Ixodidae > Rhipicephalus > Rhipicephalus microplus. Next base: position 465,792,451 of record NC_134710.1, read on the forward strand.
GAAAGGGATGGGGGAGGGTAATAGCTGGATTGCTGAGCAGTTGGGCAGTAAAACAGGCAGTCTGACAGGTCAGCGTATGGGGAGGGACAATTAGGACAGCAGGGGTTAGACCTATATTTATAAAGGAAAAGGCGAGAGGGGGTTATCAAGCAGTTCATTTGGATGTGCCGTAGAGTTCGAGCCTCGAGCGCCGTGAGTGATGGATGAGGGGGAGGGTAAAGACGCTTGTCGAGCCGGAGCTGGAGATATACCTCCTTGATAGTGTGACGCAAGGAGATCTGCCCATCGTTATTCGCGGAGCTCTCACTGTCTTCCGAAGGTGTGGGCCAGGGAATGAACGGTGCCCGGTGCAATATATCGCGGGCAAGCTGATGAGCTAGCTCATTGCCGTTAATACCCGAATGCCCAGGAACCCAGCGGAGGAAGACAGTGGAGGGTTGAAGAGCAGAGGCCGCTCGCTCGACCTCCTGTTGAAGAGCAGGGGGCAACGTGTTGTTCTGTATGTGACGGATGGCGGCGTGAGAGTCGCAGTAAATCGTGTACTCGGGGAGAGAAGGGAGGGAGGAAAATGACTGCATGGCGTGGACCATGGAAAGGACCTCGAGCGAAAGTACATTTGGCGGGTGTAAGTATGGCCCGCTGGTGTGCGTGTCAGGTGCCGAAAGGTGTGGATGGTAGATAACGTAGCCACACGAGCCCCGAGGAGCCATGTATGAGGCATCTGTGTAGGCAACTCCCTGTGTAGAGAGAGGAGGAGAATGATGCTGTGCTGCCGCATGACGCCGGCCGGCGTGACGAACGGGAGACATATCGGATGGGAGGGGAAGGATGCGAAGGTTAGAAGCAGCGGTGCTAGCGGCAGAAGGCAAGGTGGGAACGGAAACGGGAATGTGAGGGATTCCAGCTTGGGCTAATAGCCATTGGCCTCGACGAGTGAGAGAAAGACGGGCAATCTGAGAGTCGTGGTGCAGAGAAATAAGAGAACGTAATGGATGGAAGAGGCCTGTGGCAAAGAGCTTAGTGGTAGAGGTAGTGAGAGGGAGGTTTAGAGCTGCCTTGTAGAGGCCTAATAGAGCTTTCGAGTGTGTTGAGTTGCGTTTCGGTGAAATGAACGTAGGGTACAAAGTACAAGAACTTGTTAAGGGCAAGCGCATGTGCAACCCGGCACGCATGAGCCTCGTGGAGCCCCGACTGCCGAGTGACAACGCGTCGCAGGAGGTGGGTCACCGAATGGCAAGTTCTCACAGCGTGATGTAGGGCCTGCGCGTTCTTTGTCGCGTGCAAAGGGAAGCCAAGAACTTTGCATTGCTGAACAGTGGGGATGAGAGAGCTAGAAAGATGTAGGGAGATGAGGGTATTGTGGGAGCGCTGGTACACCGACCGGTTTAGCAAAAGTAGTTCACATTTCTCCGGTGCAGGGGACAGGCCAGCAGTAGCGAGAAAGGAAGCGATAAGGTCCAGGCCACGTTGCAAAGTATCCTGCACGTGGCCGGGACATCCAGACGTACACCAGAGAGTGATGTCGTCTGCATAAAAAATATGGTGGAGGTCAGGTATTTGGGACAGTTGGGAGGCAAGGGGGGCCATAGCCATATTAAATAGAGTAGGAGATAGTACGGCACCTTGAGGAGTGCCGCGGGTGAGGGAGTGTGGGTTAGACAAATGAGTATCGACTCTGAAGCGAGCAACTCGATTGGAAAGAAATGATCGGATGTAAGAATACATGCGGGAGCCACATGACAGGGAGGAGAGCTGAGCGAGTATGTGGTCATGACTCACGCCATCGAATGCCTTCCGTACATCGACGATTACAAGCGCATGGATCTGACTACGAGAAGGTGAAAGAAAAGTATGCTGAAGAACAAGGAACATGTCCTGCGCACAAACGTGGCGTCGGAAGCCAATAAGAGAAGGAGGGAAAAACTCTTTCGCCTCAATAAAATCAGACAGTCGAGTCAAGGCCATTCGTTCAAGACTCTTGCCAACGCATGACGTCAAAGAGATAGGGCCAAGGTTAGAGAGAGATGGAGGTTTGCCGGGCTTCGGAATGATGCAAATTAGAGATGATGTCCAAGAGCTTGGAAGACAGCCGCTGTTCCATGCTTCGTTGAATGTGTGTAAGAGAAATTCCTTCGCGTTGTCGGGGAGATTACGTAATGTAGTATATGTTATCTCATCCTCACCGGGTGCCGAGCGGGTAGATTGAGTGGCTAAGGCAGCTTCCAGCTCCCTGAGCGTGAATGGGCGGTCCAGGTCTGGGTTAGCTTCGCCACAGTAATCTGGGTAGGAAGGTGTGAGGGGGGGTGGGAAATACAGAGATTTTAAATTTTCAAACACATCAGATGGAGTCCCTTGAGTGAGAGCTTTAGCTAGGGTGGGAGCAACGGCAGGCTTGGTACCTAAGAGAGACCTAAACAGAGACCATATAGAGCGCGAGTGCAGTGCGGAGTCAAGGCCGTCACACAGCGTGTTCCAACGAGAGTGCTCGAGAGAAGTGCCGTAAGCGATAATTTCAGCCCGCAGAGCATCAATTCGGAAGGAAAGTTGGAAGTTGTGTGGCTGCGAGCGGAGAGCGCGTTTCAAACGTTTATGACGTCGCCATAATTGGAGGAAGTGAGGATCAGGGTCAGGAATGGGGAGTTGAAAACGAGCGCGGTGACTACAGGATGTCATTGCTGCGGAGATCCGCGACGTCCAGTCGTCGTAAGTTTTAAATGAGTGAGACAAAAGGTTATTACGGAATGCTTCCCAGTCTGTGTGAGCGACTCGTTGTTTCCGCCTATTGTGGGAAAGAGGGGTGGTGATGTGTATGAGAAAGTGATCACTGAAAAAATTTTCAGCAGAGACCTGCCATTGAAAAGGAAGGGAACTCCGAGAGAACGTGAGATCGAGTGTAGTGGAACGCTGTGAAACAGTGCCCGCTCGAGTAGGGGTGTCAGGAGTATTAAGAAGGGTGAGATGGCGTTCCTGGGCGAGGCAGTGTAGAAGGCGACCTGATTTGAGTGTTTGGGGGTAACCCCGGAGCCTATGAGGAGCATTAAAGTCACCCCCAAAGAGGATATGGGTGGTCGATGGAAGGGAATGCAGGAATTTGCCAAGAGCACTAAACAAAGAGGACGTGACAGGGGGGTTATAAAATGACATCAGAGCGAGAGAAATACGGGTAGATGGTTGGTAATAGACCACACCAACTAAATGTTTCAGGAGGGGGGAGGGTACGTCTAGTGGTTCAACGAGAACGTCATTGCGTACATAAATGGACGCAAGTGGCTTTCCCGTCGTAGCGTGATATGCACGGTAGCCTGGGACGGCAAGGGCCGCCCGAGTCTCCTGTATAAGGAGAAAATGGGGTAATGTTTGGCGGGTGAGAAGATATTGGTGGAGAGGGGTCCTATTATGACGAAAGTTGCGGCAGTTCCACTGCAAAATATCGAGGTCCTTTTCACGCACCATCTAGGTCTTTGGAGTAGAGGAAGCGCCTACGCGTGCGCGTTCCTTCTTTTTTGCCGGGGGAAGTGACTCCTGCAGGGAGTTAAGCATATAGGTGAAAGATTCCAGTTGCTTAGATTGGGTTTCGAGGGTCGTAAGAATCCGGACAATTGAATTTTCCAGCTGGACCAAACGAGTGTGATGCGCAGTGGTGGTGGTATGGACCATGTCGGCCAATTTGGTTACATGGGAGCTGTAGGTCGGGGCGGTGAGTGTGGTGAGTTGCTTATTTAGCTCCGTGAGTTGAGCGGTAAGAGAGGAGGTGGTAGTTGCGAGTGTCTGTGTCAGTGCAAGTATTTTCTGTTGTAGCTCATCTGAGACGCGCTGTTGCTCGCGCTGGTTGCGCTCCAATATAGCCAGTCGCAGATCGAAGGAGCGGCTCTCGTTACTTGAAGATGGTGAAGGTGTGTTTGATGAAGAAGTGCACATGGGAGGTGTTCCCTTAACCTTAGCGGCGTATGAGCCCGGGGGGGATGTTGCGGGAGGTGATAGGAGCTCATGCGCTGAAGAGGAGGGCGGCGAAGGCTGAGTGGCTCGACGCATGGCTGTGCGACGGAGAAAAGCTGCTTTGGCGCAGTCGCGTTGCTTAGCTAGAAGGTAGGGGCAGGTGGAGTCGAGAGATGAGTGGGTGTTGACTTGGCAATGGATGCACCAGGGTTGGGCGCAAACGTGAGCATCGGGATCTGCCGGTAGAGGAGACGCACAGCGGCGGCACTTGGCCGGAACGCTGTGTTGGGGGCATTGATGAGCACGGTGCCCTATAGCAAGGTACCGAGTGCAAGTAGGGGGCTTGGGTTTATGTGGACGGCATCGGAAAGAGACGCGTTTGAAGTACACAAAGCGAGGGATGATGGTTCCAGCAAATGTTATGAGGACGGATTCAGTGGAGCCCATCATACGTGCAGCGAGTATATCTGAAGTAAAGGATTCGAGGTCATGCAAGAGCTGAGATGTTGTGAAGTGACCACCGACGTTGTGTATGACGCCGAGACATGATATTGGAGGACTGAGGGCATAGGGCTTAATGGTGATCGGCTTACCATTAAGTTCCACACTTGTGAGGGAGAGTAGGAGGTGGGCAGTGAGAGGTGAGTGCGTTTTCAGAAACACAAGGCTCTGAGCAGGTTTGGCTTGAAGGGTGACCTCCGCACTGGTCTTGGGAGAGAGATTTGCGGCGGCTGTGATGGTAGAAAGCAGGTCATAGAGAGGCAGTTTCGGCGTGAGTGTTCCGGGTGGAAGTTGGATTCCGACGGTGATGAGCTCGGAGCGGGGGCGGGCGGTCGAGGCAGGTTTTCGATTGGCACTAACGGTGTTCCAGCTGCCTTCAGGGGATGGCGTATTGTCTTCGTTGACTTGCGATGCCGCGAAGTCCATTTCCGTCGATAAGTCGTCAGCTGAAGTTATGGAAGGCAAAACTTCGGCGATGGAAGGAACGACGCTCGTCGAAACGCGCTTGTCGACAGACTCGGAATTTCCAATGGGTAGGCCAGACGCAGATAAGGTGGGGAGAGCAGCAGGCGTGGTTCATTGCAATGCCAACGCTGCATTACGGCTCTCGGGCTCCGGCGTTTGCGTGGCTATCAAGCTGAGAGTAGCAGAGACGCCACCAGCGTTGCACATTGCTGGACCGTGCGCGCTGTTGAGGAACGCTGCCTGTTGCTGTATTGTTGTCGGCGCGGGGCTGGTGACATTGCCAGATGGTGACAGCGGAGGCACGGCTGTATCAGGCGTACGACCGGAGGAGGCTGGGCTTACCGACAGGGCGTAAGTTGTCGTTGGTGTCGAGTGCTGGGCGGGACTCTGCATCAGGGAGGTGCAGGCGCGGCGCGTTAGGGTTAGCGCGGCGCCGCGCCGCTTCGTACTTTTGAAGGGGCCTGGGGGGCCAGCCTGGGGTCGGACCGGGGCCCGGATGTTGTCGGCGTGTCCCGGAAGTCTTCCAGAAGGAATAGTGAGCTTGTCCAGACACGGGCGGGGCCCGGTAACGGGCCAAGAACACGTGAAAGTGGAGCACTGTATGCGGCCAGCCAAACAAAACCCGTTTCGGTAAAACCGCTTTATTAGAGCTGTTGCACATTATTACATGTATTTCACGCTGTTCTGGTTCTTTTGCAATGCCTACTCCCGTGATGCAATCTGAATCAGCATTTCTTTATCAAGCAGGTGTGTTCACCTGCGTAACCGTTTCACTCGTTAGAATTATTGCGAAATACTTGTCTACCGACAGATTTAACAAAAAAGTGCTTTGGACGCCGAAACCCGGGATCGAGCCAAAGACATTTAGATTTTCAGTCTAACGCTCTTCGAACTGAGCTATTTCGGCAGACGGGAGAAGAGTGACAGGGGGATTTAACAGTTCTTGCGTTTGGGTAAAATCGCTTTATTAGAGCTGTTGCACATTATTAAATGTCTTTCAGGCTGTTCCGGTTCTTTTGCAACGCCTACTGCCGCGATGCAATCTGAATCAGCATTTCTTTATCAAGCAAGTGTGTTCACCTGCGTAACCGTTTCACTCGTTAGAATAATTGCAAAATACTTGTATACCGGCATATTTAACAAATCGTGCTTTGAACGCCAAAACCCGGGATCGATATAAGGACCTTTATATGTGCAGTTTAACGCTCTCCCAACTGAGCTATTTCAGCAGACGGGAGAAGAGAGACAGCGGGATCTAACAGTTCTTGCGCTTCGGTAAAACCGCTTTATTAGAGCTTTTGCACAATACTACATGTCTTTCATGCTGTTCCGGTTCTTTTGCAACGCCTACGGCCGCGATGCAATCTGAATCAGCATTTCTTTATCAAGCATGTGTGTTCACCTGCGTAACTGTTTCACTCTTTAGAAGTATTGCAAAATACTTGTATACCGAGAGATTTAACAAAAAAGTGCTCTGGACGCCGAAACCCGGGATCGAGCCAAGGACCTTTAGATTTTCAGTCTAACGCTCTCCCAACAGAGCTATTTCGGCATACGGGAGAAGAGTGAAAGCGGCATTTAAAAGTTCTTGCGTTTCGGTAAAACAGCTTTATTAGGGCTGTTGCACATTACTACATGTGTTTCACGCGGTTCCGGTTCTTTTGCAACGCCTACTGCCGCCATGCAATCGGAATCAGAATTTCGTTATCAAGCATGTGTGTTCACCTGCGTAACCATTTCACTCATTAGAATTTTTGCAAAATACTTGTATACCGACAGATTTAACAAATCGTGCTTTACACGCCGAAACCCCGGATCGAGCCAAGGACCTTTAGATGTTCAGTTTAGCACTCTCCCAAATGAGCTATTTCAGCAGACAGGAGAAGAGTGACAGCGGGATCTAACAGTTCTTGCGCTTCGGTAAAACCGCTTTATTAAAGCTGTTGCTCATTATTACATGTCTTTCACGCTGTTCCGGTTCTTTCGCAACGCCTACTGTCGCGATGCAATCTGAATCAGCCTTTCTTTATCAAGCATGTGTGTTCACCTGCGTAACCGTTTCACTCGTTAGAAGTATTGCAAAATACTTGTATACCGAAAGATTTACACAAAATTGCTTTGGACGCCGAAACCCGGGATTGAGCCAAGGACCTTTAGATGTTCAGTTTAAAACTCTCCCAACTGAGCTATTTCGGCAGACGGGCGAAGAGTGACATCGGGATCTAACAGTTCTTGCGCTTCGGTAAAACCGCTTTATTAGAGGTCTTGCACATTATTTCATGTCTCTCACGCTGTTGCGGTTCTTTCGCAACGCCTACTGGCGCGATGCATTCTGAATCGGCATTTCTTAATCAAGCATGTGTGTTCACCTGCGTAATTGTTTAGCTCCTTAGAAATATTGCGAAATTCCTGTGTACCAAAATTTAACAAAAAAGCGCCTAGGACGCCGAAACCCGGGATCGAACCAGGGAACTTTAGATCTTCAGTCTAACGCTCTCCCAACTGAGCTATTTCGGCACACGGGAGAAGAGTGAAAGCGGCATTTAACATATCTTGCGTTTCGGTGAAGCCGCTTTAATAGAGCTGTTGCACATTATTTCATATCTCTCACGCTGTGACAGTTCTTTCGCAACGCCTACCTCCGCGATGCATTCTGAATCAGCATTCCTTAATCAAGCATGTGTGTTCACCTGCGTATTTGTTTAACTCCTTAGAAATATTGCAAAATTCCTGTGTACCGACACATTTAACAAAAGAAGACCATAGGATGCCGAAACCCGGGATCGAACCAGGGACCTTTAGATCTTCAGTCTAACGCTCTCCCAACTGAGCTATTTCGGCACATTGGAGAAGAATGAAAGCGGGATTTAACAGTTCTTGCGTTTCAGTAAAGCCGCTTTAATAGAGCTGTTGCACATTATTTCATATCTCTCACGCTGTTGCAGTTCTTTTGCAACGCCTACTGGCGCGATGCATTCTGAATCAGCATTTCTTAATCAAGCATGCGTGTTCACCTGCGTAATTGTTTAACTCCTTAGAAATATTGCAAAATTCCTGTGTACCAAAATTTAACAAAAAAGCGCATAGGACGCCGAAACCCGAATCGAACCAGGGACCTTTAGATCTTCAGTCTAACGCTCTCCCAACTGAGCTATTTCGGCACACGGGAGAAGAGTGAAAGCGGGATTTAACATATCTTGCGTTTCGGTGAAGCCGCTTTAATAGAGCTGTTGCACATTATTTCATATCTCTCACGCTGTTGCAGTTCTTTCGCAACGCCTACTGCCGCGATGCATTCTGAATCAGCATTTCTTAATCAAGCATGTGTGTTCACCTGCGTAATTGTTTAACTCCTTAGAAGTATTGCAAAATTCCTGTGTATCGACACATTTAACAGAAGAAGAGCATAGGATGCCGAAACCCGGGATCGAACCAGGGACCTTTAGATCTTCAGTCTAACGCTCTCCCAACTGAGCTATTTCAGCACACGGGAGAAGAGTGAATGCGGGATTTAACAGTTCTTGCGTTTTGGTAAAGCCGCTTTATTGGAGCTGTTGCACATTATTTCATGTCTCGCACGCTGTTCCGGTTCTTTCGCAACGCCTACTGCCGCGATGCATTCTGAATCAGCATTTCTTAATCAAGCATGTGTGTTCACCTGCGTAATTGTTTATCTCCTTAGAATTATTGCAAAATTCCTCTGTACCTACAGATTTAAGAAAAAAACCGCATAGGACGCCGAAAACCCGGGAACGAACCAGGGACCTTTAGATCTTCAGTCTAACGCTCTCCCAACTGAGCCATTTCGGCACACGCGAGAAGAGTGAACACGGGATTTACCAGTTCTTGCGCTTCGGTAAAGCTGCATTATTAGAGCTGTTGCGCATTATTTCATGTCTCTCACGCTGTTGCGGTTCTTTCGCATTGCCTACTGCCGCGATGCGTTCTGAATCAGCATTTCTTAATCAAGCATGTGTGTTTACCTGCGTAATTGTTTAACTCCTTAGAATTATTGCTAAATTCCTGTGTACCGAAAGATTTAACAAAAAAAGCGCATAGGACGCCGAAACCCGGGATCGAAACAGGGACCTTTAGATCTTCAGTCTAACGCTCTCCCAACTGAGCTATTTTGGCACACGGGAGAAGAGTTAAAGCGGGATTTAACAGTTCTTGCGTTTCGGTAAAGCCGCTTTATTAGAGCTGTTGCACATTATTTCATGTCTCTCACGCTGTTGCGGTTCTTTCGCATTGCCTACTGCCGCGATGCATTCTGAATCAGCATTTCTTAATCAAGCATGTGTGTTTACCTGCGTAATTGTTTAACTCCTTAGAATTATTGCTAAATTCCTGTGTACCGAAAGATTTAACAAAAAAAGCGCATAGGACGCCGAAACTAGGGATCGAACCAGGGACCTTTAGATCTTCAGTCTAACGCTCTCCCAACTGAGCTATTTCGGCACACGGGAGAAGAGTTAAAGCGGGATTTAACAGTTCTTGCGTTTCGGTAAAGCCGCTTTATTAGAGCTGTTGCACATTATTTCAGGTCTCTCACGCTGTTGCGGTTCTTTCGCATTGCCTACTGCCGCGATGCATTCTGAATCAGCATTTCTTAATCAAGCATGTGTGTTTACCTGCGTAATTGTTTAACTCCTTAGAATTATTGCTAAATTCCTGTGTACCGAAAGATTTTACAAAAAAAGCGCATAGGACGCCGAAACTAGGGATCGAACCAGGGACCTTTAGATCTTCAGTCTAACGCTCTCCCAACTGAGCTATTTCGGCACACGGTAGAAGAGATAAAGCGGGATTTAACAGTTCTTGCGTTTCGGTAAAGCCGCTTTATTAGAGCTGTTGCACATTATTTCAGGTCTCTCACGCTGTTGCGGTTCTTTCGCATTGCCTACTGCCGCGATGCATTCTGAATCAGCATTTCTTAATCAAGCATGTGTGTTTACCTGCGTAATTGTTTAACTCCTTAGAATTATTGCTAAATTCCTGTGTACCGAAAGATTTAACAAAAAAAGCGCATAGGACGCCGAAACCCGGGATCGAACCAGGGACCTTTAGATCTTCAGACTAACGCTCTCCCAACTGAGCTATTTCGGCTTTTTTTTTTTTTTCTTTATTGCCGGCTTCGCACAAAAAAAAAATACAATTTACGATCACTTTTAAACAAGTTTAAAAAAAACACCAGCCTGGCTTTGACTGGTTTCATTTAAAACTGCTTCATTGTAGCCAACACATTCAACAACGACACCCATTCAGGTCTTTCTTCTCTGGAAGATAACACGTCTCTTATGTATACAATACTTTCCGTGAAGTATTCATGCGCACATCGGGCATCTTTATCTACGTGTCTTACTGCCATTCTAGTTCGCCACACGCTGTGAAGCACAAGCAACATAAACATATCATAAGGCACACCATCCTCATTTTCTACAGCCAAGAATCTAATACCGTGTGGTGTGATAGGCAAGTCCTTTTTCAAAGTACGCTGCAGAATGTCCCACAGAAAAAAACAGCATCCCAGCAATCAAGAAAAATGTGGTTGACAGTCTCGGGTTTCTTACAGATAAGGCAGTCCATCGACCACGGAACAAAGAAGCCCTTTTCTTGCAACCATGGTTTTACGGGCAATGTTCCGCTGTGCAGCTGAAAAAAAAATGTCTTTGCACTTGCGCGTACGGTCATCATTTTCACTCTCTTCAATACGTCACGTTCAGCACCAACCTGGTATACTGATCTGTAGATAGGCTGAGGCAGCATTACGTCACGTAGATCTCTGTAAAGACGTTTTCTCTTTACAACAGATAAATATTCCATTGAAAATCTCACTTTCAGTATTTCATATGCCATTATAACTTCTCTTAAATATCCACGTAGGTTACATTTCACAGACATACTTGATACCACATAATCAGGAATCTTATTAGAAAGTACAATTTGTAGAAATGTTCTCACAAACGGGTTACATTGGTCGCGTAAAAAAATATATCTAGACACAATTTGCTTGAGGAAGAGGTGAGCCAATCCTAAACCACCATTTCTTAGTGAATGAAATAAGTTTGTTCGACTCGTACGCTCCCAAACCGACCCCCAAACAAACACAGCTAAGACTCGATGCAATTTCTGCACATTTGCTCTTGACATAAATAGGAACTGCAGAACATACCATACTTTGCAAACAATGAACCAATTGCATGCAGTCGCTCTAGAAAACATAGAAAGTTCCCTACCACCCCAGTTTCTTGTCTTCTCACGAGTGCTCTCACATATCTCTTTCCAGTAATCATCCGTGTTTTTGTAATGCTGGAGGGGTACTCCGAGATACTTCGTCGGTACAAGTGACCAGTTCATATTTGCAAAGTTTTGTGGGGTGGTCTCCCAAGAACCATGCCACAAGCCTAGGCATTTGTCCCAGTTTACTGCACTGCCTGTCATCTTGCAAAAATAGGCCACATGACGTATCACTTCACTGACACTTTCCTTATCGCTACAAAACACGGCAATATCGTCGGCATATGTTAGCATTTTAACTTCACTGTTCATTAGCTGATACCCTTTTATTGTTTCATTGCTAATAATCTTCATGCAGAAAGGTTCCATATATATTGCAAATAATAAAGCCGAAATGGGATCACCTTGCCGCACACCGTTTGTCACTTGAAAGCTTTCAGTAAGTCGCCCATTAATTACAAGACTCGTAAAGCACTCTCTATAGGCCATTTTTACCCCTTCCAAAATGACAGACCCTACATTAACATATTCTAGTATCAAAAAAAGGATATCATGATTTACACGGTCAAAGGCTTTTTCCAGATCTAATTGCAACATTGCAACCTTGCTACCAAACACATCGCAACTCTCCAGCACGCTTCTCGCTACATGAACATTTGTATTTATTGTGCGTCCTTTTATACCACAAGTCTGGTGTGGTCCAACTAGTATTTTCATCATCCTTTGCAACCTGCCTGCAAGAACCTTCATAAACACTTTATAGTCTGTGTTGGCTAAACTGATTGGTCGGTACGACTTGACGGACAATAATTTTTTGGGGTCGTCAGTTTTCGGTATGAGTATTACGTGCGTCTTTTTAAATGAGCCGGGCAGAACCTTTAATCTTATAGCCTCCGTGAAAACACGATGTAAGGCAACAGAAATAACACCTTTAAAAGTCTTGTACAATGCGGCACCAAATCCATCAGGTCCCGGTGCTTTGCCAGCCGCTAGGTCGTCAATAGCTTTTTCTATTTCGGACACTTCAATCGCTATCTCCAGCTGCTCTCTCTCGTTATCAGAGAGCTTTGGTATCAAATGCAGAAACTGATCCTCAAACCCTTCCTCTGCCTTCACTTTTCGGCCAAGTAGGCCTCGGAAATATTCAACAAATACTTGCTCAATTGCTGTCGCTTCACGTACAATACCGCTATCAGTTGCAATCGCTTTGATTTCATTTCGCTTGGCGTATCTTTTTTCATCCCCAAGTGCACGCTTTGTTGGTGTTTCGCCGAGAGATAATTTTTCCGCACGTGCCCTTATCACCGCACCTCTATATTTTTCAATGTCAATTGCCTCCAATTGGTTTTTTAACTGCCTTATTTCTTTTGTGTACTTTCCTGGCATTTTACTTTCTAGACTCAACGCAAAGTCTAACTGACATTGCAAATCTTTTTCTTTTTCCTTTTTGGCTCTATGTAACACACCGGATCTTTCTATGGCTTTCATCTTTGTTACCTCCTTAAAACGCTCCCAGGCTTCAATCACGTTCGCTTGAGGCTCAGCTAACATTTTGTTAATGGAATCCTGCACAGCTTCAACGAACAATTCATCTTTTAATAATAAGTCGTTTAATTTCCACACGTCCCAGTTAAAGCGTGTCTTCTTCTTTTTATACCCTATAGTGAACATTACTAAACTGTGGTCACTGAAAGACACACTTTTTACTTCATAATTCGAACATACTCGCATTAACTCTACTGACACATAGGCTCTGTCTAGCCTCGCATGGCTTTCGTTCTGAAAGTGTGTGAAGTGCTCTTCTGCAGAGAGCACATCACCAACATCTTCGAGATGACAATCTTGTACAATAGTGCAGAGTAGCGCTGCACTTTGGTCTTTTATGGCTGCTTTTTTTGCTCTGTCCTGAGGGTTGCAAACACAATTAAAGTCGCCGAGCATAATGACAATCCTGCCACAGCTAAGAAAAGTTTGTAAATTCTCAAACAATAATTTACGTTCAACTTCTTTGTTCGGTGCGTAAACACAGACAACTCGCCATTTTTTATTATTATATGTAAAATCGCAAACTATGAATCTCCCAGTACTAGACACAGTTACAGTCTCCTCAACTATACCAATAGAATTTTTAAGGAACAGTGCACAACCCGCCGACATTCCAACGGCATGAGACACACACACATCATACCGGGCTCTAAAAGGGGACACCATTCGGTCAGTCTGATCTTGCCCTTCAACTTTTGTTTCCTGAATGGCAATAACATCGAGATCACGTTCAAGCATCAAACGACTTAATTGATACTGCCTTCGTCGAGCGGCAAGTCCCCTGACATTGAGTGTCGCAACTCTCAATTCTGCTTCGACGCTCATAGCCATTAGGACGTGAATGGCCGTCCCGGCCACATGGTTCTCACCTCTGATGCTCCTTTATCACCATCAGGTCCAAGGTTCGATATGGTCTGATAGGTCCCCTTTCTTTTGATCACAAAAGTAGAGCGCCGCGCACGTTTCACGCAGCACATTATGCACACTTCACCACTGCGCTCCATTTGTTGGTGCTTCCGCCGGGTCAATACTTGTGTCACTTAATCCAGACCCCCACCTTACGGGGGCTTTTGATCTGAAGGGGGCCCCGCTGAAGGCCCCTTCTGTTGATGATCTGTCAGTCGCTGATGCAATGTCTGCTGATTCGGCACTGGTTGCTGCTGCGGCGGTTGTGTCTGTTGCACCTGGGTTGGTGGGAGGTTCTCGGCTATTCGACGTTCGCTGAGGATGTTAGGTGCCGGTCTACGGCGCACGTTCATCGCCTTGGCCGGTGGTTGTTCCACTTCTTTCATTGTAGCAGCCTTCTCGCCTTCCGCGTCTTCCCTGGGCCTTTTACATGTATTTGACGTGTCCATGTTTTCCGACATTTCTTCCTGTGCTGCAAGCGCCGTTATATCTTGTGTGTTCCTCGTGGATTGCACGTCTTTTGTAGAACCCTTGTCTTTGTTAAGCGTCGTCTCAGCACCTGTGGGGCGTGGCGTAAGGGGCGTCAACTTGGGTTTCGGTTCCTCCCGACGCGCCCCTATCAGCTCTTCTGCTTCAGCCTCGTCCATGTGATGCTCGGAAAGTTCTTCGCCCCCCGCGGGCCCTGCTACACTTGCATATGTTCTCATACAGCCGCTCTCATTATGCCCAAAACGCCGACACACTGTACAACGTGGGGCTCGGCAATCCCTCCTAATATGACCTGTTCCGCGGCAACGCAGGCATAGCGGTGCTCTTCCCGCGACGACAACTAGCGTGAGGTCTCCGGCAATCCGCAACTGATGTGGGAGGTCATCCACCGTGAGGCCAGCTTTAAGCCTGATGCTCACCACTCGCGTCGAAGAGCCTTTGTCCGTGCATCCATACACGCGCCAGCGCTCTCGCACTATTTCGTTCACCTTGCCATAAGGAGCCAACGCTGCCCTCACCTCGTCGTCAGGAACGTTAAACAATAGCCAGTGTATCTTCAGCTTCGTATCCTGGTGGTTAGGGTCGATAGTGATACAGCGCTGGTTCTTCACCACAATGTCCCCAGCAGCGAGTATTCTCTTCTTGCCCTCCTCGTCCTTGAAAGTGATGGCCCAAACATGATTCATTTGGTACGCCCCCAAGGCAGCAACCTCGGGAAGCAAAGCCAAACGAATAAGAGCGTCCCTGAAATCCTCAACGCGATACGGCCGCGCCTTGATATCGGCGTGCAAAAAGACAGTATGCAGCGTTGAATCGTTTGATGGCAGTCGGGGCAAAATAATCTGATAATCCTGTGACGATTCGTCCATGTTCCTGGTACCACGACCGAGCTGGGCCGTTGATGCCGCTCCGATATCGCCGGAGCTCATGCCGCCACGTCCGTACACTACGGTGACCGGAAGTACTGAGCTATTTCGGCACACGGGAGAAGAGTTAAAGCGGGATTTAACAGTTCTTGCGTTTCGGTAAAGCCGCTTTATTCGAGCTGTTGCACATTATTTCATGTCTCTCACGCTGTTGCGGTTCTTTCGCATTGCCTACTGCCGCGATGCATTCTGAATCAGCATTTCTTAATCAAGCATGTGTGTTTACCTGCGTAATTGTTTAACTCCTTAGAATTATTGCTAAATTCCTGTGTACCGAAAGATTTAACAAAAAAAGCGCATAGGACGCCGAAACTAGGGATCGAACCAGGGACCTTTAGATCTTCAGTCTAACGCTCTCCCAACTGAGCTATTTCGGCACACGGGAGAAGAGTTAAAGCGGGATTTAACAGTTCTTGCGTTTCGGTAAAGCCGCTTTATTAGAGCTGTTGCACATTATTTCAGGTCTCTCACGCTGTTGCGGTTCTTTCGCATTGCCTACTGCCGCGATGCATTCTGAATCAGCATTTCTTAATCAAGCATGTGTGTTTACCTGCGTAATTGTTTAACTCCTTAGAATTATTGCTAAATTCCTGTGTACCGAAAGATTTAACAAAAAAAGCGCATAGGACGCCGAAACCCGGGATCGAACCAGGGACCTTTAGATCTTCAGTCTAACGCTCTCCCAACTGAGCTATTTCGGCACACGCGAGAAGAGTGAAAACGGGATTTACCAGTTCTTGCGCTTCGGTAAAGCTGCTTTATTAGAGCTGTTGCGCATTATTTCTTGTCTCTCACGCTGTTGCGGTTCTTTCGCATTGCCTACTGCCGCGATGCATTCTGAATCAGCATTTCTTAATCAAGCATGTGTGTTTACCTGCGTAATTGTTTAACTCCTTAGAATTATTGCTAAATTCCTGTGTACCGAAAGATTTAACAAAAAAAGCGCATAGGACGCCGAAACCCGGGATCGAACCAGGGACCTTTAGATATTCAGTCTAACGCTCTCCCAACTGAGCTATTTCGGCACACGGGAGAAGAGTTAAAGCGGGATTTAACAGTTCTTGCGTTTCGGTAAAGCCGCTTTATTAGAGCTGTTGCACATTATTTCATGTCTCTCACGCTGTTGCGGTTCTTTCGCAACGCCTACTGGCGCGATGCATTCTGAATCGGCATTTCTTAATCAAGCATGTGTGTTCACCTGCGTAATTGTTTAACTCCTTAGAATTATTGCAAAATTCCTGTGTACCCACAGATTTAACAAAAAAAGCGCATAGGACGCCGAAACCCGGGATCGAACCAGGGACCTTTAGATCTTCAGTCTAACGCTCTCCCAACTGAGCTATTTCGGCACACGCGAGAAGAGTGAAAACGGGATTTACCAGTTCTTGCGCTTCGGTAAAGCTGCTTTATTAGAGCTGTTGCGCATTATTTCTTGTCTCTCACGCTGTTGCGGTTCTTTCGCATTGCCTACTGCCGCGATGCATTCTGAATCAGCATTTCTTAATCAAGCATGTGTGTTTACCTGCGTAATTGTTTAACTCCTTAGAATTATTGCAAAATTCCTGTGTACCCACAGATTTAACAAAAAAAGCGCATAGGACGCCGAAACCCGGGATCGAACCAGGGACCTTTAGATCTTCAGTCTAACGCTCTCCGAACTGAGCTATTTCGGCACACGGGAGAAGAGTTAAAGCGGGATTTAACAGTTCTTGCGTTTCGGTAAAGCCGCTTTATTAGAGCTGTTGCACATTATTTCATGTCTCTCACGCTGTTGCAGTTCTTTCGGAACGCCTACTGCCGCGATGCATTCTGAATCAGCATTTCTTAATCAAGCATGTGTGTTCACCTGCGTAATTGTTTAACTCCTTAGAAGTATATCAAAATTCCTGTGTATCGACACATTTAACAGAAGAAGAGCATAGGATGCCGAAACCCGGGATCGAACCAGGGACCTTTAGATCTTCCGTCTAACGCTCTCCCAACTGAGCTATTTCAGCACACGGGAGAAGAGTGAATGCGGGATTTAACAGTTCTTGCGTTTTGGTAAAGCCGCTTTATTGGAGCTGTTGCACATTATTTCATGTCTCGCACGCTGTTCCGGTTCTTTCGCAACGCCTACTGCCGCGATGCATTCTGAATCAGCATTTCTTAATCAAGCATGTGTGTTCACCTGCGTAATTGTTTATCTCCTTAGAATTATTGCAAAATTCCTGTGTACCTACAGATTTAAGAAAAAAACCGCATAGGACGCCGAAAACCCGGGATCGAACCAGGGACCTTTAGATCTTCAGTCTAACGCTCTCCCAACTGAGCCATTTCGGCACACGCGAGAAGAGTGAACACGGGATTTACCAGTTCTTGCGCTTCGGTAAAGCTGCATTATTAGAGCTGTTGCGCATTATTTCATGTCTCTCACGCTGTTGCGGTTCTTTCGCATTGCCTACTGCCGCGATGCGTTCTGAATCAGCATTTCTTAATCAAGCATGTGTGTTTACCTGCGTAATTGTTTAACTCCTTAGAATTATTGCTAAATTCCTGTGTACCGAAAGATTTAACAAAAAAAGCGCATAGGACGCCGAAACCCGGGATCGAACCAGGGACCTTTAGATCTTCAGTCTAACGCTCTCCCAACTGAGCTATTTCGGCACACGGGAGAAGAGTTAAAGCGGGATTTAACAGTTCTTGCGTTTCGGTAAAGCCGCTTTATTAGAGCTGTTGCGCATTATTTCTTGTCTCTCACGCTGTTGCGGTTCTTTCGCATTGCCTACTGCCGCGATGCATTCTGAATCAGCATTTCTTAATCAAGCATGTGTGTTTACCTGCGTAATTGTTTAACTCCTTAGAATTATTGCAAAATTCCTGTGTACCCACAGATTTAACAAAAAAAGCGCATAGGACGCCGAAACCCGGGATCGAACCAGGGACCTTTAGATCTTCAGTCTAACGCTCTCCGAACTGAGCTATTTCGGCACACGGGAGAAGAGTTAAAGCGGGATTTAACAGTTCTTGCGTTTCGGTAAAGCCGCTTTATTAGAGCTGTTGCACATTATTTCATGTCTCTCACGCTGTTGCAGTTCTTTCGCAACGCCTACTGCCGCGATGCATTCTGAA
Source organism: Rhipicephalus microplus (assembly GCF_043290135.1). Taxonomy (NCBI): domain Eukaryota; kingdom Metazoa; phylum Arthropoda; class Arachnida; order Ixodida; family Ixodidae; genus Rhipicephalus; species Rhipicephalus microplus. Next base: position 465,810,567 of record NC_134710.1, read on the forward strand.
TCAGCATTTCTTAATCAAGCATGTGTGTTCACCTGCGTAATTGTTTAACTCCTTAGAAGTATTGCAAAATTCCTGTGTATCGACACATTTAACAGAAGAAGAGCATAGGATGCCGAAACCCGGGATCGAACCAGGGACCTTTAGATCTTCAGTCTAACGCTCTCCCAACTGAGCTATTTCAGCACACGGGAGAAGAGTGAATGCGGGATTTAACAGTTCTTGCGTTTTGGTAAAGCCGCTTTATTGGAGCTGTTGCACATTATTTCATGTCTCGCACGCTGTTCCGGTTCTTTCGCAACGCCTACTGCCGCGATGCATTCTGAATCAGCATTTCTTAATCAAGCATGTGTGTTCACCTGCGTAATTGTTTATCTCCTTAGAATTATTGCAAAATTCCTGTGTACCTACAGATTTAAGAAAAAAACCGCATAGGACGCCGAAAACCCGGGATCGAACCAGGGACCTTTAGATCTTCAGTCTAACGCTCTCCCAACTGAGCCATTTCGGCACACGCGAGAAGAGTGAACACGGGATTTACCAGTTCTTGCGCTTCGGTAAAGCTGCATTATTAGAGCTCCCAACTGAGCCATTTCGGCACACGCGAGAAGAGTGAACACGGGATTTACCAGTTCTTGCGCTTCGGTAAAGCTGCATTATTAGAGCGGTTGCGCATTATTTCATGTCTCTCACGCTGTTGCGGTTCTTTCGCATTGCCTACTGCCGCGATGCGTTCTGAATCAGCATTTCTTAATCAAGCATGTGTGTTTACCTGCGTAATTGTTTAACTCCTTAGAATTATTGCTAAATTCCTGTGTACCGAAAGATTTAACAAAAAAAGCGCATAGGACGCCGAAACTAGGGATCGAACCAGGGACCTTTAGATCTTCAGTCTAACGCTCTCCCAACTGAGCTATTTCGGCACACGGGAGAAGAGTTAAAGCGGGATTTAACAGTTCTTGCGTTTCGGTAAAGCCGCTTTATTAGAGCTGTTGCACATTATTTCAGGTCTCTCACGCTGTTGCGGTTCTTTCGCATTGCCTACTGCCGCAATGCATTCTGAATCAGCATTTCTTAATCAAGCATGTGTGTTTACCTGCGTAATTGTTTAACTCCTTAGAATTATTGCTAAATTCCTGTGTACCGAAAGATTTAACAAAAAAAGCGCATAGGACGCCGAAACTAGGGATCGAACCAGGGACCTTTAGATCTTCAGTCTAACGCTCTCCCAACTGAGCTATTTCGGCACACGGGAGAAGAGTTAAAGCGGGATTTAACAGTTCTTGCGTTTCGGTAAAGCCGCTTTATTAGAGCTGTTGCACATTATTTCAGGTCTCTCACGCTGTTGCGGTTCTTTCGCATTGCCTACTGCCGCGATGCATTCTGAATCAGCATTTCTTAATCAAGCATGTGTGTTTACCTGCGTAATTGTTTAACTCCTTAGAATTATTGCTAAATTCCTGTGTACCGAAAGATTTAACAAAAAAAGCGCATAGGACGCCGAAACCCGGGATCGAACCAGGGACCTTTAGATCTTCAGTCTAACGCTCTCCCAACTGAGCTATTTCGGCACACGCGAGAAGAGTGAAAACGGGATTTACCAGTTCTTGCGCTTCGGTAAAGCTGCTTTATTAGAGCTGTTGCGCATTATTTCTTGTCTCTCACGCTTTTGCGGTTCTTTCGCATTGCCTACTGCCCCGATGCATTCTGAATCAGCATTTCTTAATCAAGCATGTGTGTTTACCTGCGTAATTGTTTAACTCCTTAGAATTATTGCTAAATTCCTGTGTACCGAAAGATTTAACAAAAAAAGCGCATAGGACGCCGAAACCCGGGATCGAACCAGGGACCTCTAGATCTTCAGTCTAACGCTCTCCCAACTGAGCTATTTCGGCACACGGGAGAAGAGTTAAAGCGGGATTTAACACACAGTAAAAATTTTTGCACCCAAAAGGGTGTAAAAAGGGTGCTTTTACGAGAAAGCACCCTTTGCAACACCCTGTAACACCCATAAATGGTCGATTGAAAAAAAAGCACCGCTTTGTCTGGGTGCTTGCCTCAATAGCACCCTAAAATAGGCTCTAAGGGTGCTTTTGTGCCTGAGAAGGGTGTAGGTGCCGATTCATCAGATGGAATATGCAGCATAAGAAGAACACATAAATATAATATTTGGGATTTTACGTCTCAAAAACCTCCATATGATTATGAGGGTCGTCGTAGTGGAAAGCTGCAGAGATTTTCACCATTTGGTGTTCTTTAATGAGCGCTCATATCGCAGAGTGCAAAGGCTTCTACCTTTTCGCCTCCGCCTTAATTCGACTGCCACGGCCGGCATCGAACCCGCGACTTTCGGGTTGGCGGCCGAGCAGCGCAGCTACTGCACGAATATGTGGACCTTGCGTTAAATGACGGCCTAATTGACTTAGAATGTGTGAAGGTGCTCTCCGAATACAGCAGAATGTCAGCAGAAGCAAATCGCGTTTCATCTATAATGGCAATTAACTGCAATCCATGTTACGAAAGCTTTCCTTAGCGTTGGTTATAAGCTGCGTGTTTGCTAAGGATTATATACACACAAATAATGTTCGCCCGAGTATGGGTGTGTGTGTGTGTAAGCGCGATTGTGTGTACACCCGTGCATGTGTGCGTGCGCGTGTATGTGCAAGTCCGTGCTTGTGTTAAGCGTGCCTGTGCACATGTTTACGCCCATGCATGCGTGCGTTTACGGTCGCGTGTGTGTGTGACCGTATGTGTGTATACGTGTATGTGTGTGCGCCTGTGAATAAGTATGCGTGTGTATCAGCCCGTGCGCCCTCGAATTTCGTGTGTGTGTGTGTGCGGGGGGGGGAGGCACTGCTTCTTATTGTTTAAGGTCCCACACCTGTTCATACTAGGAGTCTACATGGGAGGTGGCTTAAGGAATGGCGGTTGTCAACGCACTGTACATGGACTATTCAGTACATGGAAAACAGCTGCACATTTTCGTACCTGAGCGTTGCTTACGAACTTGCTGTGATAGCTGATTAGGTATGCTGAGGTGCTTCTACGCTCGAAAACGTGGGTTATGACCAATTCCCACGGAAAGCTGTCACTGCACTTATGCACAACCATCGTTTATATTAACAACGTTTAACAAGAACGTGCTCTGCCTTTGCTACAGGTGCTTAGCTAGCTCATTGGGTAACCATTTGGAATTATGTGCTGACCTTGTGGTCAGCAAAAAGCTTGTTATAACAACTTTGGCACGTTTCGTGGTGCGTGACAAGACTTCTAAACATCCGCGACTGTGGATTAATTTGTTCCAGCTTCGACTACGCATTTAGTGTTTGCGGCACCATACGCGGAAGTGCCAGACACAGACAATGCAAAAAGAAATTCCTCTGGAAAAAGGTGTAGCGATGCTCTCCCGCTAATGCCACCGAGGACGAAATAATTATTGTTTCTGGCCATTCCATGGTGCACTTTGTTTTCCGCAAGTTTTGCTTCACTGTTTTTCGCCCACTGCAATCGCATTCCGTCAAAATACTCCAAGAACCCGAGGCTGGTAAATAACCTGCGTCGCTGTGCGACTGGCTGGAAGGAGAGTTGCCATTTACAAGGAGTCATTCCGCGAGGAACGGCCGTCCGCCGTATGCGCCATAGCGTTTGCTCTTCGGCGCCGTCCTGGCGGGTTTCCCGCTCCTCCCCCCCCCCCCCCCCCGCTCACCCCGGCCAGCGTTCTCCCACAACGGCGGCGTAGATAAGCGAATAGTTGCGTCACCAAACACCTGCGTCGACAGCTGCGGCGCCGCCGCGGTGCTTTAGCCGCCGCCAGTGCCTCCTCCTTCTCTCTCTCAAAGGCGCTCTCTCTGTCTCATCGTCTTTCAAACGCGTTGCGTTGGTCTGGGGTCTTGGTCGCTGTGTGTGTTCTAGCGAACAGGCGCATATTCAATGGTGGTCACGCATGACACCGTGTTCGAAGTGACGCTCGGATTAAGGAATATTCATGGAGTGGCGGACACGGACAACGCGGGCCTGTTAACGGTGAGTGTACTGTTTTCGTAAATAGTAATCATACAGCGCTAGCTGGGCGCCTGCAGCAGCTCTGCCGAAGTAGGCTGCCAGCCATTTACAACAGCATGCGTTCGCGGGCCTGTTGCAGATGCCCGATTAAACGTGTGACTTAACGAGTTCACACTGCTGTGCGCGATGTTGTGTAAGTGCCTGCATCACTCATACAGTGAGTGATGTGATCACTTAACAAGGGCGGGATTAGTTGCTGATCGCACATTGTCTCTACACTGCACAAAGTGATTGATATTGTTTTAAGATGTGCTTTGGACTACATCGTAATAACATTCATAATAATACTCAAATGTGCAACGTGCTTCTGTAGGTGTAAGCGCAAAAAAAAAGAAAAAGCAAAAATTATGTACAGAGGCGCACTGTACGAAATGGCTTTTTTTTTTTTGCTTAAAGACGGTATAGTTGGAGGTGCTGATATGCCGCGATGCTCCCAGCACGTGCGCCTCGGTCTTTTAAGCTATTTAGGACAAGTGCCACTAGCAACAGGGAAAGATCTAGCAGACTTCCAAAGGCGCGTTGTTGTGGCCATCGCCGTGCGTTGTTTTCCCTCGTTTCTGTTTGCTGTTTTTGTGCTTCGCTTTCATCTGCGATAATGTTCGGCGTTATAACAGAATCGAGAGAGTATACGTGACTGTTCGAGCTATGTGCGGTAGCTCTAGCATAAGCCATGGCTGCTGCAACGTAGTCGGCGTCCGCGCGCGTTGGTGTCGTTCGAGTGCTCTTACTTGCGTGATTGTGTTTAACTGAGTATTTAGGCACGGGTTACGTTTGTAAATCCCGTAGTCAATAATCGCTAATAGCGTGCCCCTGAATGCCATCAGAGGATGAACTTGGTTGTCGAAATATGCCAGACGCTTTTTCTGAAAGCAAGCTTTGATTTTTTTTTAAAGAAGTACTTTCATACGTGCAAGGCAGTGCCTATGGCAGGCCCGCAACTCTTTAAAAACTGGACGAGCTATCACACCTTTTATCAAATTACAATGAATTAAGATGATTGAATTATAGATGACGAATTTCTGCGCTAGATTAGGTGCACAAAACACATGTTCGCAGCCCTACGTCTAGAAAGCAGGCAAATAGGAAGCACAGCGTCAAATTTGGATTAGATTCCATTGACGGAGCGTCTTGTGAGGGTATAAAGAACGAGAAAATTGTTCGTTTTTGATGCCCTTATAGAGGCAGTCGGAATTGCACTGATTGGTGACTTGTAACAATTCCTCAGATTGTTAGAGGCGTGATTAAAGTCAGTAAATCTTTTACTTTTTTTTTTGCAGACCTCTTCGCTAGTGCCGCGCCCAAGATCATTTGTTCTCATGTAAAAGAGAAAGCAGAGATGTCTTCACTGTTTTACATGAAGAGGTAAGTTTCTTGTGCATTTTGATTAATGTTACATGTTCTTAACGTTGTACTTTAGGAATTGTTTTTCACACTGGCTCACTACCCTAGAAGGAATTTGATTCTTAGGTGAGTTCAGGCTTTCGTAAGTGCCATTTTTGAGTTGTAGTCTTACAACTTCACCTCATTTCGGGAATTCGCTGTATGCTGGAAAACTCTTATCTTTATCATACGAAATTATTGGAATATATAGGTTGTATGCTTCGAGTTCAGTGTAATGTCAACTACACGCCATTTCGAAGGATACACACTACACATTCTTTATATATGGTGCTGCCAGAACAGCACGAACATCCTTTTATGAGAAGTCATATTTGCTCTTATTACAGGATGAGAGGGTGCCGCTGACGTCCTGCGTAGTCTACCCCCCGGCCCCAGCCTAGAGCAAGCCTACTTCCTGAACCTCCACATGGATAACCGAAAAATCTTCCGTGTCAGAAATGATGAAGAAGGAGTGACAGCACTGATGAGTTGATTTTTTTTATTTTCAGCATTGTCTACGGCCGCAAGGCCTTTAACATCCACCGTGATTGAGCGGCTTTTTCTCGGCGTGAGTTTGGAGTTTATCAAAGAAGTTGTTCAGGCAGTACGACGCTGAAAATTTTAGTGTCACAATGCCTGAACAACTTTTTCTAGTGTGGTCATGGTAGATGAACAAACATTGTTATTTGTGTAAGTTATTTTGCTTAAATATAGCTGGACCATTCCATGCCAAACGTCCCAGCCACTTTGGCGACCATCTGAATTGTATTTGAAAAAAAAAGTGCTGACTTACTGCGTTGAAAACAGTGAACTGCTAGAATATTTCAGCGAGAAAAAAAGTTTTGCTCATGTGGCTGGCTTATAACTTCCTGGCATAATGCCGTCTGTGTGCTGTTTGTGGAAAATTTCGTTTTAAATCTACCGCTTATTTTTTCTAAAGCAAATTCGGTCTACCTGTTAAGTAAATGTGCTTCTGTAAGGTATTTGAAGCTCAATAATAATAGTGCAATTTTTTTGCTACATTCGCTTCCAAGAATAAAGGCAAAATGTGTTATGTTTGCATTTTTTATTGCAATATTGCACTTTGTATGAATATCTGAGCAGTGAATACTTACTCCACAGAAGGTATATTTTGAGGAAAAAATATCTTTAGACCTCTCAAGCTGCTGAAATATACGAGAAAATATCACGAATTTCACAAAATTGTGATTTTTGTCCGTATTGAGATGCAATTTGCTCCATGTTGCGATACAATGAAAACTCATCATTACACCTAAATTGTAAGAAAATGAAATTTTTTCTGTAATAAAAATCTTATCGCAAAAAGGACAGTAAAGAGCGCTGTCAACTGAATTTTATTGAAGGTGCTACGAGCGTTTTTATACTGAGCACAAGACCAGGGCTCATCTGCAACAACACATGTGTGACCATGACAAAATAATTTTAACCGAGAAAATTTTCGGAAAAGATAAGTGAAGGTGTACTGATGCATCGATCCTTGGCCTTCCTGATAAAGAGCTCTAAAATCTCATTTTTTCTGCTTGCTTTTTTTCAAAAACCGTGTTTTATGAAACCTAGGACTACACTTACATTCTTTACGGTGCCCGGCCATGAGACTACTATAGCCCTTCTTAACATTTAAAGCATGCTGTCTTGCTTGATCATTGAAGCATTGCCCAGTTTGTCCTATGTTTACTTTTCCACATGTTAGCGGCATCTTATATACATTAGATTGGCATTCAGTAAACCTATTCTAGTGACGAATGGTGCAAGATTGACTATTCCTGTTGCTGTAAGTACATGCACTTTTGAAAGCTTGCAAGGGGTGGAAAACAACAATGTCATATCTGCTGGCTCTTTTCCTAAAATTGTGAGACACCTTATGTACGTAGTACCATGTGACATGCAAAGGTGATTGGTCATTCTCTTTTTCTTTTGGTCCTGTTTTCTTTAACTTTACTTTCTGCAGGAGGGTTTCGCAAACAAGTGTTATGATGCTGTTGGGGTATTGGCTGGTGCTATCAGCCCAGGAGTGCTAAGAATGTTCTGCCTTTTCATAGTGGGCATTCAAAATTAGTAGAAAGAGGAATTGATACCACATGTACTCAGGCCACCCTTCAGAAGTCATGTTAGCACAAGGGTGAGGTCAGGTTTAAAAACCAGATTAAAAGACTAAAAGATGCTGGGTATCCCAACAGAATCATCACACCCGTTTGCAAAACCCTCCTGCAGAAAGTAAAGTTAAAGAAGACAGGACAAACAAAAAACAATGACCAAAACCTTTGCATGTTATACCACATCATGTGTCTCACAATTAAAAAAATAGCCAGCAGATATGATATTAGCGCGTTGTTTTCCACCCCTTGCAAGCTTTCAAAAGTGTGTGTACTAAACAGCAACAGGAATAGTCAATCTTGCCCCATTCGTCACGAAAATAGGTTTACTTAATGCCAATTTAACGTTTGTAGAAGTATTTTTTATCAGGTAAACCAATGATCAGTGCATCACTTCACGTTCACTTATCCTTTCCGAGAGGGAGTATTCTTTTCGCAGTTAAGATTATTTTGTAGTGCTCACACGTGTCGTCGCGCATGAACACGGTTCTTGTACTCCGTATAAAAGCGCTCGTAGCACATTCATTAAATTCAGTTGACAGTCGGTGGTCTTTCCTGTCTTTTCTGTCTCTTCCTAAAGTTGTCGCACTGTGACTAGCACACAACCACGATGAACCAACTGTCCCAAATTAAGCTCTTGTTACGTAACACGTAGACCGAGTTTCGTATGGAAAGAAGGAGCGGTGCTTTTAAAATAAAATATTTCACATACAACACCTAGACGGCATTCCAGGAAGTTCAGAGGGCAGCCACGTGACCAAATATTTTTCCTCTCCTAAATATTCCAGAAGTTCACTATTTTCAATGCAGCACGAGTTTTTCGAATACATTTGAGATGGTTGCCAAAATGGCTGGGACATTTGGCATAAAGTGACCCAGCTGTGTCATTAGCCATAATTATGCATTACCTCTTTTGTTTTTTGCGTGTTTTGACTCAGTTTTGTGTTCGTTTTTAGCTCATTGTGTTTCTGATCATATTGTATTGGTTTCTTAAGTATTCGCTAAAGTTATATGTGCGAAAACCCGTATATGTTTGCATGTACATCATTTCTCATAACCAATTGTTATACATCCAGGAATACAAAGCTTAATCCACTGTGATTGTATACATTTGAAAACACTATCCATATATATTTTTGTGTGCATCACTTCTTGGGAACGATTGTGTACATGAAGGCGTATATAGTGAAATCATGGTGATTGTATATATTTGAAAAAATCATTAGTATATATTTGCCTGTATTTCATTCCTATTAACCGATTGTGTACATGAAGGAGTATTAAACTGGAAACCACTGGGATTGTAGATACTTGAAAGAATTACAGGGATATATTAGCGTATATTTCATTTGTAGTCATTATGTACTTGAAGCAGTATACTAAACTGAAACCAGTGTAATTGTATGTTGCAAAGAATTGTCAATGAAGTGAAACTGAATAAATATAATAAATATTTGAGGTGTTGCATGTGTAGTGTACGTATACGTGAACGTATACCTGGTGAAAAAGTTGTGTGGCAGAAGAAAAGTTTATGTTTATTTTGCCTATTAAATAAACGCAATATGCAAGGGCAGCAAGGCTTCATTTTCTGTAACGCGCATTATGCATATACTGTGAAGTATATATAGATCCAGCACAACTTCATACACGATAGTACGCATTTATATTTTTGCCCAGATGCAATGAATGGAGCTCGACAGGTGGCGCACCATTGAAAATCAGGACCACTTTCTTCAAGTAGTCAGTAATCAGTGCATGCCGATATCTATTAGTGCAGTCTAAAAGAATACTGGCACCCCTGCCATGGGCACTCAACACCCTTGTGCACCCTTCTCGCACCCTCCTCAGAGGGTGCTAAAAAAGTGATGGACATCGAAGGCACCCTTCCTTAAGGGTGTTTTTGAAACACCCTACAGTTTTTTCACATGTACACCCTATTCTAAGGGTGCATGAAAAAACACCCTTTTTGGAAGGTGCTGAATTAACACCCTTAGGGTGTCGTCCACGGGACAAGCTCATTTACACCCTTCTGGGTGTAAAAATTTTTACTGTGCAGTTCTTGCGTTTCGGTAAAGCCGCTTTATTACAGCTGTTGCGCATTATTTCTTGTCTCTCACGCTGTTGGGGTTCTTTCGCATTGCCTACTGCCGCGATGCATTCTGAATCAGCATTTCTTAATCAAGCATGTGTGTTTACCTGCGTAATTGTTTAACTCCTTAGAATTATTGCAAAATTCCTGTGTACCCACAGATTTAACAAAAAAAGCGCATAGGACGCCGAAACCCGGGATCGAACCAGGGACCTTTAGATCTTCAGTCTAACGCTCTCCCGACTGAGCTATTTCGGCACACGGGAGAACAGTTAAAGCGGGATTTAACAGTTCTTGCGTTTCGGTAAAGCCGCTTTATTAGAGCTGTTGCGCATTATTTCTTGTCTCTCACGATGTTGCGGTTCTTTCGCGTAACCTACTGCCGCGATGCATTCTGAATCAGCATTTTTTAATCTGGCATGTGTCTTCACCTGCGTAATTGTTTAACTCCTTAGAATTATTGCTAAATTCCTGTGTACCGAAAGATTTAACAAAAAAAGCGCATAGGACGCCGAAACCTGGGATCGAACCAGGGACCTTTAGATCTTCAGTCTAACGCTCTCCCAACTGAGCTATTTCGGCACACGGGAGAAGAGTTAAAGCGGGATTTAACAGTTCTTGCGTTTCGGTAAAGCCGCTTTATTAGAGCTGTTGCACATTATTTCATGTCTCTCACGCTGTTGCGGTTCTTTCGCAACGCCTACTGGCGCGATGCATTCTGAATCGGCATTTCTTAATCAAGCATGTGTGTTCACCTGCGTAATTGTTTAACTCCTTAGAATTATTGCAAAATTCCTGTGTACCCACAGATTTAACAAAAAAAGCGCATAGGACGCCGAAACCCGGGATCGAACCAGGCACCTTTAGATCTTCAGTCTAACGCTCTCCCAACTGAGCTATTTCGGCACACGGGAGAAGAGTTAAAGCGGGATTTAACAGTTCTTGCGTTTCGGTAAAGCCGCTTTATTAGAGCTGTTGCACATTATTTCATGTCTCTCACGCTGTTGCGGTTCTTTCGCAACGCCTACTGGCGCGATGCATTCTGAATCGGCATTTCTTAATCAAGCATGTGTGTTCACCTGCGTAATTGTTTAACTCCGTAGAATTATTGCTAAATTCCTGTGTACCGAAAGATTTAACAAAAAAAGCGCATAGGACGCCGAAACCCGGGATCGAACCAGGGACCTTTAAATCTTCAGTCTAACGCTCTCCCAACTGAGCTATTTCGGCACACGGGAGAAGAATGAAAGCGGGATTTAACAGTTCTTGCGTTTCGGTAAAGCCGCTTTATTAGAGCTGTTGCACATTATTTCATGTCTCTCACGCGGTTGCGGTTCTTTCGCGTAACCTACTGCCGCGATGCATTCTGAATCAGCATTTTTTAATCAAGCATGTGTGTTCACCTGCGTAACCGTTTCACTCGTTAGATTTATAGTAAAATTCCTGTGTACCGACAGATTTAACAAAAAAAGCGCATAGGACGCCAAAACCCGGGATTGAACCAGGGACCTTTAGACCTTCAGCCTAACGCTCTCCCAACTGAGCTATTTCAGCACACGGGAGAAGAGTGAATGCGGGATTTAACAGTTCTTGCGTTTTGGTAAAGCCGCTTTATTGGAGCTGTTGCACATTATTTCATGTCTCTCACGCTGTTGCGGTTCTTTCGCAACGCCTACTGCCGCGATGCGTTCTGAATCAGCATTTCTTAATCAAGCATGTGTGTTTACCTGCGTAATTGTTTAACTCCTTAGAATTATTGCTAAATTCCTGTGTACCGAAAGATTTAACAAGAAAAGTGCATAGGACGCCGAAACCAAGGATCGAACCAGGGACCTTTAGATCTTCAGTCTAACGATCTCCGAACTGAGCTATTTCGGCACACGGGAGAAGAGTTAAAGCGGGATTTAACAGTTCTTGCGTTTCGGTAAAGCCGCTTTATTAGAGCTGTTGCACATTATTTCATGTCCCTCACGCTGTTGCGGTTCTTTCGCAACGCCTACTGGCGCGATGCATTCTGAATCGGCATTTCTTAATCAAGCATGTGTGTTCACCTGCGTAATTGTTTATCTCCTTAGAATTATTGCAAAATTCCTGTGTACCGACACGTTTAACAAAAAAAGAGCATAGGATGCCGAAACCAAGGATCGAACCAGGGACCTTTAGATCTTCAGTCTAACGCTCTCCCAACTGAGCTATTTCGGCACACGGGAGAAGAATGAAAGCGGGATTTAACAGTTCTTGCGTTTCGATAAAGCCGCTTTATTAGAGCTGTTGCACATTATTTCAATGTCTCTCACGCGGTTGCGGTTCTTTCGCAACACCTACTGCCGCGATGCATTCTGACTCAGCATTTTTTAATCAAGCATGTGTGTTCACCTGCATAACCGCTTCACTCGTTAGATTTATAGCAAATTTCCTGTGTACTGACAGATTTAACAAAAAAAGCGCATAGGACGCCAAAACCCGGGATCGAACCAGGGACCTTTAGACCTTCAGTTTAACGCTCTCCCAACTGAGCTATTTCAGCACACGGGAGAAGAGTGAAAGCGGGATTTAACAGTTCTTGCGTTTTGGTAAAGCCGCTCTATTGGAGCTGTTGCACATTATTTCATGTCTCTCACGCTGTTGCGGTTCTTTCGCAAGGCCTACTGCCGCGATGCGTTCTGAATCAGCATTTCTTAATCAAGCATGTGTGTTTACCTGCGTAATTGTTTAACTCTTTAGAATTATTGCTAAATTCCTGTGTACCGACACATTTAACAAAAAAAGAGCTTAGGACGCCGAAACCAAGGATCGAACCAGGGACCTTTAGATCTTCAGTCTAACGATCTCCGAACTGAGCTATTTCGGCACACGGGAGAAGAGTTAAAGCGGGATTTAACAGTTCTTGCGTTTCGGTAAAGCCGCTTTATTAGAGCTGTTGCACATTATTTCATGTCCCTCACGCTGTTGCGGTTCTTTCGCAACGCCTACTGGCGCGATGCACTCTGAATCGGCATTTCTTAATCAAGCATGTGTGTTCACCTGCGTAATTGTTTATCTCCTTAGAATTATTGCAAAATTCCTGTGTACCGACACATTTAACAAAAAAAGCGCATAGGACGCCGAAACCAAGGATCGAACCAGGGACCTTTAGATCTTCAGTCTAACGCTCTCCCAACTGAGCTACACAGTAAATTTTTACACCCTTAAGGGTGTAAACTGGCTTGTCGCCAGAGGAACACCCTATGGGTGTTTTCAGATACACCCTACTTAGAAGGGTGTTGAACACCCTAACATTTTGCTGAACATCTTCGTGTAGGGTGTTCAGCTAACACCCTTTAAGAGGGTGTTGAAAGGGTGTGCGACCTTCGAGTAAGGCCCAAACTCCATAAGCGCGAAAATGCACGCGACAGCGACGAGCGACGCGACGTAGATCGGCGTCGCGCGATCAGTCGCTAGCGCAGGCAAACCTCATTCACGCGACGGCTTCGGCGAGCGAATTCCACTGTTGCTGGCATGAGGCCGTCAACAGCCGTCAACTCGCACCAAGAAAACCGCGTAGCGAGCGGTTTCCAATTAAAAAATAAGATATATTGTTGTGTAATGAAACTGAAAGTGTTTATTATTGCCTTGCAGCATTTTTTATATGCGCATGCGTAATAAACATTGCGTTATTTCTTGTTGCGCATACGCGACTCGGGCAGGGTCACGTGCACCTATGTAGTATTCGTCTTTTCCGGTTTTTCACTATTGGCTGCTTGAGCCCAGCACTTCCGGGCGATGAGCGACGGTTTCCAAATCTGGAGAACCGAGCGATCGCGCGAAAACGAGCACGCGACACGTCGCGCGAACGCCCTGTTTCGTCGCTCATAGCGTCGCTCGTCGCTGTCGCGTGCATTTTCGCGCTTATGGAGTTTGGACTTAACGCGTTATTCAAAGGTCGCAGGTTCGGTTCCTGTCCATGACAAGTTATCTTTTCACCCACATTTCTTTGCATTTACATTACAATTCGGTCTAATAACTTCCCCTATACTTTCCTTGGCAATATTGTCTGTTTGATCTCATTATATATATATATATATTAATGAGATCTAACAGACAGTAATGCCAAGGAATGTACAGGGGAAGTTATTAGAACCTATAGAATGTAAATAAGAAGAAAGAATAAAGAAAAGTGGATGAAAAAATGTGTGTGTGTGTGTGTGTGTGTATTAGCAAGCTTGCTGAAATGCAATGATATTTCTCAAAGCCTTCTTTGTAAAGCCGACTATAGAAATTTAGACTGCCTTCTATAGTTATACAATTAAATACAAATATTTAGTGTTAAATAGCATAAGCATCTGGGGTATATCAATTGGTGGCTCAGTGAGTCGATACAGCAAAGGTGCTTGGTATGCATACGCTTGTGTAGACACACGAACACATTATATTCAAAAAACATTATTACCCGTAACAGTGCACACTTCCCATGCAGGATGCAGACATATACATATTTCAGCAACTTAATTTGCAGTTACACTTGGTATCGCAAAACCATGCGAGTTCAGCCTCACCTAGTTCATTTCAAACTTTCTGATTATACAAAAATAACAGAGCTGCTCTGGCAGACATCGTTTCCACTTATTGATAAATATCTTTTCCCACTTCCTAAAAGCAGACATATATTGGCGTAAGATAAATGTCAAGTACATGTACCACGACACAGGTTTTCTCTCAACTGAAAGCAAACACAGTTATTATGATATTTCATACATACTACAGTTAGAGCATTTTACCGCCAATATTCGAACAGGTAAGGTCAGTGGCCGAAGAAAAATGATCAACAGATCAGCCCGCACCCCATGAAGCTTCACCACATATTAAAATTGCAAGTTTTATTTTTCAGCATTTTTCTAGGTAATAGAGACAGCATCCATTTCTCAAAAACACACTCTTCACAACAAAACCAAAACGAGGGCCGACAGGTGGAAATGCCTCAGATAGGCTGACCAAAGTTTCGATAGGAGAACCTATCTTCGTCAAAGGTGCCTAGCCTTTTCATCATTGGCATATTAGTTTCAAGGGGGTTAGTAAAGACGTCATCTCCTGGTGGTGGCATGTGTCCCTGTTGGCAATCGTATCTGAAAAACAAAACTATAAAGCAGAGGAGTGCAGTCCTTGCTTCATTTCAAGTTGGGTGGTAGTGATTCAGAATGTTCTCAGAGGGTGGAGAAAAAAAGAAAAAAAAAAGGAAACACCCAAAGTAGGAGCGGTGTGCTGCCAATGGGTGGCCACTACAGACACGAAAAAAGCAAAGAGGTTAAAAGTTGGAAGCCAGCAGACTGTCCCCGCGTTTGGCCATCACGAAGGGTTGCTGATTGGCCTATGCCGTTCTCGAACATCTATGAATGGGACTTATAAGAAAGAGGTTACAAAAAGGCGCAAGAGAGAAGCAGGCGGCTACTTTTAAATGCCAAGATTTCAAAGGTAAGCGACACCATATGTGTTTGTAAGACCACGTGTTTATTGGGGAAGGTCATTGGTTAAAATATGCTTTCACTATCCCCATAAGTGTCCCGCTCAACGGAATTGCCTCAAGAATTTGGCGGCATGTTGGCAGAGAAATAGGCAAGTTCGGAATGCAAAAGGAATAAGCAACTACGAAAGAAACACAAAAGAAAAGAAAAAATGAAAAAAAAGGCGGATTGGGGATAGGCGACACGCTAGCGTTAACAAACGAGGAAAGGAAAAAGAGACGCAGAGAAATTTGTGGCTTGGCAATGACTTAATGGTGCACGGTAGGAGTGTTTTTTGAAGGGACAAAAGAGGAAAGGAAGCTGTGGTTGAAAGGTTCTGGAAAATAAAAACTTCATAGTTGTGTGTATATAGACACATGTATATCTATATTTATAATTTAAAAAATTTCGAGAGAACATCAATAGTACACTTGTAGTCTAGGAGCGATTCCATGTAATACCAGTTATGTCTATTTGAAGGTTGAACGTTTCTAGTCCCTAAATATGTCCGCAATTATGCAATGGCTTTCAGCGATTCCAAATTACCACGTGCAACATTGATTCCTGATGGGTGTAGGGACATAAATTTGTGTATAAATTATGATTTCATGTATTTATTCTCTCGTGGTGACCGGAAATTATTTTGTAGAACATAAAGCTTTGCTTTTTAGAAAGTGTGGTCCTGTTGGTAGAAGTGACCGGCTACTACTTTCGGTAAATTGTGCTTTGTGTCTGCACGGTGGCCGTTCAGTCTTACGTGAATTGGCGGCCCACTTTCGCCTATATATTGTTTTCTACAGCTGGCACACTCAGAAAAGTATATTAGGTTGTTTAAAAGTGCAGGTGAAGCTCTATGTGACCTTGTGAATGTAGTCAGATGATGTGCTTTTTATGTTGGTAGCCGGCTGTATATATTTGCAGGGTGAGCACCTGGGCCGGCCACAGGGATCAGACGTCCTAGTCTAAGTTTGCGTGAACAAGCATGTCTTTAAGTTAGCGTTGCAAATGCCACGTGCCACGCATTTCTAATTCCCGCAAAACTTAAAGCAAACACTAGGACGTCTGGTCCCTGTGGCCGGCCCAGATGCCCCACCTATAAAAATATATAGCTGGCTAACAACTTAAAAAGCACAAAATTTGACTACATTCACAAGGTCCCATCGATCTTCATCTGCACTTCGAACAACCTAATATACTGTCTTAAGTGCGCCACCTGCAGACAATATATAGGCAAAACTGGGCAGCCAATTCACGTAAGACTGAACGACCACTGTGCAGACACAAAACACAATTTACCAAAAGCAGTAGCCAGTCACTTCAACCAACAGGGCCACAATTTCGACCAAGCATAGCTTTATGTTCTACGAATTTCTGCTCACCATGAGAGAGGAAATACATGGAATGACATTTGATACAGAAATGTAAGCACCTACACCGATCACGAATCAATGTAGCACGTCGCAATTTAGAATCGCTGAAAGCCATAGCATAATTACGACAGCATTTAGAAATGAGAAAGGTTCAACCTTCAAATAGACATCACCGGTATTACATGGAATCGCTCCTAGACTACAAGTGTACTATTGATGTTCTCTCGAAATTTTTTAATTATAAATATAGATATACATGTGTCTATACACACACAACTACGAAGTTTTTATTTGCCAGAACCTTTCAACCACAGCTTTCTTTCTTCTTTTGTCGCTTCAAAAAACACTACTACCGTGCACCCTTAAGTCATTGCCAAGCCACAAATTTCTCTGCGTCTCTTTTTTCCTTTCCTCGTCTGTTAACACTAGCGTGTCATCTACCTCCAACCCGCCTTTTTTAATTTTTTCCTTTCTTTCTGCCTTTCTCTAGTTGATGCTTATTTCCTTTGCATTCTGAATTTCTCTATTTCTCTGCCAACATGCCGCCAAATTCTTGAGGCAATTCTGTTGAGCGGGCCACCTACGGGGATAGTGAAACATATTTTAACCAATGACTTTCCCAATTAAACACATTCTCTTCCGAACACATCTGTTGTCGCTTACCTTTGAAATCTTAGCATTTAAAGGTAGCTGCCTGCTTCTCTCTCGCGCCTTTTCGTAACCGCTTTCTTACGAGTCCCATTCATAGATGTTCGAGAACAGCATAGGCCTTTATCGTTGGCAACCCTTTGTGATGGCCAAACGCGGGGACTGTCTGCTGGCTTCAAACTTTAAAGCTCTTCGCTTTTTTTGCCTCTGTAGCGGCAGCACACCGCTCCTACTTTGCGTGTTTCCTCTTTTTTGCTTCCATTTTTTTCTCTACCCTCCGAGAACATTGTGAATTGCTACCAGTCAACTTGAAATGAAGTGAGGACTGCACTTGTTTGCTTTCTAGTTTTTTTTTCTTTTCCGGCGGCAATTGCCAACAAAGACACGCACCACCACCAGGAGATGACATCTCTACTAACCCCCTTAAAGCTAACATGCCAAGGATGAGAAGAAACGGCACTTTTGACGAACATAAGTCCTTCTATCGAAACATCAGCCAGCCTATCTGAGGAACTTCCACTGTTCACCCAGACTATCCCACTCTTCACAAGTTTTTTCTGATCCTAAGGCAGTTTTCAAGGCATTCGAAAAACTATGGGCTGTTTATATAAGCTCTGCACACACAATTTAGCCATCTGATGTACAATATGCAAAGTATAACAGAGTGACTTGTTGGGCTTTACACTCTTACAGAGTATAAAAAAAGGAAAATTCGTAACTTCATATCTAACTCAGAATACATGCAACAATCATTACCTCTTACAAAAAATTAGGAATGTAATAAGCACCAGCACACACTTCGCAGAGCTGCTCAGAAATGCATCTTGATAAAATAGTTAAATATTGCAGTAAATTACGAATGCAAAAACACAACAACAGTGCACTAGTAGAGATGCCTGGTTGGCACTAAACTGCTGTACTTAAGATGCATCATGGAAGCAAGACCACAGCCCACAACTAATATACGCTTCAAGTAACCCTTGACTGCTAAACTGAAGGCCACAAAATCAAACCATGGCTGTGGTGGCTGCAATTTCGATTAAGGAGGAAATGCATGACATGTGTCTGCTTAGACATGGATGGATTTAAAGAACCCCAGGTGGTCAAAATATCTGAAACCCTCTACTCCAGTGTCCCTGATAATTATATCATGGTTTTAACACGTTAACCTCGGTAAATATTATTCTCATTACACTTGACATGAAATAAAGCAAGCAGATATTACTATGTAGTTGAAAAAATTCACCATTCAACCCTCCGATCCAAGGACTCGCGTTACAATATTCTAGTATGCCTTCTATCAGTTATCATTAACAATGTTAAACATGAGTATGTATCACTGTAAAATATCCGACATGGTTTGGTATTGGCAAAGTTAGGTACGATGAAGTATGACAGTGGGAAAACACTTGATTGTACTTATGAATTGAACTTCCCAAAGGCAATGAAATAACTACAGTGACAAAAATATATTAAAATAGAATATTCAGTGAAGGTTACACTGAAGATAAAATCATTAATGTGCTACTTTTTATCACAACACAAAAAGTGTTTCTAAATGGCCAATTGCACATAAGGCATCAATTAACATGACATGCAAGTCTGGCGAGCAACACACTCAGTAGATCTTGGAAAAAACAAAATATCCAATAAAGAGCTCAGTAAGCAGCACTGACACATTCTTAAATGCACTGCCTAGTTACATTAAATTTTAGCCTTAGGAACAGAAAAACACCTTGGCAGATTGTGTCCAGGGGGACACAAAGTAATAAAATCATGCTGTCATCTGGCCTATCAACCAAAAATATTGAAATTTTAGTAGCGCAAATAAGCAGGTATATTTGCATTAAAAAGTTGGAGGCAGTCGCGTTTCTACACAGTCCCACTTGGAAAACTTTTGTGATTATGTTTATGCTCCTAGATATCCCGTTTGAAAGTTTAATTTTGCTTTTCATGATTACGCATGCAAGGCAGTGAGGTTTAGCAAAATATCACTCCATAGCGGAACGAGCAGTCGGTTCTTGCTATCGCCAGCGAATAGCAAGAGTAATCATTTTAATGTTTGCTCATGCCTTCCACCGACGGTCAGATTAAATGCATGAAATCAGAGTCTGTGCTAGTGCTCACTGTCCTGCACACATAATAATGCAAGCCGCAACTAAATTTCCAGCAGGATATCTGAGCACAGGCATGCTAGAATTCTTACAAGTGACAATATTTAGAAATGTGACTGGCTCAAATATTTAACACATACATGATCTCCTGCTGTGGTCACTATTAAGTTGATTAATAAAACTTAATGGCACCGCTGACAGTGATAATTATTGTCTCACATTGCATCCTCCTCGATACATAGCTATCAGCAGAGGTGGCTTTACATAGATAACTTACAGCGCTGACTTCTCTTTTAAGGAAAAACAAAAGGGTTAACTTTGAACACCCTAAACCTTTGTGCTCCTTGAATACAGCTACCAGGTGGCTCTCTGCAGCTCGCTTTTCAGAAGAAACAGAAGCCATGCGCCACTGATGTGCACAAGCAGTCAAATTTTCCACGAGCCAGCCTTGGATGATGGGCTAGTCCAGACGTCTCCCACACTCTCTTCCTACGACGAGCATGTATAGACTGCGAGAGAAACAAAAAAACAATTTACTGATGTGTCTGTTAGCGAAGCAGAATTTGGAACTCAATTTAGAATGATCTGGAAAGTTTTGTTTTAAAAGAGTAGGATGTACGAAAACCAGACATGCTACAACAAAAACATCCTCAATGTTTTTGGCGAACATAGCTGCAACCTTACGAAAGAATATGCATTTTTCACATAACAGATCTGTCACAAAATATACTTGAATAGCGCTCTGGCATAGTGCGTATACATGCCAATTCAATAATAGGGCAGTGCGTACATGACGGTATGCACTTTGATCAAGTATCCATTGGAGGTAACACATATAGTTATATTACGAATTTTAGTTTGAACACAACTAATGCAACTCTCTTTCGGCTGCCTACATTAGAACGATTATGCCGATAACGAAGAAAATTGGTTTCACTAAATTACTATTGTCAACTGCTAAATTATGGCTGTTAATTTAATGATTCCAGGTGGCTAAAAAGGCAGTGCCCCTCACTCATCCCTAACATACCCCTCATTACAGGCTGTCTAATAAATAATGGGGAAAAATGTGGAAGTGCTAATACAACGCACCCATCTTGAGCTAAATACCATCCCAATAAAGCATGCAAGCTTCTGCAACGATCTCTAGTAACAAGAATACTGGAAGGCATTGGTCACGATTTAGCAATACACAATAAACGTTTGATGAGACTGATTTCTGAAGTTGTGTAATTGCGTCAATGCCAACAGCTTGGAAACATGCAGTCTATATTCATGATTGTCAGATGAACATACTGTCCAATTTTCCATTTTCACAGCAACATGTGCATGCCTCATGTATGCATACTATGATGCATAACATTATTGCAAGTTTTGAGCGTTAAATGATATATTTGTTTCTCCAAACACCACAGATCCCTTCTATAACTGTAGCGCATGCCTATAGAATTTACTGAAGCTTGTCATCTGATGTGAAGACAAAACAACATGCTGACCCTAATTGAAATCATGACGTTTTGGCCCCCACACAAAAGCCCTATTCACAAGTGACAAAGACTGTGCTTTTATTCGAGGCCAATGTGTGGTTTTTCAATGTTTTCATGTGTGTTTCTGACCAGATCGGCATAAGCTTGTCATCTGTTATTAAATGCCATTGGAGGTGATGGTCTAAACTGTTCTTACTGTTCGTACAAGTAAAATTGCTTAGCGAAGTTTGAACACAAAGTTTTGGCGAGGCACAAACAATATTTAATAAACCACCACAAAATAATGAAATCTAAGCATAGCGAAAACAAGCTGAATAAAATAAAATGTGCTCTACCGCATGAAGTACTGATCGAATTAGGGCTCGCACAGTTAAGCTACAGTTATTCGGCCCCAATCAGCCATGAAAATTTTGTTCGGAAATACAGTTCAAGTTTAACGAACGGCTCAAAATTCATGGGTTCCGAACGCATCAGACAACTTATGTTGCGAGTGTATAACGTAAGCTCAGATTTGACTAAACGGACTGCATAAACACGTAAGCGTACATACGTGCAAGCCTTGCGAGCCGTATCTAAGACGAGGCAGCATGCTGCACGCGAACTCGAATAACACGGTAGTTCAAAGATGCGTGCCGGCGTGGATGCATACACCGGCATACGTTCGGCTGCCCGCAGCAATTTCTGATAGCAGTTTAAAAAAAGGGCGTACAACATACGAAACTTTTCAAACTGCTTTGGACGTACAACGTATGAAACGTACAACAAATGAACCCGTTGACTCCTGTAGCACACAATATGAACAGGCATGCAAAAAAAAAAATCCTCAAGTTAAGAGATCCAAACATACGCGCCCTAGGCGTAATCAACGCTTACAGCTAACAAACGCCGTCTTCGCCCAACAATTATTTAACCAAAATATTGGTCCATCGCGAGCAGGGCTCCCTGCCAACACCACTGCCGACAGAGGCGAGCGCCGTCACAACTCGCACAAATCCGCCGCCGAATTCCCACTGCGCAGGCATGCGCCATGTGCTTCACACACCGAAGCATGCTTGAATCGAAAGAAAAAGCTCGCCCACGCTTGACTTCCTACAAAAACGCCTTCATCCTGATGAAATGACACACACAAACAGGTTCGCTACGTTAAAAAACTTCACTTATTGCCCACATGTAACGAAAAACGTCGCATGGCGTCGTTATCACGCTCTCGGCGTTGACAAAGCGCCGACAGCAGGAATGTGGTACGTACCTGGCGAGTGTTCCAAAATGCGACGCCACACGTCCTCGCTTGAGTAGAGTTCATCTTCGTAATAGGCAGCACCGGCAGAACACAAAACACGAACGCAGCGCGCAAGCACACCTCAAAAAACGAGAAAAAACGATGCAGAACCGACAAGCTGCAGCGCCCGACCAGCGAGCACGCCAAAACAAGTTCGGGGTTACAGCTCCGCAGACGTACAAAGGCGCAATAAAATGCTTAAGTAATGTGATTAAGTATAAAGAGCAAACGGAAATATATATAACATAATCACAAAGCAGGAAAAATAATTTTATTTTTACGAAAAAACGAAATAAGAAATTAACACGTGACTTTAGCGCGCGAAGTTTGAAACGCTTGCAGGTACAATGCATTTTTAACAAATGAAGAACAGCGGTAATAATCACCTAAAACACTCATGTTCTTGACTTCGAAATGTACTATGGTTGACGCACACATTTACACACAAAATTTTATTGCAATGATTGATGGTGCCTATGCATAGGCGTGCCCACCACGGGGGAAGGGGGGCGGGGGCAACCCTTGGTCACTTAGGGGGCAATGTAAATCCCTATAGGTACATAGAGAAATAGAGAGGGGGCACTGTAACTCGACGTAAGTTTTTTAACTCGACGGGGGTTGCAGCGCCCCCTGCTGATCACCTCATATATATATATATATATATATATATATATATATATATATATATATATATATATATATATATATATATATATATATATTGTAACGTGGAGAAATAAGACAAAGAGACAACGCCTTTGCTGCAGGCCGGCTGTTCTTTATCTAACTTCGTCTTCCTCTGCCTTTCCCAGCTCGCTGTCCCCGCGCCAGAAACCCCAGCGTCTTTCTTCATCATGACACTCGGCCACGACTGCGTGCGCGCAAAGGGCAATTTTCTCTGGAGGGCGGCACTGGGAGTGCCGTGGTAGTCTGTCATGTGCACGCCTCGAGCTGTCCTGTGGAACTGTCCTGTACTCTGGTGGACGACCCTGGCTGTGTCGAGGTGGTCGTTGCAGGTCGCGTCCGCGCGGCAAGTTAATGTAGTCACCTGGAGAATGTAAACCCAGCAGGTGATACTGGCTGGTGCGGAGTGATCGCATTGGTGGCGGACCATCGCGATGACTACCCCTTCGCTGCTTGGATGACATTGCAGGGACACCAGTATGCAGTACTGCGGCCCACACTGAGCGGGGACGCCTGCGTTGTTCAGAGCGAGGGAAGGTACGATGGGCTATATCGATAGATATCAGCGACATCGCTGTGTAGACTTTGCGCGTAGACTTGCGACGCAAGTCGTGCTCTAGCGGCTTCGCTGATGCACTGCTGGTCGAAGTGGAGGTTTTTGCCAATCCGTCACGTGCGTTCATGTCGACATGGCCAGTTGCCTCGCCATCCGGAGTAACCGTGAACTGCACCGGAATGACTTCGATGGCATCCTCCTCAGGTGGAGTAGGCACTTGTGGCTCGTTGGGGAAGACGGCATTTGGCAGGTTACGAGCGTCCACGCAATCGGCCAATGACGGCAAAGGTGGCAGGGGATGGTGCGGCTCCTTACTATGGGTCAAACTGGCCGTTGTGACGTGTGCTTGGTCTCCGGCTGGTTGTGGAAGAGCCGCCGTCGTCACGCAGCAGGTCAATGGATCCAAGCCATTTGAGGCTGACCAGCTTGGAGGCTGGCTCACTGGCTTCTGTGCTTTATAGGCGGTCCTAAGTTGGGTCAAGGGTAATTGTGTGTCAGGTGTCGACGCGGAGTCAGAGATCTGCCCGGAGGAGTACACCGTCCAGCTTGTCTCGATGATTGCCGCAGGGTACTCCGAGAAGCTGTCCGGGGAGGGGGCACGCGGCACAGCTGTAGGGGGGCGCGGCGCCTCGTGAGGTTGATCTCCGAGGTAGGGCAGGTTGGCAGAGGGTGCAGCTGCCTCGTCGTTGTGCTTCTCAATAGCCCCTTGCTCGGTAGTGGCGAGGGTAGAATGAGAGGTAGCAGCGAGGTCAGACTCAATTCTTCCAAACGCAGCAATGAGCTTGGCGCTCCAGTCCGTCCAGGACTGCTGCCGCACGCCTTCGTACCTGTGCCACGCAGCAGCAGGATTTTGAAGGCGGTCTAAGGCTACGCACCACTTCTGATTGTCGCTCCATCCCTTGCGAGCTCCGAGAGCATTGATGGTAGCCACCCAATCGACGGCATCGTCCTGGAAGCCGCGAAACTCGGGTAGCTCGGAGGCAGCCGGTGGTGGTGTCACGGCAGGCGAAGCTCCCGAAAATAGCGACGCCACACAGCCAAGTTGGTGTGAAAGAGCCGCGAGAGTATACTGGAGCTTGCTGCGGCTCTCGGGGGAAGTTGTTGAATGGTCTTGCGAGGCGGCCGCGGCCAACGCCTCATCGATAATGTGAAGTCCCGGCAAAGCAGCAGGGAGTATCGCAGAACTCGACGCTGTCAGGGCGCCGACCTCGAGGCGGAGTCGCGCAATGGTGCGCGAAAGCTCGGTGGCACTCTCGGGCGGCCCACATGCGGAGCCAGTGGGGACGTGTTCCCCGATCAGCGTACTCACTGCTGTGGTACCCTCGGCCGAGGGAGCTTGAACAGCACCCCTGAGCGGCTGAGGTGCCGATGAAGCACTGAGCAGGACGTTGTCGCAGTGGGAAGCGTGAACGGCATTCCCGGTCAACGACAGGCCATGTACTGTCGTGGTGGGGCCGGGGCAAGCCTGCCCAGGAGCCATCGAGAAGGCCTGGACGCCGTCCCCGAATGGTGGTGGCAGTGGCGGCAGGTGCACAGCTGCTGAGGAGGCCTTGACGCCGTCCCCAAGCGACGCTTACCGCATCTGCACGTCGGCGGGCGTCCTGGATGACGAAGCCGGGACGTATGACGTCTTCTTCATCGGCTGCGCCATTGTAACGTGGAGAAATAAGACAAAGAGACAACGCCTTTGCTGCAGGCCGGCTGTTCTTTATCTAACTTCGTCTTCCTCTGCCTTTCCCAGCTCGCTGTCCCCGCGCCAGAAACCCCAGCGTCTTTCTTCATCATGACAATATATATATATATAGTCTAGTAGATCCTCCGTGAGCGGTCACAACGTGGTTTATTTCGACGTTTCGGCCTAGAGTCTGGCCTTCATCAGGAATAAAGATACAGTTTGTCGGTGCTCAGCTTTATACAATCTCAAATCAGAGGGCAAGGTAAGAGGGAAAAAAAAAGAAAAGAAAAAAAAGAAAAGAAAAGAAAAGGAAAGAAAAAAAGATAAAAATAATATACGGTGAACGCCCCTCGGGTGCCCCCCTTCCACTTTTCCCTCCACTCCCCCCCATCTCTCTCCCCCCTCTCCCCTTCACCTTTCTGATGTCAGCGGTCTGTGTATGTTTCCGTTCACTAGCGCATTACTCCCGATCAGACGGTCCCTCCTGGCACTGGCGGTTCGGTGTGGGGCAAAAAAGAGCTTTTCGGGAAGTCCTAAGCCTTTAACTGCTCGGGGTCCCGTAAACAATTCGTCGTAGAAGGACGGGGGCCGCGTATTGTGGCAGAGGCTGGTCAGTGGGCATTTTAGGAAGTTCTAAGCCTTTAACTACTCCGCGCCCTGTCAACATTTCGTCGTAAAAATAGGGGTGCCCCGTATTGCGGTAGGCTGTGCAAGCGCGTGCAATGCGAATTCCTGGCCCGCTTCTAAATTACGCGTGTCGTGGGGGCCTCCCGGCTGTGCACATGGTTGCTGTTGGGCATGTCGTGCATGGCACAATTGGTTGGGTAGTAAAATAAAACAGAAAACAGACGACAGCTGCACTTAGGAAGAGTAGTTACACTTGGAATTGTTTTAGGTTGTCCAGTGCCCTTCGCAGCTGCAGTGCCGTGAACTCAGTTACTATTTTCATCGTTGCTGTTATTGTTTTCTAATGCTTTAATTCCTGCAAGTGTACCAGGATTCTCATTTATTCCTCTATCGAGGGTGTTAAATCGGTGGATAAGGTATGACTCTCGTTGTTCACGTTCTCGATTTGATTTAAATCCCGTCTCTAAGAGCGTTACTGATAGTTTGTCGAATGCATGGTCGGGAAGATTGAGATGTTTTGATAGAGGTAGACTTGGGGCTGATTTCGCATAGGCTCTGTGATTATTGAAGCGAATCCTAAATGGTGTTTCTGTTTGTCCGATGTACTGCATACCACACACGTTGCATTCGAGTAGGTGCACCACATTAGAAGAATCGCATGTTAGGTTTCCTCGTATGTTAATCGAAAACTTGGAGTGCGTGCTGGTTGCTTTGTCTGTTTCTCGCATCGCCTTACATACAAGACATCGTGGCTTTAAGCAAGGGCGGCATGAATTATTGGGGGGTGATGTGTTAATTTGGGAGTGGACAAGGGTGTCTTTGAGGTTACGTGGTCGTCGGTAAACGACGCCTGGAGCGGATGGGAATGCGCGTTTCAGACGTTCACTTTGTTCCAGAATGTTGTAATGTCGTTTAAGGATTTTGTTTACATTGGGGAAGTTTGTGCTGTAAGTCAAGCAGAGGTTTGTTCGTTGTGGGTCTTCTCGTGGTGGTCGCTTCATAAGTAAGTCTTCACGCTTTAGTTTTCTCGCTTTTTGAACAGCGTCATTAATTACATGTGGGGGGTATTTTTGTTGCTCGAGCATAAGTTTTAGCCTCTGTGAGCTCGTGTCAAAGTCAGCGTCTCTAGAGCAGATTCGCTTAAACCGGTGAGCCTGGCTGTATGGAATACTGTTTTTACAGTGGCGTGGGTATATATATATATATATATATATATATATATATATATATATATATATATATATATATATATATATATATATATATATATATATATTATATATATATATATATGTGTGTGTGTGTGTGTGTGTGTGTAGGGGGGGCGAGAGGCGTGTCGCTTCCTCCTCTCGTACCCTTCTCCCCTTCGCTTCGCAAAGGCGCTGCGTGCACTGGCCGTGCCATTCTCTGACCTTTATTTCTTCACCTAAAAAACCACTTCCCGTGCCCCCGCATGGTTGCAGAAGGTAGTGCATTGCTTTCTTTTTGGACCAAGCACGTCTCGTCTTCGATAATCTAGTGAAAACAACTTGCACTCGAACGGCTTTTGACCGAGCAAGGGTTTTTTGTAATAAATTCAAGCTTTTTTTTCTCAATTGCTTCTACACATGAATATGTGCTGTCCGTAGATCGCGACAGTAGCCCATTCATTTATTCACATATAATGTGGACGATATAAAGCGGCAAAGCATGTCGAATCATACAGTGCGAGAAGAAGTTAGTCTCTTTTACATTTTCTCAATTATTCTTAGTGTTTTGTAAAGTTTGTCAATGCCTCAAACATTTCCTTGATTTTTTTCATCCCTGCGACATTGTTATCTCAGGAAAGGCATGCATTCCTTGCGCTATGCGTGGTATTTGATTTGCAAGCATGGATGCAGCTCGATTCTTGCACGTGCACTCCCGCGCCGGTGGTCTGGTGCTTATGGTGCTGAACTGTTGACCCGCAAGTCGCAGGATTGAATCCCGGCAGTTCACGGCGGCCACAATTTTAATGGACGAGAAAGAGTGCGAGACCTGTGTAGTTAGACTTAGGTGCACCTTAAGTAACCCCAGGTGGTTTAAATTTTCGGAGCCCTTCGGTACAGCGTCTCTAATGATTATATGACAACTTTGGGACGTTAAACGGAACAATTTTTATTCCAACAATTTTAGGTGTACGCACCCTTCTGTTCTTCAACACCCTCACGAACGGCATAATAACACCCTTTTTCCCGTTACACCCTTCTCTGAGGGTGTACCAGCAAAGAAAAGGGTGTTAAATTCATTCAAAGAAGGTGTAATTCTTGAAAACACCCTTTTTACACCCATAAGGGTGTAAAAATTTTACTGTGTATTTCGGCACACGGGAGAAAAGTGAAAATGGGATTTAACAGTTCTCGCGTTTCGGTAAAGCCGCTTTATTAGAGCTGTTGCGCATTATTTCTTGTCTCTCACGCTGTTGCGGTTCTTTCGCGTAACCTACTGCCGCGATGCATTCTGAATCAGCATTTTTTAATCAAGCATGTGTGTTCACCTGCGTAATTGTTTAACTCCTTAGAATTATTGCTAAATTCCTGTCTACCGAAAGATTTAACAAAAAAAGCGCATAGGACGCCGAAACCCGGGATCGAACCAGGGACCTTTAGATCTTCAGTCTAACGCTCTCCCAACTGAGCTATTTCGGCACACGGGAGAAAAGCCAAAATGGGATTTAACAGTTCTCGCGTTTCGGTAAAGCCGCTTTATTAGAGCTGTTACGCATTATTCCATGTCTCTCACGCTGTTGCGGTTCTTTCGCGTAACCTACTGCCGCGATGCATTCTGAATCAGCATTTTTTAATCAAGCATGTGTGTTCACCTGCGTAATTGTTTAACTCCTTAGAATTATTGCTAAATTCCTGTGTACCGAAAGATTTAACAAAAAAAGCGCATAGGACGCCGAAACCCGGGATCGAACCAGGGACCTTTAGATCTTCAGTCTAACGCTCTCCCAACTGAGCTATTTCGGCACACGGGAGAAGAGTTAAAGCGGGATTTAACAGTTCTTGCGTTTCGGTAAAGCCGCTTTATTAGAGCTGTTGCCCATTATTTCATGTCTCTCACGCGGTTGCGGTTCTTTCGCGTAACCTACTGCCGCGATGCATTCTGAATCAGCATTTTTTAATCAAGCATGTGTGTTCACCTGCGTAACCATTTCACTCGTTAGATTCATAATTAAATTCCTGTGTACCGACAGATTTAACAAAAAAAGCGCATAGGACGCCAAAACCCGGGATTGAACCAGGGACCTTTAGCCTAACGCTCTCCCAACTGAGCTATTTCAGCACACGGGAGAAGAGTTAAAGCGGGATTTAACAGTTCTTGCGTTTCGGTAAAGCCGCTTTATTAGAGCTGTTGCACATTATTTCATGTCCCTCACGCTGTTGCGGTTCTTTCGCAACGCCTACTGGCGCGATGCATTCTGAATCGGCATTTCTTAATCAAGCATGTGTGTTCACCTGCGTAATTGTTTATCTCCTTAGAATTATTGCAAAATTCCTGTGTACCGACACATTTAACAAAAAAAGAGCATAGGATGCCGAAACCAAGGATCGAACCAGGGACCTTTAGATCTTCAGTCTAACGCTCTCCCAACTGAGCTATTTCGGCACACGGGAGAAGAATGAAAGCGGGATTTAACAGTTCTTGCGTTTCGATAAAGCCGCTTTATTAGAGCTGTTGCACATTATTTCAATGTCTCTCACGCGGTTGCGGTTCTTTCGCAACACCTACTGCCGCGATGCATTCTGACTCAGCATTTTTTAATCAAGCATGTGTGTTCACCTGCGTAACCGCTTCACTCGTTAGATTTATAGCAAATTTCCTGTGTACCGACAGATTTAACAAAAAAAGCGCATAGGACGCCGAAACCCGGGATCGAACCAGGGACCTTTAGATCTTCAGTCTAACGCTCTCCCAACTGAGCTACTTCGGCACACGGGAGAAGAGTTAAGGCGGGATTTAACAGTTCTTGCGTTTCGCTAAAGCCGCTTTATTAGAGCTGTTGCGCATTATTTCTTGTCTCTCACGCTGTTGCGGTTCTTTCGCATTGCCTACTGCCGCGATGCATTCTGAATCAGCATTTCTTAATCAAGCATGTGTGTTTACCTGCGTAATTGTTTAACTCCTTAGAATAATTGCAAAATTCCTGTGTACCCACAGATTTAACAAAAAAAAGCGCATAGGACGCCGAAACCCGGGATCGAACCAGGGACCTTTAGATCTTCACTCTAACGCTCTCCCAACTGAGCTATTTCGGCACACGGGAAAAGAGTTAAAGCGGGATTTAACAGTTCTTGCGTTTCGGTAAAGCCGCTTTATTAGAGCTGTTGCACATTATTTCATGTCTCTCACGCTGTTGCGGTTCTTTCGCAACGCCTACTGCCGCGATGCATTCTGAATCAGCATTTCTTAATCAAGCATGTGTGTTCACCTGCGTAATTGTTTAACTCCTTAGAATTATTGCAAAATTCCTGTGTACCGACACATTTAACAAAAAAAGAGCATAGGATGCCGAAACCCGGGATCGAACCAGGGACCTTTAGATCTTCAGTCTAACGCTCTCCCAACTGAGCTATTTCGGCACACGGGAGAAGAATGAAAGCGGGATTTAACAGTTCTTGCGTTTCGGTAAAGCCGCTTTATTAGAGCTGTTGCACATTATTTCATGTCTCTCACGCGGTTGCGGTTCTTTCGCGTAACCTACTGCCCCGATGCATTCTGAATCAGCATTTTTTAATCAAGCATGTGTGTTCACCTGCGTAACCGTTTCACTCGTTTGATTTATAGTAAAATTCCTGTGTACCGACAGATTTAACAAAAAAAGCGCATAGGACGCCAAAACCCGGGATTGAACCAGGGACCTTTAGACCTTCAGCCTAACGCTCTCCCAACTGAGCTATTTCAGCACACGGGAGAAGAGTGAATGCGGGATTTAACAGTTCTTGCGTTTTGGTAAAGCCGCTTTATTGGAGCTGTTGCACATTATTTCATGTCTCTCACGCTGTTGCGGTTCTTTCGCAACGCCTACTGCCGCGATGCGTTCTGAATCAGCATTTCTTAATCAAGCATGTGTGTTTACCTGCGTAATTGTTTAACTCCTTAGAATTATTGCTAAATTCCTGTGTACCGAAAGATTTAACAAAAAAGCGCATAGGACGCCGAAACCAAGGATCGAACCAGGGACCTTTAGATCTTCAGTCTAACGATCTCCGAACTGAGCTATTTCGGCACACGGGAGAAGAGTTAAAGCGGGATTTAACAGTTCTTGCGTTTCGGTAAAGCCGCTTTATTAGAGCTGTTGCACATTATTTCATGTCCCTCACGCTGTTGCGGTTCTTTCGCAACGCCTACTGGCGCGATGCATTCTGAATCGGCATTTCTTAATCAAGCTTGTGTGTTCACCTGCGTAATTGTTTATCTCCTTAGAATTATTGCAAAATTCCTGTGTACCGACACATTTAACAAAAAAAGAGCATAGGATGCCGAAACCAAGGATCGAACCAGGGACCTTTAGATCTTCAGTCTAACGATCTCCGAACTGAGCTATTTCGGCACACGGGAGAAGAGTTAAAGCGGGATTTAACAGTTCTTGCGTTTCGGTAAAGCCGCTTTATTAGAGCTGTTGCACATTATTTCATGTCCCTCACGCTGTTGCGGTTCTTTCGCAACGCCTACTGGCGCGATGCATTCTGAATCGGCATTTCTTAATCAAGCTTGTGTGTTCACCTGCGTAGTTGTTTATCTCCTTAGAATTATTGCAAAATTCCTGTGTACCGACACATTTAACAAAAAAAGCGCATAGGACGCCGATACCAAGGATCGAACCAGGGACCTTTAGATCTTCAGTCTAACGCTCTCCCAACTGAGCTATTTCGGCACACGGCAGAAAAGTGAAAATGGGATTTAACAGTTCTCGCGTTTCGGTAAAGCCGCTTTATTAGAGCTGTTGCGCATTATTTCTTGTCTCTCACGCTGTTGCGGTTCTTTCGCGTAACCTACTGCCGCGATGCATTCTGAATCAGCATTTTTTAATCAAGCATGTGTGTTCACCTGCGTAATTGTTTAACTCCTTAGAATTATTGCTAAATTCCTGTGTACCGAAACATTTAACAAAAAAAGCGCATAGGACGCCGAAACCCGGGATCGAACCAGGGACCTTTAGATCTTCAGTCTAACGCTCTCCCAACTGAGCTATTTCGGCACACGGGAGAAGACTTAAAGCGGGATTTAACAGTTCTTGCGTTTCGGTAAAGCCGCTTTATTAGAGCTGTTGCGCATTATTTCTTGTCTCTCACGCTGTTGCGGTTCTTTCGCATTGCCTACTGCCGCGATGCATTCTGAATCAGCATTTCTTAATCAAGCATGTGTGTTTACCTGCGTAATTGTTTAACTCCTTAGAATAATTGCAAAATTCCTGTGTACCCACAGATTTAACAAAAAAAGAGCATAGGATGCCGAAACCCGGGATCGAACCAGGGACCTTTAGATCTTCAGTCTAACGCTCTCCCAACTGAGCTATTTCGGCACACGGGAGAAGAATGAAAGCGGGATTTAACAGTTCTTGCGTTTCGGTAAAGCCGCTTTATTAGAGCTGTTGCACATTATTTCATGTCCCTCACGCTGTTGCGGTTCTTTCGCAACGCCTACTGGCGCGATGCATTCTGAATCGGCATTTCTTAATCAAGCATGTGTGTTCACCTGCGTAATTGTTTATCTCCTTAGAATTATTGCAAAATTCCTGTGTACCGACACATTTAACAAAAAAAGCGCATAGGACGCCGAAACCAAGGATCGAACCAGGGACCTTTAGATCTTCAGTCTAACGCTCTCCCAACTGAGCTATTTCGGCACACGGGAGAAGAATGAAAGCGGGATTTAACAGTTCTTGCG
The DNA here is from genome assembly GCF_043290135.1 of Rhipicephalus microplus. Taxonomy (NCBI): domain Eukaryota; kingdom Metazoa; phylum Arthropoda; class Arachnida; order Ixodida; family Ixodidae; genus Rhipicephalus; species Rhipicephalus microplus. Next base: position 465,843,038 of record NC_134710.1, read on the forward strand.
TTTCGATAAGCCGCTTTATTAGAGCTGTTGCACATTATTTCAATGTCTCTCACGCGGTTGCGGTTCTTTCGCAACGCCTACTGCCGCGATGCGTTCTGAATCAGCATTTCTTAATCAAGCATGTGTGTTTACCTGCGTAATTGTTTAACTCCTTAGAATTATTGCTAAATTCCTGTGTACCGACACATTTAACAAAAAAAGAGCTTAGGACGCCGAAACCAAGGATCGAACCAGGGACCTTTAGATCTTCAGTCTTACGCTCTCCCAACTGAGCTATTTCGGCACACGGGAGAAAAGTGAAAATGGGATTTAACAGTTCTCGCGTTTCGGTAAAGCCGCTTTATTAGAGCTGTTGCGCATTATTTCTTGTCTCTCACGCTGTTGCGGTTCTTTCGCATTGCCTACTGCCGCGATGCATTCTGAATCAGCATTTCTTAATCAAGCATGTGTGTTTACCTGCGTAATTGTTTAACTCCTTAGAATAATTGCAAAATTCCTGTGTACCCACAGATTTTACAAAAAAAGAGCATAGGATGCCGAAACCCGGGATCGAACCAGGGACCTTTAGATCTTCAGTCTAACGCTCTCCCAACTGAGCTATTTCGGCACACGGGAGAAGATTGAAAGCGGGATTTAACAGTTCTTGCGTTTCGGTAAAGCCGCTTTATTAGAGCTGTTGCACATTATTTCATGTCCCTCACGCTGTTGCGGTTCTTTCGCAACGCCTACTGGCGCGATGCATTCTGACTCAGCATTTTTTAATCAAGCATGTGTGTTCACCTGCGTAACCGCTTCACTCGTTAGGTTTATATCAAATTTCCTGTGTACCGACAGATTTAACAAAAAAAGCGCATAGGACGCCAAAACCCGGGATCGAACCAGGGACCTTTAGACCTTCAGTCTAACGCTCTCCCAACTGAGCTATTTCAGCACACGGGAGAAGAGTGAAAGCGGGATTTAACAGTTCTTGCGTTTCGGTAAAGCCGCTTTATTAGAGCTGTTGCACATTATTTCATGTCTCTCACGCTGTTGCGGTTCTTTCGCAACGCCTACTGCCGCGATGCATTCTGAATCAGCATTTCTTAATCAAGCATGTGTGTTCACTTGCGTAATTGTTTAACTCCTTAGAAATATTGCAAAATTCCTGTGTACCATAATTTAACAAAAAAGCGCATAGGACGCCGAAACCCGGGATCGAACCAGGGACCTTTAGATCTTCAGTCTAACGCTTTCCCAACTGAGCTATTTCGGCACTTTTGTTTTTCTTTATTGCCTGTTTTCGGCTCACGTTAACAATACACATATTAACTGATAATTACACAACACAATCCAAAACAATGTAAAAACCGTGGCTCAAACGATGTGGCCACGCATCTGTTAAAATGTTTTTATCGTCGATAGGAATTCGACGCGCGGCAACCATTCTGGGGGGAATTCCTGCAACTTTTGTTCATCCACAAAATTTCTTATATACTCTTTGAAGTACTGGGTGGGTGCTCGTGCATCTACATCAAAGTGCATGGCTGCCATCCTGGATTTCCAAATGCTATGAAGAGCCATAAGCATTATCATATCATATGGGGTACCATCGTCACTTTGTATTTGCAAATAGCGGATGCCATGTGCATCAATGGGGAAATCTTTTTTGATCGTGCGCTGGAGCACGTCCCAAAGAAAGATAGCATCCCAGCAGTCAATGAATACATGCTCAATTGTCTCCTCCTTTCTGCATATTATGCAATGCGTGCCCCAAGGAACGTAGAACCCCTTTGCAGCCATTCAGGTTTTGACGGTCAGCGTACCGGTATGTAATTTAAAAAAGAAATTCTTAGCACCTGGCGATATTTTCATCGCCTTGACGCACTTTAGTACAGTGTGGCCATGGCATACATTTTAAAGGGACCGATACAAAGGCACTGGTAAAAACACATCACATACGTCCTTGTACAACTTTCTTCGTCGGACTTGACTCAAGTATTCAAGTGAAAACCGCACTGACAGAAACCTACAAGAAAGTACAACTTCGCGGAGAAAGCCATAAACACCACCAGGTATGCTGCAGGTTGATACAACCATGTTAGGCAAGTGTTGGCCCAGGCGAAGTTGACAGACAGTGCGAAGGAATGGGTTGTCGACGTCTCTAAAGAAACAAAATCGATTAACTACCTGTCTTAAAAACAAATGCGACAAGCCGAGTCCTCCATTTCGCACTCGAAGAAATAAATTGGTCCGACTCGATCTTTCCCAAGACGATTCCCACACAAAGACAGCGAACACACGGTGAAATTTTTGAATGTTTACCCTTGAACAATGTAAGACTTGTAAGATATACCAAATTTTACTCACTAAGAATATGTTGCAAATTGTGGCTTTAGAAAACATAGACCAATTCCAGCCATTCCACTTGTTCACTCTTTCCCGCAGGTTATCCACTTGGCTCCTCCAGTACGAGTCGCTGTCTTTGTAGCATTCGAGGGGGGCACCCAAGTATTTCACCGGTGTCGTAACAAACCTTATGCTGGCAAAACTGCCTGGGGTTTCTGCCCAGTCACCGTGCCAAAATCCAAGGCATTTTCCCCAGTTTACAGCGCTGCCACTTGCAGCACAGAAGTTAGTAACGCATTTGACAGCATCTGCTATGCTGTCAGAGTCCGCGCAAAAAATGGCAATATCGTCCGCATAAGCCAACAGCCGGACTTCAACCTCGTGCAGCTTAAACCCACGGACACAGTCATTCTCTATGACACTCAAACAAAAGGACTCTATGTACAAACAAAACAATAGTGGTGAGAGAGGACAACCCTGACGGACCGAACGCTTGACTGGGATGCGCTTCCCCACCACCTTGTTAACGATTAGCCGCGTTGAGCAGTCTCGGTACGCCATGACAACCACCTCTGATTATTTTCCCTAAATTCACATAATCTAGGATGCACAGCAGAATTTCATGAGGCACCCTGTCAAAAGCCTTCTCGAGGTCGATTTGCAGCATTGCGACTCGCGCACCAATAGCGTCGCAACATTCGAGGATGCTCCGGGCTGCGTGTATATTCGTGAGGATAGTTCGACCTTTAATGCCGCACGTCTTATGCGGCCCCACGAGCTCCGTAATGACTGTTTGCAACCTTTTAGTTAGGATTTTCATGAATATCTTGTAATCTCCATTAGTGAGGCAGATTGGGCGGTAAGAATTTACTTTGCGCAGTGCAACGGGGTCTTCTGATTTTGGTATAAGAACAGTGTGAGATGATGAAAAGGACGGGGGTAATGTTTTCAGCTCGAATGCCTCATTATAAACGTCAGCTAAGACTGGTGTTATTTCAAACTTGAAACACTTATAAAAGGCGGAAGTCAGACCATCAGGGCCAGGCGATTTCCCGGGATGCATACTTTCAATAGCACTGTTAACTTCCTCTTCCGAAATGGGTTCCTCCAGTATTTCTTTTGTATTATTGTCAAGCTTTGGCATCAGCGGTAAAAAATCTTTTTTAAAACGATCGACATCAACTGAGATGGCGGCGAATAAACCATTGAAGTGCTCAAAGAAAGCACGCTCGATAACATCTGCGACATCGCTGACTTCACCCTCGTGTTCAATTTCTGTTATCTGATAACGACGCGCATGCCACTTTTCTGAGCCCAACGCCCTTTTTGACGGTGCTTCTGCCGTTATCAGTCGCTCGGCTCTTGCCCGAACCATAGCACCGCGGTATCTTTCGACATCGAACCGCTCAATTTTACTTTTCAACGCGCGAATATCTTCAAGAAACATGCCGGGCATTCTACATTCTTCGAGGAGCAATTTTTCCAGGCTTCTGCGCATTAGCTTTTCTTCTGCTCCTTTTTCTCTGCTTATAGCGCTCGAGCGTTCCAAAGCCTTCAATTTAACGACCTGCTTGAAGTTCTCCCATTTTTCTCTAAACGTCTTTTTACTGCGAACTTTCATTTTTTCGACTTCCGTCATTACTTCCTCCATAAATTTTTCATCACTCAGCAGATTCGAATTCAATTTCCATAGTTGCCACTCGAAGGCCCTTTTCGTTTCGTTCGTGCTAGCTACTACAAAGCTAACCAAGCAGTGGTCACTAAATGAAACGGCGTTAACACGGTATGCCTTGCAAAGCGGTACCAATTCTACACTCACGTACGCCCTATCTAGTCGGGCATGGCTGGCTGCCTGAAAGTGAGTACTGCATAGTCCGGCCACCACCGAGACATTCAGCCACATCCTCCAAACCATGTTCTCTTACTATATCGCTTAAGACAGCCGTACTTGCATCCCTGTAATGTCGTTCGCTAGTTTTGTCTTTGGCTGAAAGAACGCAGTTGAAATCGCCAATAATGATTAGGAGCCTATTACATTTGGTATACTGCTTTAGTTGTTCGAAAAATATGCGTCTTTCGTCAGTGACAGTCGGTGCGTACAAGCATATTACGCGCCATTCCAATCCCGAAAACAAAAGATCGCAAACAATGAGCCGACCAGACGGACATGACGTTGAGGCTTCTACTTTAGCACCCAGACTCTGTCTGACAAACAAAACGCAACCAGAAGAAGTCCCTATGGCATGGCTAACTATAACAGAATACCGCGGCAAGAATTGGCGCAACATGCCCCCAGTTTCATCGTCGCCATGGACTTTAGTCACTTGGACTGCCAGTATGTCAAGGTCGAGGTCACTTACTAGCCGATAAAGCTGACATTGTTTTCTCCGTGAGGCCAGGCCACGCACATTTAAAGTGGCCACACGGATTGAATTTTCCATTTGCACCATTGTAAGGCTACGAAAAACCCAGGGGCATGGCGCTTACCTTACAACTGCAATTCCTTCCTGAACGTCTTGTCCCAGTACAGTCCTTAAGTTGGCGAAGGCAGCGTTTCCGCCGTCTTGCGCTCCGACGAAATGTTTGGCCGTGGCCGGATGATAGGCCGCCGAGCGGGAGTCGTTTTGGCGGGTGGTTCGTCCGGCGAGACAGCAGTGGTGCCCTTGTCTTTTTTCCCTTCGTCACGGGGACGCTTTCCCGTCACAGTGCCACTGTCGCTTTCAATCCCAGTCATCGGTTCAGCCTCGGAGGGGGTCTCCTCTGCTGAGCCAAGACACGTGTCGCCGGTGCTGCTTGCATCCACCTTTTCACTGCTTTCTCCTACGCCTTCGTATGGAAGCCCGGCATCGGGCTTACCTGCAGCTTCACCCACGCCCTCTTCTTCATGGCATGACGACCCATCTTCCACAGCAGAGTTTGGGTTAACTCCTGCTGTTTCTTTCGAGTCTGCCTCATCCATGAGGTGCTCCAGTGCGTCACTTTCCTGCGCTGGTCCGGTCACACTGGCATATGTCTTCGCGCAGTCGTCGTCTTCGTGGCCGAAGCGGCGACAACGACTGCAGCGGGGTTCTCGGCAGTCGCGACGTATGTGACCGGTACTCTTGCACCGTAGGCACAACGGTGCACGGCCCGGAACGACAACGAGAGTCAGCTCTCCGGCCATCTTGAGCTGGTGCGGAATGTCATCCACCTTGACGTCGGAGTGCAGCTTTAGTCCCACAGACTGCGTCGTTGAGCCCTTTTCTGTGATGCCCGGTGCTCGCCACTTCTCCCGTTTCACTTCGAACACTTTCCCATAGGGAGTCAAGGCAACACGCACGTCTTCGTCGGTCACGCCATGCAGCAACCAGTGAAGCTTCAAGCGAACCTCGCGGTTATTTGGGTCAATGAGCAAACATGGGCGATCCTTTACCTTCACATCGATGGCGGAGAGCAACTTCCGAGCAGCTTCAGCACTCGTCAGGGTCACAGCCCATACGTGGTTCATTTGATACGCCCCCAACGCCAAAACGTCGTCGAGCGCACCAAGCTTGGCCAAAGTGTCCCGGTAATCTTCGACGCGGTAAGGCCGGGCTCTCGGATCACCATGCATGAAAACGGTATTCGCAGCGATGCGTCCGGAAGGCAGATTGGGCAGAATCACCTGATAATCGTCGGCGCTAGGCGCAAAAACCCTGTTACCGCGGCCAGGTCGGGCCGCTGATACCGCTCCGTCGGAGCCGAACATTCCGCCACCGTATAGCTCGAAAGCCGGCAGTGGAATCCAAAGTTATTTCAGCACACGGGAGAAGAGTGAAAGCGGCACTTAACATATCTTGCGTTTCGGTGAAGCCGCTTTAATAGAGCTGTTGCACATTATTTCATATCTCTCACGCTGTTGCAGTTCTTTCACAACGCCTACTGCCGCGATGCATTCTGAATTAGCATTTCTTAATCAAGCATGTGTGTTCACCTGCGTAATTGTTCACTCCTTAGAATTATTGCAAAATTCCTGTGTACCGACACATTTAACAAAAGAAGAGCATAGGACGCAGAAACCCGGGATCGAACCAGGGACCTTTAGATCTTCAGTCTAACGCTCTCCCAACTGAGCTGTTTCGGCACACGGGAGAAGAGTGAAAACGGGATTTAACAGTTCCTGCGTTTCGGTAAAGCCGCTTTATTAGAGCTGTTGCAAATTATTTCATGTCTCTCACGCGGTTGCGGTTCTTTCGCAACACCTACTGCCGCGATGCATTATGAATCAGCATTTCTTAATCAAGCATGTGTGTTCACCTGCGTAATTGTTTAACTCCTTAGAATTATTGCGAAATTCCTATGTACCGACAGATTTAACAAAAAAGCCATAGGACGCCGAAACCGGGGATCGAACCAGAACCTTTAGATCTTCAGTCTAACGCTCTCCCAACTGAGCTATTTCGGCACACGGGAGAAGAGTGAAAGCGGGATTTAACAGTTCTTGCGTTTCGGTAAAGCCGCTTTATTAGAGATATTGCACATAATTTCATGTCTCTCACGCTGTTGCGGTTCTTTCGCAACGCCTACTACCACGATGCAGTCTGAATCAACATTTCTTAATCAAGCATGTGTGTTCACCTGCGTAATTGTTTAACTCCTTAGAATTATTGCAAAATTCCTGTGTACCGACAGATTTAACAAAAAAAGCGCATAGGACGCCGAAACCTGGGATCGAACCAGGGACCTTTAGATCTTCAGTCTAACGCTCTCCCAACAGCTATTTCGGCACACGGGAGAAGAGTGAAAACGGGATTTAACAGTTCTTTCGTTACGGTAAAGCCGCTTTATTAGAGCTGTTTCACATTATTTCATGTCTCTCACGCGGTTGCGGTTCTTTCGCAACGCCTACTGCCGCGATGCATTCTGAATCAGCATTTCTTAATCAAGCATGTGTGTTTACCTGCGTAATTGTTTAACACCTTAGAATTATTGCAAAATTCCTGTGTACCGACACACTTACCAAAAAAAGAGCATAGGATGCCGAAACCCGGGATCGAACCAGGGACCTTTAGATCTTCAGTCTAACGCTCTCCCAACTGAGCCATTTCGACACACGGGAGAAGAGTGAAAACGGGATTTAACAGTTCTTTCGTTACGGTAAAGCCGCTTTATTAGAGCTGTTTCACATTATTTCATGTCACTCACGCGGTTGCGGTTCTTTCGCAACGCTTACTGCCGCGATGCATTCTGAATCAGCATTTCTTAATCAAGCATGTGTGTTCACCTGCGTAACCGTTTCACTCGTTAGATTTATAGCAAAATTCCTGTGTACCAACAGATTTAACAAAAAAAGAACATAGGATGCCGAAACCCGGGATCGAACCAGAGACCTTTTGGTCTTCAGTCTAACGCTCTCCCAACTAAGCTAATTCGGCACACGGGAGAAGAGAGAAAACGGGATTTAACAGTTCTTGCGTTTCGGTAAAGCCGCTTTATTAGAGCTGTTGCACATTATTTCATGTCTCTCACGCTGTTGCGGTTCTTTCGCAACGCCTACTGCCGCGATGCATTCTGAATCAGCATTTCTTAATCAAGCATGTGTGTTCACCTGGGTAACCGTTCCACTCGTTACATTTATAGCAAAATTCGTGTGTACCGAAAGATTTAACAAAAAAAGCGCATAGGACGCCGAAACCCGGGACCAAAACAGGGACCTTTAGATCTTCAGTCTAACGCTCTCCCAACTGAGCTATTTCGGCACACGGGAGAAGAGTGAAAGCGGGATTTAACAGTTCTTGCGTTTCGGTAAAGCCGCTTTATTAGAGCTCTTGCACATTATTTCAAGTCTTTCACGCTGTTGCGGTTCTTTCGCAACGCCTACTGCCGCGATGCATTCTGAATCGTCATTTCATACTCAAGCATGTGTGTTCCCCTGCGTAACCGTTTCACTCGTTAGAATTATAGCAAAAATCCTGTGTACCGACAGATTTAACAAAAAAGGCGCATAAGACGCCGAAACCCGGGATCGAACCAGGGACCTTCAGATCTTCAGCCCAACGCTCTCCCATGTGAGCTATTTCGGCACACGGGAGAAGAGTGAAAGCGGGATTTAACAGTTCTTGCGTTCCGGTAAAGCCGCTTTATTAGAGCTGTTGCACATTATTTCATGTCTCTCACGCTGTTGCGGTTCTTTCGCAACGCCTACTGCCGCGATGCATTCTGAATCAGCATTTCTTAATCAAGCATGTGTGTTCACCTGCGTAATTGTTTAACTCCTTAGAATTATTGCGAAATTCCTGTGTACCGACAGATTTAACAAAAAAGCGCATAGGACGCCGAAACCCAGGATCCAACCAGGGACCTTTAGATCTTCAGTCTAACGCTCTCCCAGCTGAGCTATTTCGGCACACGGGAGAAGAGTGAAAGCGGGATTTAACAGTTCTTGCGTTTCGGTAAAGCCGCTTTATTAGAACTGTTGCACATTATTTCATATCTCTCACGCTGTTGCAGTTCTTTCGCAACGCCTACTGCTGCGATGAATTCTGAATCAGCATTTCTTAATCAAGCATGTGTGTTCACCTGCGTAATTGTTTAAATCCTTAGAATTATTTCAAAATTCCTGTGTACCGACACACTTACCAAAAAAAGAGCATAGGATGCCGAAACCCGGGATCGAACCAGGGACCTTTAGACCTTCAGTCTAACGCTCTCCCAACTGAGCTATTTCGGCACACGGGAGAAGAATGAAAGCGGGATTTAACAGTTCTTGCGTGTCGGTAAAGCCGCTATATTAGAGCTGTTGCACATTATTTTATGTCTCTCACGCTTTTGCGGTTCTTTCGCAACGCCTACTGCCGCGATGCATTCTGAATCAGCATTTCTTAATCAACCATGTGTGTTCACCTGCGTAACCGTTCCACTCGTTACATTTATAGCAAAATTCGTGTGTACCGAAAGATTTAACAAAAAAAGCGCATAGGACGCCGAAACCCGGGACCAAAACAGGGACCTTTAGATCTTCAGCCCAACGCTCTCCCAACTGAGCTATTTCGGCACACGGGAGAAGAGTGAAAGCGGGATTTAACAGTTCTTGCGTTCCGGTAAAGCCACTTTATTAGAGCTCTTGCACATTATTTCATGTCTCTCACGCTGTTGCGGTTCTTTCGCAACGCCTACTGCCGCGATGCATTCTGAATCAGCATTTCTTAATCAAGCATGTGTGTTCACCTGCGTAATTGATTAACTCCTTAGAATTATTGCAAAATTCCTGTGTACCGACACACTTACCAAAAAAAGAGCATAGGATGCCGAAACCCGGGATCGAACCAGGGACCTTTAGACCTTCAGTCTAACGCTCTCCCAACTGAGCTATTTCGGCACACGGGAGAAGAATGAAAGCGGGATTTAACAGTTCTTGCGTGTCGGTAAAGCCGCTTTATTAGAGCTGTTGCACATTATTTTATGTCTCTCACGCTTTTGCGGTTCTTTCGCAACGCCTACTGCCGCGATGCATTCTAAATCATCATTTCTTAATCAAGCATGTGTGTTCAACTGCGTAACCGTTTCTCTTCCTTAAAATTATTGTAAAATTCCTGTGTACCGACAGATTTAACAAAAAAGAGCATAGGATGCCGAAACCTGGGATCGAACCAGGGACCTTTAGATCTTCAGTCTAACGCTCTCCCAACTGAGCCATTTCGGCACACGGGAGAAGAATGAAAACGGGATTTAACAGTTCTTTCGTTACGGTAAAGCCGCTTTATTAGAGCTGTTTCACATTATTTCATGTCTCTCACGCGGTTGCGGTTCTTTCGCAACGCCTACTGCCGCGATGCATTCTGAATCAGCATTTCTTAATCAAGCATGTGTGTTTACCTGCGTAATTGTTTAACTCCTTAGAATTATTGCAAAATTCCTGTGTACTGACATATTTAACAAAAAAAGCGCATAGGACGCCGAAACCCGGGTTCGAACCAGGGACCTTTAGATCGTCAGCCCAACGCTCTCCCAACTGAGCTATTTCGGCACACGGGAAAAGAGTGAAAGCGGGATTTAACAGCTCTTGCGTTTCGGTAAAGCCGCTTTATTAGAGCTGTTGCACATTATTTCCTGTCTCTCACGCTGGTGCGGTTCTTTCGCAACGCCTACTGCCACGATGCATTCTGAATCAGCATTTCTTAATCAAGCATGTGTGTTCACCTGCGTAACCGTTTATCTCCTTAGAATTATTGCAAAATTCCTGTGTACCGACAGATATAACAAAAAAAGAGCATAGGATGCCGAAACCCGGGATCGAACCAGGGACCTTTAGATCTTCTGTCTAACACTCTCCCAACTGAGCTATTTCGGCACACGCGAGAAGAGTGAAAGCGGGATTTACCATTTCTTGCGTTTCGGTAAAGCCGCTTTATTAGAGCTGTTGCACATTATTTCATGTCTCTCACGCTGTTGCGGTTCTTTCGCAACGCCTACGGCCGCGATGCATTCTGAATCAGCATTTCTTAATCAAGCATGTGTGTTCACCTGCGTAACCGTTTCACTCGTTAGATTTATAGCAAAATTCTTGTGTACCGAAAGATTTAACAAAAAAAGCGCATAGGACGCCGAAACCCGGGATCGAACCAGGGACCTTCAGATCTTCAGTCTAACGCTCTCCCAACTGAGCTATTTCGGCAGACGGGAGAAGAGTGAAAGGGGGATTTAACAGTTTTTGCGTTTCGGTAAAGCTGCTTTGATAGAGCTGTTGCACATTATTTCATGTCTCTCACGCTGTTGCGGTTTTTCGCAACGCCTGCTACCGCGATGCATTCTGAATCAGCATTTCTTAATCAAGCATGTATGTTCACCTGCGTAACTGTTTAACTCCTTAGAATTATTGCAAAATTCCTGTGTACCGACAGATATAACAAAAAAAGAGCATAGGATGCCGAAACCCGGGATCGAACCAGGGACCTTTAGATCTTCAGTCTAACGCTCTCCCAACTGAGCTATTTCGGCACTTTTTTTTTTCTTTATTGCCTGTTTTCGGCTCACGTAAACAATACACATATTAACTGATACACAACACAATCCAAAACATTGTAAAAACCGTGGCTCAAAGATGTGGCCACGCATCTGTTAAAATGTTTTTATCGTCGATAGTAATTCGACGCGCGGCAACCATTCTGGGGGGAATTCCTCCAACTTTTGTTCATCCACAAAATTTCTTAAATACTCTTTGAAATGCACGAGCTATTTCGGCACACGGGAGAAGAGTGAAAGGGGGATTTAACAGTTCTTGCGTTTCGGTAAAGCTGCTTTATTAGAGCTGTTGCACATTATTTCATGTCTCTCACGCTGTTGCGATTTTTCGCAACGCCTGCTACCGCGATGCATTCTGAATCAGCATTTCTTAATCAAGCATGTGTGTTCACCTGCGTAACCGTTTAACTCCTTGAAATTATTGCAAAATTCCTGTGTACCGACAGATATAACAAAAAAAGAGCATAGGATGCCGAAACCCGGGATCGAACCAGGGACCTTTAGATCTTCTGTCTAACACTCTCCCAACTGAGCTATTTCGGCACACGCGAGAAGAGTGAAAGCGGGATTTACCATTTCTTGCGTTTCGGTAAAGCCGCTTTATTAGAGCTGTTGCACATTATTTCATGTCTCTCACGCTGTTGCGGTTCTTTCGCAACGCCTACTGCCGCGATGCATTCTGAATCAGCATTTCTTAATCAAGCATGTGTGTTCACCTGCGTAACCGTTTCACTCGTTAGATTTATAGCAAAATTCCTGTGTACCAACAGATTTAACAAAAAAAGAACATAGGATGCCGAAACCCGGGATCGAACCAGGGACCTTTTGGTCTTCAGTCTAACGCTCTCCCAACTAAGCTAATTCGGCACACGGGAGAAGAGAGAAAACGGGATTTAACAGTTCTTGCGTTTCGGTAAAGCCGCTTTATTAGAGCTGTTGCACATTATTTCATGTCTCACGCTGTTGCGGTTCTTTCGCAACGCCTACTGCCGCGATGCATTCGGAATCAGCATTTCTTAATCAACCATGTGTGTTCACCTGCGTAACCGTTCCACTCGTTACATTTATAGCAAAATTCGTGTGTACCGAAAGATTTAACAAAAAAAGCGCATAGGACGCCGAAACCCGGGACCAAAACAGGGACCTTTAGATCTTCAGCCCAACGCTCTCCCAACTGAGCTATTTCGGCACACGGGAGAAGAGTGAAAGCGGGATTTAACAGTTCTTGCGTTCCGGTAAAGCCACTTTATTAGAGCTCTTGCACATTATTTCATGTCTCTCACGCTGTTGCGGTTCTTTCGCAACGCCTACTGCCGCGATGCATTCTGAATCAGCATTTCTTAATCAAGCATGTGTGTTCACCTGCGTAATTGATTAACTCCTTAGAATTATTGCAAAATTCCTGTGTACCGACATATTTAACAAAAAAAGAGCATAGGATGCCGAAACCCGGGATCGAACCAGGGACCTTTAGATCTTCAGCCCAACGCTCTCCCAACTGAGCTATTTCGGCACACGGGAGAAGAGTGAAAGCGGGATTTAACAGTTCTTGCGTTCCGGTAAAGCCGCTTTATTAGAGCTCTTGCACATTATTTCATGTCTCTCACGCTTTTGCGGTTCTTTCGCAACGCCTACTGCCGCGATGCATTCTGAATCAGCATTTCTTAATCAAGCATGTGTGTTCACCTGCGTAATTGATTAACTCCTTAGAATTATTGCAAAATTCCTGTGTACCGACATATTTAACAAAAAAAGCGCATAGGACGCCGAAACCCGGGACCAAAACAGGGACCTTTAGATCTTCAGCCCAACGCTCTCCCAACTGAGCTATTTCGGCACACGGGAGAAGAGTGAAAGCGGGATTTAACAGTTCTTGCGTTCCGGTAAAGCCGCTTTATTAGAGCTGTTGCACATTATTTCATGTCTCTCACGCTGTTGCGGTTCTTTCGCAACGCCTACTGCCGCGATGCATTCTGAATCAGCATTTCTTAATCAAGCATGTGTGTTCACCTGCGTAATTGTTTAACTCCTTAGAATTATTGCAAAATTCCTGTGTACCGACAGATTTAACAAAAAAGCGCATAGGACGCCGAAACCCAGGATCCAACCAGGGACCTTTAGATCTTCAGTCTAACGCTCTCCCAGCTGAGCTATTTCGGCACACGGGAGAAGAGTGAAAGCGGGATTTAACAGTTCTTGCGTTTCGGTAAAGCCGCTTTATTAGAACTGTTGCACATTATTTCATATCTCTCACGCTGTTGCAGTTCTTTCGCAACGCCTACTGCTGCGATGAATTCTGAATCAGCATTTCTTAATCAAGCATGTGTGTTCACCTGCGTAATTGTTTAAATCCTTAGAATTATTGCAAAATTCCTGTGTACCGACACACTTACCACAAAAAGAGCATAGGATGCCGAAACCCGGGATCGAACCAGGGACCTTTAGACCTTCAGTCTAACGCTCTCCCAACTGAGCTATTTCGGCACACGGGAGAAGAATGAAAGCGGGATTTAACAGTTCTTGCGTGTCGGTAAAGCCGCTTTATTAGAGCTGTTGCACATTATTTTATGTCTCTCACGCTGTTGCGGTTCTTTCGCAACGCCTACTGCCGCGATGCATTCTAAATCATCATTTCTTAATCAAGCATGTGTGTTCAACTGCGTAACCGTTTCTCTTCCTTAAAATTATTGTAAAATTCCTGTGTACCGACAGATTTAACAAAAAAGAGCATAGGATGCCGAAACCTGGGATCGAACCAGGGACCTTTAGATCTTCAGTCTAACGCTCTCCCAACTGAGCCATTTCGGCACACGGGAGAAGAATGAAAACGGGATTTAACAGTTCTTTCGTTACGGTAAAGCCGCTTTATTAGAGCTGTTTCACATTATTTCATGTCTCTCACGCTGTTGCGGTTCTTTCGCAACGCCTACGGCCGCGATGCATTCTGAATCAGCATTTCTTAATCAAGCATGTGTGTTCACCTGCGTAACCGTTTCACTCGTTAGATTTATAGCAAAATTCTTGTGTACCGAAAGATTTAACAAAAAAAGCGCATAGGACGCCGAAACCCGGGACCAAAACAGGGACCTTTAGATCTTCAGCCCAACGCTCTCCCAACTGAGCTATTTCGGCACACGGGAGAAGAGTGAAAGCGGGATTTAACAGTTCTTGCGTTCCGGTAAAGCCACTTTATTAGAGCTCTTGCACATTATTTCATGTCTCTCACGCTGTTGCGGTTCTTTCGCAACGCCTACTGCCGCGATGCATTCTGAATCAGCATTTCTTAATCAAGCATGTGTGTTCACCTGCGTAATTGATTAACTCCTTAGAATTATTGCAAAATTCCTGTGTACCGACATATTTAACAAAAAAAGAGCATAGGATGCCGAAACCCGGGATCGAACCAGGGACCTTTAGATCTTCAGCCCAACGCTCTCCCAACTGAGCTATTTCGGCACACGGGAGAAGAGTGAAAGCGGGATTTAACAGTTCTTGCGTTCCGGTAAAGCCGCTTTATTAGAGCTCTTGCACATTATTTCATGTCTCTCACGCTGTTGCGATTCTTTCGCAACGCCTACTGCCGCGATGCATTCTGAATCAGATTCTTAATCAAGCATGTGTGTTCACCTGCGTAATTGATTAACTCCTTAGAATTATTGCAAAATTCCTGTGTACCGACATATTTAACAAAAAAAGGACATAGGATGCCGAAACCCGGGATCGAACTAGGGACCTCTTGATCTTCAGTCTAACGCTCTCCCAACTGAGCTATTTCGGCACACGGGAGAAGAGTGAAAGCGGGATTTAACAGTTCTTGCGTTTCGGTAAAGCCGCTTTATTAGAGCTCTTGCACATTATTTCAAGTCTCTCACGCTGTTGCGGTTCTTTCGCAACGCCTACTGCCGCGATGCATTCTGAATCGTCATTTCATACTCAAGCATGTGTGTTCCCCTGCGTAATTGTTTAACTCCTTAGAAATATTGCAAAATTCCTGTGTACCATAATTTAACAAAAAAGCGCATAGGACGCCGAAACCCGGGATCGAACCAGGGACCTTTAGATCTTCAGTCTAACGCTTTCCCAACTGAGCTATTTCGGCACTTTTGTTTTTCTTTATTGCCTGTTTTCGGCTCACGTTAACAATACACATATTAACTGATAATTACACAACACAATCCAAAACAATGTAAAAACCGTGGCTCAAACGATGTGGCCACGCATCTGTTAAAATGTTTTTATCGTCGATAGGAATTCGACGCGCGGCAACCATTCTGGGGGGAATTCCTGCAACTTTTGTTCATCCACAAAATTTCTTATATACTCTTTGAAGTACTGGGTGGGTGCTCGTGCATCTACATCAAAGTGCATGGCTGCCATCCTGGATTTCCAAATGCTATGAAGAGCCATAAGCATTATCATATCATATGGGGTACCATCGTCACTTTGTATTTGCAAATAGCGGATGCCATGTGCATCAATGGGGAAATCTTTTTTGATCGTGCGCTGGAGCACGTCCCAAAGAAAGATAGCATCCCAGCAGTCAATGAATACATGCTCAATTGTCTCCTCCTTTCTGCATATTATGCAATGCGTGCCCCAAGGAACGTAGAACCCCTTTGCAGCCATTCAGGTTTTGACGGTCAGCGTACCGGTATGTAATTTAAAAAAGAAATTCTTAGCACCTGGCGATATTTTCATCGCCTTGACGCACTTTAGTACAGTGTGGCCATGGCATACATTTTAAAGGGACCGATACAAAGGCACTGGTAAAAACACATCACATACGTCCTTGTACAACTTTCTTCGTCGGACTTGACTCAAGTATTCAAGTGAAAACCGCACTGACAGAAACCTACAAGAAAGTACAACTTCGCGGAGAAAGCCATAAACACCACCAGGTATGCTGCAGGTTGATACAACCATGTTAGGCAAGTGTTGGCCCAGGCGAAGTTGACAGACAGTGCGAAGGAATGGGTTGTCGACGTCTCTAAAGAAACAAAATCGATTAACTACCTGTCTTAAAAACAAATGCGACAAGCCGAGTCCTCCATTTCGCACTCGAAGAAATAAATTGGTCCGACTCGATCTTTCCCAAGACGATTCCCACACAAAGACAGCGAACACACGGTGAAATTTTTGAATGTTTACCCTTGAACAATGTAAGACTTGTAAGATATACCAAATTTTACTCACTAAGAATATGTTGCAAATTGTGGCTTTAGAAAACATAGACCAATTCCAGCCATTCCACTTGTTCACTCTTTCCCGCAGGTTATCCACTTGGCTCCTCCAGTACGAGTCGCTGTCTTTGTAGCATTCGAGGGGGGCACCCAAGTATTTCACCGGTGTCGTAACAAACCTTATGCTGGCAAAACTGCCTGGGGTTTCTGCCCAGTCACCGTGCCAAAATCCAAGGCATTTTCCCCAGTTTACAGCGCTGCCACTTGCAGCACAGAAGTTAGTAACGCATTTGACAGCATCTGCTATGCTGTCAGAGTCCGCGCAAAAAATGGCAATATCGTCCGCATAAGCCAACAGCCGGACTTCAACCTCGTGCAGCTTAAACCCACGGACACAGTCATTCTCTATGACACTCAAACAAAAGGACTCTATGTACAAACAAAACAATAGTGGTGAGAGAGGACAACCCTGACGGACCGAACGCTTGACTGGGATGCGCTTCCCCACCACCTTGTTAACGATTAGCCGCGTTGAGCAGTCTCGGTACGCCATGACAACCACCTCTGATTATTTTCCCTAAATTCACATAATCTAGGATGCACAGCAGAATTTCATGAGGCACCCTGTCAAAAGCCTTCTCGAGGTCGATTTGCAGCATTGCGACTCGCGCACCAATAGCGTCGCAACATTCGAGGATGCTCCGGGCTGCGTGTATATTCGTGAGGATAGTTCGACCTTTAATGCCGCACGTCTTATGCGGCCCCACGAGCTCCGTAATGACTGTTTGCAACCTTTTAGTTAGGATTTTCATGAATATCTTGTAATCTCCATTAGTGAGGCAGATTGGGCGGTAAGAATTTACTTTGCGCAGTGCAACGGGGTCTTCTGATTTTGGTATAAGAACAGTGTGAGATGATGAAAAGGACGGGGGTAATGTTTTCAGCTCGAATGCCTCATTATAAACGTCAGCTAAGACTGGTGTTATTTCAAACTTGAAACACTTATAAAAGGCGGAAGTCAGACCATCAGGGCCAGGCGATTTCCCGGGATGCATACTTTCAATAGCACTGTTAACTTCCTCTTCCGAAATGGGTTCCTCCAGTATTTCTTTTGTATTATTGTCAAGCTTTGGCATCAGCGGTAAAAAATCTTTTTTAAAACGATCGACATCAACTGAGATGGCGGCGAATAAACCATTGAAGTGCTCAAAGAAAGCACGCTCGATAACATCTGCGACATCGCTGACTTCACCCTCGTGTTCAATTTCTGTTATCTGATAACGACGCGCATGCCACTTTTCTGAGCCCAACGCCCTTTTTGACGGTGCTTCTGCCGTTATCAGTCGCTCGGCTCTTGCCCGAACCATAGCACCGCGGTATCTTTCGACATCGAACCGCTCAATTTTACTTTTCAACGCGCGAATATCTTCAAGAAACATGCCGGGCATTCTACATTCTTCGAGGAGCAATTTTTCCAGGCTTCTGCGCATTAGCTTTTCTTCTGCTCCTTTTTCTCTGCTTATAGCGCTCGAGCGTTCCAAAGCCTTCAATTTAACGACCTGCTTGAAGTTCTCCCATTTTTCTCTAAACGTCTTTTTACTGCGAACTTTCATTTTTTCGACTTCCGTCATTACTTCCTCCATAAATTTTTCATCACTCAGCAGATTCGAATTCAATTTCCATAGTTGCCACTCGAAGGCCCTTTTCGTTTCGTTCGTGCTAGCTACTACAAAGCTAACCAAGCAGTGGTCACTAAATGAAACGGCGTTAACACGGTATGCCTTGCAAAGCGGTACCAATTCTACACTCACGTACGCCCTATCTAGTCGGGCATGGCTGGCTGCCTGAAAGTGAGTACTGCATAGTCCGGCCACCACCGAGACATTCAGCCACATCCTCCAAACCATGTTCTCTTACTATATCGCTTAAGACAGCCGTACTTGCATCCCTGTAATGTCGTTCGCTAGTTTTGTCTTTGGCTGAAAGAACGCAGTTGAAATCGCCAATAATGATTAGGAGCCTATTACATTTGGTATACTGCTTTAGTTGTTCGAAAAATATGCGTCTTTCGTCAGTGACAGTCGGTGCGTACAAGCATATTACGCGCCATTCCAATCCCGAAAACAAAAGATCGCAAACAATGAGCCGACCAGACGGACATGACGTTGAGGCTTCTACTTTAGCACCCAGACTCTGTCTGACAAACAAAACGCAACCAGAAGAAGTCCCTATGGCATGGCTAACTATAACAGAATACCGCGGCAAGAATTGGCGCAACATGCCCCCAGTTTCATCGTCGCCATGGACTTTAGTCACTTGGACTGCCAGTATGTCAAGGTCGAGGTCACTTACTAGCCGATAAAGCTGACATTGTTTTCTCCGTGAGGCCAGGCCACGCACATTTAAAGTGGCCACACGGATTGAATTTTCCATTTGCACCATTGTAAGGCTACGAAAAACCCAGGGGCATGGCGCTTACCTTACAACTGCAATTCCTTCCTGAACGTCTTGTCCCAGTACAGTCCTTAAGTTGGCGAAGGCAGCGTTTCCGCCGTCTTGCGCTCCGACGAAATGTTTGGCCGTGGCCGGATGATAGGCCGCCGAGCGGGAGTCGTTTTGGCGGGTGGTTCGTCCGGCGAGACAGCAGTGGTGCCCTTGTCTTTTTTCCCTTCGTCACGGGGACGCTTTCCCGTCACAGTGCCACTGTCGCTTTCAATCCCAGTCATCGGTTCAGCCTCGGAGGGGGTCTCCTCTGCTGAGCCAAGACACGTGTCGCCGGTGCTGCTTGCATCCACCTTTTCACTGCTTTCTCCTACGCCTTCGTATGGAAGCCCGGCATCGGGCTTACCTGCAGCTTCACCCACGCCCTCTTCTTCATGGCATGACGACCCATCTTCCACAGCAGAGTTTGGGTTAACTCCTGCTGTTTCTTTCGAGTCTGCCTCATCCATGAGGTGCTCCAGTGCGTCACTTTCCTGCGCTGGTCCGGTCACACTGGCATATGTCTTCGCGCAGTCGTCGTCTTCGTGGCCGAAGCGGCGACAACGACTGCAGCGGGGTTCTCGGCAGTCGCGACGTATGTGACCGGTACTCTTGCACCGTAGGCACAACGGTGCACGGCCCGGAACGACAACGAGAGTCAGCTCTCCGGCAATCTTGAGCTGGTGCGGAATGTCATCCACCTTGACGTCGGAGTGCAGCTTTAGTCCCACAGACTGCGTCGTTGAGCCCTTTTCTGTGATGCCCGGTGCTCGCCACTTCTCCCGTTTCACTTCGAACACTTTCCCATAGGGAGTCAAGGCAACACGCACGTCTTCGTCGGTCACGCCATGCAGCAACCAGTGAAGCTTCAAGCGAACCTCGCGGTTATTTGGGTCAATGAGCAAACATGGGCGATCCTTTACCTTCACATCGATGGCGGAGAGCAACTTCCGAGCAGCTTCAGCACTCGTCAGGGTCACAGCCCATACGTGGTTCATTTGATACGCCCCCAACGCCAAAACGTCGTCGAGCGCACCAAGCTTGGCCAAAGTGTCCCGGTAATCTTCGACGCGGTAAGGCCGGGCTCTCGGATCACCATGCATGAAAACGGTATTCGCAGCGATGCGTCCGGAAGGCAGATTGGGCAGAATCACCTGATAATCGTCGGCGCTAGGCGCAAAAACCCTGTTACCGCGGCCAGGTCGGGCCGCTGATACCGCTCCGTCGGAGCCGAACATTCCGCCACCGTATAGCTCGAAAGCCGGCAGTGGAATCCAAAGTTATTTCAGCACACGGGAGAAGAGTGAAAGCGGCACTTAACATATCTTGCGTTTCGGTGAAGCCGCTTTAATAGAGCTGTTGCACATTATTTCATATCTCTCACGCTGTTGCAGTTCTTTCACAACGCCTACTGCCGCGATGCATTCTGAATTAGCATTTCTTAATCAAGCATGTGTGTTCACCTGCGTAATTGTTCACTCCTTAGAATTATTGCAAAATTCCTGTGTACCGACACATTTAACAAAAGAAGAGCATAGGACGCAGAAACCCGGGATCGAACCAGGGACCTTTAGATCTTCAGTCTAACGCTCTCCCAACTGAGCTGTTTCGGCACACGGGAGAAGAGTGAAAACGGGATTTAACAGTTCCTGCGTTTCGGTAAAGCCGCTTTATTAGAGCTGTTGCAAATTATTTCATGTCTCTCACGCGGTTGCGGTTCTTTCGCAACACCTACTGCCGCGATGCATTATGAATCAGCATTTCTTAATCAAGCATGTGTGTTCACCTGCGTAATTGTTTAACTCCTTAGAATTATTGCGAAATTCCTATGTACCGACAGATTTAACAAAAAAGCCATAGGACGCCGAAACCGGGGATCGAACCAGAACCTTTAGATCTTCAGTCTAACGCTCTCCCAACTGAGCTATTTCGGCACACGGGAGAAGAGTGAAAGCGGGATTTAACAGTTCTTGCGTTTCGGTAAAGCCGCTTTATTAGAGATATTGCACATAATTTCATGTCTCTCACGCTGTTGCGGTTCTTTCGCAACGCCTACTACCACGATGCAGTCTGAATCAACATTTCTTAATCAAGCATGTGTGTTCACCTGCGTAATTGTTTAACTCCTTAGAATTATTGCAAAATTCCTGTGTACCGACAGATTTAACAAAAAAAGCGCATAGGACGCCGAAACCTGGGATCGAACCAGGGACCTTTAGATCTTCAGTCTAACGCTCTCCCAACAGCTATTTCGGCACACGGGAGAAGAGTGAAAACGGGATTTAACAGTTCTTTCGTTACGGTAAAGCCGCTTTATTAGAGCTGTTTCACATTATTTCATGTCTCTCACGCGGTTGCGGTTCTTTCGCAACGCCTACTGCCGCGATGCATTCTGAATCAGCATTTCTTAATCAAGCATGTGTGTTTACCTGCGTAATTGTTTAACACCTTAGAATTATTGCAAAATTCCTGTGTACCGACACACTTACCAAAAAAAGAGCATAGGATGCCGAAACCCGGGATCGAACCAGGGACCTTTAGATCTTCAGTCTAACGCTCTCCCAACTGAGCCATTTCGACACACGGGAGAAGAGTGAAAACGGGATTTAACAGTTCTTTCGTTACGGTAAAGCCGCTTTATTAGAGCTGTTTCACATTATTTCATGTCACTCACGCGGTTGCGGTTCTTTCGCAACGCTTACTGCCGCGATGCATTCTGAATCAGCATTTCTTAATCAAGCATGTGTGTTCACCTGCGTAACCGTTTCACTCGTTAGATTTATAGCAAAATTCCTGTGTACCAACAGATTTAACAAAAAAAGAACATAGGATGCCGAAACCCGGGATCGAACCAGAGACCTTTTGGTCTTCAGTCTAACGCTCTCCCAACTAAGCTAATTCGGCACACGGGAGAAGAGAGAAAACGGGATTTAACAGTTCTTGCGTTTCGGTAAAGCCGCTTTATTAGAGCTGTTGCACATTATTTCATGTCTCTCACGCTGTTGCGGTTCTTTCGCAACGCCTACTGCCGCGATGCATTCTGAATCAGCATTTCTTAATCAAGCATGTGTGTTCACCTGGGTAACCGTTCCACTCGTTACATTTATAGCAAAATTCGTGTGTACCGAAAGATTTAACAAAAAAAGCGCATAGGACGCCGAAACCCGGGACCAAAACAGGGACCTTTAGATCTTCAGTCTAACGCTCTCCCAACTGAGCTATTTCGGCACACGGGAGAAGAGTGAAAGCGGGATTTAACAGTTCTTGCGTTTCGGTAAAGCCGCTTTATTAGAGCTCTTGCACATTATTTCAAGTCTTTCACGCTGTTGCGGTTCTTTCGCAACGCCTACTGCCGCGATGCATTCTGAATCGTCATTTCATACTCAAGCATGTGTGTTCCCCTGCGTAACCGTTTCACTCGTTAGAATTATAGCAAAAATCCTGTGTACCGACAGATTTAACAAAAAAGGCGCATAAGACGCCGAAACCCGGGATCGAACCAGGGACCTTCAGATCTTCAGCCCAACGCTCTCCCATGTGAGCTATTTCGGCACACGGGAGAAGAGTGAAAGCGGGATTTAACAGTTCTTGCGTTCCGGTAAAGCCGCTTTATTAGAGCTGTTGCACATTATTTCATGTCTCTCACGCTGTTGCGGTTCTTTCGCAACGCCTACTGCCGCGATGCATTCTGAATCAGCATTTCTTAATCAAGCATGTGTGTTCACCTGCGTAATTGTTTAACTCCTTAGAATTATTGCAAAATTCCTGTGTACCGACAGATTTAACAAAAAAGCGCATAGGACGCCGAAACCCAGGATCCAACCAGGGACCTTTAGATCTTCAGTCTAACGCTCTCCCAGCTGAGCTATTTCGGCACACGGGAGAAGAGTGAAAGCGGGATTTAACAGTTCTTGCGTTTCGGTAAAGCCGCTTTATTAGAACTGTTGCACATTATTTCATATCTCTCACGCTGTTGCAGTTCTTTCGCAACGCCTACTGCTGCGATGAATTCTGAATCAGCATTTCTTAATCAAGCATGTGTGTTCACCTGCGTAATTGTTTAAATCCTTAGAATTATTTCAAAATTCCTGTGTACCGACACACTTACCAAAAAAAGAGCATAGGATGCCGAAACCCGGGATCGAACCAGGGACCTTTAGACCTTCAGTCTAACGCTCTCCCAACTGAGCTATTTCGGCACACGGGAGAAGAATGAAAGCGGGATTTAACAGTTCTTGCGTGTCGGTAAAGCCGCTATATTAGAGCTGTTGCACATTATTTTATGTCTCTCACGCTTTTGCGGTTCTTTCGCAACGCCTACTGCCGCGATGCATTCTGAATCAGCATTTCTTAATCAACCATGTGTGTTCACCTGCGTAACCGTTCCACTCGTTACATTTATAGCAAAATTCGTGTGTACCGAAAGATTTAACAAAAAAAGCGCATAGGACGCCGAAACCCGGGACCAAAACAGGGACCTTTAGATCTTCAGCCCAACGCTCTCCCAACTGAGCTATTTCGGCACACGGGAGAAGAGTGAAAGCGGGATTTAACAGTTCTTGCGTTCCGGTAAAGCCACTTTATTAGAGCTCTTGCACATTATTTCATGTCTCTCACGCTGTTGCGGTTCTTTCGCAACGCCTACTGCCGCGATGCATTCTGAATCAGCATTTCTTAATCAAGCATGTGTGTTCACCTGCGTAATTGATTAACTCCTTAGAATTATTGCAAAATTCCTGTGTACCGACACACTTACCAAAAAAAGAGCATAGGATGCCGAAACCCGGGATCGAACCAGGGACCTTTAGACCTTCAGTCTAACGCTCTCCCAACTGAGCTATTTCGGCACACGGGAGAAGAATGAAAGCGGGATTTAACAGTTCTTGCGTGTCGGTAAAGCCGCTTTATTAGAGCTGTTGCACATTATTTTATGTCTCTCACGCTTTTGCGGTTCTTTCGCAACGCCTACTGCCGCGATGCATTCTAAATCATCATTTCTTAATCAAGCATGTGTGTTCAACTGCGTAACCGTTTCTCTTCCTTAAAATTATTGTAAAATTCCTGTGTACCGACAGATTTAACAAAAAAGAGCATAGGATGCCGAAACCTGGGATCGAACCAGGGACCTTTAGATCTTCAGTCTAACGCTCTCCCAACTGAGCCATTTCGGCACACGGGAGAAGAATGAAAACGGGATTTAACAGTTCTTTCGTTACGGTAAAGCCGCTTTATTAGAGCTGTTTCACATTATTTCATGTCTCTCACGCGGTTGCGGTTCTTTCGCAACGCCTACTGCCGCGATGCATTCTGAATCAGCATTTCTTAATCAAGCATGTGTGTTTACCTGCGTAATTGTTTAACTCCTTAGAATTATTGCAAAATTCCTGTGTACTGACATATTTAACAAAAAAAGCGCATAGGACGCCGAAACCCGGGTTCGAACCAGGGACCTTTAGATCGTCAGCCCAACGCTCTCCCAACTGAGCTATTTCGGCACACGGGAAAAGAGTGAAAGCGGGATTTAACAGCTCTTGCGTTTCGGTAAAGCCGCTTTATTAGAGCTGTTGCACATTATTTCCTGTCTCTCACGCTGGTGCGGTTCTTTCGCAACGCCTACTGCCACGATGCATTCTGAATCAGCATTTCTTAATCAAGCATGTGTGTTCACCTGCGTAACCGTTTATCTCCTTAGAATTATTGCAAAATTCCTGTGTACCGACAGATATAACAAAAAAAGAGCATAGGATGCCGAAACCCGGGATCGAACCAGGGACCTTTAGATCTTCTGTCTAACACTCTCCCAACTGAGCTATTTCGGCACACGCGAGAAGAGTGAAAGCGGGATTTACCATTTCTTGCGTTTCGGTAAAGCCGCTTTATTAGAGCTGTTGCACATTATTTCATGTCTCTCACGCTGTTGCGGTTCTTTCGCAACGCCTACGGCCGCGATGCATTCTGAATCAGCATTTCTTAATCAAGCATGTGTGTTCACCTGCGTAACCGTTTCACTCGTTAGATTTATAGCAAAATTCTTGTGTACCGAAAGATTTAACAAAAAAAGCGCATAGGACGCCGAAACCCGGGATCGAACCAGGGACCTTCAGATCTTCAGTCTAACGCTCTCCCAACTGAGCTATTTCGGCAGACGGGAGAAGAGTGAAAGGGGGATTTAACAGTTTTTGCGTTTCGGTAAAGCTGCTTTGATAGAGCTGTTGCACATTATTTCATGTCTCTCACGCTGTTGCGGTTTTTCGCAACGCCTGCTACCGCGATGCATTCTGAATCAGCATTTCTTAATCAAGCATGTATGTTCACCTGCGTAACTGTTTAACTCCTTAGAATTATTGCAAAATTCCTGTGTACCGACAGATATAACAAAAAAAGAGCATAGGATGCCGAAACCCGGGATCGAACCAGGGACCTTTAGATCTTCAGTCTAACGCTCTCCCAACTGAGCTATTTCGGCACTTTTTTTTTTCTTTATTGCCTGTTTTCGGCTCACGTAAACAATACACATATTAACTGATACACAACACAATCCAAAACATTGTAAAAACCGTGGCTCAAAGATGTGGCCACGCATCTGTTAAAATGTTTTTATCGTCGATAGTAATTCGACGCGCGGCAACCATTCTGGGGGGAATTCCTCCAACTTTTGTTCATCCACAAAATTTCTTAAATACTCTTTGAAATGCACGAGCTATTTCGGCACACGGGAGAAGAGTGAAAGGGGGATTTAACAGTTCTTGCGTTTCGGTAAAGCTGCTTTATTAGAGCTGTTGCACATTATTTCATGTCTCTCACGCTGTTGCGATTTTTCGCAACGCCTGCTACCGCGATGCATTCTGAATCAGCATTTCTTAATCAAGCATGTGTGTTCACCTGCGTAACCGTTTAACTCCTTGAAATTATTGCAAAATTCCTGTGTACCGACAGATATAACAAAAAAAGAGCATAGGATGCCGAAACCCGGGATCGAACCAGGGACCTTTAGATCTTCTGTCTAACACTCTCCCAACTGAGCTATTTCGGCACACGCGAGAAGAGTGAAAGCGGGATTTACCATTTCTTGCGTTTCGGTAAAGCCGCTTTATTAGAGCTGTTGCACATTATTTCATGTCTCTCACGCTGTTGCGGTTCTTTCGCAACGCCTACTGCCGCGATGCATTCTGAATCAGCATTTCTTAATCAAGCATGTGTGTTCACCTGCGTAACCGTTTCACTCGTTAGATTTATAGCAAAATTCCTGTGTACCAACAGATTTAACAAAAAAAGAACATAGGATGCCGAAACCCGGGATCGAACCAGGGACCTTTTGGTCTTCAGTCTAACGCTCTCCCAACTAAGCTAATTCGGCACACGGGAGAAGAGAGAAAACGGGATTTAACAGTTCTTGCGTTTCGGTAAAGCCGCTTTATTAGAGCTGTTGCACGATATTTCATGTCTCACGCTGTTGCGGTTCTTTCGCAACGCCTACTGCCGCGATGCATTCGGAATCAGCATTTCTTAATCAACCATGTGTGTTCACCTGCGTAACCGTTCCACTCGTTACATTTATAGCAAAATTCGTGTGTACCGAAAGATTTAACAAAAAAAGCGCATAGGACGCCGAAACCCGGGACCAAAACAGGGACCTTTAGATCTTCAGCCCAACGCTCTCCCAACTGAGCTATTTCGGCACACGGGAGAAGAGTGAAAGCGGGATTTAACAGTTCTTGCGTTCCGGTAAAGCCACTTTATTAGAGCTCTTGCACATTATTTCATGTCTCTCACGCTGTTGCGGTTCTTTCGCAACGCCTACTGCCGCGATGCATTCTGAATCAGCATTTCTTAATCAAGCATGTGTGTTCACCTGCGTAATTGATTAACTCCTTAGAATTATTGCAAAATTCCTGTGTACCGACATATTTAACAAAAAAAGAGCATAGGATGCCGAAACCCGGGATCGAACCAGGGACCTTTAGATCTTCAGCCCAACGCTCTCCCAACTGAGCTATTTCGGCACACGGGAGAAGAGTGAAAGCGGGATTTAACAGTTCTTGCGTTCCGGTAAAGCCGCTTTATTAGAGCTCTTGCACATTATTTCATGTCTCTCACGCTTTTGCGGTTCTTTCGCAACGCCTACTGCCGCGATGCATTCTGAATCAGCATTTCTTAATCAAGCATGTGTGTTCACCTGCGTAATTGATTAACTCCTTAGAATTATTGCAAAATTCCTGTGTACCGACATATTTAACAAAAAAAGCGCATAGGACGCCGAAACCCGGGACCAAAACAGGGACCTTTAGATCTTCAGCCCAACGCTCTCCCAACTGAGCTATTTCGGCACACGGGAGAAGAGTGAAAGCGGGATTTAACAGTTCTTGCGTTCCGGTAAAGCCGCTTTATTAGAGCTGTTGCACATTATTTCATGTCTCTCACGCTGTTGCGGTTCTTTCGCAACGCCTACTGCCGCGATGCATTCTGAATCAGCATTTCTTAATCAAGCATGTGTGTTCACCTGCGTAATTGTTTAACTCCTTAGAATTATTGCAAAATTCCTGTGTACCGACAGATTTAACAAAAAAGCGCATAGGACGCCGAAACCCAGGATCCAACCAGGGACCTTTAGATCTTCAGTCTAACGCTCTCCCAGCTGAGCTATTTCGGCACACGGGAGAAGAGTGAAAGCGGGATTTAACAGTTCTTGCGTTTCGGTAAAGCCGCTTTATTAGAACTGTTGCACATTATTTCATACCTCTCACGCTGTTGCAGTTCTTTCGCAACGCCTACTGCTGCGATGAATTCTGAATCAGCATTTCTTAATCAAGCATGTGTGTTCACCTGCGTAATTGTTTAAATCCTTAGAATTATTGCAAAATTCCTGTGTACCGACACACTTACCACAAAAAGAGCATAGGATGCCGAAACCCGGGATCGAACCAGGGACCTTTAGACCTTCAGTCTAACGCTCTCCCAACTGAGCTATTTCGGCACACGGGAGAAGAATGAAAGCGGGATTTAACAGTTCTTGCGTGTCGGTAAA
This sequence comes from Rhipicephalus microplus, assembly GCF_043290135.1. Taxonomy (NCBI): domain Eukaryota; kingdom Metazoa; phylum Arthropoda; class Arachnida; order Ixodida; family Ixodidae; genus Rhipicephalus; species Rhipicephalus microplus. Next base: position 465,871,028 of record NC_134710.1, read on the forward strand.
GCCGCTTTATTAGAGCTGTTGCACATTATTTTATGTCTCTCACGCTGTTGCGGTTCTTTCGCAACGCCTACTGCCGCGATGCATTCTAAATCATCATTTCTTAATCAAGCATGTGTGTTCAACTGCGTAACCGTTTCTCTTCCTTAAAATTATTGTAAAATTCCTGTGTACCGACAGATTTAACAAAAAAGAGCATAGGATGCCGAAACCTGGGATCGAACCAGGGACCTTTAGATCTTCAGTCTAACGCTCTCCCAACTGAGCCATTTCGGCACACGGGAGAAGAATGAAAACGGGATTTAACAGTTCTTTCGTTACGGTAAAGCCGCTTTATTAGAGCTGTTTCACATTATTTCATGTCTCTCACGCTGTTGCGGTTCTTTCGCAACGCCTACGGCCGCGATGCATTCTGAATCAGCATTTCTTAATCAAGCATGTGTGTTCACCTGCGTAACCGTTTCACTCGTTAGATTTATAGCAAAATTCTTGTGTACCGAAAGATTTAACAAAAAAAGCGCATAGGACGCCGAAACCCGGGACCAAAACAGGGACCTTTAGATCTTCAGCCCAACGCTCTCCCAACTGAGCTATTTCGGCACACGGGAGAAGAGTGAAAGCGGGATTTAACAGTTCTTGCGTTCCGGTAAAGCCACTTTATTAGAGCTCTTGCACATTATTTCATGTCTCTCACGCTGTTGCGGTTCTTTCGCAACGCCTACTGCCGCGATGCATTCTGAATCAGCATTTCTTAATCAAGCATGTGTGTTCACCTGCGTAATTGATTAACTCCTTAGAATTATTGCAAAATTCCTGTGTACCGACATATTTAACAAAAAAAGAGCATAGGATGCCGAAACCCGGGATCGAACCAGGGACCTTTAGATCTTCAGCCCAACGCTCTCCCAACTGAGCTATTTCGGCACACGGGAGAAGAGTGAAAGCGGGATTTAACAGTTCTTGCGTTCCGGTAAAGCCGCTTTATTAGAGCTCTTGCACATTATTTCATGTCTCTCACGCTGTTGCGATTCTTTCGCAACGCCTACTGCCGCGATGCATTCTGAATCAGATTCTTAATCAAGCATGTGTGTTCACCTGCGTAATTGATTAACTCCTTAGAATTATTGCAAAATTCCTGTGTACCGACATATTTAACAAAAAAAGGACATAGGATGCCGAAACCCGGGATCGAACTAGGGACCTCTTGATCTTCAGTCTAACGCTCTCCCAACTGAGCTATTTCGGCACACGGGAGAAGAGTGAAAGCGGGATTTAACAGTTCTTGCGTTTCGGTAAAGCCGCTTTATTAGAGCTCTTGCACATTATTTCAAGTCTCTCACGCTGTTGCGGTTCTTTCGCAACGCCTACTGCCGCGATGCATTCTGAATCGTCATTTCATACTCAAGCATGTGTGTTCCCCTGCGTAACCGTTTCACTCGTTAGATTTATAGCAAAAATCCTGTGTACCGACAGATTTAACAAAAAAGGCGCATAAGACGCCGAAACCCGGGATCGAACCAGGGACCTTTAGATCGTCAGCCCAACGCTCTCCCAACTGAGCTATTTCGGCACACGGGAAAAGAGTGAAAGCGGGATTTAACAGCTCTTGCGTTTCGGTAAAGCCGCTTTATTAGAGCTGTTGCACATTATTTCCTGTCTCTCACGCTGTTGCGGTTCTTTCGCAACGCCTACTGCCACGATGCATTCTGAATCAGCATTTCTTAATCAAGCATGTGTGTTCACCTGCGTAACCGTTTAACTCCTTGAAATTATTGCAAAATTCCTGTGTACCGACAGATATAACAAAAAAAGAGCATAGGATGCCGAAACCCGGGATCGAACCAGGGACCTTTAGATCTTCTGTCTAACACTCTCCCAACTGAGCTATTTCGGCACACGCGAGAAGAGTGAAAGCGGGATTTACCATTTCTTGCGTTTCGGTAAAGCCGCTTTATTAGAGCTGTTGCACATTATTTCATGTCTCTCACGCTGTTGCGGTTCTTTCGCAACGCCTACTGCCGCGATGCATTCTGAATCAGCATTTCTTAATCAAGCATGTGTGTTCACCTGCGTAACCGTTTCACTCGTTAGATTTATAGCAAAATTCCTGTGTACCAACAGATTTAACAAAAAAAGAACATAGGATGCCGAAACCCGGGATCGAACCAGGGACCTTTTGGTCTTCAGTCTAACGCTCTCCCAACTAAGCTAATTCGGCACACGGGAGAAGAGTGAAAACGGGATTTAACAGTTCTTGCGTTTCGGTAAAGCCGCTTTATTAGAGCTGTTGCACATTATTTCATGTCTCACGCTGTTGCGGTTCTTTCGCAACGCCTACTGCCGCGATGCATTCTGAATCAGCATTTCTTAATCAACCATGTGTGTTCACCTGCGTAACCGTTCCACTCGTTACATTTATAGCAAAATTCGTGTGTACCGTAAGATTTAACAAAAAAAGAACATAGGATGCCGAAACCCGGGACCAAAACAGGGACCTTTAGATCTTCAGCCCAACGCTCTCCCAACTGAGCTATTTCGGCACACGGGAGAAGAGTGAAAGCGGGATTTAACAGTTCTTGCGTTCCGGTAAAGCCGCTTTATTAGAGCTCTTGCACATTATTTCATGTCTCTCACGCTGTTGCGGTTCTTTCGCAACGCCTACTGCCGCGATGCATTCTGAATCAGCATTTCTTAATCAAGCATGTGTGTTCACCTGCGTAATTGATTAACTCCTTAGAATTATTGCAAAATTCCTGTGTACCGACATATTTAACAAAAAAAGAGCATAGGATGCCGAAACCCGGGATCGAACCAGGGACCTTTAGATCTTCAGCCCAACGCTCTCCCAACTGAGCTATTTCGGCACACGGGAGAAGAGTGAAAGCGGGATTTAACAGTTCTTGCGTTCCGGTAAAGCCGCTTTATTAGAGCTCTTGCACATTATTTCATGTCTCTCACGCTGTTGCGGTTCTTTCGCAACGCCTACTGCCGCGATGCATTCTGAATCAGCATTTCTTAATCAAGCATGTGTGTTCACCTGCGTAATTGATTAACTCCTTAGAATTATTGCAAAATTCCTGTGTACCGACAGATATAACAAAAAAAGAGCATAGGATGCCGAAACCCGGGATCGAACCAGGGACCTTTAGATCTTCAGTCTAACGCTCTCCCAACTGAGCTATTTCGACTTTTTTTTTCTTTGTTGCCTGCTTTGCAAACAGTACAAATCAGTATAAGAATACAGTGCAGTGTCACGTGTAAAAGTGCTGTCACATCTTCCAGCACATGGGGGTTAAAAAGGCAGACGCGTTATGCCCACCAACTTATCTAAACATGGCAACCACTCTGGCTTATCTTGTGCCTCGTATGCAGTCATCAAATACTGTACACTTTCTATGAAGTACTCTCGAGCGGGCCGGGGATTCACGTCTACGTTTCGCACTGCCATCCGTGTTCGCCACACACTGTGAAGAACCAGTACCATGAGCATATCGTAGGGCACACTTCCTACATTTATGACTGGCAAAAAACGGATGCCATACTGTGTAACTGGCAGGTCTTTTTTCAGGGTCCTTTGAAGGATGTCCCAGAGAAAGACTGCATCAGTACAGTCTAGAAAGATGTGGTCAACTGTCTCGAGGTTTCTGCAGATAATGCAATCAACTGACGGGACGAATATTCCTTTTTCTCGGAGCCATGGATTGGTAGGGAGTGTGCCGCTGTGAAGTTTGAAAAAGAATGTCTTCATTGATGGTCTAATTGGCATCTTCTTCACTCTTTTCAAGACGTCATCCCCGGGCCCATTAGGGTGCAATGTTCTATACAGAGGCTCTGGCAACATGGTTTCTACAAGGTCCTTGTACAGTCTCTTTCGCGAAACCCTAGAGAGATACTCCATCTAAAATCGCACTCTCAATATTTCCACAGCAGCAATCACTTCTTTCATGTACCCCTTAGGTCTTTTTGTCACCCCATTTACAGTGGTTACAATGAAATCAGGCAAAAAATGGGACAGCCGCACATGTATCAACGTTCTCAAAAAACGATCATCTTGATCTCGTAAAAAAACAAACCTAGATACTATCTGTCTCAGGAACAAGTGTACAAGACCAAGCCCCCACTTTTCACAGAACGGAACAGATTCGTTCGGCTTGTCCTTTCCCACGTGGACGCCCAGATAAACACTGCGATCACTCTGTGTAGCTTTTGTACAGCAACACGTGACATGAATAGCACTTGTAAAACATACCATACTCGTGAAATAAGAAATATGTTGCTCACTGTTGACCTCGTAAACATTGAGAAATCGCGCCCACCCCACGTTTTGGTCTTGTCTCTTAGTTGTTCTGTCTCTTGTTTCCAATATTCTGTTGTGTCTCTGTAGTGTTGGAGAGGTACCCCTAAGTACTTGTCAGGTATAACCTTCCATGTAATGCTTTCAAATATTGATGGTGTATTCTGCCAATTTCCGTGCCATATTCCAAGACATTTACTCCAGTTGACTCTACTATCAGTGCAATCACAGAAGAATTTCACATCGTTTAGTGCTTCTCTAATACTCTCCCGATCTTCGCAGAACACAGCAATATCGTCGGCATAACTAAGTATTTTGACCTCTGCAGACATCAAATGAAACCCCCGCACCTGATCATTCTGTATCACTTTCTGGCATAGAGGTTCTAAATAGATAGCAAAAAGCAGTGCTGATGCAGGGCATCCTTGTTTTACACTCGATAAGACTTGTATATTATCACTAAGCTGTTTGTTTATTACAATTTTTGTAGTGCATCCCGTGTACGCCATTCGAACCCCTTCCAACACCACAGACCCTATATTGACATAGTCAAGAATGCTGAAAAGTATGTCATGGTTCACGCGGTCAAATGCCTTTTCGAGATCGATTTGTAGCATAGCTACTTTACCGTCAAACTCATCGCAGCATTCTAACATATTTCGGGCTATATGAATGTTCGTCATAATTGTTCTGCCTTTTATGCCACAAGTCTGATGTGGTCCGACTATTTTTGTAATCACTGTTTGAATTCGCCTGGTCAAAACACCCATGAATATTTTGTAGTCAACATTCGCTAGGGTTATGGGTCTGTAGGATGTGACGGACAGCTGTTTCCTGGGATCTCCAGTTTTTGGGATTAACACGATGTGTGTTCTCCGAAAAGATATTGGTAACTCTTTCCTCTCGTATGCCTCATCTAACACATTCCACAAAGCTTCTGCCACAAGATTTTTAAATTTCTTATAGAATGCTACACCTAGTCCATCTGGACCGGGTGTTTTTCATTTTTTCAATGGTGATTGAGACCGTTTTTCATTTTTTCAATGGTGATTTCTATTTCTCTAACCGAGATGGGTGCTTATAATCGCGCTTTTACGTCATCCTCAAGCTTCGGCATAAGTGACAAGAATCGCCGACTATACGTACTCGTGTCCGCTCTGACGCCTTCCAACAGCTCTTGGAAATATTCCAAACACGCGTGCTCAATCTCGGTTTTATCTGTGGTGACTTCATTTTTGTGTTCTATCACCCTTATCTCGTTTCTTGTCGCGTAGCTCTTTTCATCTGTGACGGCACGTTTTGTGGGAACCTCGCCACACCATAATCTGTCTGCGCGTGCGCGTACCACCGCTCCTCTGTACCTTTCCGTATCTACGGCTTCTAATTCTTGTTTCACTCTTCTTATTTCTTTACTGCGCTCTCCTGGTTGCGCGCATTCTTGACATAGCAAAAAATCAAGCTCACATTACAGCTGTCTTTCTTTTTTCAGGTTAGTGCGTTTTATTGAAACTGATCTTCCGATTGCTTCTATTTTTACTTTTTCCTTGAAGCACTCCCATGTGTAAATTGAACTACTTGCGTTACCTTTCGCTACTTCTTTTAATTCCTTTTAAGCATTTTCTACAAACTTCTCATCCTCGAGTAGCTTTTCATTTAACTTCTAGAGTCCCCAATTGTATTTGGGTTTTTCTTTTTTATTATTGGTGAACATTACTAGATTATGGTCACTAAATGAAACATTCTTCACTGCGTAGCCCTGGCACATAGGAAGCAGGGACGTAGACACGTATGCTCTGTCAAGTCTAGCTTTGCTGTTGAGCTGGTAATGCGTATAGTGAGTACCCTGCGCCAGTACATATCCCACGTCATCCAAGTTCCGCTCACGCGTCATTGAATCCAATACCAAGGCGCTAGAGTCACGTACAAAGTTTTTACATGCCCTGTCTTCGGCATTACACACACAGTTGAAATCACCTAGACGTATAACTGCCTTCTCGCATGATAGATACGTATCAAGACTTTCGAAGAATATTTTCCTATCTTGTTGTCTATTTGGCGCATATACGCACACAACGCGCCAACTAATGCCGGAAAGAAGAAAATCACATGCAATTATTCGCCCTTCATTATCACTGTGTACACTTTTTTCGACAATGCCAATTGTGTTCCTTATAAAGAGAAGACATCCACCTGAAGTACCTACAGAATGACTCGCACATATATTGTACCTGGAGCGGAAGTTCAAAAATATGGTGTCCATCTGCTCTTCAGATTCAATTTTTGTTTCCTGCTTAGCGGCGATATCAACGTCATTTTCAAGAAACAAACGACGTAACTGATACTGTCGCCTCTTCTGAGCTATTTCGGCAGACGGGAGAAGAGTGACAGCGGGATTTAACAGTTCTTGCGTTTCGGTGAAACCACTTTATTTGATCAGTTGCACATCATTACATGTCTTTCACGCTGTTCCGGTTCTTTTGCAACGCCTACTGCCGCGATGCATTCTGAATCAGCATTCCTTAATCAAGCATGTGTGTTCACCTGCGTAACCGTTTCACTCGTTAGAATTATTGCAAAATACTGGTATACCGACAGATTTAACAAAAAAAAAGTGCTTTGGACGCCGAAAACCGGGATCGAACCAGGGACCTTTCGATCTTCAGTCTAACGCTCTCCCAACTGAGCTATTTCGGCACACGGAAGAAGAGTGAAAGCGGGATTTAACAGTTCTTGCGTTTCGGTAAAACCGCTTTATCAGAGCTGTTGCACATTATTACATACCGTTCACGCTGTTCCGGTTCTTTCGCAACGCCTACTGCCGCGATGAATTCTGAATCAGCATTTCTTAATCAAGCATGTGTGTTCACCTGCGTAACTGTTTCACTCATGAGAAATATTGCGAAATTCTGGTATACCGACAGATTTAATTGATTTGATATGTGGGGTTTAACGTCCCAAAACTACCATATGATTGTGAGAGACGCCGTAGTGGAGAGCTCCGGAAATTTCGACCACCTGGGGTTCTTTAACGTGCAGCCAAATCTTAGCACACAGGCCTTTAACATTTCCGCCTCCGTCGGAAATGCAGCCGCCGTGGCCGGGATTTGATCCCGCGACCTGCGGGTCAGCAGCCGAGTACTTTAGCCACTAAATCACCGTGGCGGGGCTACCAACAGATTTAACAAAGAAGTGCTTCGAATGCCGGAACCCGGGATCGAACCAGGGGCCTTTAGGTCTTCAGTCTAACGCTCTCCTAACTGAGATATTTGGGCTTTTTTTATTGCTTTTTTATAACTGCCAGCAAAAGGATTACACACAAAATATATACACTTAATAAAACACCAGCATCAGCTTGGCCTGTGCACGTGTTTTAAAAGGACTTCACAGAAGCCAATTGGTCGAATACAGGTAACCACTCGGGGGGTTCAGGCTGCGCTTTAAACAAGTCTCACGTATACAGCATACTCTCAACAAAATAGTCTCTTGCTGATTGAGCGTCCATACGATTATGTCGAACATCCATTCTTGTCTTCCAGACACTATGTTTGCAAATCAGCATTAACATATCACTCAGCACTTCCCCTGCAGCTGCACACGAAAGAAAACAAATTCCGAAAGTGTTTATAGGTAGATATTTTTTAGAGTCTGTTGTAGTATGTCCCACAAGAAAACAGCATCATGTCAATCAAGAAAGATACGTTTCTGGTTCCGCAGATTAGACAGTTGACGGACCATGGTACAAAAAGCTTTTTACTTTTTAGCCATGGCAGAACAGAGAGAGTGCCGCTATGCGATTGAAAAAAGAATGTTTTGACAGCGGGTCTGACCGGCATTCTCCTAACACGCTTTAACACGTCACGCTCAGAACCTAGCCTGTACGGAGCTCGATAGACAGGCACTGGTAAGAAGACATCAAGAAGGTCATGATACAATTTCTTTTTAGGCACGCCGGACAAGTATTCATTAAAAATCTTTCTTTGAGCAGGCGTGTAGCCTTAACTACTTCTCGCAAATAAGGACTAAGTGGTCCATCTTCGAAAGAAAAGGATGACACAACAAAATCAGATAAGGGGATCTGCAGTCTTACTTGGATCACTGCTCTCAATAAATTATCAGTCTGATCTCGAACAAACATAAATCTGCTCACCAACTTCTTGAAAAAAAATGTAAAAGCCCCAGACCACCATATTTTATCCTCTGAAATAAATTGCACCGGCTCGTGCGGTCCCACTGCGTTCCCCTTATAAAGGTCGCGAATACTCGGTGCATTTTTTCGGATTGAAGTACGGGTCATGCTAAACACCTGTAATACATAGAACACTTTTCCAACCAAAAATACATTCCACACGGACGCTCTGGCGAACATTGAAAAATCGCGTCCACCCCACTTATCAGTACAATTTTTAATGCGTTTATTTTCCTCAGACCAATACTCAGTAACATTGCGGTAATGATCCAAAGGCACGCCAAGGTACTTTCCTGGTATGATTTTCCAATTCATGTTTCAATAACCTTCAGGTGTGCTTTGCCACTGACCATGCCAAAAGCCCAGACATTTTGGCCAACTAATTGCACTACCCGTTGCTGCACAAAATTTCCTAGCTATTCGTACAACTTCTTGCACACTTTCTTTGTCACTGCAAAACACTGCAACGTCATCAGCATAAGCTAAAATTTTAATTTCACTGCTGAGAAACGTATACCCCCTTATACTTGGTGTTGCAAGCAATTGCAAACAAATTGGCTCTATGTAAAGCACAAAAAGGTGTGGTGACGAAGCACAACCGTGCTTCACGCTCGAGCGCATAGGAATTGGAGCACTTACTTCTTTGTCGATTAGCAAATTCGCCGTACAGTCGTGATATGCCATTTTAACACCTTCGGTAATGACAGTTCCTACATTCGCATGTTCCAGCAATAAAAACAAAACTTCATGTACAACTTTATCGAACTCTTTATGTAAATCTAGTTGAATTATAGCCACGTGGTCATGCTTTACGTCACAGTATTCTGAAATACTTCTAGCTACGTGTATGTTTGTGAATATGGTTCTGCCGTTAACACCACATGTCTGATGCGGTCCAAGAAGAGATGTGACAACGCTTTGAAGCCGTCTTGCTAGAACCTTCATGTATATTTTATAGTCGGTGTTGCTCAATCTGATAGGTCTGTAAGATTCCACTGAAAGTAGCTTTGCGGGGTCATCAGTTTTGTGGATTAATGCTACGTTTGCTGTCCTAAAAGAATGAGGTGTTTGCTTCTTCTCGTAGCATTCTTTGATAACTCGATGTAAAGCCAGTGCCATTTCAGTCTTGAAACATTTGTATATGGCAGCACCCAGTTCATATCCGGCCCTGGTGACTTGACGTTAATCAGGTTATCTATAGCTGCTTCAATTTCTGCCACAGTAATTTTTACTTCTAGTAGCTCCCGCTCAGAGTATTCCAATCTCGGCATAAGGGCCAGAAAGTTCTCTTTGTATCGTTCGGGGTTATTGTATTGCTGAGAAGTTCCATATAAAACTGAAAAAAAGGCATGGCTTATTTTTTCGTGGTCTCGGGTAATGTTATCGCGGTATCGAATTGCAGTTATCTCTTTGTTTGCTGCATGTTTCTTTTCTTCACTGAGCACTCGCTTAGTGGGCGTTTCACCCATCCACAGCCGTTCAGTACGTGCTGTTATCATTGCTCCGCGGTACTTTCCTTCGTCGATGACTTCTAGCTTTGCTTTCACCTCCTTTATTTCTTTCTTAAATTTTCCCGGTACTTCAATTTCTACGCTCAACATGTAGTCCAGTTTGCTTTGTAACTGCTTTTCTTCTTGCCTTTCCCGATTACGTAATACACAGGCTCTCTCTATCGGAACCATCTTTATATCACACTTAATTTGCTCCCACACAGCTATGAAGTTATTGGTCTCCAAACGAAGAGCATTTTAAAGGCATTCTTGAGTTTTTGTGACAAATATTTATCTTGAAGCAGTTTTTCATTAAATTTCCATAGGAGTAAATTAAACTTCACAGCCTTATGTTTTTTGCCAATGTTGACCTTAACCAGGCAATGATCGCTAAAGCTGAGATGTGGAGTTTCGTAAGATGAGCATAGTGCCACCAACTTTGCCAACAAATATATTCTGTCTAACCTCGCGTGCGAATGACCTTGCAAGTGCGTATACCGTACTTCACGCTCTCGCGTCATGACATAGCCGATATCTTCAAGCTCTCTCTCGTTCACTATTGTATTGAAGAGCTCAGCGCATCTATCGCGCATACTGATGCTCGTTGTTTTCTCTTCAGCTCTACAGACACAATTGAAATCTCCTAGAAACACAACATTTCCCTCTGTTTTCAAGAACCCTTCAACCGCTCTGAAAAAATTTTCCTTTTCGTGCGATCTGTTAAGTGCATAAACACACACAGCGCGCCAGGGGATTCCAGAAAAAATGAAATCGCACACAACCAGCCTACCATTATCGCAGGTAGCCACATATTCAACACCACGCACCTACTACATATGAAAATGACGCAGCCTCCTGACCGCCCAGCAGCAGAGCGAAAAATTTGAACCATTTGCTGCGTTTGTTCTTCACTTTTCATTTTAGTTTCTTGTACAGCCATGAGGTCTATGTTGCTTTCCAACAAAATGCGACTAATCTGGCATTGCCTTCCACGCGAACACAGTCCTCTTGAGTGCAATGTCGCAACGCGAATACCTGTTTTCAAGTTATTCGCCCTTTCATGAAGGTTGTTTGGCCAGGTGGCATACTCACGTCGCTACAGTGGTTGCTTATGTTCAGCGTTGAAAGCCTCAGAACGTCCCCTTTGCTGTGGTGGAAGTGACGGCTGTGGTCAGGCCGCAGGTTTGGTCTTGGTTTGAAGGTAGGCCACCGACCAATCGCCGTCTATGTGGGGGGTTCCCCGGCGGTCGACGAGTCAACATTGGCGGTACTGTCAGGTGTTTCGCGAGCTCACTTTAAAGCGATGTCCTCGGTCATCTCGGCGTCCGTAGCTCCCAGGCGGTCCTCTCGCGCAGCTGTAGATGACTTGCTCACTGCTGTAGCGTCGTCGTCTACTGCTGCCGTGTCTATATTTGTTCCTGGCGCAGCACAGTGCTTGTCGCCTTCATCGGTCGCTTCCAGTGCCGCCGCAGAATAATGTTCAAGGGGCGTCGCAGAGCCTTCTGTACCGCCGTCTTTCCTACTCGCTTCTTCGGCATCCGTGGCATCCAATAGGTGTTCATCCACTTCGTCCGTTCGTCCTGGACCCGTAATGCTGGCGTATGACCTCACGCAGTGGGCGTCATTGCGGCCATAGCGACGACAGGCTCCACAGCGTGGCATGCGGCGATCCCGTCAAATGTGTCCTCTGCGCCGGCATCAGAGGCAGAGTGGTGCTCTGCCAGAAATGACGACGAGGGTCATGTCTTCCGACACTCGTAGTTGGTGTGGCAGGTCGTCCACGGAAACGTCCGCGTGTAGCCTCAGTGTAAACAATCGAGTGGTTGATCATTTGTCATTGCAACCCTGCACCTTCCACTTGTCTCTGCTTACTTCGGTCCCTTTTCCGTAAGGCGCTAAGGCGACTCGCACATCTTCGTCCGGCACGCCATGAAGAAGCCAGTACAACTTCTACCGCACACCTCGATCACGGGGGTCAATCACCATACAGCGATGGCCTTTCACGTCGAATGCCTCCGCCACCAGCATCTCCTTCTGGCCCTCATCATCCGTGAACGTCACTGCACAGACGTGATTCATTTGGTATGCCCCAAGGGACTCACTTCCGGCAACAGCGAAAGACGAGCAAGACTATCTCGGACATCCTCCACTCGATATGGCCTGACTTTTAAATTTCCGTGCTAGAAAACGGTGTGCAAAACAGAATCACCCAATGGCAACTGAGGCATTACAACCTGAAAGTCTTCACCTGGCTTTTCGGTACACCTAATACCGCGGCCCACACAGGCCGCTGAAACCGCCCCTACACGGGAGCACATGATCGCACGTCCGTTCCCTGTCGTGGCCCGAAGTGGAATCCCCTGAGCTATTTCGGCATATGGGAGAAGGCCGAAAGTGTGGTTTAACAATTGTTGCGTTTCGGTAAAGCCGCTTTATTATAGCTGTTGCACTTTATTACATTTACTTCTCGCTGCTTCGTTGCCTTTTGCAACGCTTGCTGCCATGATGCATTCTGAATTAGCATTTCTTTATTAAGCATGTGTGTTCACCTGCATAATTGCTTCACTCACGAGATGTCTTGCGAAATTCTTGTATACCTACTGATTTAACAAAAAAGTGCTTTGGATGGTGAAACCCAAGATCGAGCCACGGACCTTCAGATGTTCAGTCTCACGTTCTCCCAACTGAGCTATTTCGGCGGATGCGAGGACAGTGAAACCGAGATGAAACAGTTGTTGCGTTTCGGTGAGAATGCCTTATGATAACTGTTGCAGATTATTAAATTTCCTTCTCGCTGTTCGTTACCTTTTGCTATGCGTGCTGTCACGCTGCATTCTAGATTAGGATTCTCTTACCTAGCATTTGTGTTCACCTGCATAATTGTTTCACTCATGAGAAATATTGCCAAATTTTTTGTATACGGACAGATTTACCAAGAAAATGTGCCCTGGATGCCGAAACCCGGGCTCGAACTAGGGACCTTTAGATCTTCTGTTTACTGCTCTCCCAACTGAGCTGTTTCGGCAGACGAATAGGACTGAAAGCGGGACTTAACAGTTGTTGCGTTTCGGTAAAACCACTTTATTATACCTGTTGTACATTAATACATTTCTTTCTCACTGTTGCGGTTCTTTTGCAACGCCTGGTGCCTCGATGCATTCTGAATAAGCATCTCTTTGTCAAGCATGTGTGCTCATCTGCGTAACTGTTTAACTCATGAGATGTATTTCAAATTTCTTGTATACCGACAGATTTAACAAAATAGTGCTTCGGATGCCGAAACCCGAGATTGAGCCAAGGGCCTTTAGATGTTCAATATTATGATCTCCCAACTGGGCTATTTCGGCGGATGCGACCAGAGCAAACCAGGACTAAACATTTGTTGCGTTTCAGTAAAAATGTCTTATTATAGCTGTAGCGCATTATTACACTTTATTTTCTTTGTTCCGTTACCCTTCGCAACACCTGCTGCCCCGATACATAATGAATTAACATTTTTTTATAAAGCATGTGTGTTCACCTGCATAATTGTTTCACTCATGAGATGTACCACAGAAAGATATTGTATAGAGACAGATTTAACAAAACAAGTGATTTGGATGCCGAAACCCGGGATCGATCCAGGGATCTTTAGATGTTAAGTCTAACGTTCTCCCAACTGAGCTATTTCGGCAGATGCGAGCACAGTGAAACCGTTATGAAGCAGTTGTTGCGTTTCGGTGAGAATTTTTTATGATAGCTGTTGCAGATTATTAAATTTCCTTCTCGCTGTTCGTTACTTTTTGCTATACGTGCTACCGCGCTGCATTCTAGATAAGGATTTCCTTACCAAGCATTTGTTTTCACCTGCATAATTGTTTTACTCGTGAGAATTATTACCGAAATTCTTGTATACAGACAGATTTAACAAGAAAAAGTGCTCTGGATGCCGAAACCCGGGATCGAACCAGGGACCTTTAGAACTTCTGTTTAATGCTCTCTCAACTCAGCTATTTCAGCAGATCGGAAGAGAGTGAAAGCTGGACTAAACAGTTGTTGTGTTGCGGTAAAAATGTCTTAATATAGCTGTTGTGCATTGTTACATTTTATTGTCGCTGTTCCGTTGCCTTTTGGAAAGCCTGCTGCCGTGATGTATTCTGAATTAGCGTTTATTTAAAAAGCGTATGTGTTCATGTTCATAATTGTTTCATTAATGAGATGTATGGCCGAAATTCTTATATACTGACAAATTTAACAAAATAGTGCTTTGGACGCCGAAACCCGGGATCGAACCAGGGACCTTTAGATCTTCAGTCTAACGCTCTCCCAACTGAGCTATTTCGGCAGACGGGAGAAGAGTGACAGCGGGATTGAACAGTTCTTGCGTTTCGGTAAAACCGCTTCAATAGAGCTATTGCACATTATTACATGTCTTTCACGCTGTTCCGGTTCTTTCGCAACGCCTACTGCCGCGATGAAATCTGAATCAGCATTTCTTTATCAAGCACGTGTGCTCACCTGCGTAACCGTTTCACTCGTTAGATTTATAGCAAAATACAGGTATACCGACAGAATTAACAAAAAAAAAGTGCTTTGGACGCTGAAATCCGGGATCGAACCAGGGACCTTTAGATCTTCAGTCTAACGCTCTCCCAACTGAGCTATTTCGGCAGACGGGAGAAGAGTGACAGCGGGATTGAACAGTTCTTGCGTTTCGGTAAAACCGCTTCAATAGAGCTGTTGCACATTATTACATGTCTTTCACGCTGTTCCGGTTCTTTCGCAACGCCTACTGCCGCGATGAAATCTGAATCGGCATTTCTTTATCAAGCACGTGTGCTCACCTGCGTAACCGTTTCACTCGTTAGATTTATAGCAAAATACTGGTATACCGACAGATTTAACAAAAAAAAAGTGCTTTGGACGCTGAAATCCGGGATCGAACCATGGACCTTTAGATCTTCAGTCTAACGCTCTCCCAACTGAGCTATTTCGGCAGACGGGAGAAGAGTGACAGCGGGATTGAACAGTTCTTGCGTTTCGGTAAAAACGCTTCAATAGAGCTGTTGCACATTATTACATGTCTTTCACGCTGTTCCGGTTCTTTCGCAACGCCTACTGCCGCGATGAAATCTGAATCGGCATTTCTTTATCAAGCACGGGTGCTCACCTGCCTAACCGTTTCACTCGTTAGATTTATAGCAAAATACTGGTATACCGACAGATTTAACAAAAAAAAAAGTGCTTTGGACGCTGAAATCCGGGATCGAACTAGGGACCTTTAGATCTTCACTCTAACGCTCTTTTGACATAGAAATTTGGGCAGATTGGAGGAGAGTGAAACCAGGACTAAATTGTTGCTGCGTTTTGCTAAAAATGTCTCATTATAGCTGTTGCGCATTATTTGATACTATTCTCGCTGTTCCTTTTCCTTTCGCAACAGCTGCTGCCGTGATTAATTCTGAATTAGCGTTTATATTAAAACATTTTCACCTGCATTATTGTTTCATTCATGAGCTGTATGGCCGAAATTATTGTATACCGACAGATTTATCAAAAAAAAAGCTTTGGATGCCAAAACCTAAGATTGAACCAGGGACCTTTAGATCTACAGTCTAACGCTCTTCTAAAATAGTTGAAGATTCAGTGTTTCACTCTGAATCTTCAACAGCTGAAGATTCTGTGTTTCCTAGAAACATAAAAAATCAGAAAGAAGAACGAACAAAACAAAAATTGCGAAAGGAAACGCAAAAAGACCTTCCTAACGCCGTGTGGCTACTCCTTGTCTTCCAGAAATACTTTGTAGAAAGAAGTATCGTTGATGGCACACGGCACCACACACCAACTTTTTTGGTGGTTTGTGGCTTCCACGATAAGCTCCAGTTTTTTCAAATGAATATCGCAAGAAAAAAACAGGAAAAAAACGAGAAACGAGCGCTGATGGTTCAATTGGCATGAGGAAAAACATCTTTCGTATTGCAGTATACAATGCTCCTCACAATGAAGATATCACTATTTAAATTCAAGATGGCAGTATAACATTGTTGGCAAGCTCAAACAGGCGATCATTAAAACATATTTCCGTTCTGCTTGAAGTTGCAGAATGAGATGCGTGTAGCAAAGCGACTAGCTCGTTTCCAAAAAGGTAGGAGTCAGTTTCGCCTTCAGCAAAAATATATAAATGGTGTGGGACATCTCACCCCGGACTGCCAAAGTCAAAGTAGAATTTTTTTGTTCCATTGTAAACACCCCTTTCCGTTTTTTTAGACGCCAGGACTGTGTCCGTGGAGGCTGAGTCTGTACCTAAGACTTACTTAGGTACAGATTGCAACACCATAGGCTGGCACGCAGAGAGTATCCACCACCACACTCGAAGCTCAACAAAGAAGACAGCACCATACTGAGAAAACTGCAGAGCAACACGTACACACACGGCATACAAATGCACCGATTGTACCCAACATTACACGAATATCTTAGCCCGATTTGCGCCGTACCAAACACGTTGGCCCACTGATCCACGAGTGTCCATGCAATACAAATACAGACCTGTGACGCTGGTAAAGAAAACGAGCACCTTCTCGAAACGTAGGAGGCCAAGCTCACGTTGGAGGACCAGGACTAACAACGACGTCTCGTCGCCAGGACCAAGGAGGCAGCGAAAGCCAGAGTGTCCCTGGAATGAGGAGACCTCCCACCTAAGGTGAACGCGGAAAAGAACCTACACCGCCACACCGTTTCGAAAATAAACGTTTATTCCTCTTCCTCCTTTAAAGAGATATCCGTGTCCTGGATAGTATATAGATATATGGGCGGTACATTGTAGAAGTATTTCACTACTGAGATACGAATACATTTGTGAAAAGTATCTCGATACAGCAATACAGATATTCAAAAGTCTCTCTGAAATATCATCACGTGTATTGCGACGCTACCCAGCCCTGATGCTAATGCGTAATACTGCATTTCATTTTCACAGCTCCGCTAATTGTTTGCAAAGCCTGCCGCTGCAGTGAATCCTCGATCAGCATTTTTCTTTTCAAGCATTTACGTTCACCTGCATAATTGTTTGACCGTTGAGATGTATTGCCATTTTTTTTACATGTGTCGATGTTCTAAAAAAAAGAGTCATTTAGTCATTTGGATGCCGAAACCCGGGATCGAAACAGGAACCTTTACACCTCCAGTCTCACGCGCGTTCAACTGAGCTATTTCAGCTTCTTTATATTGCCTGGTTATTAGCACAATACGCAGCACGACAGAACTCATGCTTTGAATTCATCATTTTTCAATACATGCATATACGCCTTCTAAACACGGAACCAACAGGTTGTCTCATGTGACATGGTTAGTAATATTTTACTCTAAGTAATCTATCATGCACGAATAATATGGAGGTGGCTCGGTAAGTTAACATAACACACATATGACGTATAACAAATATTTTTGTAAATACACCTCAGCATGTTTAGGATTCTCGTGCATATGCTAAAATTCATTCTAGTTTTTCACACTCAATGCATGGTGATAAGCATTATCAGGTCACATGGCACGACGTATGTCAGCTCCGATGGCAAGAAGCGAATATCGAATGGCGTAAGCTGAAAGTCTTTTTTTACCCTCCTCTGAAGGATATACCACTGGAATTTGGAGTCTCTAAAGTCTAGAAAAATGGGCTCGCTTGCTGTAGGCTTCTTGCAATTCATACACCCCAAAGAAAACTATACCGTTTGTCTTTCAGCCATGGTTAGACAGGAAGCGTACCAGTGTGCAACAAAAAAAAAGAATGTCTTACTTGATGTGATAGGCATTCTATTTACGCGTTTCAAGATAGCCTTATCTAGTCCTAATGCACATATTTCACTGTATAGAGGTACAAGGCACATTATGTCAAGTAAGTCCTTATAAAGTTGCTTTTAGAAGCTGGAAAGCATACACAACTTCCTTCAAAGAACCCTTCACCTCTCTGCTCTGCGAGCCGTATGACGTCACAGCTTATCCCGGTAATTTGTCACGCAGCCACACTTGCATCACAGTGCGTAAGAATCCGTCACTCTGATCTCTTCAATAAAAAAAACACAAATTAATATGTTTGAGGATCAAGTGCGACAGCTCCAGTCCCCCCTCTTCACTTTATGAAAAATATTCATTCTGCAAGTGCGCACCCCAGCATATCACCATATAAATAAATACGGCAAATATTCAATTTACCCTTTGGACGCCCCCAGGTGGTTGATATTTCTGGAGCCCTCGACTACGGCGTTTCTCATTATCATATCGTGGTTTTGTGACATTACACCCCACACATCAAATCAAATCATCATCAACGTTTGGACGCACACTTGTGACATAAATAATACTTGCACCATGCAAAAGACTTTCACAACAAAAAACACATTGAAAACCACTGCGCGCGAAAAGATTAGAAGATCACGCCCACCCTATTAGTCGTTTCTGCCCTAATATGATCGGTAACCTCAGCCCATAGCTCGGTGGTTTCTGTATTGTAATGCAGAGAAATTCTGAGATCCTTAGTCGGCGTACTAGTATATGTGATTCTTTGTATTTTTTCTGGTATTTCATTCCAGCCCCGCCGCGGTGGTTTAGTGACTAAGGTACTTGGTTGCTGACCCACAGGTCGCGGGATCGAATCCCGGCATCGACGGCGGCATTTTCGGTGGAGTCAGAAATGTTGTAGGCCTGTGTGCTCAGATTTCGATGCACGTTGAAGAACTGCAGATGGTCGAAATTTTTGAAGTCCTTCACTACGACGTCTTTCATATACTTATCGTGGCTTTTGGACATTAAACCAAACATATCAATGGTTTTTCATTCCGATGGCCGTGCCCAAAACTAAACACTTGTGTCAACTGACGCCGCTTCCGGTGAGACTGCAGAAAATTCGTGTATATCATATGGCCTGCTCTGCATTCTTGTGATTTTGACAGAATATCGGAATATCGTCAGCATACGCTAACACCGTTGTTTTATGTGTCAAGAAATGATATCCTGTAATGTTAGTGATGTTCATCACTTTCATACAAATTGGTTTCAAGTAGATTGCAAACAATAAAGCAGAACATGAGCATCCCTGGCGTAGGCTAGCTTTCACATGTATGTTTTCGCAAAGTTTAACAGAGCAGTGCTTATGTGCCTTTCTGACCCCACCAGCTATTACCGCGCCTACGTTAATGAGATCAATCTATGCAAATATTATTTCATGACATACTCGGTCAAAAGCTATTTCTATGTTTGTTATACGCCTAAAAGAGGCATTGCAACACTACAAAACTGTTCTTGCAGTATGAATGTTATGACAGATGCTTGTTGGTTTTATTCCGCACGTTTGGTGTGAACTGACTACACTGGTTATCACTGTTTCAAGCCTTTGGGCAAAGCCTTTAATATATATCTTATAGTCTACGTTCTGAGACTAATGAGCCTATAGTTTTCGACCGATTGGAATTTTTGCGCGTCTTCAGTTTCTGGAATGAGCATAACGCGACTTGTTCTAAACAATAGAAATAGTCGCTTCCCATCACATGCCATTTCCGATGGAGGCGCAAATGTTCTAGGCCCGTGTGCTCAGATTTGGGTGCACGTTAAAGAACCCCCGGTGATCGAAATTTTCGGAGCCTTCCACTACGTTGTCTTTCATAATCATATGGTGCTTTTGGGACGTTAAACACCAAATATAAATCAATCAATTGCGTCGCATGCCTCTATTAACAGAATGCAGCGTTTCTGACGTTTCTTTCTTGAAGGTTATATAAATCCCTGCCCCCAAGCGTTTGGGTCCAGATGACGTGTCCGTGTTATAGCCATCTAATGATTCCCCAACTTCCTCTATCGTAATCAGCATCTCAAGACTCTCCATAACATCGTCTTCGGCATTAGTGTCAAGCATACACTTAGAAATTCATTTTTTATCATCATTGAGGAGCCAAATCATCTTCGATATATTTCAAGTATTTCAATTTCAATAAAATCTTGCTCAGATGAAACTACACTTTCTTATCGCATTTCTCTCATCTTATTTTTTGTTTGTTATCGCTTTTCTTTTGCAACCGCTTGTTTTGTGGGCACTTCGCCCATCGTAAACCGTGCCGCACGCCCTCATATCGCTGCACTTATGTATCTTTTTCCCGCGATGCGTTCCATCTGTCTTTTAACAACCTTGGTTTAAATGAATAATGGATAATAAATTCCGCAAGACTTTCATAATGTCGTTTACTAGATGTTCGTGACCGTTGACCTTCGTCTCTTTTCAACAATGTTAATTTGTACAGGGCGTCCTAATTTAAGTATCTTGGTATCCTTATTATACATAATGTATTATGGTCTAGACATATTCATTTCCCAGACAAGAAAGCCCTTAGGAGCTTGGGTTATTTACAACGTATGCTCCATCTTGTTCCTCAGGAAACCAAGCTGCTTACCTAAAAAACGCATATTAGATCATTCTCTGATATGGTAGTTTGGATAGGAACCCCCACAAGGTTTGTGACATCAAGAAACGAGAAGCCATTCAAAAATGATCTGTGCACTTTGAATGCAAGAGATCTGACAGGTATTTTTCTTCAACGAATTTCCTTCCCCAGCTAGGTCTCACTACACTTGCGAAACGTCCCAATGTTGAATGCCTGAAATTTCTGCGCATTTAAATAATTCTCCTCGCTTCAGCACTTTCGAATCATATCTGAAATGTCCCGACTCTTCGTCTACGAGGAGTTACCATGCTCTCAACATTGCAAATTTTTTCACCCGCACTGACATATTCAAACAGAGCTTTTCCCCTTAACTATAGAAGCCTGGAATTCACTGTCCAGAAGTGTTCGTGCTCTCCCCCTTGAAGAATTTCTGGAAGCCTGTTGATGCATATTGATTTATTTTTGTTGTTTTGTTTTGTTTCCTACTGCACAAATAGCCTCTTCGAGGCTGCACTACGTAAAATAAACAAAATAATAAAAATAAACAAATTTCATTGCTGTCTGCATTCAGTAGGTCATCGAGCGTGCTGTGCAGTTCTTTATCTTTTTGCTTTTTTCTTTATTTCACCACTTCTGCTCTCTTGAATGCGTAACTTTTAACTTCATTTTTGAATTGTTCCTACCGCTACAGAGCTCGTTTTTTTGCTAAAAAGAAATCTTGAGCCTTCAAGCCCACCACCTTCACGAAAGCCTAATCTTCCAATAGTTTTTCGTTTAACTACGAAATGGCTTAGTTAAACTTTTTATTTTTATTTTTCCTGCATATTTCGATCATTACAATACTGTGACGGCCCCGCCGCGGTGGTCTAGTGGCTACGGTACTCGGCTGCTGACCCGCAGGTCGCGGGATCAAATCCCGGCTGCGACGGCCGCATTTCTGATGGAGGCGGAAATGTTGTAGGCCTGTGTGCTCAGATTTGGGTGCACGTTAAAGAACCCCAGGTGGTCAAAATTTCCGGAGCCCTCCACTACGGCGTCTCTCATATTCATATGGTGGTTTCGAGACGTTCAACCCCATATATCAATCAATCAACAATACTGTGACAACTCTAGCAAACATGCTTCACGGTATAATTCGCGCATAAAGACATGATACTTTCATCCACAGACATACGATCTAGTCCAGCATGGCTTTGATGCCGGACATGTAATGCGTAAATTTCACATACAGCTGCCTCGGGGAATATCACCAATGTCTACTAAGCCACATTCTGCAATTATTTCACACAGCTGCAGTGCACGTTTATGGCGGACTGATGCATTGTTACCACTATCCTCGGGAATGCGCACACAATTGAAGTCTCTGAACAACACAACTCTATCACACTTGAGGAAAGGGGCTACAGAATAAAATAACCGTCTGTCAGCGGCTATATTTGGCGCGTGCACACAAATTATTCGTCATTCTTTTCTGAATAAATATCACAGAAGAATAGCCTTCCATAATTATAATTCACGACCCTTTCTTCAAAGATACCAATACAACACTTAAAAAATAAAATGCAACATCCAGACCTCCCAATGGCATAGCATACACGTATGCGATATATAAGTTTAAAAAAGGTTCACAATGCGATCTGCTTGCTCAACACTCTCATTCTTCGATTGCTGCAAAGCTGACACGTCCACGTTATTTTCGATTTTACATCTCTTTCTCTGCGTTTTCTTTGTTTTCACCGCTAAGCCTCGTATATTTACCGTGCCTGTCTTCAGTTGAAAAGATAATTATGATGATGTTCGGCGCTTTGTGACGCAAGGGCCGTTTGATGACCAAAGAGCACCAGTTCATGGGGCAAGAGAAGTGAACAATGATTGTTATTACAGCTGTATAGGGGCCTTAAAATTCCTCGCCTTAAGGCGGGTAAAAAAATCATGAGCATGCCATGAAAAGTGTGCGGTGTTAAAGAATGACGGAAGCCCCGCCGCGGTGGTCTAGTGGCTAAGGTACTGCTGACCCACAGGGCGCGGGTTTGAATCCCGGCTCAGCGGCTGCATTTCCGATGGAGGCGGAAATGTTGTAGGCCCGTGTGCTCAGATTTGGGTGCACGTTAAAGATCCCCAGGTGGTTTAAATTTCCGGAGCCCTCCACTACGGCGTCTCTCATAATCATATTGTGGTTTTGGGACGTTAAACCGTACATATCAATCAATCAAGAATGACGGAAGTTTGTGATAATAAAAACCATGGTGGGCACATATGGCATAAGCACCAGTGCCTAGATCATTGACACCCTTGCGTCCAAGGGCCGTGAGGCAAGTGCTTTGTTGAGTGTAGCCACCACAGGAGACCTCTTTGGAGACGTCGTGCTACGGAATACCCGAGTATATGATATGAAACGTACGAACATTTTTTTAAAAAGCTAACAACGGTTTATGTGTGAAACATGGTTCCCTACCGACGAACATTTGAAGCATCCGTAAAGAACTCAGGACATGTGTATTTATGTTGTAGTTCAAGAAAGTATGTCTGGATGTGTGCAATTGGTGCATGCTTCATAACCTCTAAGAAAGACACGTCGCAATCTATCGCCTGCCACTGCCACGGTGGCAGGCATTCTGCGGGAGCCATCAAACAGTGTTCGAGTGGCACACCGGTTTCGTTCGCTAGGCCCCTCACATGGAGGGAGTAGGGCTGTCTCATAGAATGCCGTTTTTCAAACACAGCAAGGCTTGACATGTCATTAATTGTGGAATGTGATGGGTGATCGTTGTCTGCGTTTACATTAACATAATATTTAAAAGACATGTAACATCTCTGTAAATGGAGCGACCATTCGTTCGATTCCACTTACAGGCTATGGGGCTAATCCGAAAAGCCCCCGTAGAGAGGCGGATGCCTAGATGATGAACAGAATCAAGCATTTTAAGGGAAGTAGGTGTCGCAGACTGATATGATATTGCCCCGTAGTCTAGGCGGGTACGTACAAGGCTTTCATACAAATTCAGTAAACACTTCTTGTCGCTTCCCCACGTAGTGCGTGATAACACTTTTAGAATGTTCATAGCTTTTATGCACTTGTTTTTTTTAAATATTTGATGTGTGGTACGAAGGTTAGGTTGGTGTCCATGATTAGGCCTAAGATTATGTGTTCAATATTAACAGAACGACGTTGCCCATGCAGTTGAATGTCAGGTTCGGAATGAAGGCCTCTCTTCCTGGTAAACAAGACACACGTGCTTTTCTGTGCATTCAGCCGGAATCCATTTTCTTCTGCCCAGTTGGAGATTTTCTTCAGACAGAGCTGAATCTGCCACGCACACATAGCCAGATTTCAAGACTTAAAACCAAACTGGACGTCACTGACATATGTGGAGTAAAAAATATTTCGAGGGATAGACAAGCGCAAAGAATTCATTTCGACAGTAAAAAGTGTGAAACTAAGTACACCACCCTGCAGCACGCCTGTTTCTTGGACAAGTGTTTAAGAAAGAATGCGGCCTACTCGAACTCAGAATGTTCGATTTGACAAGTCACTTTCGATTATGTTAAATATTCTGCCACGCACGCCAAGATGGGACATGTCTCTTAATAGTGCAAAGCGCCATGTTGTATTGTAGGCCTTTTCGACATGGAGGAACACCAAAGAGAAAATATTGTTTGTGGACGAAAGAGTCTCTAATCTGTGCCTCGAGACGAGCAAGGTGGCCGGTGGTGGATATACCCTCTAGAAACGCGCACTCAAAATGGGTCGAGCGAATTGTTTGTTCCAAGCAAATGTACAAACCGGCAGTTTAACATTTTTTCGAAGACTTTGCACAAGCAGCTTGTACGTGCAGTAGGCCTATAACTCGAAACTGAAGAAGGGTCCTTGCCCTCTTTCGAAATGGGAATAATAATAGCCTCTTTCCAGGAAGTAGGGATAGCGCCAGAAAACCAGATAGCACTGTAAAAACAAAGCAAGGTTTTATGTGTTTCGATTGGTAGGATTTTTAACATTTCATGCACCACCCGGTCAGAACCTGGGGCCGAAGTACTGCCGGAGTTCAGAGATGCTTGGAGCTAAGCTAATCTGAAAGCTTGGTTATATGCCTCGCATCTAGTACATTTCGGTTCAAGTTTCTGCTTTTCTATTCTTGTTCTGTATTTTTGGAAAGCGTCAGTATAGTGTGACGAGCTGGACACGCGTTCGAAGAGTGCACCGAGGAAGTTCGCCTGATCTTCCAAGGTATCACCCTGTGTGTTTACGAGTGGGAGTGCGTGAACTTGTCTTCCTGCTACCCTACCGACCATGTTCCAGACTTGTGACCTCCTGTGTGTATGAATTGATCTCTGACAAAAACTTCTGCCAGCTTTCTCTTCTGGCCTGCCGACACGTTCTCCTGCCTTGAGGCTTAATTTTCTTAAAGGTGTGAAGATTTTCTGCTGTCGGTGAGTTCCGAAGCAACCTCCATGCCTTGTTCTGCACCTTTCGCGCATTGCGACACTCAGTGTTCCACAATGGGACACGTCGCTTGCCAGGCATTCCAGAGGTTTGCGGTATGCACTTGGATGCTGCGTCAGTAAGAAAAGGTGTGAAGTACTGCACAGCTTCATCTATGTTTAACCTACATATGTCTGTCCAACTTAAACGAGTAGTGTTGTGGAACTGTTCCACTCTGCTTTGTTTATCAGCCATTTGGGAACATGTAGAGGACATTCAAATGTTGTTGGTGAACTTGACGCTACAGGAAAACGGTCAATTCCATATAGATTATTTATGATTTTCCATTTCAGTAGGGGTAGAAGTGAAAGAGATACGTTGCTGAGATCTATAGACGAGTAAGTTTTGTTGGCGACGTTATAGTATGTTGTCTCTTTCCTATTTAACAGACAGGCACCGGAAGAGAAGAAAAACTGTTCAATGAGACGACCTCATGCATCACAGCGAGAATCGCCCCACAGACCACTATGTGCATTTAGGTCCCCAAGGAGCAGATAATGTTCAGGTAGTTCGTCCAATAAAGACTGAAATTCATGTCTTTCAAGACGGCGGTTCGGGGGTACGTACACAGAGCAGATAGTTACAAGTTTGTTTAAAAGCACTGCTTGAACAGCCACCACCTCAGGGGATGTCTGGAGTGGTAAATGTGTACACGCTACTCCTTGATTAATCATAATGGCTACGCCACTGGATGACGCCACAGCATCATCTCGGCTCTTTCGTTATATGACGTGAGCACGTAAAAAATTTGTGTTGGAAGATTTTAGGTGTGTTTTCTGTACACGTACACAGCACTTTTGGTGAGTGTTGGTGTAAGAGCTCTTGGACGTCGTCGAGGTTTTTAAGCAGTTCTTTGGTGTTCCAATGTATAATTTGTTTTTCCATACTGCAAGTAAAGTAGTGCTGTGTGTACAATAGGGGAGTGACTTGTTGAAGCTGAAAGTTCGAGCTCAAGTAACAGGTCAATCATCAGGCCCTGTTATGAGCTTTTTAGTTCTCTGTGCGCGCTCCAGAGAGCCACGCCGCTCTTTCGGCACCAGGGGTGCCGCCGTATCTATTGCCTCCTCGGAGGCACTAGATGCCCGCACATGCGAGCTGGCTGTTCCAAGTTTGGGCCTCGCCTGGCGAAGTGAGGCCTTGAGACCCGAGGACCCTGAAGTCTCTGGTTTTTGTTCAATAGTAGGCAGAGTAGACTCAACTACTGCTGCCTTGGGGGCAGGCGCCACAGCCAATTGCTTGCTCGGCGCCGGCCGAAGGAGTAGCGAGGGCTGGTGCGATGCTGCCCCCTGGCACGCCACATCAGCATATGTGGGGCCATAAAATGGCCAGAATCTTCTTCTTGCTTCTTTAATTGTGATGTTTTCTTTTATCTTTATTGTGATGATCTCTTTTTCTTTTTCCCAATAAGAACAGGGGCGGGAGTATGCCGCATGATTCCCGCCACAATTGACACAGTGTGCCGGTGTTTCGCAGTTGTCGGACGCGTGGCCCATGACTCCACACAGAGCACAAGTTTTCCGGCCACGACAGCTTTCAGAGCCGTGGCCATATCTCTGACATCGCAAGCAACGGCGGGGGTTAGGCATATATGGCCTCACGGATGTCTTTGTATACCCAGTTTCAATGGTTTCCGGCAAATCGCTCGAAGCAAAGCTTAGTATCAAGTGTTTAGTTGGTGTTTTCTTTTTTCCCTCTTTTTATCTCAATACGCTGTACGTTGGTCACGTTCTGGCTCTTCCATCTTTCCAGAAGTTCAGCATCGGTCAGGTCAAGCAAACCTGCGTCCGATACTACCCCGCAAGCCGAATTCATAAACCTGTGTGGTGTGATACTAACTGGTGTGTATTCAAAAGTTGTAAGAGAGTTCAGCTTTTCAAATTGGTTTTTCTCTCGTATCTCAAGAAGTAGATCTCCGCTAGCCATTTTAGTAACCTTGTAGCCGGCACCGAGAGTTTCGGGTAAGCACCAAGCCACTACGAAAGGGGATACAGTTCTGGCTTGTTAGTTTTCTCGCAGTGTATAACATGGAAGTGAGGAAAGATTTGTTTTGGCCAGTTGAAAAAACCGATGTCTTCGGTGCGTACCCACTTTGAGGAGGCACGATCACTAAGCAAAGGAAATGCTTTATGCATGCTAATTGTATGTTGTTCAGCAGCGTTGGCGGCCACCCACCACGGAGCCCAACGAGGGGATGCAGGAAGTCTGCGGATGCTGAAAGCTTGCAAACGTCAGCCGTACAACACTGCTATAACCCAATGCGCCTAGGCCAAGGTAGGCTATTTGCACAAAATTAACCCTTGCCGCCGAGAAAATTGCAAGTAAACAGAAGGGAGAAGTAGACAGGAAAGAATAAAAAGTGAGAAAGACGAAGATGTGGGGAGAGACAGACAGGAAAAGGCGACTGCCGATTTCCCCTGGGTGGGTCAGCCCAGGGGTACCGTCTACGTGAAGCCGGGGCCAAAGGGGGGTGTTGCCTTTGCCGGGGGGGGGGGGGGGCTTAAAGGTCCAATCACCCAGCGTCGGCTCAACCCCCAGAATCCCCTTTTCCCCGGACACGGCAAAGCTACGCACGGCTAGGCGTGGGAGGGAGTCGAAAATTCCCCGTTAGCTCGGGTCCATGGTGTCGCTACACACCAAACGCCTACTTAGGCAGACGCCCTTTCAGGGCTTCAGTGGAAAAGCCTAATTCGAAAAGAGCGATGAGACAAATCGCGTGCATTGCATTTGGTTGGTATTATTCGGTGCGAGTGGTATTATCTTACAGCTCTGCTCGACGTGGCCTAGCCTTCTTAGGCGAGGCCTATGTGTTTCTTATGGCGGCGCACATCACAACCTTTCAACTCGACATGCCCCCCAAGGCGGGTCTGCTGGTGGTGCCTTTTTCTCTGATGACAGTGCTGATCTCCTGTCGGGCGCCACCTTAGGTTGTACCTTCAAGGTCGGTCGCCTGACGAACTATGCCTTCAGGGGTAACCCGCCGACGTAAATTCCTCGTTTGTCGTTTCCTTCTACCTGAGGCGGCCTCCTTACGACCGCTGGTGAAAAATTCTGGTAGCACTCCATGTCAGTGGTGTCCTCAGCTGGTCCGCCTGCTTCCGCCTGAATGGTCCCTTCTGTCATGTTTTCCTTCACGGAGGCCTCGTCCTCTTCCATTGCGTCGTTTATGTTGGTGGATTGTGCACCCGCATCCTCATTCTTTTCCTCCTCCTCAACGGAGAATTGCGTCTGCTGTTTTCCTTCAGTCTTCACCGAGTCACCGCGCCCCATGAAAGTTGTCCCCGCGTCAGCCTGATGGATGCAGGAAATGTTCTTCTATATAGCTTCGCTTCGTCGGGAACCTGTCACGTGCGTTGGCGTAACTGGGAACTCATTGGGGCTCGTCCTGGCCGAAGCGATGACAGAGCCCGCAGCGTGGTACTCAGCACTCGCGCCATATGTGTCCGGTGCCGCGGCACCTTAAGCAGAGCGGTGGCCTGCCTGGAACGTGCACGAGTGCGCGGTCTTCTCCAACATGAAGTTGACAAATTAGGTCCTCCACTGTATACCCAGCCTTCAAGCGCAGAGACACCAAATGTAAGTGAGACCCTTTGTCTGCTCAGCCTTAAACACGCCATTTATCTAGTAAAAATTCACTCAGAGTTCGGAAAGCTGACAGGGCGGTTCTTGCGTCTTCATCCGCTGTAGTGTGCAAAAGCCACGCAGTTCAGCTTTATCCTGATAGCTTGAAAACACGAGTCAATAATCATTCATAAGCTTCTTTACGTTGGAGGCTGAAGCTCAAAGTATCTTCTTTTTGACGTTTTCGTCCTTCAACCTAATCGCCAATACGTTGTTCATTCGACGAGCCCCGATGGCGTTTTGGCGGTTGGCTGAAATGAGTTAGAGCCAAACACTTAAGAGACGTGACCACACTAATGAGCGTCACAAAAGCAAGTGCTTTATTTAGGCACACTGATCCCTGTCCGCGACGCGGGCGGCACACTAAACAGCTCACTTAGCACAGGTGATGCCACAACACCTCCTTTTTTCAAGAACTTGTGTAACCTTACAAGATCAGAGAAGCAGGGGAAACTACAAGGCACCCACTACGCATTCTCACAAAATCGTCACGAGAATCACTGTCGACATCGGTTACTGAGTTAGCTGCAGCGCTCAATATGTCCGCCGTCGAATTTGCAGGGAAAGTATCCCGCGTTGCACCTGTAGAAGATTCAAAAGCTGTCTGGTTCTGTTGTAAAAACCCCGACAGGTGTCGCCGGTTACGCACCTCAATTGGTTCGCCTCTACGATGTTACAGCGAGGTCGTTGGCCCTTACCTAATACAGTAGCTCGGACTCCTTCGGGTTGAACCCAAGCTCGTTCTGCCGTCTCCAGTAGAGGCAGGGGCCTAGCCCGAGGATGTTGATTAAAGTTGCATTCAATTTTCTTCTGTACATTGCTTCTGATATAGCAAGCGCGTGGCGAGCGAGCGCCATCTGGGGGGCCATAATTTCTAAAATGCAAAGCCAAGGGTAGGTGGCAGCACCGTATCGCCTTTGCAAGGCGTAGGAAACACCTGTCTTGTCGTGCATAGCGTCACATTAGCAGTGTAGTGTAATAAATGCTATGGTCATTAGAATTACGTATCTATGCCTTTTCTGAAAACACACCACAAAATGTTCATGTTTTGAAATTGCGCCTCAGATATGCATATTTGCTTTTTTTAATCAACAATGTTTATAAGTATGAACGCAGACACCTAAACAAGATTGGTGGGCGTGCGTTGAGGAAGTGGTTGAACGTTCACCGAGTAGTTTAATTGCTTCGTTTGACAGACAGACCAGTCGAAAGGTAGACTGAAACTTTTGCGTTCAAGTAGCAAAAAAGATTATCGTTTTTAAAAGTTGCCAATGTACTATCGTGTCCTTCCCGCTACCATGCCTACTGACTGCCACTACTCTTGCGCAGTGATTGCTCACGTTGCCCGACTAAAATCATGAACCCAATATACGGTGCAGTACAGTCATCTAAACACAACCCTTACTCACAGCTTCAACATGAACGGTAATTTGCTTGTGCACAATATGCACCCTTCACAATTCTTCACCAGCGAATATTTATCATGCAGTGTTACGGTCACCTTCGTTGAACGTGTGACTAGGCCGAATAAAAGCGTACAGGTAACAGCTGTCGTGCAATTTATATCTGTTTTTTTTTCGTGCCTTACACGCACAATAAATGGCATTGAGTAAGGGTGGCATCAGTATGTGTACTGAAAAAAATACAGAAAAAACGTAAAAGAAAGCAACAAAACAAACAAAAAACAAATAAACAGCAAGGTGCAACAAAGATATACAATAGAAAACACAAGAAAATTAGATTATCACGAAAACATTCACAATTAGAGATGGATATGATGAAATGTGGAAGGCAGTTGCAATGCACTATGTAGTTCGAGGTAATGGTGATTAGGTAAATGCCAGGGTGTGACCATGAAGGCGCATGAAAGTACGTGCGTTGTGAATGCGTCGATGTCTGCGCAGAAAGACATCAAGCGGTAAACAGTGAGATTTGTTACTGTAGATGTACAGTGTCAATTTTTATGGAAGGGCACACGGCGACGCGTTGCCTGCGCGTTCCGGTGGTTGCTGGCAGCGTGCTCAAGCGGGAGCGAGAGCAACCACATTCTCTTTTCACGTCATCTCGCGGCGAGCAAAACAACCACAAGTTCGTTGCTGATATAGAACGACAAGGTCTTCCCCCTTCGATTACCGGCTCTCGTGTAATGTCCATTAAGGGGGAGGGGGTCACAAACTTGCCGCTGGTTCCATATCAGCAACGAATGGTTGTTTTCCTCGCTGCGAGATGACGCGAAAAAAGGCTGTGGTTGCTCTCGCTCCCGCTTGAGCACGCTGCCAGCAACCGCCGTAGCACGCAGGCCACGCGTCGCCGTGTTCCCTTTCATTAAAATTGACATTGTACCTATGAAATTAACATAAAATGGCAATGACACGGCGTTGCCTTAGTGACATGAATGCAAGGTCTTGTTTTATTAGGGTAGGTCTTGTTTTATCAGGGTGATGCTTGAATGATAGTCGTATAGTCACCAGCTATGAATCGCGCTGCCCTATTCTGGATGGCTTCCAACGTACGAAATAGGTAATCTTGATGTGGTGACCATGCGAATGATGCATACTCAAATTGTTGACGAACATAAATTAGATATGGGGACGCTCTAGGTGCCGACCAGTGCGGACGCGCGAAGATCGGCTCCTGCTTTCAAGAATGCTTTCCTGTGGTATTCACGAATTTTTCACCGAGTTTTTACTCTCATCGTGTGCCTAAGTTCTTAAGAAATCAGCAGATACCACCTTTGTGCCGGTGAGTGGGCTTTTAAACCGTTTTTTGGGACATTTTTACACAGCAACGCCACAGGGGGATTTAGGCCTAACCGAGGAGGCGATTGTCGCCGTTGCGCCGGCCCGGCGCCAACGCGACTGAACGCTCTGCGCGTTCCAGTATCTGCAACTGAGAATGGAATACCAAGTAGATGGAGAGGACATCTCTCCAGAGGATTGCACGGAAGAAATGGGTTGGAAGGAAGCCGAAACGAGACGCTCAAGGAATAAGCAAGCCGCGGTTGGCGTTCCTGCTGCCAAGGGTTCGACCAAGGCCGGCGTTGCGGGAGACGCTCGAGCCAGTCGTAGTAGGTATGACACCAAGCATACAATCGTGCGAGCTGGACGCATGCCGCCACTACCTAAGGACTTCAGCAAAATTGTGCTACGACCACGTGGAGGATTAAATATCTCGAGAATTGGCACTGGAGCCATGGCAGACGCGATAGTACTGGCGGCCGGCGTCAAAGAGGAAGAGGCCATGCAGGACATCATCTGTTCCAACTTGCAGCAGAACATTATGGTGGCAAGCACTCCGGACCAAGACAGAGCTTCAAGATACCTCAAGGTCAAGCAAATTGACATAGGAGGCAAAGTTTTCGAGGTTAGCGCGTACGCCGCGGCACCCCACGACACTTGTAAAGGAGTGATTCGCGGGATTTCCATAAGCGATACTCAGGACATTTTGACCCGAAAGATTGTGAACGCGAACAACCCGCTCGCGCTGCAGGCCAAGAGAATCAAGAACACCGGGACAATCATCATAGCGTTCGAAGGCCACAAGGTGCCCAGATTTGTGAGATATGGACCTTCACTTTTGCAGTGCTCCCTTTACCGCAAGAACATCGATATTTGTTACGTCTGCGGAAAGCTGGGACATCGGGCTGACGTCTGTCCGAACCCAGCTGAAACAATCTGCAGAAGCTGCGAAATCAAGAACCCAGATAGCCTGCACCAGTGCAATCCAAGATGCAGGCTGTGCGACGGTCACCATCCCACGGCAGGCAAGGAGTTCAAGAACAGGTTCTTAGTGCCATACGTCGTCAGACGCAGACGTTGGGAAAGATCGCGAGCAGCCGCAGAAGCCCGGGACGCATCAATCACATCGAGTCCAGACATCAATGACAAGCAGCTTATTCCGGCCTACGGGACCCAGAGCATCCAGACTACACAAGAACAGGAAAAGCGGCCCCACTCCCGGGGGAGGTCGCGTTCCAGAAGAGGTTCTAGAACCAAGGCCCGCTCCCAATCACGGGGGCGCTCGAGTTCTCAAGGTCACCATCAGGGTCGGGATCAGCCTGGGCGGCACCCGAATGGCCAGCTACCTGGCGTTCAGTTCGAGATCACGGCTTCACACCCGGGGAGGACGCCTGCAGTTACTTCGAAAGGGAGCTGGGCTGAGCGAGTGCGCAACGGCGGGGCAGAGGTGATGACAGGTAAACTGCCAGAGCATGATAGAATTGCACAGCTAGAGCAAGAAAACGCGAGACTTACAAAATCAAATGAGAGGCTATCAGCTGAGTTAAAGGAAATAAAAATTCTTCTCACTAAGCTAACCAGCGCGCAATCTTCACAGCCAATGCCTCAGCCAGTTGATGTCCCTGTGGCGGAAAACGTGGGGGACTCGAGAACCGCGAAAAAGAGGGCAGTCATGGCAGAACACGTGGAAGCCAACCAAACGACCATGTCAGATATGAAAGAGGTGTTTGACACGCTCAGCAAAGTAGTAACCAATCTTAGCGAGCAGATGGGTAGGCTACAATCAAGCGTGGCGGCACTGGTAGAGCATATGACTTTGCGCATTACAAAGGTCGAAGCATATCTGCACAACACAGCAAGGCTTCCTCATGCACCAAGCTCTCCCCTTCGGCCACCAATACTAGTGGTACCAAACCTGTCGACAGGTGCAGCATCAGGCTCTGGCCACCCATGTAATAACCATGATGGCAGCGCTACGTGAAGCATTTCGTATCTGGCAATGGAACTGTAGAGGTTACCTTAAAAAGAAGGCAACCCTGCAGCAGTATATCAGGAGCAGCCAAGAAAAGCCTCATATTATATTATTACAAGAGACCCTTTCACCGCAAGCAACGTTGCCTGGATTCCAGCCTGTAATAGGGGATACTGAAGGGAGGGGAGTCTGCACCTTCGTATGCAACAAACTAACGCACGTAACCCATGACCTCAAGATAGAAGCAGGCCGATTGGAACACGTCTTAGTAGAGATCGTGCCGGGTACCAGCAACCGTCAAAGCATTTTCATTCTTAATATATACAGCAGTCCAAAGGAACAAAAGCAAGGGTTCAAGACGGTTCTAAATAAAGCTGTTAATATCGCCGGGGAATGTCCACTCGTCATAGCAGGTGATTTCAACGCCCCTCATCATACATGGGGTTACAAGTACAACACTGGGAAAGGAAATCGACTTTGGCAAAGTGCCAGTGAACTTGATCTCACCCTAATCACAGACCCCAGCCTACCAACGGCTTGGTACATCTTGCTGCAGGGATTCCACCCCGGACCTTACATTTGTAAGGAACATCAAGAAGGCCCAGTGGATGAACCTTGCTGTAGACCTAGGGAGTGACCACTGCATTCTTGCCACTACCTTCTCCGTGGAGCGTAAAAAGCAGAGAGAATTCCACTTCACAGACTGGGATAAGTTCAGGAAGATAAGGATGGAAAGGGAACAAGATGGCCACAGACAAGGCTTGGAGCAGTGGGTCAAACAGATTAAAGATGACATCAAATCCGTCTCATCCACCATTACCACAGATCTTCCGGTTGAAAGAATGGATAGCCGGCTTGCTCATCTTCTTGAGGCAAAGCAAGCACTACTGAACCGTTGGAAGGGTCAGCGCCTGAACCGAAGACTGAGGAAGAAGATAGCTGAGGTAAACAGATCAGTCGAGGAACATTGTCGCGCACTATCGAGGCAGCAATGGGTCGAAATCTGCAACTCCGTCGATGGTCAGATGCGCAATGGCAAGACATGGAATATGTTAAAGCGTCTCCTCAACGAAAACACCACCAAAACAAATCAAAAGCATGTTATCGCTCGAATTTTGCATAAAGAGATAGGGCGCACTACAGAACAGCAAGTTGTCCAGCAGCTCGTGCATAAGTACCTCCCAATCAAAAGAGGATTGGCACCACCAAGTAGACAGTAACAGGGCACGCCAAATCCAGGTCTTGAGGGTGACTTTAACATCGAGGAGATCAGAAGAGTCTTGCATGATCTCAACGGCAGGTCGGCCCCTGGCCCGGACGGTATATCAAACAAGGCCCTGCGTAACCTTGATGACGATTCAATTGAAACCCTGAGGGATATGATCAATTCAGCATGGAAAGAAGGCAGGGTGCCAGAGCAGTGGAAGCTGGCCAGCACGATCCTTATTCCTAAGCCAGGAAAGCCCCCTAACTTGGACAACATGAGGCCAATATCCTTGACATCATGTATCGGCAAGGTCGCAGAACATGCCATACTGCACAGGATAAACAAGTACTTGGAAGATAACATATATACACACAATATGGTTGGATTCAGGGCAGGGCTATCCACACAAGATGCATTGAAGCTTATCAAACACCAGGTCATTGACAATGAAACCAGAGACGTGAGAGCCATTCTGTGCCTAGATCTAGAAAAAGCGTTTGACAACATCCACCACTCATTCATACTCGAAGCAATTTCCAAGCTTGGTCTAGGGAAAGCCTTCTATGACTACGTATGGTCCTTCTTTCAGATCGGAAAGCCGTGATGAAGATTGCAGATATCGAGACCGCAGAAATCGAACTAGAAGCAAGGGGCACGCCACAAGGGGCAGTGATTTCACCAATGCTGTTCAACATTGCCATGATTGGACTGTCAAAGAAATTATCGAGCATTGAAGGATTGAAGCACAGCATCTACGCAGATGACATTACCATCTGGTGCACAGGTGGAAGCGAGGGGCAGATTGAGAGCGCTCTGCAAGAGGCGATTGACACCGTAGAAGACTACCTTCGCCCTTCCGGGCTCAAGTGCTCCTCGAGTAAGTCAGAACTTTTGCTTTATCGGACTGCACGCCGAGGACCAAAGCCCAGGGGATGGAAGCCGTTAAACCAGATAGACATCCATCTCCGTACAAATCAAGGGGATGCCATCCAGAGGGTCGACTCCATCAAAGTCCTGGGAATGCTGATAGAGTCTACCGGCGCCAACAGCAAATCTATAGCCAAGTTAACTCGGAAAACAGACAGTGCGGTGCACCTCATACGCAGAGTGGCCAACAAAAGAAATGGGATCAAGGAAGACAACCTCATCAGGTTGATGCATGCGTTTGTTCTAAGTCACTTCACATACGAGGCAGCAATGCACAACTGGTCAAGAGCAGAGTCCGAGACACTGAATGTGCTCCTCAGGAAAGTTATCAAGAAGGTCCTGGCCCTACCCATACATACCAGCACCGAGCGTCTGCTTGAGCTTGGCATACACAACACGCTCGAAGAAATAGCAGAAGCCCAAGAGAGAGCACAGTTTGCAAGGTTATCTACTACAAGGTCGGGGAGAATGATCCTGCAGGAGCTGGGCCAAAACCCAATAGCAATCAGACGCAATTGCAATGATATCCCTGACAACATCAGGGAGACTATCACGGTATCTCCTATACCGACAAACATGCATCCAGAACACAATGTCGGAAGAAGAGTAGCGAGGGCCAGGACTATACTTCGTCAAGTCTCAAACGAGGAACGAGGGGTCGTATTTGTTGACGCGGCTTCCTACGCCAATAGGAAAGCGTTTGTGGCAGTGGTAGTCGATGGGGCTGGCCATGTCGTCAACTCGGCGACGGTCAGGACGAAAGACCCAATCATTGCGGAACAAGTGGCCATCGCCTTAGCACTCAAGATGGATAACATTGAAGTGGTCTACAGTAATTCCATGGCAGCACTACGGGCGTTCGCCAAGGGGACGGTCTGTGAACAAACGCTGAAAATACTGCAAGGCAAGAACATAACACATCATCTTCTGAGTTGGTTCCCAGCTCACCTTGGACAAATCAACGATTCCCCTCCCAATCTCAACGAAGCAGCACACGAGGCGGCGCGAGAACTCTCCAACCGCGCCTCCCCGGGGATGCGTTCTACCGGTGAAGGGGATACCCGGGAAATTCTTACAACATATAACGAGCTCACTAAACATTTCTACCTGTCTAGAAGGATTTTCCCTCCACCTCACAAAAATCTAACCCGGCCCCAAGCACTTACATTAAGGCTTTTGCAAACGCGCATGTACCCTACTTTGAAAATGTTACACATCATGTACCCTTACCTATACCCAAGTAATCTTTGTCCACATTGTGGGAAAATAGCTTCATTAGAACACATGCTCTGGCAGTGCACCAAATTCGCTCATTTATCGCACATCACCTCTGCCAGATGGGAGGCGGCAATCCGCAGCTCATCCTTGGCAGATCAGCTCTGGGCTGTCCACCAAGCCCGCGAGGCGGCTGAGGAGCTTGGCATCTCAGTCCCCACGTGGGAGCTGCCCGCAACACAGTGATCTGTGTTTTGGAGGACCAAATAAAAGTTTATCCAATCCAATAAATTAGATATGATAATTCACGTGCGTTATCAGGAGCGTTGTGTTAGTTTATGCACAGACTGTTATTACTGTCAATTGTCGTCTGAGGATTTTTGTACTTCCGGTTTCATTTGCAGGACATCTGCTTGAAGTTTCGTTTTCCTCTACATTCATGCGAGGCTGGACCGCTCTTTTCATGTGCTTGAGTTGTTCACTTCTCGTGTGAACTTGCTACGGCCGTACTTACGCTTTTTGCCGTCTATATCCACGGAAGCGGTATGCTCACCAGCATACGCTATCCCTTACCTCACGAGCAACCGAAGTGGCATTGGTTCAGGTAATCGAAACTGCTTGAAAACTTCCAATCTAGGTTTTGCTACTATCTCGCGGTCAAGCCGACACAGCCCGAAGCCGGCGCTATCTAAACTGGCCATACAGCTCCACCAAATAATTTGCTATGTTATCCACGAGATTACGCAGGCGAACATGAAGTTTGTGTGATTAGCCTCAGTAGAACCACTACACTGCTGTAGAAGTACAAATGTTTTCACTGAGTTAACTTCAGTCTCCTTGTTGTTTTCCGGTATTTCGCGTATATGCTGAGCCGGCTTTTTAAAGTGAAGCTTCGGTTGCCTCGCAAATCAACGTTCTAACTGCAACAGAAAAAAAATCAAAGAAAGAAAATTCTGGCATCCATGAATCCATACACACAAATGCGGCGATGCATACAACTGAGGCCCTCAAAGGTACGCCAGTCACATGCGTATTTGTTTGCGCTGTTTTCCAATAACTGATGCCCACACGATCGTGCGCTTGCAAGTGATCAGCATTTCCCCCATACGGCAATGTGATATTTTCTTGAGGTTAGGGAGGGGACTTTCCACGAATCGAAATTTCATCGCTGAATGAATATGAACGCACGATCGTTGTTTGTTTTTTGCAGCGACAGAATTGCTGCTTTTCTCGGCACGTGGAGGGCGTTCCAAGTCGCAGCATGGAAAAGAAACAGTTTAGGCTAGTTCGCAGCTGCGTCTATAGCACCTGTCGCACGGCTATTTGTGACTGGTTTTCAGAAAATGACTCGACGCGACCGACGTTCGCACCTGCGTGCACTTTATATCCGTCGGCACACAGATTTCGCGTCTGCTTGCCTCTCTATTATCCCGGCGAGTAACCTGACGTCTTGTTGCTGTGCATCTGATTGGTTCAGACGTGCGCGACTGTACTCGCGTGACAAGAGAAAAAAAAATTGAAGAGACAGCAACTGAGCCGAGACTGGCGCTTCGCAACTAAATTGGTGGCGACACCGGTACTAGTCACAAGCGTGAACGAGCCTTTAGTATAATAATAATGGTATTATCATTATTATCGTCATCATTATCATTATCGTCATCATTGTCATAATTATCGTCATCATTATCATTATCGTCATCGTCATCATCGTCATTATTATTATTATTATTATTATTATTATTATCATCATTATTATTACTATCATCATCATTATTATTATTATTATTATTATTATTATTATTATTATTATTATTATTATTATTATTATTATTATTATTATTATTATTATTATTATTATTATTATTATTATTATTATTATTATTATTATTATTATTATTATTATTATCGTCATCATTATCGTCGTTGTCGTCGTCGTCGTCGTCATTATCGTCGTCGTCGTCATTATCATCGTCGTCGTCGTCGTCGTCATTATCGTCGTCGTCGTCATTATCATCGTCGTCGTCATTATCGTCGTCGTCGTCGTCGTTGTTGTTAATACCTGAGCTTTTACGTCCCAAATCCACGATGTGATTATGAGAGACGCTGCTGGGAAGGCCTCCGAAAATTTCGACTTCGCGGTGTAATTGTTTAACGTGATCTGAGATCACGCTGTACTACGCGGGTCTCTAGCATTTTGCCTAAATCCAAATGCGTCTACCGCAAGAAAAAACAAAGCCGTACTCCAGGCGCGCACACGTCAAGTTGCTCCCGATTTCCGCTTTTGTTGATCAGAACGTTTGATATGAAAAGATGTCTCTATTAGGATGGCGTCGATTAACAAAAAATGTTGCGACTGTAAACTAGGGTTGCCCATGACCTGACAACATCATAAAAACTCTGCCTATTTCGACTTCCTGCTCCCCGGTGACGTGGAATCAGGCAGCCACGTGAATGGAGTCATCGCGTCTTGATTATTCGCTGGGCAGGTACACACTCATTACTCCACAGAACGTTTCCCAAACGTTAAACACATTCACACCATCAGCTTCCATGCTTCAAGTTAACTTTTTTGACACAGGTCACAGTGGTGTGTTCCTTGTTCGCATCTTAAGTTATTCTGTTTACGTTTATCGTTCACCCGCGATGCGATAGCGCTGTCATGCTCCATGGACGACCTCATCGCAGTATACAGTCAGCACACAATGGGTATACTGATGTCACGTCCATTTGAGACAACACATATCTACTGAGACCATTAACCTGTCATCGTAAGGCATTGAGTGAGAAATGGTGCACAGTTGTGCGTCAAGAAGTAACCATATATCTACTGGGTGTGACGATTTTCCCAACCTCGGATTGTTTTGGAAACCTTACGAACTGCGCTAATTTTGCCTTTCGTAGCACGTGGTTAAAGCCATGATAACTACTGGGGTGCCTGCGCACGCTCGCATTTTCGAAATCGGCAACGAAACAGAGACGCACGAAGACGTGCAGAAACCATTCTTTTCGCGATCACTAACAAGAACTGGTGCGGCGCCGTCCGCGACGCCTATGCACGCAAGGATCAACAGTGTTTGCTTGGCGCCAACACGAGCCTTCTTACGACCAGTTCACCCAGTGATACCCATTTGTGTTTTGCCTGTTGCGCAGCGCCACTTTCCACTTTTCTGAAAGGAAACAAAATGCACCGCTGAAGTGACTGCAATCAAAGATGGCGACGCAATCAGCGGGCTTATGCCTCTTCTCTCGACCCAGCTTCACTTGAGCGTCTGCGGACCATCCATCTTTCACCTGGGTTCCCGCGTGACGACTTTACCTGTCCCACGTATCAGCGGCGACCTTTTTTTTTAAGAGTTTCGCGTATTCCTGGCGTTGTACGCGTACACAACAGCCGTCTGTGCAGCCTATTCCACTTCAGCCGCTCGCTCCGGGACTAACTTTTTTTTGTCCGAAGGTCGTCTTGAGAGACGATGACGACAACAAATGATACAAAGTCGTCTGCTGGTAATCGCCTGAGTGCCCCACGGCTGTCTGCTTTGCAGGCGATTGTCCGCCATGCCCGGGCCCATGCTTGAAAATGGCTCGTTTTCTCCCGATCGGTGGCATCTTCGCAATTTCTCTCGCTCGTTCGTCGCCAAAGCAAATCGGCGACTGAAAAACGAGCGTTGTCTGTGCCAGGCAGTCCTGCTTTCTTTTCAAGTTTCAAAGCTGGTTTGCCTATTGTGTATGCGTACGTAAGTCAAGGCCGAATAGCCTTTGACCCACGTCGAGCCGACTCATTTCTCCCCCTCCTGGTCCTATACTCTACACACATTGGCCATACGTTCCAACTATAGTTTCTCTTCCGGGATGGCTTTATGGTATGCTTAAATTGGTATCTAGCTCACGAGAGCAGCCGAGAATATCTTCCTCGTAAAACTGGACTTCATGCACCTTAAAGGCTGACCTAACTCTAGGTACTCATAAAAACAAAATATGAGGTCTAAATGACAGCATAAAGAAGTGGTAGTGCCTGAGTGCTTGGACCTCACAGTAAAAATTGACGTGTCTGGAAGACGCAAATACTACACCGGAAGTTGTTACTCGATCTGCAGTTCTCGAACAATACAGCAACTTATCATTTGCCTAAAATACCGGAAGGCAAAACATTTCTTTCTTCTCATTCGAACGTATCAATCCCGAGCGAAAGCTTTACACACCCGGCGGGGTTTCACACTTCCTACGTAATAGGAGGAACGTGAAGTGTTTTGCAGCTCTCGTGGTTTTGAAGTGCGTCCGTGATCGGCCCATCCTTCGCCATGGGATGGTGTCATCATGCGACATCATCAATTTTGTTGAGTTGTAACGTCAGCACAATATGTTCATTTTTTGTGTCATTTGCATTGACCCTGCGGATGATGGTCACTTTTCGCGATTGAAGAGGCATCTGGCGCTTCCACCATAAACTGCTTCTGTACCTACGTTTTTACAAGGCCACAGCAGGTTACTTTGCCTTGCGAGTAAAATAATACTATCTGGAGTTTAACGTTTCTAATTGACGGGACGCTGTGATGGAGGGCTCCGCTAATTTATACTATCTTGTGTTATTTACCATGAACTGAAATCGCACAGTACAGGGACCTGTATCATTCCGAAATGCGACTCCAACGGTCAGGATAAAACCCGCGTCCATCGGGTCTGCAGCCGAAGACTTACGAATGCTAGCTCCCCAATCGAAATGCAAGCCAGATCGGTATGGTTTCTTCGATTACTAATGGCAGCTGCGATGCTCCGTCTTCTAAGGACTTTTTAGGGTTCGAAATTGGTATCCAACACGAAATCGCCAACCTCTTACAATTAATTTTTCCAAATCTACGCGCTGTCTTAGTTTGTCACGCTGGCGCACAATATTTACACGCTGATAATGTAATTTTAGTCCAATAATATGAGGTGTATTTATTCTGCAATAACAAGCATAAGGTTGCGAGGTTGACCAAACGAAAGAGCTGCAAGTAGCAGCCACGGAGAAACCTGATTTCCTCATACAGATGTCAAACTCAGAGCCCAAGAGATAATGCAGAAAACGTTCTATAATGCAATGAACTGCAACACACCATAATATACCAGAGTACACAACCACTACGTTGAGAATAAGGTGCACGAAAACGACGGCAAAAGTCCGTACAACTTTTTAAAACAAAAGCACATACGTACACCCGTAACACCTCGAGTAAGAAACGCTGAGTCTTCATCGGTAGTAAATGTAGGCATGAAATGGTTATCGGCGAAGACTGGTGGGAGACGATCCCATGACAATAATCTTAAAAGGCGTGTAATGCATGTTCGCATGGGAACACCTCACACTACTACACTACACAATACATCCCCCCCCCCCTCCGTTGTGGTCTAGTGGCTAACGTACTCGGCTGCTGACTCGCAGGTTGCGGGATCAAATCCCGGCTGCAGTGACTGCAATTTCGATGGGGGTGAAAATGCTGTAGGCCCATGTGCTCATATATTGTTGCACGTTATAGCACCACAGGTGGTCATAATTCCCGGAGTCCTCTACCACGACGTCTTCCATAATCATATGGTGTTTTCGGAACGTTAAACCCTACACATCAAGCACTGCACAATACTGTGAAATGGTGCATATGGATGACATTATTACCGGCCACTGCTTACTGGCTGTATCTGGCGATTTTTTACAGTGTCCGGGTAATGGTGCCTACTTGTGTTCCTGAGACACTCTAATGACGCACCCGCTAGTTAAAACACTCAGAAAATTTGAAAATAATTTTTAACAAGCAAAAAGGTGCAATATCTAAACTGAAACCTAAT
Source organism: Rhipicephalus microplus (assembly GCF_043290135.1). Taxonomy (NCBI): domain Eukaryota; kingdom Metazoa; phylum Arthropoda; class Arachnida; order Ixodida; family Ixodidae; genus Rhipicephalus; species Rhipicephalus microplus. The sequence continues at coordinate 465,913,381 of NC_134710.1, forward strand.
CGAGCGCGTTGTCGACGTATGACGTACTGTTCGGTAAGAAATGGAAGTCCTACAAGGCATGCTGCTCCCGCCGGCGCGGAGTATGAAAACTGTGAAAGCCGGGACGGGCAGGCACGCGGACGACTGCTGCCATATACCATGCACCCCCAAAACATAGCGTTGAATCGTTAACTTTCTTAGCTCAAAACATAACACGTGCGAAAGAAGCCGCCAACTTGCTAGCCACCGCAGACCTGGCCTCACGCGTCATCATCACCAACTCGAGAGGGGCCAGCAGAAACAATGAGCAGGGGTGCATTCCTTACCTCGCATATCGCATTCTTCAAAGTAGCAATTGTTTAAGGGCCCCCGCATCCCGTAAGATCATGTAGGCTCCAGCTGACATGGGCCTAGAAGGCAACAAAACGGCTGACGCCGCCAACCCCGCGCGCACTGTTCGGGATACGCCTTTCAACCCTTCTGAAATATACCTAGCACCGAATTCGGATTCCCTTTTCGAGATATTACTGAATTCTACCAATTCAGCTATACGAGTTTTCCTAGGCCCAGTAAGACCTTAAAAGGGTTGAGGAGTGCACACTCCTCCGCCTTTAGACTAATACACTGGTGCCTGACAGTAAAACACTATGACCTTGCTTGTACAGAAAAAGCCCAGACTGTGCGAAGACGGCTTCAGGCATTTTCTACATGCTGTGGGCACGTCAATCAACCCCGAACCAGGCCCTGAAACCACATATCACCTGGGAGGACTGGGAGGCGCCTCTGCTTTATTGCTCCGACCTGGCGAGCCAGAAGGTTCTGGATGACAGAACCTAAGTTACAGTGGTCGCCAAAGGGCTCCTGTAATGAGGAGCTCCCTGCTGTTCAACGGCCTTAATTACCGGTCTCTACCAGAAATAATTGTCCTGTGTGGGGCGACGTTCCAGGGCAGCTTCAACTACAGTGGTGGAGCAGCGAGTTCTGCTGGGCCGTTGGCTCGCGGACCAAAAACCCTTTTGACACACCTGACTAGCCAGAGGGACGATTACAGCCTCAGTTTCCGCCTCTTCTGCGTTGCTCGAATCCTCGAGTCACACCGGACAATGAGCCTCGCATCTGGACTTGATCAGCGAGAACGTTTTCCACATGCCTGGGCCAGCGGCCGTGTCTTGGTGCATTCTCCTCGTCGGGGCCTGCGAGGAGCTAGCAGCGCCGGATGAGTCAACCTGGAATCCTGTCACCCGGAGGAGTCTCCTCTACGCGAGGAGTTCCAGGTCATTGAACTGAGCCAGTGGTGCCGTATTGCTTCTCCCTGCGCAACAAGGTGTGTGCGTGCCCTTGCACTACTCTAGAAGGAGCTTGGCGGCCTGCTCGGGGCCGGAGTGGAGGAGGACGATTCTATTGGAGGGACCTGAACTCAATTGTCTTCTTTCGCAAAGAATCTTGGGAATGCAGCGTGTATAAAACGCGAGCGAAGGGACGCTCGGGTGTGTTTCATCTGTTTCATGTTGATCACGCTATTCTAAACATGTATATACAGTACACAAACGCTTCTTTCGTCTACTCCTGCTCCTCTACTTGTCTTCCCCTGATAATCGGATGGCTCCAGCCAGGACCACGCTACTCAAGGTCACCACAGTCACGTACGTGGTGGCATGTCCCGACACCTCATTCCTAGCACCACCTAAAGATCGCGGTGGTGGCCCCCTTTTAGGCCTCAGCAAACTTACTTCCGTTGCAGCAGCAATAAAAGTTTTTCAACCAAGCAGGCACTCGGAGTAGAGGCGAGTGCGCCGAGCATAAACTGACACGTCGGGATCTGACAGTGTCTCGGAGCTATCGGATGGTGGTGACTCAGACGTAAATGACTCCGGCAAAAAAATGATCGAAACACACGTCTGCCGTTTTGCTCAGTAACCAGTTGTCCCGCCTGATCGCATTGATCTAATTCTAACGGAGAGCTATGTCACTTGGTAAGCCCAGATTCTCCATCATCGTCTTGTGTGAGTGGTTTGTGCCGCCCACAATGCAACCTCATCTACCACCCATCGCACACTCTACCACAGGGAACAGAAAATCGCGCGCCTGACCAGCGAAGCGCAGGCCAAGCACCACGAATGAAGGAAGGAAGCTCTTCCGTGCCTAACACCACTGTCTTCACATTGTAGTCAGCACAGTAAATGCTGTAATAGCCAAAATTACCGATGCCATTAGATGCGTCACTTCCGTTGACTTGCCAAACTTGTCGTCACCCAGACAGCGTTGCCAGTAATCTTTGAAAGCCAGGGGAGCGTTTCGAGGCAATGTTTAAAATTCCTTTGCAAGCAATCAACGCACTTCAAGCCTGTGATTTGGGATAAATTAGGGAAATATGCATAGGAACGTACCAGCAAAATTCAATGAGATCCATTGACCGCAAAAAATTGCCGAGGTTGGCCGTTATGGCCGAGACAGATGATCTGATTTTGCATGCGATGCGACGCCGGACTCGGTGGTGCGGCGGCCAAAATGGTGACGTTTCGTCGTATCGGACCACTGCATTGCATGCCCCGCTTGCATCAAACCAGCTGATATTTTCATCGCCTCTACGGATCATCGGACCGCCGCAGCCAATGACAGCTCGGGATACTTGTTATGCTCCACCATTCGTGTTTCTTTTCTCTTCCTCTCCAGGTCACCGCTCCGATCATCGTGGCCAAAGCGAGATGATGAAGTTGAACCTCGGGACATTTGTTTACATAACCGATTGCGGTGACGCAGAACTTTCGGCGACATCGAGTACAATTCGCTTGTGTCGTACAGCAATTCCTGGTTGAAGAGATTGATGTTCGATATGTATTGTAGCAAAATTGCCATTTCGGTTAGTTTGTAATTATGCATTTTAAAAGTACAAAGTGGGGCACAGTACGGAACGGCGTCTATAGAAGAGAGCAACGGAACATTATTCGACGTGATCTCCGGGCACCTCCATGATGATAAGGAAGCGGCAATCGCGCCAAGCAGAAATTCTCTTCCTCTCGCTCTTAGAGCGGCTTCGTGATGATACGTGCGGAGCACTTTAGGGGCCCGAGCTATCGAACGCTGTCGTCGTTTCAAGGAGTGCAGGCAGAAAACCGCGCATAAGAATACATAAAAAGAAGAAACTAGCGAAAGTAGAAATAGAGAGATAAACAAGGAAGGCTATGAAGCGAAATAGAAAGTGAAAGAAGGTCAGAAATAGATGAGGAGACATGTTGAAATAAATATAAATATAGAGAGTGAAAAAAAAGACGGAATGACAACGAAAATAAAGGTAGACTGATAGCAGGAAAAAAAAACCAAAGAGAAACAAACAAGGCTCCACAATTTGATCCTTCAGGCTTGGCACCCCTATAGTGTGAAGGTGTCTGTTAATTAACAAGTGTCACTTTTGTTATTTTGAGGTTTCGCTGGTATTGACAGCACGGAAAACGTATGTTTAAAAACCTCGGTAACGCAGTGTGATAGTACATCAACGGCGAAATTGCTATATTTTATTTCAAGACTGGCCCCATCGGCGGCCTATTGCTAAGTGTTAAAAATGATAATCCACTCTCTGAAACTGGCTCTAAAATATTGTTTGATTTGACTATGTTCTATTGTTTGAGCTAGTTTGTCTATGCAAAACAAGATAGCATCACCGCACCGAAGCGCCATGGCCTTCTCCTCGGTGGCGCAGCCGTGAAGTGGCGTGTGGCGGACGTTGCCCTGCAGCCTACGGCGAGAAATGGTGGTGGTAGTAATTTTTGACGAAGGAGAAAGGCACCTGATTTCTTTCAGCCATAAGGCAATATCGCTCAGTGGCTAAGAGAAAAAAGTCACAGCATATCCACGGATTGAATGATAATGAGCGGGGCGAAGCGCCTGTACCTCCATCCGTGCTTCTGGCCATCCGTGCGTCCGTCCATGCGTCCGTGCTTCCATCCATCCGTGCGTCCATTCATGCATCTGTTTGTGCGTCCATCTGTACGTGCATTCGTCCGTGTGTCTGTTCGCCCCTGCATGCGTCCATGCATCCGTTTGCGTTCGAGAATGCAGACGGCGCGCGGGTAACACCGACGAGACGCGAAAAAAGGAAGCCGAGCGCAAGCGTTCGCAACGCACCGGCCGCTCTGCTTCGTCCATTCGCCACCAACGATCCGCCACGTACGGCGACTCTCCAGGAGATTGAGGGAGGCATTTGTTCTTCGCGCACCCAGGTAAAAACCGCGCAGCAGCCAGTCGGAGAGTAGTGCTACAGCGCCATTTAGAATATACTCACTCAATTGCAGTTTATATTTACTTCTATGAGACAGCACCGTCTATTATACTATTCAAGAGATACTGCTCTCCTTTTTTTCTCGTCTATTCTTCTCACGGTTACGCCACACGCAGGACAAGGTTAGACTATAGGAGGAGTTTCGCCCCTGAATAAGAAAAACGGGTGGCGCGGAATATGTACTGCGCCCGCTTTGCTGGCGTTCGACCCGGGAGCGGCAGTGGCGAATCGGCCGGACATTGGCGACGGTGAAGAAGTGGAAAGAAGAAGGCCATTAGATCACCTGGTCAAACGTGGAAACACCCGTTCGCCGCTGCGGAAAGTCATCTATATATTACTAATTGCAGTGTCACCAACTGATAAAAAATTGAGCAGATTCAGGTACAATGGGAATCGATGTGATAAGATGAAGAAATAAGGAAAGTTGATGTGTCACTTTAAAATCAACACAACGTTACGAGGCGGACGTAAACTTTGCTGCACATGGTTTTCATGTCATGATTATGATGTTTGGACGTGTCCTTTACCTTGGTCATCTATATATGGTATGAGATACCAAATATGGTATATGTGGAGCTAGCAAGCGGCCGCAAGCGCACTATGAGCGTGGCATGTCGTCATGTTTACATGACATGCATATCATAGTTATCATGATTGGACATGTCTTTACCTTTGCTGTCCATTCACGTCACGTAATACCAAACTTAGTATATGGTTAGCTAGCGAAACTACTGCGAGCGCATCATGAGCGTGGTATGTAGTCATGTTTTACAAGATACGCATGTCATATGATTGTGATAGTTGGACGTATCGTTTACCTACGTCACCCATTCGTGTGTTGACTGATTGATTGATTGATTTGTTGGGTTTAACGTCCCAAAACCACCATATGATTATGAGACACGCCGTAGTGGAGGACTCCGGAAATTTTGACCACCTGGGGTTCTTTAACGTGCGCACAAATCTGAGCACACGGGCCTACGACATTTCCGCCTCCATCGGAAATGCAGCCGCCGCAGCCGGGATTTGAACCCGCGACCTGCGGGTCAGCAGCCGAGTACCTTAGCCACTAGACCACCGCGGCGGGGCACCGTTCGCGTGTCGTATTACCGAATTCGGTATATGTGAATCTAGCGAAATGGCCGCGAGTGCATCATGAGCGCTGCATGCAGTCATGTTCTTACATGACACGCATGCCATAATTACTATGTGCATGTTTGCACCAGTCATATACAATCGTCATGCATTCACGTCGCGTCCAGATTTGGTATATGTGAAGATAGTGAAACGACCGCGAGCGAACCATGAGCGTGGCGTGTAGTCACGAATTACGTGATATGCATGCCATGATTTCCACTCTAGTATCTGCCACTGTTGTTCACCACGCAGTCATGTCATACCATAAAGTTTGCAAAATGTCATGCAAACGAAACCACCGCATTACCAGCAAGACCAATACATGTAAATCATGACATTTATGACATGAGTCTCATGTTATGACTGGTCACTCATGGTCATCATACAGGCATGTTATGTCATATAAAATTTGGTATGGATACCATTATTGAAACGACGGGGAGAGCTAAAAGTCGTAGGTGGATAGATATCTATCAGACAGACAGACAGACAGACAGACAGACAGACAGACAGACAGACAGACAGACAGATAGATAGATAGATAGATAGATAGATAGATAGATAGATAGATAGATAGATAGATAGATAGACAGACAGACACATAGATAGATAGATAGATAGATAGATAGATAGATAGATAGATAGATAGATAGATAGATAGATAGATAGATAGATAGATAGATAGATAGATAGATAAACAGACAGATAGATAGATAGATAGATAGATAAACAGACAGACAGACAGACAGACAGATAGATAGATAAACAGACAGACAGACAGACAGATAGATAGATAGATAGATAGATAGATAGATAGATAGATAGATAGATAGATAGATAGATAGATAGATAGATAGATAGATAGATAGATAGATAGATAGATAGATAGATAGATAGATAGATAGATAGATAGATAGATAGATAGATAGATAGATAGCATCACTTTCATTTATTCGTCATCAAGCGTGAACATGGAAAAGTGCATGAGTACAGATTCACTGGGAGGTCTCAAGGTAAGAACCGCAGGCGGGACCTCCCATGATGGAAAAAAAAGAAAAAAAAGAAAAGGTAATCATCAAGCAACATTGAAATACATAGTCAGCAAATAAACACAGCATAAAAAAGAGAAAGATGAATAAAAAACAAAAGAAAACAAAAAACCATTAGAATAATAAGCAGGAACACTAAAAAACAGGGAATACAAAACAGAAAAAAAATGTGGATATGAATACCACAACAAAAAAAGACATGATAATACAGTTACAATTCAATCAAACAGAAGGGCCTAACAAGAAAGTCTTTAGTTTGGATTTAAAAATGCAAAGTGATTTAGAAGATTTAACATAAGAGGTTAGTGAATTGCAGAGCGAAATGGCCGAGAATAGAATCGTTTGTTTGCCGTAGTTAGTGTGTATACACGGAAGTAAGAGATTCTGGCGTGAGGCAAAGCGCGTTGAATTGAGATTATTAGTGATGCAATGAGGGAGAATATCTAAGACAAGGTGATCGTGCAAAACGTTAAAAGATGAAATACCAATGCTGTACCTAAACAGATGATGAAGGGGCAAAACACGCAGCTGATAGAACAGCGGGGAAGATTTTGCTTGTCGATGGGAAAATGTAATGATGCGTAACGCTTGTTTCTGCAGTGTTATTAATGGGGCGATGTGGGTATGATACGTACCACCCCAGGAAGAAATGCAGTAATTTAGGTGACTGTAAACAAAAGCGTAATACAAAGTTAGGGGAGTTTGCAAGTTGAAGTATGGTCTATCTCTAATCAAAACTCTTATGCCGAACATAACTTCCTTTGAAATGAAAATTACGTGCTCATGAAATTTAAGGTGAGAATCGACTATTACGCCAAGAAATTTAGTGCTACGACGAAGTTCAATTTTAATACCGGAAATATACAGGGAAGGGAACTCTGAAATTTTTCTTTGCGGGGAACTAAAAAGCAGAAAGCAAGTTTTAAGAACGTTAATAGATAACTTGTTGAAGAGACACCATCGCTCGAGGGAAAATAGGTCAGCTTGGAGCATTTGCGTTAAGGTACACATGTTTCGGTGGGAGTTAAAGATGGTAGTGTCGTCAGCATATAGTACGCATTGTGAAGAGGTTAAACAGCGAGGAAGGTCATTAATGTAAATTAAAAAAAGAAGTGGGCCCAAGATTGAGCCTTGTGGAACGCCTCTGTTAACTGTGACCGGGGGTGATGTTGCTGTGGAAACAGAAACTATTTCTTGCCTGTTTAAAAGAAAGCTGCGTAACAAAGTTAGAGCAGGACCCGTAATGCCATAACGCTCCAGTTTAGTGAAAAGAATGTCATGGTCAATACTGTCAAATGCTTTTGAAAAATCTATGAAAACAGCAGCAGCAACGTCGCCATGATCAATGAAAGACTTAATTTTATCTGTTAGACATGCAGTCGAAATATTAGTTGATAGGGCAGCACGAAAACCAAACTGAGAGGGGGTGAGTAAGTTGAATTTTTTAAGGTAACGGGAAAGAGGGGTCTCAATAAGTTTTTCTAGAACCTTATCTAAGAAGGAAAGAATAGAAATGGGTCAATAATTATCCATAAAGCGCCAGACAGACAGACAGACAGACAGACAGACAGACAGACAGACAGACAGACAGACAGACAGACAGACAGACAGACAGATAGACAGATAGACAGATAGACAGATAGATAGATAGATAGATAGATAGATAGATAGATAGATAGATAGATAGACAGACAGACAGACAGACAGACAGACAGACAGACAGACAGACAGACAGACAGACAGACAGACAGACAGACAGACAGACAGACAGACAGACAGACAGACAGACAGACAGACAGACAGACAGACAGACAGACAGACAGACAGACAGACAGACAGACAGACAGACAGACAGACAGACAGACAGACAGACAGACAGACAGACAGATAGATAGATAGATAGATAGATAGATAGATAGATAGATAGATAGATAGATAGATAGATAGATAGATAGATAGATAGATAGATAGATAGATAGATAGATAGATAGATAGATAGATAGATAGATAGATAGATAGATAGATAGATAGATAGATAGATAGATAGATAGATGATACGCTTAAGGTCACCGACGTTCACTAAGAAATGCTTCGCATTTAAAACATGTCGTTGAATGCGTATAAGTCAGATGCCGGAATTTCTATCTAATGTTTCGTAATTTCTGCTACTGCGTCTGGTACATTACTTATGCGTATTGCTCAGTGCCTTCTGAACGTTTCCTGTGCGTATTGTATTGAGTTAAGCAGCAGGTTTGAATATTATAGTTTTCTTTTTCGTCACGAATGCGCTTGGTGACAAAGTTTCGGCAGTTTCTTTTTTTTAATTCTCTGAGGACTCTGAATTATTCTCTTTATATGTCTTGAACAGTTGGTTCCTCTTTCTTATAAGCTTAAAACCTTCTCAGTTGCCCCGCCACGGTGGTCTAGTGGCTGAGGTACTAGGCTGCTGACCCGCAGGTCGCAAGTTCGAATCCCGGCTGCGGCAGCTGCATTTCCGATGGAGGCGGAAATGTTGTAGGCCCATATGCTCAGATTTTGGTGCATGTTAAAGAGCTCCAGGTGGTCCAAATTTCTAGAGCCCTCCACTACGGTGTCTCTCATAATCATATGGTGGCTTTGGGACGTCAAACCCCACATATCAATCATCAATCAAGTCCTCTTAGTTTACCCAAGCGTTCAGACTTTCTATATGCTTTAAACGTCTTTACGGTAAAGCACTGAAGGTATATTCGCGATAACTCTTTCATATAAATAAATTATATGCCAAATCAGGAGTGCATGCGGCGAACGCATCGCTCCTGTCTGTCCTACCGGCGTTTCTCTATGAAGAGGGTCAGTGTTTCTGGATTAATACGCCTGTTAGAAAGTTCTGCACACATTCGTTTGTCGGCGGTAAGGAGTTGGCTCGCAAACATATACATACAGGCATGTGGTCTCCGATTTTGACACAATACACTTACCCCCGTATTCGCAAACGCTCCTCGACTCGAATTTCACCCTTCACTTGACAAAGTTTAGCACTGCGCCGCTGCGCGGCTGAAAATGATACTGCGCTGCTCGAGAATCGCACCACATTATTGCTGATATGCAGTGACTTACCTGGCCGAGCGAGGGCGCTTCAATCGGCTTTCTCAGGTATAGGTGAAGCGTTGAATGAAGGTACGTCCTAGAATACGGGGTTCAAAGTACGTGCGCCAGCCATTTCCTACGCCATCCATGTTTTCTGCAATGCACGTGCGAAAGAGAGAAAGCGAAGCGACGGTGGAGCATGCCAGTATCAACGCTGACAACTCGGCTACACGCGAACTGCACAGGACAAGAAAAGAAGACGAGGTGCTGAACTCCGAAGAAGCGAAGGTGTGCTTGAAGTGAACATACAGATATTTTTATATAACTTGTTCGTTTATAGAGCACGAGTTCAACCCATTTTAGCAATTGAATTAAATTGTATTATTCAACTGTGCGTCACAAATTTGAGGGAGCTCTTGCCTTCCGATGTTGGACGAAGCAACCTGGAGCCGAGGAGACTCAGATCCACCGAGCTGACACCTGTTAACCTACTCTGCAGCCATCGCCTACGCGGGGAAGTTTAGAGTTTTTTTTTTCCTTTTTATTGTACAAGAACATCAGCAGCTCTCAGCGGAGACGCTACCGAGATGACTTCTCATGTCAGTCCAGCGCAAATTGTAGTGGATCCGCTGATGATAGCCGAACCTTTCCACAGCGACACGTACGAAGACGTCCTTTGACTGGCTCGAAATACCTGACCGCGTCGCGAGGGTCAGGGCTGGGATGCTGCTTGAAAGCTACGGCACGTTTAGTTTTGTGTTGGAGAACGCCACACGAACGTGGTTCAAAAACCACGAGGCTACCTGGATGAGTTTTGACGGGAGCTGCCTGCCACCTACCCGAGTATAGATCACCGAGAGAGAGCCGAGGCTGCTCTCCAAGTGCGAAACCAGCGGAACAATCAAATAGTTGTCATGCATGTAGGGGATTTGACCCATCTCTTCCGCGAGCAGATCCTCACAAGAACGTGGAGAAAAAGCGTCGCCATCTAATGCGAGGTGTAAAACAGGAACTTTTACCAGTTTGGTTCGGAGTGCGCCTTCCACCGCCGCTGAGTTTAATTCTGAGGCGGCCACAATGAAAAGAATGCTTCAACAACAAACGAGACTGAACAACCGGTATGTGGGCATCGCCTCTGTTGACGCAGTGCCGACTGCATTGAGAGACAACATGGAGAGCGTAGCAAACGTCTGGCGCACGTACTTTAAATATATAACTGGCTGTATAACTGGCGTCAATATTGTGAAACAAATTGCCCGTCGTAACGAGCAAATGATCAAAGTTGGCTAATAAACTTTCTAAAGGTGTTGCTCATTTTAAAATGATTCACGTAGGAGCCATTACAACATTTTGAAAATGATGCTAAGTGAACAAAGAGTAAAGTTCTGACTTAACACTGCAGTTAGCTGCCATGTTGATGTTCAGGTCACCACACAAATTCAAGGCATATTTTCTATCACTGACAAATTCTAACACTAAGTCTATACAATAAAAAAGGGCATTGCTTGAAGAAGGGTGATAACATACACAAAACACTTGTCTACGACGCCTAATAGTAAGCGTTTTATAATAGGTAGAAATACAGTAGAAATCAAACACCAATTGATGGTTCATTAACCTTGAGATCTAACTATACGCCACCACCCCTTTTTTCTGGTGGTTTGTCTAGTATGATTTATAGGTTGGAAACCTAAATATGTTCTCTTCCGAAGCAAATCAAGTGCCTTAAATTGTCAAAACGCCAAATCATACTTGCACTTCGCTGAAAAAATATTAGAGTTCATCACGTTTACTTGCACCCAATCAAAGATTTGAATTATTGCATCAAAGTCTTTTTTACATAGGAAGTGTCACACAAGTTTTTTAAAAAAGTAAGGTCAATCGTTGCAGTTGAGGAAAGCATGACAAGGAGAATGTCAAAATTTTCCGAGAACAGTAACAATACAGTGTAGGGCAAGAGTCATTTTCTTCGTTCAGCGAACTGGGAGCGCAGAGAAAACACAAAGGACGAAGCGAGGAACCACACAACACGAGCGCTCATGAGCGCTCGTGTTGTGGCAGTCCGGTAGTGGCAGTCCGTCGGAAGAAGAACGGGTGCCACGCGATAATTCACAGGAGACGTTTGCTCCAAGACAGTGTAGGGGCCAATAAAACGTAATTGAAACTTCTCGCACAGTCCGGGAGTGCAAATGGGTGTAAGAAGAAGGACTTCGTCGCCAGGGCTGAAAGACACGGCACGATGAGAGGCATCATATTCAAGCTTGTGATCCTGTTGCTTGGCTTCAGTGTTGACGCGAGCCAGCTGGACGCAATGAAGTTGACGAGACATGTATTCTTCACTTGAAGATGAACATGGTTTGACAGGCGCAGAGAAGAACGAAACATCGAGGAAAGAAGAGGGGAAGCGACCGTGGACGAGGTAGAACGGCGAGTAACCGGTTGTGCGCTGTACGGAGGTATTAAACGCAAACGTGAAAAATGGCAAAATGGTGTCCCAGTTTCTGTGGTCGGGTTCGATATACATCGCTATCATATCTGACAGTGTCCGATGAAAGCGCTCAGTAAGGCCGTTCGTCTGAGGATGGTAACTGGAGCTTGTTTTGTGTGTAGTGCCGGATGCCTTGAGCACTTCTTCGACGAGTTCTGAAAAAAATACTCTTCCACGGTCGCTCAGGATTACACGAGGAGCTCCGTGTCGAAGGATTATTGCTCTAAGGATGAAGTCGGCCACTTCCGAAGCTGATTCAGAAGGCACGGGAGCTGTTTCGGCGTAGTGGGTCAGGTGGTCGACAGCTGTAACTATCCATCGATTGCCTGTGACAGTCATAGGAAGCGGACCATACAGGTCAATGCCAACTACCTCGAATGGTTGCAGGGGACACGGGAGCGGTTGTAATTGTCCACTTCGAGTTGACGTAGATAGCTTGCGATGCTGACAAAGGGCACATGAGGCAACGTACTTCGCGACACAGGTGGACAAGCCCGGCGAGTAGTAGTCACATCTTATGCGGTCATACGTTTTCTGGAAGTCCATGTGTCCAGCAGACATGTCGTCGTGATAGGTCTTGAGGATTTGAGCCCGAAGAAAGCGAGGTAGAATGGGCACCCAGCGTTGACCATCAGGTGGTAAATATGACGGTACAGGACGTGGTTGTTGAGCTTGAATTGCGTCAGCTGTTGGCGAAGACGGGCGTTAGGGGGCCGGCAAGTCCCGTCAAGACGGTCCATGATGCGGCGACAGTAAGGGTCAGCACGTTGGTGAGATAAGAACAAACCACACTCGCTTGGAGAAGTTGGGTCCAAAGTAGGTAATGATGAAACATGTAGGGAAGAGACGGCCGAAAGCTTCTCGTATGCGGCAGTGGCGGGTTTGTTAAGCGGCTCCGAAGAGAGCGGGCAACGCGAAAGTGCGTCGGCGTCTTGATGTTTGTTTCCCGACTTGTATGTGATCGTGAAGTCGTATTCTTGTAAGCGAAGAATCCAGCGAAAAAGGCGGCTGGACAAGTTCTTGATTGTCGAGAGCCAGCACAAGGCGTGATTGTCCGTAACCACAGTAAAGTGGCGGCCGTGGATATAAGGTCGAGACTTTTGTATCGACCATACGACCGCTAGGCACTCCTGTTCGGTGACGGTATAATTCTTTTCATAAGGGGTCAGTGTACGGCTCGCTTATGCGACGACTTTCTCACGTGAAGATTTGTATCGCTGTAGGATAATTCCACCAATGCCTCGACCACTAGCGTCTGTATGCAGGAGCGTAGGCACGGTTTCGTCGAAAAGGCAGAGAACTGGTTCGGATGTGAGTGCACATTTCAGTTGGGCAAACGCCGCTTCACATTCAGGAGACCACACAAAGGCGACGCCTGATCCGAGCAACTTGTGCAATGGTGAAGCTATTGAGGCGAAGCCTCGAATGTATCGGCGAAAATAAGAAGTGAGGCCGAGGAAACTGCGCAAATCTTTGGCTTTTTCAGGACGCGGGAAGTGTTGGACAGCGGGAATCTTGTCAGGATCGGGACGAATACAGTCCTTGCTTACAATGTGGCCTAACACTTTAATCATCTTGCTCGCAAAACGGCATTTCTTGGTGTTCAGCTGAAGGCCTGCGTTTTCAAGGCACGTAAGAATTTCGTCCAGTCGTTGCAAGTGCTGAGGCAACGTTGACGAGAAATAACGATATCGTCTAAATAGCACAAGCAAGTCTTCCACTTCAAGCCTCATAAAACTGTGTCGATCATCCGCTCGAATGTTGCTGGAGCATTGCAAAGGCCGAATGGCATCACGTTGAATTCACACAGCCCATCTGGTGTTGAAAACGCTGTCTTTTCTTTGTCATCCTCGTGCATGAGTATTTGCCAGTAACCTGAACGCAGGTCTAAGCTTGAGAAGTACTCAGCACCTTGCAGTAAATCCAAAGCATCGTCTATGCGCGGCATGGGGTAAACATCCTTGTGGGTAATGTTATTAGGTGCTCTGTAGTCCATGCAAAATCGCACGGAGCCATCTTTTTTTCTTACTAAAACAACAGGGGATGACCAAGAACTCGCGGAGGGACGTATAATGTTCCGTTGCATCATATAGGCTACCTTTTGTTCAATGATCTCACGCTCGGACGAAGAGACGCGATATGGTCGATGGCGTACGATGGAAGTGCCATCGGCCAGGATACGATGCCTAATAATGGACGTCTGTCCCAGAGATGAGGAATGGGCATCAAACAATCTCCTATGCTTTTGTAGCAAGGCAAGCAACTCATCTGTCTGTGAAGAGGTCAGTTTTGGACTAATAGTCGCAGCAAGAACAGAAACGCTTGATGAACGTCCAATAGAAGGAAAGTCAGAAGACGCTGGCATAAGCGGGACAACAGAGACAGGTTGAGATTCAGAAACGCAAGCCATTGTGGTGCCTTTAGGAATGAGAATTTTCTCAGAAGTCTGGTTTGTAGCGTAGGGAAGTCCGGAGCCATTGTGGAACCGCGCTAGACCTGAAGCAAGGGCTATACCTCTTGCGAGACAGCGTGAAGATGGTTGGACAAACACGTCAGCAGAGTAGATCACATTAGAAGTGATGGCAACTATCCGCTGATGACCAGGTGGTAGCTCGGTCTTTTCAGCAGCGAGCAAGCGAACGGGCTTGTCATCCGCATACAGGGCATAGTCAGTTTCCATCATATGAACAACATTTTCTCGAATGCAGATGGAAGCGTTCGCCGTAGACAGAAAATCCCAGCCTATTATAATCTGGTGGGCACACGAATTCAGCACAGCAAATTGTACAAATTGAAGAAGACCAGCTGTGAAAACACGAGCGGTACACATAGCGGCTGGTCTAATGGCGTCCCCTTGAGCAGCGTGCAGTGTAGGTTCATCATAAGGGGTGGTGACTTTTTGCAGACGTGAGCACAAAGAACGATCAATCACAGACAAAGAAGCACCAGTGTCTATTAAAGCGTCCACGTACACACCTTCTATTAAAACAGATATTGTATTATATGGACGCACTAGAAGAATGTCTGTCTTTTCGTTCAATGCAGCTTTTCCTCCAAAAGCTGCAGAGGTTAGTTTTCCGGGCGTTGGTTGGTGAATTGCGAGACAGGTCACAATGGAGACGTGGAACGGCGGAGGGGTGAGGGTGAGTCGCGTCTAGTAGAGTGGTAAGAACTGGTTGGCGCAGATGTCGCAGTTGGAGACGGTGAGCGGCATAGCGGCGGATCATAAGGACGACGTTGGAAAGCGTACCAGCTTGTCCCATCATCCCGTCCGTAGGTGTCGAGTCCACGACGCTCGTCCTGCTGACGCTTCCGACAGACGCGTGCAATATGGCCCCGATAGCCGCAGTAATAACAGATCGGACGATGCGGCCGCCACAGTGGGTGAAAGGGCTGGCTAGTCACACTCGGAGTCAACGAAGCCAGCAGGACAGGCGTCGAGTGTGCGGGCATCTGTTGTACCACGGGTGGTGAGCCAGCAAGGACTTGTGCGTACGTCGGCTGGAGTCGAGGTACTGGAGAGTCTACACACGCTGGCCCGGTCATGGACGCCAACTACTCTTTGATAACATCGCGCAAAACAGTGTTGGAGGGGCGATGTGGACTCGGTGTCATTGAGAGGCCGAAAGATTGCAGCTCTTCTCATATAATCGCCCGGATAATGGCACGCAATGAGGCATCAGTCGTGGTAGTGTTTTCCGCGCTGTCCGGCGGTAACCGTAGGGATTCAAGTTCCTCTAGGCATTGGCACGTGACAACAACGTCAGCGACTGTAGTCGGGTTTTTAATGACCAAGGCATTGAACGTGACCGTGTCTATCCCTTTCAATAGATTACGAACTCTCTCTGATTCAGACATGGACGTGCTGAAACGGTGACAGAGAGCAAGCACGTCCTCTATGTACGATGTCTAGGACTCACCACATTGTTGCTAGCGAGAATCCAGTCTTCTTCGCGAGAGCTGAACGAACCGCCGGGGTGCCGAAAATTTGGCGAAGCTGTTGCTTGAAACGTGTCCAGTCCGTAATGTCCGTTTCATGATTGAAAAACTATGTTTTTGCTACGCCTGTGAGATAGAAAGAAACACGGCGAAGCTTCGTAGGATCATTCCAGTTGTTAGTGAAACTCGCTCGATTGAACTGGTCCAGCCAATCCTCCACATCTTCACCGCGAAGTCCGGCGAACGTGGGTGGCTCACGCTGGTGCGCGGTGATAATCCACGATGGATAGGCCGTGGTAGCCAGGGCCGTGGAGGTAGACGCAGAAGCGCCGGTTAGCTCATCCTGAGGCATGTTACCGGACACCCGGCAAAAACGACGACCAGAGCGAAGCTCCAGGAGGCAGATCGGGCTGGGAGAGGACGGAAAATTGTAGACCACCCTCCACCACTTGTGATGTAACGGTGAAGGCAACCTCTATTAGGCCCAGAAGACACGATGAAGTGACCACGCCCAAGGCACAGAACTCATACAAGCCAAGTCCCCACAGCAGAAGAAGATGATGACCACTCATGATGATGAATATGTGTGAAGATAGTAGATGTGCTTAATGAATGCCTACAGTATGTATGTATGTATGTATGTATGTATGTATGTATGTATGTATGTATGTATGTATGTATACACGCATGTATGCATGCACGTATGCATGCATGTATGCATGCATGCATGTATGTATGTATGCATGTAAGTATGTACGCATCCATGTAAATAGGTACTTTTTCCACCCCCTCATTAATGCCCTTGGCCTTTAGATGTAAATACTACAATAAAAAACACTTGCTGCTTAAAATATGAGGTAATGTGGATGGCGAACAATGGGCCCTCGACATCAACACGTTGACACATGCAGCTAGCAGTGATTATACTGAATCTCCAATGGCTACCGGCAGTGCGCAACTGACAAATCGTTGTGGAAAAAGAAAACATCGCGATCATGAAAATAAAGTGACGGAAGGAGAATCATATTTTATCGATCAGCGAAAAGCAAAGTGAAGGCTTGGGACACCAGGTGTGCGTTAGGCAAATAGCGTGCGAGTCCGACGATCGTCGTTACCTAACTGATCAACACTATCGAGCTCAATCGAAAGTGTACGCATGTCGGCTGGCTTGCATACGTTGTTAGCATTGAAAGCAGTGATAGACATAAGTAGCGCAGGCAATAGCGACTGGTGATAAAGAAGCGTCTTACGGCGACCATGCTCGACACACCTAGTAGCGCGACCAGCAAACATCGAAATGTTGCGCCATCGTTGCCACATGGCGCCTGATTGCGCCGCCATCGCTTCATAAATAGATGTCTGTGTACTTCTAGCCTACTTTCGAAAACGCTCTTTCGTAAGGGCTTTTCACCATTGGTGTTATGTCTGCGCCAGTCACATGCTCCAACTGGCTGGTATTTCTTGGCGTAAATGATTTTCTTGAACGCGCGCCCTCATTAGATTGCAAGCTTTGAAATTGCTGTCGCATGGCGGAAACTCAAGCAGCGAATGCAATTGCCCAAACAGGACACGTTATAAAAGCGGAGCTGCTTATGCCAGCCGTAATCTGTCCAACGCGGAAAACAACAACAAAGAAAAATAATCACACCGCGATAACGGTGTGATTACTAGACTACCACCTCCTTCGCTAACGCCCCGCCACGGTAGTCTAGTAGTTATGGCACTGGACTGCTAATCCGAAGGTTGCGGGATCGAATCCCGAATGCGGCGGCTGCATTTTTGATGGAGGCGAAAATGTTCGAGGCCTGTGTACGTAGCTTTAGGTGCGCGTTAAAGAGCCCTATGTGGTCGAAATTTCCAGAGTCCTCCACTAGGGAGTTTCTCATAATCATATCTGTTTTGGGACGGTAAAGCCAGAAAAATATTACTGTTATATTATGCATCGCTAGCCTGCGCGCAACCACTTGGTTGTGCCAGATGTGATGGCCAATCGCGCATGAGCTTCTTTGTTCTGTATAAAGATGGAGCGTGCGGTATCACACGGTGCAAGACGCAGACTTGGAGAGACCGGAAATAGAGAAGCAAAAATTTGTTAAAAAATATCTTAAACACAGGCACATCAGACATTGCCCGTCGGCCGTTATCCCTTGAGACATGGCAGCAGCAAGGGTATTACTCATGATAATGTCTTATTGGGCCTCGGGGTCTGGGCCGTGGAGCAGGGCTACCCAGGACTTTAGGGTGTGTGAATCATCGTGCTGACTAGAACACGACTACATCCTGTGTGCGAAATTTGCTGTCCGATCACGGAATATGCCCTGTGACCGGAAAACTTCCGGGTGCCGCTTGCTGTAAAGTGCATAGTTTGGACCCCCCCCCCCCGCCCCTCCCATCGGTGATTTTCATCACAAACCAACTTCTCTCTTACTGAGCGATCTGCCAGCTCTCATGAATATTTGCCGATTTAGCCTGCAGAGTATTATTATTTCATGACATGAGCGCGTATACTAGCTTATATTCGTGATTTCGGTAACTTGGAAGGTCCCGGGGTCGACCGGTAAGTGAGACCTCGGGTGATCAGATTAGCCTCCTGGTTCGCTCTTTGTCCCTGGTGAGCTGGTACCCAAACCAACAGAACCGTTTCACAGTGTACTCCTGACATGTTTAATACACGGATGGCATCCCCATCACGCTTCCCAACTCATAATTAAGGCTCAAACTGCCGATGAGGAAGCAGCTTACCGGAAATGACGGTGTCTTGCCACGGGACACTGCTGGACTTGACTCGTTGAATGTAGTCCACGGCGTAGCATGGCCGAAACAACAAGACGCAGACGTGGCATCACTTGGGCATTACGTCGTACACTTAGCATCACTCGGCGTCACTTCTTTTAGCTTGGTATGACTTTGATGGCCAGGACAGGCGAGGAACCGGTCAGCTGCAACGGTCAGCTGCACTGGCCAGCTGCACCGTCAGCTTCCTTGCACCACTGGTGCACGCAACGTGAAATTTTCTTTAAACATGAAAATATTTTATACCGCGGTTCATTGACGTATATCTGTCACCGACATGACGTTGTAACATACACTAGCACGTGGCAAAAAAAAGAGAAGTTCCGACACCGAGAGTCAAACATATGATACCTCACTCCACAGTGCGCGTCACAATTCACTAGGACTATCTATAATGTTGCGAGGAAAAGGCCTCTGGAAAATAACCTGACTACGGATAAACAGGTAGACATACAAGACGGGGCTCAGTCTGCACGAGAGCTCAAACATTCTCTTTTTATTGCGATAGCAATTATATGCACTCTCGGCTCAATTTCACTGCCGGCGTCGATGTCAGCCATTGCATATTGATTGATTGATATGTGGGTTTTAACGTGCCAAAACCACTATATGATTATGAGAGACGCCGTAGTGGAGGACTCCGGAAATTTAGACCACCTGGGGTTCTTTAACGTGCACCCATATCGGAGCACACGGGCCTACAACATTTCCGCCTCCATCGGAAATGCAGCCGCCGCAGCCGGGATTCGAACCCGCGCCCTGCGGGTCAGCAGCCGAGTACCTTAGCCACTAGACCACCGCGGCGGGGCCCCCTTTGCATATATATGTATATATATATATATATATATATATATATATATATATATATATATATATATATATATATATATATATATATATTGTCACGTCGCTCCAGGGGGTGTCGGCAAGATTTATTGACGTCTGAGCAACAGGGCTCTAACCAAGCGCGTCGGTTGGGCTTGCTTGCCAGAGCAGGGGGGGGGGGGCACGCGCACTTCTTTCTTCGCTGTGGTGTGAGCCTTCACCTTGGCATACGACCCACTACTGAAAGTAGGTGGCAATATTCCTCCTCAACAAAAAAAGAAGGAGCATCGTCCCGATGCTGTAAAGTTATTGAAAAAAAAACAAAACAAGGTAGCTTAAACAATGAAAAAGGGCACCAATAATCAAATGTTAGACGCGATAAGTTCACCAATGATGAGGCAATTGTCGGAGCACAAATAAAAAAACACAGGAAAAGTGGTCTTTTAGGATCGCGCAAAATAAGGCTTCATGCGCACCACGTGAACTATGTCAGAGGTCGGTTGTTTTCGTTGTACTCATCGTGACGACGTAGCGTCCGGAACCACTTCGTAGTTTACGTCGCTCACGCGGCGTAATACTTTATACGGACCAAAGTATCTGCTCAGCAACTTTTCGGAGAGGCCACGGCGTCGAACAGGGGTCCAAACCCAAACTTGGTCTCCCGGACTGTTAGATACGTCATTGTGACGCATATTGTAACGTCGTGCATCAACCTGTTGCTGCTGACCAATGTGTAGCCGGGCGAGCTGGGGAGTTTCCTCGGCACGCTCTGCAAATTCTTTTGCTTCGGTTGTTAATTTATCGGCGCCTCCACAAGGAAGCATCGCATCCAGCATCGTCTGAACTTCGCGGCCGCAGAGAAGGCGAAACGGTGTAAATCGGGTTGTTTCTTGAATGGCGGTGTTATAAGCAAACGTCACATAAGGCAAAATGCGATCCCATGTTTTGTGTTGGACGTCAATGTACATGGAGATCATGTTTGTGACTGTCTTATTTAGTCGCTCGGTTAAGCCGTTGCTCTGCGGATGGTAAGCAGTCGTCGTTCGATGCCTAGTGTTACTCAGTCGAAAAACTTCATCAATAAGCTGTGCAGTGAACGCTGTTCCTCTGTCGGTTATCACTGTAGATGGAGCACCGTGGCGCAGAACAATGTGGCACATGAAGAACTGTGCTACCTCAGAAACCGTGGCTCGTGGTATCGCCTGTGTCTCAGCATAGCGGGTCAAATAGTCAGTTGCAAAAATGACCCATTTGTTGCCGTCGGACGATAAAGGAAATGGGTCGAGAATGTCCATGCCGACTTGGTCAAATGGCTTGTGGGGTGGATCAATTGGCTGAAGTAATCCAGCCGGCTTGCTTGGTGGCGACTTTCGACGCTGGCATTCATGACAGCTTTTGACGTACTGCTTCACGCTTGCCGAAAGTCCGGGCCAGTAGTACGCCTCACTTACTCTGGCGAGCGTTCGCGAGTAACCTAGATGACCAGATGTGGGCTCGTCATGACACGCGGAGAGGACTTCGTCCCGCATGTCCTTCGGAACGACGAGGAGGTAAGCGCGGCTCGTAGAACGAGCGTTTTTTTTTTTTTTTTTTTTGTACAGGACATCATCTCGGAGGCAGAAAGACGTCACGACGCGAGATAGATGGCGAGGTATAACGGCGCTATGACCCTCCAGATAGTCGATGAGCGGTCGAATCTCTTCATCTTCTCGCTGGCGCCTGCTCAAGTCAGATGAGCTAAGGGCGCCCAGGAAACCGTCACCGTCCTCTTCGTCGTGATTGACTGAAGGTATGGGTGCACGCGACAGTGTATCAGCGTCTTCATGCTTACGTCCAGACTTATATACGATGGTAACATCAAATTCCTGTAGACGCAAGCTCCATCGGGCCAGTCGTCCAGAGGGATCACGAATGTTTACCAACCAGCAGAGGGCATGGTGGTCCGTCATCACTTTAAATGGACGACCATAGAGGTACGGGCGAAACTTGGTGGTCACCCACACTACTGCGAGACACTCTTTCTCTGTGGTCGTGTAATTCACCTCGGTACGGGACAGTGAGCGGCTGGCATAGGCTATGACTCGTTTTTTGCCGTGTTGATGTTGGACGAGCACTGCGCCGAGGCCGATGTTACTGGCGTCAGTGTGCACCTCTGTGTCAGCATCATCGTCAAAACGCGCAAGAACAGGGGCTGACTGCATCCGCTGTCGTAGCTCGGCAAAAGCAGCCTGTTGTTCGGTAGCCCATACAAACGGTGTGTCGTCGCGTGTAAGGTGAGTCAAGGGTTCCGCTATCTTCGAAAACCCTTTAATAAATCGTCGATAGTAGGCGCACAATCCCAGAAAGCGCCGAACAGTCTTTTTGTCTGTAGGATGCGGAAACGCGGCTACAGCGGCAAGTTTGTCGGGGTCGGGTCGTACTCCATTCGCATTGACTACATGGCCAAGGAATTTGAGCTCTTCATAACCAAAGTGACACTTCTGCGGTTTGAGTGTAAGATCTGCTGATTGAATAGCCTGTAGCACACTCCTGAGGCGGTCAAGATGTTGCTGGAAGGTTTCAGAAAAAACGACAACATCATCAAGGTATACGAGACAAGTTTGCCACTTCAGACCAGTAAGCACAGTGTCCATCATTCGCTGGAAGGTTGCGGGCGCTGAGCACAAACCAAAAGGAAGGACTCGAAATTCATATAGGCCATCAGGGGTAACAAAAGCCGTTTTCTCGCGGTCTCGCTCGTCAACCTCAATCTGCCAGCACCCACTTTTTAAATCCAAAGAGGAAAAATAGTGGGCGTGGCGTAATCTGTCTAACGAGTCGTCAATGCGTGGCAGCGGGTACACGTCCTTTTTAGTCACGCTGTTCAGCTTCCGGTAGTCGACGCGAAAACGTACCGTTCAATCTTTCTTCTTGACTAGGATGACCGGAGAGGACCACGCACTGTTGGAAGCCTCGATGATGCCGTCGTCAAGCATTTCTCGAACTTGCGTACGAATGGCTTCTCGTTCCTTCGCTGACACACGATAAGAATGTTGGTGTACTGGGCGGGCGTCGTCGTAAGTGACGATTCTGTGCCTAGTGATTGAAGTCTGGTGCACCTTAGTGGAAGCAGCGAAGCATGACTTGAATTCAAGCAAGAGTTTTCGCTGTGCTGTCTGGTTTTCTGGTGTGAGGTTATAATTATTATCGATATTGTTTATAGACGTATCGGCGGCCTCCACTGCGTCCGACGAGAAGCAGATGGGAACGGTTTCTAATTCATCTGCAAACGCTAACGAAGTGCCACGGAAAAGGTGTCAGTGTTCGTTGCTGAAATTTGTAACGAGCAGTTGAGATCGGCCATCATGTAGCTGTATGAAACTCCTAGCTACACAAGCACCTTGAGTCAGCAGGTGTTCGAAATTACTTTCTGCAATCGCTTCACAATTTCGCAATCCACAGCATGTGACGTCGACAATAACACTGGCTCTTGGAGGAAGCGTTATACTTTAAGCAGAAACGCGAAGAACGTCGGCACGTTGTTGGTCGTCCTGCTTGTCGATTGCTCGGTCGGCTGAGAAGGTGATGCGATTCTCTTGAAGATCAATGACAGCTCCATACTCCTGCAGGAAGTCAACACCAAGAATAACGTCGCGTGAACATTCGCGGAGCACAAGGAAACTTCCTACAAAAGTATAACCACAGACCCGAACTCTACTCGTGCAGGTTCCAAGCGGAGAGACGGTGTGGCCACCAGCCGTTCGAATCACGGAGCCATGCCAGGGCGTGATTACCTTCTTTAGTAGTCTGGTCGTTTTGCCGCTTAGTATCGAATAGTCAGCCCCGGTATCAACTAAAGCACCTACTGCATAGCCGTCTATCAGCACCGGTATATCCAGAGAAAGCCGCACATATCACTCTGTCGAATCTACACCCTTTACTGTTAGCGTCGATTGGAGGTCTTCAGCACGTCGACTGCCAGCGACCTCGCCTCCAAGGGTCACTTGCGTTAGTTTTCCCGGCGGGGACTGGGGGACCGTGCGCCAGCATGGCGCTGTGGCGAAGATGAAAAGCGCCTCGGCGATGGTGAGCGCGGTGGCCGTCCAGAAGGCGGTGGCATGCGCTGTTGAGCCAGGTAGTCCTCAATGTCCCGGGGTCGCTGGCCATACCGAGGAGGCGCTGAATATACTGAAAAGCCGCGCAGCCCGAGGTGGCGGTATGGACAGTGGCGGTACAAATGGTCCGCTTCACCGCAGTGGAAGCACAAAGGTCGGCGATCAGGAGTGCGCCAAACGTCAGATTTCCGAGGCGAAGCACGTCTGTCGTCAACGTAGTGTGCTGGTTGTTCCGCAAGATGCACGGGGCTGGCGTAAACGAGGGGTGGGGGCGTGCGTGTGTTCTCGTAGTACCGTAGAGGCTGCACCGACTGAAGCGAAACCATAGGAGGTGCTTGAACAAACAGCGGGGAAGAGGAAGCTGGGCAATTCAAGGCTTCCGCATAGGTCGCACGGTGGTAGTCATCCGGGGCGGGTGTGGCGTTATCCAGACTCACAGGGTCACGAAGGGCATGATGCAGCTCGTCCTTGACGATTCTTGCAATGGAACTCACCGTAGGTAGTGGTGGTGTGGCAGCTTTTTGCAGCTCCTCGCGTACTATAGAGCGGATAAGGTCGCGCGAACACTCGGTGTTGCTCCCAAAAGCCGTGAGAACTTGAGCAGTGGGCGTGTTCACTTGCCGCTCATACAGGGTGGATCGATGCTGAAGCATCTTTTCCATTGTGACGGCTTCGGACAAAAACTCGGCGACCGTGTTTGGAGGGCTCCGTACAAGACCAGCGAAAAGCTGCTCCTTAACTCCCCGCATCAGGTGACGCACCTTCTTTTCTTCTGTCATACTCGGATCAGCCCGTCGAAACAGGCGCGTCATATCTTCCACATAGGTCATGACAGTTTCATTGGGCATCTGGATGCGGGCCTGGATCGCTCGCTCCGCTCGTTCGTGGCGATCAGCACTTCTGTAAGTATCCAAAGGTCGGCGGCGGAATTCGGGCCACGATGTCATCAGTTCCTCGTGATTCATGTACCAGGTACGTGCTCCATCCTCCAAATAGAAATACACACGCCGTAGTTTGGCCGCGTCGTTCCAGTCGTTCAAAGCAGCCACGCGTTCGAAGTCGACCAACCAGTCCTCGACGTCTTCGAGCTCGGTGCCATGAAACGGTGTCGGAACCTGTGGACTTTCGAGGGTGTACCGAGTCACCGGAGGGTTTTCCGTACCTGTTAAAGTGGTTTGAACGGACGTGTTCATCATACTGGGGTGAACTGTAGGATCAGCTTCAGGTGGCAATCCCCTGATCCTGCGGCTTGTCCGATGAACGGGAGTGTTGACTCACACTGGGCTTGTGGTGTCGCTTCCAATAGAGGCCTGAAACATCCGTGAGGGGCTACCCAGCACCTCCACCAATTGTCACGTCGCTCTAGGGGGTGTCGGCAAGATTTATTGACGTCTGAGCGACAGGGCTCTAACCAAGCGCGTCGGTTGGGCTTGCTTGCCAGAGCAGGGGGGGGGGGGGCCACGCGCACTTTTTTCTTCTCTGTGGTGTGAGCCTTCACCTTGGCATACGACCCAGTACTAGAAGTAGGTGGCAATAATATATATATATATATATATATATATATATATATATATATATATATATATATATATATATATATATATATATATATATATATATATATATATATACGCAGCAGAAGTATCTTGGTGTCACCTTGACTTCCGAATTAAGATGGGATGCGCACATTAACAATGTTACAGCATCGGCTTTGCGTAAACTGTTTTTCCTACGAAGGCGTTTACCCTTCGCGCCGACAGATATTAGGCTCCTAACTTACACCACATTCGTGCGACCAATCTTGGAGTACGCTAACACTGTGTGGTTCCCGCAAGGTGTTACTAATATAGCAAAAGTTGAACGGGTTCAAAGGAAGGCCATTAGGTTTATACATAATAAGTACAAACGCACCGACTCGCCCACAAACCTTTTAGAAACCTCCGGTCTACCCACGCTTGCAACAAGAGCAAAAATCGCGCGTCTCAAATTTCTATACCACATTCTGCATAACCACAGCCGGATCGATGCATCCAGGTACATATCTTTGGCAGAATCACGAACACTACGACATAAACATGCATACACTATCAAAGAATACGCTTCCAACAACGACTGTTTCAAGCAATCCTTTTTCCCCCTGTCAATCAGCGAATGGAATAGGTTAGATCCCTCCATTACTAACGCACCATCACTGGCAGAATTCACTTCAAAAATTGAGACTATACTTTGTGACAAAAGCTTTCTTCAACCATGACCTCCATTATTGTTTTCCAGTAGTATTTATCTGGATGTATAAGTGTACACAATACCTTCTCTCTATAAAACTGTATTGATTCTTTTATGCAGCAAAGATTCAGTTCACTGCTTCAGAAGTGTGAATATTTGGAGTGCATAAATACCTATGTCTAATGTTTCTATGTAACTAGGATTATTATTACAAATTTTGAAATAACTACAGTTCTGTATGCCGCCTGTAAGAAAGTACTTAGCATTCATTGTATTCTGTAACTCATGCCCTCCTGCTTTGGTCTCGTAAGAGACTGGCAGTATTGTAAATAAATAAATTAAAATATATATAAGGGAGAGAAGTGTATACCTAAGGGCTCGTATTTCCGTGTTTTAACAAAATATTAATGAGATATAACAGACAGTAATGCCAAGGAATGTACAGGGGAATTTATTAGAACCAATGGAATGTAAATAAGAAGAAAGAAGAAAGAAAAGTGGATGAAAAAATTACCAGCTGTGAGCAGGAATCGAACCTACGACCTTCGAATAACGCGTTCGATGCTCTAACCACTGAGCTATCACAGCGGCCGTCCCTTCATCCAGTTTTTGGGGTTTATATGTGAATTTAGAAGTAGGAGTGACAGTCAGCGCCATCTATAAGCCAAACAACGAGTGTGAAAACACTCTTATTCGCATGTTTGGCGTCACGTAGCACGTGAACTTATTATGAGCGGGCAGCTGATTAATTGTCCCTCTTATACAACCTAAACACACCAAGTCTGCCAGTACGAGAACCCTCGTTCAATGAAATAAGGGAGAGAAGTGTATACCTAAGGGCTCGTATTTCCGTGTTTTGACACAATATTAATGAGATATAACAGACAGTAATTCCAAGGAATGTACGGGGAAGTTATTAGAACCAATGGAATGTAAATAAGAAGAAAGAAGAAAGAAAAGTGGATGAAAAAATTACCAGCTGTGAGCAGGAATCGAACGTACGACCTTCGAATAACGCGTTCGATGCTCTAACCACTGAGCTATCACAGCGGCCGTCCCTTCATCCAGTTTTTGGGGTTTATATGTGAATTTAGAAGTAGGAGTGACAGTCAGCGCCATCTATAAGCCAAACAACGAGTGTGAAAACACTCTTATTCGCATGTTTGGCGTCACGTAGCACGTGAACTTATTATGAGCGGGCAGCTGATTAATTGTCCCTCTTATACAACCTAAACACACCAAGTCTGCCAGTACGAGAACCCTCGTTCAATGAAATAAGGGAGAGAAGTGTATACCTAAGGGCTCGTATTTCCGTGTTTTGACACAATATTAATGAGATATAACAGACAGTAATTCCAAGGAATGTACGGGGAAGTTATTAGAACCAATGGAATGTAAATAAGAAGAAAGAAGAAAGAAAAGTGGATAAAAAAATTACCAGCTGTGAGCAGGAATCGAACCTACGACCTTCGAATAACGCGTTCGATGCTCTAACCACTGAGCTATCACAGCGGCCGTCCCTTCATCCAGTTTTTGGGGTTTATATGTGAATTTAGAAGTAGGAGTGACAGTCAGCGCCATCTATAAGCCAAACAACGAGTGTGAAAACACTCTTATTCGCATGTTTGGCGTCACGTAGCACGTGAACTTATTATGAGCGGGCAGCTGATTGATTGTCCCTCTTATACAACATAAACACACCAAGTCTGCCAGTACGAGAACCCTCGTTCAATGAAATAAGGGAGAGAAGTGTATACCTAAGGGCTCGTATTTCCGTGTTTTGACACAATATTAATGAGATATAACAGACAGTAATTCCAAGGAATGTACGGGGAAGTTATTAGAACCAATGGAATGTAAATAAGAAGAAAGAAGAAAGAAAAGTGGATAAAAAAATTACCAGCTGTGAGCAGGAATCGAACCTACGACCTTCGAATAACGCGTTCGATGCTCTAACCACTGAGCTATCACAGCGGCCGTCCCTTCATCCAGTTTTTGGGGTTTATATGTGAATTTAGAAGTAGGAGTGACAGTCAGCGCCATCTATAAGCCAAACAACGAGTGTGAAAACACTCTTATTCGCATGTTTGGCGTCACGTAGCACGTGAACTTATTATGAGCGGGCAGCTGATTAATTGTCCCTCTTATACAACCTAAACACACCAAGTCTGCCAGTACGAGAACCCTCGTTCAATGAAATAAGGGAGAGAAGTGTATACCTAAGGGCTCGTATTTCCGTGTTTTGACACAATATTAATGAGATATAACAGACAGTAATTCCAAGGAATGTACGGGGAAGTTATTAGAACCAATGGAATGTAAATTAGAAGAAAGAAGAAAGAAAAGTGGATGAAAAAATTACCAGCTGTGAGCAGGAATCGAACGTACGACCTTCGAATAACGCGTTCGATGCTCTAACCACTGAGCTATCACAGCGGCCGTCCCTCCATCCACTTTTTGGGGTTTATATGTGAATTTAGAAGTAGGAGTGACAGTCAGCGACATTATATATATATATATATATATATATATATGCGTGTGTGTTCCGTAGGGTCTGAGTGTGGAGCACGTGTTCCCACACGAGACCAAGAATTCACATATGTCAGGAGTTGTCGGTGAGCACCACTGACCTCGGTACATTACGAGATTTGTAATATTACCATCGCACTCAAGAACGGTCACTGTAATATATACCAAACGCTGGAAAGCTCGAGCCTACATGACATTTCAATGAGCAATTTAAATTATAAACACGCAACGATGCTTTTCACTTCAAACTGACAGCTGAAAAGGGCCCACCGCTGTTCATCTTCTATATATATATGAGCATGCGCTAAGACGAAGGGGGCGCTTTGCTCGCCGAATTGAACAACGGTTGATAACAGATAATTCGGCAGTGTTAAGACATACCGCACTCCTCCACTTGAATGAAATCAAAAAGTGCGTTCGGAATCCGTTCACACTATTGTAGTGCCTGCCTTCTTACAAGCCAGGAGACACACAGTTTTAACTCAAACAGTTTGTGTGAAGCGAGCATTGTTTTTGTGGAACCAGTGGCTACCTAAGAGGGTTGTAAATTGCCTCGTATCTCTGTCTGCGTCTGTCTGTGGAGAGTTGGCAAACGATAGCCCCTCCGAATTACCAAGAGGCGTCTTGATTGATCGCCTGCTCCGGGGATCGACGTACACGATCGCATGGCCGCTTGCAATTAGGGCTCCGTGTTTTCGGAGTGTAATTTCCTTGTATTTCGGAGGGTTCTTTTCAGATATTAATATTATTTTTGAGGAAATTTGGCTTGTATAGGAGTTTCTTTCTCTTAAAAGTCCAATTCTTGAAATTTGGCGTTTATTTTGCGTCATGAGTCATTACAGTGTGTTTTACTAATATTATCTAAAATGAAAATGCAGAGCATCGTTGCGGACAAATATCTTTATCCATCCCTTTGTTTTTCGCAGTTCCTGATGGTTTACCCTGTTCATAATTTGGGCTTTGAACATACACTAATGATACGCACCAAATTGTACTTTTTGAGGAGCTGGAGCTGCTGAAGCATGCTACTTCTCAGCTTTTCTCTCAACCTGTTTCATCTTCTTGATTAAGATTAAACCCGCCACGGTGGTCTAGTGTATAAAGGATGATTGAGCGTACGGCTGCCCATGTATTGTGGGCAACAGGAACCGCGACTGCGAACCCTCTCATTAGTTAGCTTAAACTGCGCTGATGGTGGACACCTATTTTGGTGCGTGAAAAAAAGAACGACAACGAAAACTGCAGAGAAGCAAGGATTTCGTGATCGCCAGCAATTGTTGATCGTATAGCCGAGCCGTACTCCTGGGAGAGTCTGCATAACGAGGTATAGCGGCGGTGTGCCTCGGTTCTTCACTCGTGGCTGAATGTGCATCGCTGAGGTGTGCATGTATGGTCGCTCAGACTTCGTGTGCACTTCTGCGCACTTTATAGGTTCACGCACGGTCCTCAAAATCCAAATTCAGCCCATTCTACAGCGCAGCAGCTAATAATTATGTGTGCTATAGTGAAAAAGAGATTGAATAATACGAGGGTTTACGATAACAAGTATGTGTGTTGAAAAGCATCTATAAAGCCACAGCAAATTTATACCTATGCCATCATTGTCTATTGTATAATTTTTCGTAAGAGAAGCGTGCCACCAGAGCTGCATGGGAGGTCAAGATATGGCGGGTCTATATACCCGGCTACTGCGGTGTCGTAGCGCAGCGTGAGCGGCGACCTGTGGTCAGGGTGAATATTGTAATATTATGCGAATGGTGCGTGCATCTTTTGTACGTGTGATCAATATTGTGTGCTTCAAAGGTAATTTAATTCAAAATACGCTTGCGCATAGGACGGCTACGCTCACTATTTCTTTTTTTTTAGGGGCGAAGCTCCGTAATGTCGAATCTTGTCTGTTGTCACGTCGTTGCCAGTTGCTAGTATTATATATATATATGTATATATATATATATATATATATATATATATATATATATATATATATATATATATATATATATATATTGTCGCAGTACAACGTGAACAAAGTTCAAGTACGCCTTGAGGCAGCGAAAGCAGCGTGTTCTCAACAGCTGAGCCGCAAGATCTTCTTCCTCGTTCTTGCGTCAAGCCCAAGCCAGAGGCCCACTACCTGGTGTCCGCTAAATGTCGCCAGCATCGTTTTTGTCCACATGTAGACACGCGTCAATATATATATATATATATATATATATATATATAGAGAGAGAGAGAGAGAGAGAGAGAGAGAGAGATGGCTTTACAGGGGGGGGGGGGAGTAGTTATGTTGTACGAAGGAAAAGAAAAGAAAAGTGAGCCCCGTAACTTTTTGCTTCAGGGAGCGACACCTCAACAGTAGCTCACAAGGAATGGGGTGAGGAGGGATTAAAAGGATTGGAACAAAGGTGTAGAGAGAAAGAGAGAGAGAGATGAAGGATGAAGTGAGCGTGAGAGCGACGACATATCGAGGGGATAGAAGAAATAGCAAAGATGGGAACATGGTCACAGGAGTCCGAGGACGGGGCACGACTTGCGAGAGCTCTTGTCGGCGTCAGTAGATGGCGTAGAGCAAGTCCAGTCGGTCATAGCTACACTGTCGTCGGAGGTCGGCGTCAGGAGATGACGTAGGGCGAGCCCAGTCGGCCAGAGCTACGCTGACGTCGGAGACCGCGAGCGCACAACCGGTCGGCACGGAATCCAGTGAGCGAGTCCCCCGCTTCATAGAGTGTCCGTTATAGAGGCAGCACACGCTCCGCTTCAACACTGCACTCCAACGTGCCACAGAGCGTGCTTTCTCTCTCTCGATAGTCGTCAGTCTGTGCGCTTCAATGATAATCAAAAAAGTTACAGCTTTGCCACAAAGGCGAAGCAATGAACGCGATAGCAACAATTTGAAAGGTCACGCGCTGAATGGAAAGCAGATCGAAACGAGCCCTGTGTTTTTCGCACACAAATTGCGCACGAACTATACTCACAGGTACGGATGCAGGCGAACAGGCGTCTTATCTTTGCCGCCACCAGTCACTATGATCACAGGGAGTACACACAATGCTCTACTGGAAAGACTTTTCGGTGGCGGGCAAACTCTAGCGGTGAGCGTGACTGAGCCCACTCTTCATTTGCCCCGCCGCAGTGGTCTAGTGGCTAAGGTACTCGGCTGCTGACCCGCAGGTCGTGGGTTCGATTCCCAGCTGCGGCGGCTGCATTTCCGATGGAGGCGGAAATATTGTAGGCCCGTGTGCTCAGATTTGGGCGCACGTTATAGAACCCCAGGTGGTCAAAATTTCCGGAGCCCTCCACTACGGCGTCTCTCATAATCATATGGTGGTTTTGGGACGTTAAACCCCGCAAATCAATCAACTCACTCTTCGTTTACCTCCTCGCCCATTTATGACCATTTACAATGAGGATATGGCGGAATATTTAATTGAATATAAAAATTAACTCCCATTTTTAGCTGAAAAAGTTCCTATATGGAGGTAAATAAATACTGCCTTAAATCTATTCACAAAATCCCTCCTGTTGGGGAGTAAACTTTTTCACTCTCCAGTGGGTGATTTTAAAACCCCCATCAGGGCATTAGCTAAAGGACGAGTCATTTACTCTCTTCTGGGCTTACTTTTGCTTACAGTGTAGGTAAGAGCAAAGTACTCGAAGTTGAAGTATTTGGGCAAGGGAGAGGCTATAAGCCACCAGTTACCGATGTATACATTGTCGTCGGTATTACTGGCTAAATATTAGCATAGTTGTTGGGTCAGCATTTATTAATGATAGTAACAATGGGGCGCAGATGAGGAGATAAGCGCTCATGGGGATCATTAATACATCATTTCTCTTTTTTCACCACTCCCCAAGTGCACTCCGGCGACTTCGTCGGCATTTTTATCCTATTTCATGTTCATATGACGCCTTCAAAATTGACCATCATACAAAGGCAATATCTTCGATATTAATTTTTCAGCCTTATGGTTAACCTTTTTAAGAATTCCACGTTTATCACTGCAGTGCGCCTTTTCATATTATTTTTATTTATTTATTTATTTATTTATTTATTTATTCTAAATATTTTCAAAGTACATACAGTACATTATAGGGGGTAGGTACAAGTACGGAGAGATGAAAAAAAAATTACGAAAGAGATACATCAATAATCAATTTAGGTAAGTACAGTAACATCTATGATAAATACAAAAAGTAAAAAATAAGACCGATTTTAACACTGGTTATACAAAATGTACGACTCGATTGAGTGATTCAGATATTATTATAATAATAACAAAAAGCACAAGGACAAGAACTTGCAAGAAAGAGAACGTAAGGCAGAATTTTACTATTTCAGATGATGTTCCGAAGGACATGTTTGAAAAGAATTGGATCGCGTATTTTCACTACAGACGATGGCAGATTATTCCAGTCAACTGAGGTTTTTGGAAGAAATGATTGTGCGCACGTGACAGTGTTGGAAAACGACACCTTGCCTTTATGACAATGATTCCACCGAGTAGATGAGAATGGAGGTGAGTGAACGAAAAGTGATCGGAGAGTAGTGTTGTGATAATATATTTTATGAAAAAGGGAAATGCGAGCTAGCTTCCAGCGAATAGAAAGTAGGGGAATGTTTAGAAGAGCTTTCATTTCTGTTACGCTTCCTGTACAATGATAGTTCGTTAGTATAAAACGGTCAGAGCGATTTTGCACTGCTTGGATTGCGTTCATTAATTGACATTGATGCGTATCCCAAATCGTTGATGCATACTCTAGCTGAGGACGAATATACATGGTGTAGAGCAGTACTTTTTGTAAAGGTGGAGGGAAAAAATGATTTCTTTTGAAATATCCCTGAGTACGGTTACTTTTAGATATTATGTGTTCGACGTGGTGCTTCCATGACAAATCGTTAGTTGTGTGGACGCCAAGGTAGCGTGTGATGTGACAAATTTGAGCATAGAGTTATTAATCATATAAGTTGGGCATGCAGCATTAGAGCGTGAAATTCGCACGTATTTGCACTTTTTTTTGCACTTTATGCGCCAAGTGGCGCACAAGTTGCGAACGTGGTTCGGATCGTACTGTAGATTAGTGACGTCATCGGTAGCAGTTATTCTGCGATATACAACCTAGTCGTCTGCAAGTAAACAAAGCCTTGTACGACAACGTTTTTTTAAATGTCATAACAAATAATGGCACGTCCTTTTGGGTGATCAGCCTGATTGCGCACCTTGAGGTGTGTCCTTTGCTGACTGCTCCACCTACAGCTTTTTCTACTGTTTTTACCTGTAGGTATCTGTTCGTTGTCAGTATCAATCAATGACACAGCAATGGACTCGAATCAAACCTTTGTACAATTAGTAAACAGAATGTAACAAACATATGTCTTGCCTACATTCTTAAAAAACGAATGTCACATACTCGGTGGGTATTAATTTTTTTTTTTGCTGGACGCTTGCGGTCTTGTCTTTGCTATACCTGTGACCGTAATATCTGCGGCAGCTGAAACTTTCCAGTGAGGATGATATAGCAGGTAAAACGTGGCAACGGTTGTCATCACCATCAGCCTGAGCAGACCCACTGCAGCGCAAAGTCCTTTTCCATATTTCGCCAATCAGCCAGGTCTTGTGCTTGCTGCGGCCGTTTAATTGCCGGAAACATCTTAATCTCCTCTGCTCACTTATCTTTCTGGCTCCTTCTCCCGTACTTGCATTCTGTAGAATTCAGTCTGTTACTCGTATTGGTCAATGGTTCTCTCACCCAGGCCACGTCCATTTCTTCTTCTTGATTGCGACTGAGATGCCCTTCGCATCCATTAGTGTCCTGGTCTGCTGTGCTTTCTTTTTGTCCCCAAGGTTTCACCTATTATTTTCTTTTCACTGGCTCACTATGTGGTCCTCAATGAATCCTCATCGTGAGCCTCCAGGTTTCTGCTCTGCAGGGTAAGTAACGGTCAGATATGCAGCTGTTATAACTCTTTCCATTGAGCTTAGTAGGAAACTGACTCGTGATGTGAAAATGTCTGTTAGAAATACGCTCCCTCCCACCTTTCTTATTCTGCGGCTTACATCAGTTGCATTATTCGGCTCCGCGATAACCACTTATATTCATAGTAGACCTATTCCTTCGCCACTTATTTCTTTACAAGACTATCGCACGATCCACGAAGAAAACCAAAGAGAACCAACGCTTTGTGATCATTGCGAAAAAGGGGGACTACGAATGCGGTGTTGAACTTTTCTTTTTTACTCGTATGAAACCATTTAGTCTGCAAGTGTGTGAACGTTCCAGCCTCCCACGAGAACAAGTATTCTATTTAACGAAAGGCATGTAACAGATACCAATTTGTTGCTGTATTGATTCAGTTCAGCTTGATAGACGGGTTGACTGCACGTCAGACTGAGTGACAAGTTCCTTGATGAGTCTTTCAAATAACATCAGAATAAGTGCATAACTTTTTCCGAGGCTCTCATATCATTCAGACCACAGCAGCCCTTCGGTGTTTGTGTAACGAAATGCAAGACAACTAATTCAAACCGTTAATATTCTAAAGTTGAGTGCGTCTAAGTTGGTTGGGTCTAATATTACACGCTGAGTGGGTCTTCAGGGTTCTATCACCATCTATAGAACCCTGAACCTCTCAAACCTCCAATTTCCATTAAAGCATATGCTCAACTTTCTATGGTAAAGAAATGCATGTTCATAATTAGGTGACTGCTATACCTTCCCGATAAATGGTGCTCCAATCGACGCTGCTTTAGCGCTTTCTGCCTTCAAATCCTCCCCATCCTACAATCTAGATCCCTTTAAATTCTGAGTACCCGCCACCGTGGTCTACTCGCTAACACACTCGGACACTGACTTGCAGGTCGCGGGATCGAATTCTACCTTCGGCGGTCGCATTTTTAATGGAGGCGAAAATTCTTGACGTCCGCGTGCTTAGATTTAGGTGCATTTTAAAGAACCACAGGTGGTCGAAGTTTTTCCGGAGCCCTCCACTATGGCGTCTCTCATAATCATTCGGTGATTTTGGGACTAACCTCAAAAGTGATATTATTAATATTATTATTATTATTATTAATATTATTATATCGAAATTCCAACTCGCTAGTGAAGTTTCTATGGTACCATTGGTAGTCTTCAAGTATAGAATGCGAACCGCTCCTTAGCGAAGCAAACGCACTTTGACAGTATCTATCTATCTATCTATCTATCTATCTATCTATCTATCTATCTAGTCACCTCTTTAGTTGGTCACGTGACAAGTGGCATAGCGCCTCCAATGCTGCCTCCGAGCACAGCGCGTCGGGGAAGCCTCTCGCGTGCCACAAAGCACTGTGCTTTGAGCACGGGGACAAATAACAAACAAAGAAGAGCCACAAAGCACGAGCACTCTGTAATATAAATACATTGCAACTTAAGAGGAGAAAGGGCTAGTTGGTAGTTCCTATTCGTTCAGCGAACTGGGAGCGTGGGAACACACAATAGACAGAGAAGAGCCACACAGCACGAGCGCTCTGTAAAAGAAATTCATTGTGACATGATAGAAAGAGCGGCTAGTTGGTAGTTGAATATGAATGTGTAGCTGTCGTGTGAGCTATAGCCAAGCTCCGACTGCATTTGTATGGGCGACCGTTCGAAGTAGTCAACGACCACCATTCTTTGTGCTAGCTTGCAGGCCTCAAAGACCCCTTAGGCCGCCTCATCGATGGATTCTCCACCTACAATAATTTAACGGTAGGGTGTTTTAGAAGTCGGGAGGCAAGCACACCGATGCTGACTGCCTGTTACGTGCCCCAGTCGAGTCAATTCCTTCTGACCAAACTGACGACGAAAGTTTCCTCGTGGCCGTCACAGCCTCTGATATTGCTCAGAAAGAACTTGATGACAGAGAACTTCGCCCTATCATCGACTATCTCTAGGACAAGCTTGAACAGTCGCCACGAACATTCAGGCGCACGATTTCATAACGTATTCTTCGTGACAACATCGTGTACAAGCAGCTCAAGCTTTGATTCAAACGCTTGAACCGCTCTCTGGCCGTACTATCTGCTATGCAAGACGACATTCTCAAGGCGTGCCATGACAAACCATCTTCCGGACATTTAGGGTTCACGCATACTCTGGCTCGTATCCGCCACAAGTACTACATGCCCGATCTGTCCCGTGCCGTCAAGCACTACGTCAAAACCTGCCGAGACTGCCAGCGTCACAAGACTCTGCCCATGAAACCTGCCGGTCTTTTACACCCTGGAGAGCCACCCCGAGAAAAGTTTCAGCAAGTTGGAATGGGGCTGCTAGGTTCACTTCCGAAATCTTCAGCGGGTGAATGCTAGATAATAATTGCGACGGACCATTTGACCGGACCATTTAATTGCGACGGACCATTTAGACTTGCACCTAAATATTGCTGACAGTGATGTATTGCTCTCTTGGCAAGTGTTTACGGGCACCATTACTTATTGTATTGACAAATACATTCCTTTGAAAAGCGTTAAAAAACCCTCGTCCAACCCTTGGTTAAGCAGAGACATTATCCAAACTAGGCGCAGACTCCAGAGAATGAAAAAGAAACATAAGTCCAAGAGTCCAATGGTCATAGAATTAAAAATAATTTGCTGGCTAAAGTGGAAAATGCGCGAGATAGATTTTTCAATCATAGCCTTCCTAATTTTATTACAAAATTTCCTCAAAAGTTTTGGTGCTAACTAGGCCAGTCAAAAAAAGCCGCACAAAAAGTAATAATTAATGATATAATATATAGAAGACACCCGAGAAATCGCGGAACATTTCAATGATTACTTCTGGAATGTGTTCTCTGAATTGGCCTGTTATGAACTAAGCAGTGCAAGACCTGTAGTGCACGAGATTACAATTTCTCGAGAAGGTATTTTGGAAATGCTTTTTAATCTTAATGTACGTAAATCTGCAGGCCCTGGTAGAAACCGAATGTTTTTTACGACGTTACGCGGAAGAGATTTGTGTTTTTTAACAGAATATTTGAAGTTATGTTTACGCTTAGAGAATATTCCATCCGACTGGAGCAAAGCCAAAGTTGTCCTAATATATAAAAAGGGAGACTATCTTGCAGTTTGTAATTATCGACCAGTTTCTATTACAAGTACTTGTAGTAATTGTTGTAACACATTGTAGCAGGTTTTATTCGCAGTATTTTAGTGATCACAAGATCCTCTCTCAACAACAGCATGGATTTCGAAAAGGGTTATCGACTACAACTCAGCTTGTGTCAGTTCATAATATCTCTGAGGTACTTGACTCGGCCGGACAAGTTAACATGCTATTTTTCGATTTCAGTAAAGCCTTCGATAGGTTGCCTCACGGAAAATTAATCTACAAGCTTGAGTGCATTGGCCCCCCTTCAAACATTATATCATGGATCCAGGCATACCTACGGCACAGGCAACAGTTTGTAGAAATTAAGCAATGCTCGTCCGTTGCGCGCCATGTAACCTCGGGCGTGCCGCAAGGCAGCGTACTGGGACCACTCCTATTACTGATCTATCTAAATGATATCTCGCAAAAACTCCCTAGTGACGTGCATGTAAATTTATTTGCGGATGAATGTGTCATATTTAAAGAAATTACCTCACAGAATGATCACCAAAGCTTGCAGCTATCAGTCACAGCTATTTCAGAGTGGTTTAGACATTGGGGAATGGAAATAATTGCACAAAAACAGTTTTGATGCGAGTAACAAGAAAAAAAAAACCTAGCATATTTCCTTGCGTTCTTAAGGACACCATAATAACCGAGGTTGACCAGTATAAATACTTAGGCGTCACGTTTAATAACAAACTTACTTGGTCAGATCATATATCTCTTACATGCACTGCAGCCTTGCGCAAATTGTCGTTTTTGAAAAGAAAGCTTAGCAAAGATCCGGCGAGTACAAAGCTTTTGGCATACAACGCAATTGTTCGCTCAAAGCTTGAATATGCAGCGGTTGTATGAGATCCTCACACCAAAAAAGACATCATGAATTTGGAGCGTGTGCAGAGAAAGGCTGTTTGATTTATTTTTGGAAAATACAAAAGAGAACATTCCCCTTCTCTTCTAATGCTTACTAATAAAATAAGTTCACAAGAACATCGCCGTAAACTTAGTCGCCTACAGCTCCTGCACAACATAATAAGTGGCAAACTTGGCTTTCAGAAGCCTAATTTTTTAGTGCCCCTAAACACACAGTCGACTAGACACAGACACAGCTTTTCTCTCACGCCTATATTCGCCAAAACCAAATCTCAAATGAACAGTTTTTTCCGCGCACCATAAAAGAATGGAACTCTTTACCTGTTCGCGTCATACAAATGTAAACCTTTACAAAAGAATCGGAAAACCACTTCTCTTAATATTTAGTGTTTAAACATTTCTTGCAATTGTGTCGTGAATCCCATGC
Source organism: Rhipicephalus microplus (assembly GCF_043290135.1). Lineage (NCBI taxonomy): Eukaryota > Metazoa > Arthropoda > Arachnida > Ixodida > Ixodidae > Rhipicephalus > Rhipicephalus microplus. The sequence goes on from NC_134710.1 coordinate 465,952,190, forward strand.
GTCTTGCACTGTACGTTTTTCTTCTTGCATTGTTAGTCTTTTTGTGAATGCATTGTCATTGTATTATTGTATTTGCCCCTCCTACATGGGCTAGCGTTTTGGCCTGCAGTATCAATAAAATAAAAAAATAAAATAAATAAATTACTGCAAAACACGACCAATCACACGCGGTACGGCAAGCGATGTCGCGGACTTCATTCATGCTCTCGTCGTCCGCCATGGTGCACCAGCCGTGGTTCTGACCGACAGATGAACGGCCTTCACCGCCCAACTGCTGGAAGAAGTGATCAAACTCAGTGGCACCGTACATCGCCGGGCGACAGCTTACCATCCACAAGCTAACGGTTTAACAGAACGGCTAACTAAGACCATCACAGACATGATTTCCATGTATGTCAACGCGAAACATAGGAACTGGGACAGTGTCCTCTTTTGTGCATATTTCGCATATAATACTGCCATGCAAGAAACTACAGGATTTACACCTTTCCGCCTGCTTCACGGCTGCGAAGCAACTACATTGTTAGACGTCGTGCTTTTTCCCGGCGCCTTTACGACCACCACCGAAAATGCTAACCAGTATGCGCAGCGCGCCGAGAAGCTCGACAACTAGCCCGCTTGCGCATTCGCTTTCAGCAACGGTACGATGCTCACAGGTACAACCATCGCCACAAAGAAGTCACCTACCCCCAGGTTGAAAGTTGAAGTTTTATTTTCACCACAACGATACACCGTGATTTACACAAACAAGAAACAATTGTGGCATGGAAAGTAGGAAAAAAGCTGCGCATAGCAGCTTGACTAGCCCCACCTCCCATTTGTACAAGGCAACAGAAACAATGGCACACCAAACTCCATACGGTGCTCACGTATGATTGAAAGAAAAAAGAAAAGAAAATAACATTCTAGTGGTTGTTTATGAAGCACAGAATAGATGCACACTTGGGTGTTTACAAACAAACAATTATTGGGAAAAAAAGGCAACCAAAATAAGACGCTATAACAGAAAGGGGTACACATAAAATTTCATGCATTTACAAGTACTGGGTGCAATTTTTCTGGGTTTATAACTCCTTATACAAACAGGTTTAATATATCACTACTTGAAAGGAGACGCAATTGCTGTTCTGTGAGCTTGAACTTATTTAGTATATGGAGAACAGAGTGCTTTAGCATTTGGAGTCCGTAATTTGTTCGCGGTCGGGGGATGTGCCAGTGTTCAGAACTCCGCATCGGACGCAACAAAATTTTCGGCTGTAAATGTGCTAAGCCTCTTAGGTTTGCGCAATTCTTTCGAATTTCAGACCTCAAAGACAACAAGTTTTTTTCATATGCAACACAAAATTTTAAAACTTTAAACGTGACAAATAAATGGGATGTGTGTTCTCTGTAACCTATATTTGCAACAGCCCGTAAAGCGCTTTTTTGAAGTGTATACAACTTTTGTTTTGATTTTTCAGTTCCAGAAGCCCATACCAACTGACAATAGCGTAGATGAGAACAAAAAAGCGTATTAAAGATAAGAAGTTTCTGGGGGAGCGGTAGAAACGACTGACACCTTCTCAGCACGCCAAGGGCTTTTCTTAGCTTAATACACAATTGTTCAGTGTGAGAATTCCAGAACATATGTTGATGAAAGATGACGCCCAAAGTTTTGACAGTCTCTGAAAGTTCGATATTGAAATTATTTAGCATCAGTTTTTGTGTGTACGTACATGTCATTTCTTTCGCACGGAAAAGAACGGCCTTGGTTTTAGAGCTGTTGATCTGTAACGAATTTCGGCAGGACCATTTCGAAAAATTGCCTAACGTTTTATTAGCTGCTCTTATCAAATCGTCTATATTTGTTCCCGTAAAGAATAAGCTTGTTTCATCTGCATAAATAATGTACGTTATTGAGTGATCCCCATTTACAATATCATTGATATAAAGGTTAAATAGAAGAGGTCCTAATATGCTTCCCTGTGGTACACCGCGTTTGATTTTTTTGGGCATAGATGTTTGCCTATTTATAGACACACACTGGTACCGATCACTAAGGTAGCTTTCTATTAAATCGAGCGCGATGCCTCTAATCCCGTAATAAAACAATTTTTCTAACAAGGTTTGGTGATCAATTTTGTCGAACGCCTTCGTAAAGTCTATGAATACGCCTAATGTTAGCTTTCTTGCTTCAATGTTGCCCAGTATCAACTCTTTTTGATGCAACAGCGCTGTCTCCGTCGATACGCCAGACCTGAACCCATATTGTGCTGTTGTAATCACAGAATGAGAGTCCAAAAATTTATACAACCTAGTGAAAATGATTTTTTCTAGAGCCTTTGAAAATATAGGTAATACCGATATTGGCCGGTAATTACTCATTTCATTTTTGTCACCACCTTTATAAAGCACTGCAACTTTGGCATTTTTCATCCGCTTAGGGAACCTACCTGTGCTTAAAACAATATTATAAATATGCGTCAGGCAGGGTGATAATAAATCAATAACAAAGATAACCGGTTCCATTTTTATGCCGTCAAAATCCTTACTTTTGCTTTTTTTAAGTTTCATGAAAACGTTGTTTACCTCAGTTTGCTCCGTAGGGTCAATAAATATTGAGGGGGCTATAGGTGTTGGCATGTAACTTAATGCATTTCCGTCGTAAGTACTTTCTGACAAAGAAGTAAAGTACCCATTGAATTTATTGGCAAATGCTTTTCCTTTAAATATATGATTATCCATTGTAATTTCGTCGACACCGGGCGTCCTATTACTTGAAGATATAATTGTGTTTAGTTTTTTTCACATTTGCTTGACATCTACGATACCGTTAAAAATAGTATGGTAATAGTCGCGTTTGGCTTGCCTTAAAGTTTTTGAAAGACTGTTTCTGTAGACCCTAAACGCTTTCAGTGCATTCAAATCGCGATTTTTCAAGAACACCTGGTACAGTCGGTTTTTCGTACGTATCATTTTCAATATACTTAACGTTACCCAAGGCTTACGTGCGCGGTTTGGCTTAGTTATTTCTTTGTACGGAAAGTCTTTTTATATACCAAAGAAAAAACCTCTATGAAATGGTCATATGCAGTATCAGCCGTAGAGCACACAAGAACTGCGTTCCAGCTTGTTCTGGCGAGTTCATCTCGGAACTGCGACAGTGTAACCGCGTTGATGTCTTGATATATTATATTTACAGTGAATTCTTTTGCCGTATTGTACGTATCAGTTACTAAATAGATAGGCAAGTGGTCGCTAAGTGTCACATTAATGGTACCAGAAAATAGGTCATTAATTGCTAGGTTAGTAATAAAAAGGTCGATAACAGTTTCACTAGTTGCAGTGATACGTGTGGGGGTGGTTATTACACTAAACAAAAAATGGGAATCGAGAATCGCAGATAATTCGCCCTGTTTAGGAGTTTTTGTCAGCATATCAATGTTTAGGTCACCTCCTAAAATTAAAGAGTATTGGTTTACGTTTACAAACAAGAAAATAGCCTCTAGAAACGTGAAAAATTCGCTCAAGTTACCATCAGGTGGCCTATACACGACAGCAAATACAAAATTGTCGCATTTTGTACAAATTACCTCAATGTCCGTTGTGGACCAAGAAAAGTCATCGAGGAGGTCATAGGTAAATCCCAGTTTTGTGAACATGCATACGCCGCCTCTCCTTTTCAATTTCCTGTAGCCGTCTAAATGTATGGTATCAAGATTAGAGTACCACGTCTCAGTCAGCATAATAACCGAGAAGGAAAACCCGAACTCGTTTATTAAAATGCAAAAGTCATATTTTTGGCGTAATGACTGCATGTTCATATGTAAAAAAATGTTAATGGTGATTTACACTTTTCAACAATATCCGACTTCAGTGTGGTTGGACTAATACAAGATAAAGTCATTGCTGATTATTATGGGTCAACATAGAAGTGCTGTCAGTTTGCAGACAAGTAGTGACATACTTCCAAATGAGAAACAGACAACGAAAAATATCACTGTGCCTACAGATTTCATCAACAAGGGCAGAAAAACGCAGCCAAGTTGTTTCCCAACTCATGTCCCGATACAGGCATAGACGCAAACAATCCAGAAAATAGCAAAAGCGGCAACTACAAACCAGTACTTCCAAAATTAAAGCATACAAAACAAAAAAAAATAAAAAAGCAGGCAACAAATATTGGAAAGAGAACAAATGTGTGGCGAACAGCGCATGCGCACATGGCCTTTGCTCCGGGTAGACTATCGCAACATATACAACTATGTGTCTCCTTAACACATATGAACGGCATGATAAGATGCGCCATAGCACCACAAAGGGCTCCTTCAAAGCTTGGAACATTGGTCTTATTTTCCAGCTTTCATAATGGGTTGACCATTTTAGCAACGTCCCCACTGCATGAAATCTTTATTTTTGGAGCGTTGTCCATGCGCCGTGCGAAAATTTTGCCATTTTGCACCCAAACGTATTTCCAACCAGTTTCGCGTTTGCGTGCAGTAGCCTGACCTAGTAGACGTTTCAGCTCTGGGCATAGGTGCTCGTTAACAAAGAACGGCTCCTCCGAGTCAAAGCCTACGTCAGAGCACTTGAGCCGGGCAGCACGCGCATTCTCGAGGAAACAGTCCCTCTTCTGCCTCCGTGCGAACTGAACTACTACGTTCTTTTTTGTTAGATTGGAGGTGGGTACTCTGTGCACCGACTCAAAATCGGCTTCCTCAAGTGGTACACCTACTTTCTCGCCAATTTTGATCACTGTATCTATAAGGTTTTCAATGGCGTTGTACGGGATACCTTTGAGCTCCACATTTGCATTACGAGAATACTGCTCAAGGTGTAGGAGCCTACTCTCATGATCTTTCACCTTTTGAGCAAGATCAGCGCACTAGGCCTCTAGCATAGCGTTGGTCGCCTTGAGCTTTACATTTTCAGCATTTACTTCTTCACAATCAGTATTTAAGGAAGCCACAGAGGACTTAATTTCCCTCAGCTCATTACGAAAGTCTCGCTCGAGTGTTTCCTTGAAGCCTTTAAATTCAGCCCGTAATTCACGCTTAAGTTCCTCGAAAAGTGCTCTTATCTCTTTCGCCATGTCTCAACGAGTCAATACAGACAACAGAACACTTGTGGCAACACCAGCAGCAGCAAAACGAAACAGGCGAAAATTCAAGAAACAAGCAGGAATTTGGGCACAAACCTGCGTGAAAGATGTGTAGCGTTTTAGTCCTCGAGCTTCGCTGCCGCCTCTGCTGCCATCTGAAGGACGGGGGCGTTGTTCAGTCAATTTGTAGTTTTTCGTCGGGGTTGAGGAACCAATGCGAGTCGATGGTCCAGGCAGCGTCATAATCACACGAGGGCTGACGTGGAAGGGCCTTTCTTGAAGTAGATGTAGATAGCTGGGCTGATATCAGCGCATCCAAACCGCCACACGATGCCGGAACAAAGTATTCCACAGCCCTGCGTGAAAGATGTGTAGCGTTTTAGTCCTCGAGCTTCGCTGCCGCCTCTGCTGCCATGTGAAGGACGGGGGCGTTGTTCAGTCAATTTGTAGTTTTTCGTCGGGGTTGAGGAACCAATGCGAGTCGATGGTCCAGGCAGCGTCACAATCACACGAGGGCTGACGTGGAAGGGCCTTTCTTGAAGTAGATGTAGATAGCTGGGCTGATATCAGCGCATCCAAACCGCCACACGATGCCGGAACAAAGTATTCCACAGCCCTGCGTGAAAGATGTGTAGCGTTTTAGTCCTCGAGCTTCGCTGCCGCCTCTGCTGCCGGGTAGAAAACGTATAGCTCTGGGGTCCAGTACGCCAACGCGGGCGCTCTGAGAAACTCTTGCGTCGTTATTTTCGCCCTCACAGCGTTCTTCGACACCGTCTACTACGTTCTTTGTCTAATCGCAGAGCCCAGCGCGCGGTCCTCCCGTCGTGGTGCACAGCCGGACATCGTCCATGTGGCTAGGATGAAGCAGTATTACTCACGCTGAAGACTTGCTCTTGCCTTCATACATCCGAAAGCATCGAGTCGATGCTTTTGGAGAGGGGGAGTAATGGCACAGGCATGTAGCAGGTTTGTGGCTGTTGCGTGGCTAGTTTCATCTTTACTTGTGCATGCCGACTGATTTGGGCTGGAGAAATACGGGGACGAACTCGCACTACTCGGTCGGAACTGTTCCACTGTTTGTCGCACTGTTATTAGTCATCATCATCATTAGCCTGACTACGTCCACTGCAGGACAAAGGCCTCGCCCATGTTCCGCCAGTTAACCCGGTCCTGTGCTTGCTGCTGTCAATTTATACCCGCAAACTTATTAATCTCATCTGCCCACCTAACCTTTTGTTTCCCCCTAACCCTTCATAAAGAAAGCAACAGAATACCAATCAAGAAGGGTGTAAGGCAGGAGGACACAATCTCCCCAATGCTATTTACCGCGTGCTTACAGAAGGTTTTCAGAAGCCTTGACTGGGAACAGTAAGGGGTAAGAGTTAATGAAGAGTACCTTAGTAACCTGTGCTTCGTCGATGACATTGCATTGCTGAGTAACTCAGGGGACGAATCGCAACTCATGATTACGGAGTTAGACAAGCAGAGCAGAAAGGTGGGTCATAAAATTAATCTGCAGAAAACGAAAGTAAAGTACAACAACCTTGGAAGAAAACAGTGCTTTGAGATATGTAATAGTGCACTTCAAGTTGTAAAAGACTGTCCACTTAGGGCAGGTAATAACCGCGGAGCCGAACCACGAGACTGAAGTAACTAGAAGAATAAGAATGGGGTGGAGCACATTTGGCAAGCACTCTCAAATTATAACAGGTAGATTGCCACCATCCCTCAAAGGGAAGGTATATAACAGCTGTATCTTGCCGGTACTTAGCCACGGAGCAGAAACCTGGAGACTTACAAAGAGGGTTCAGCTTAAATTGAGGACGACGCAGCGAACAATGGAAAGAAAAATGGCAGGTGTAACCTTAAGAGACAAGAAGAGAGCAGAGTGGATTAGGAAACAAACGGGGGTTAAGGATAGCATAGCTGAAATCAAGAAGAGGAAATGGACATGGGCTGGCCATGTAGCGCGTAGACAGTATAACCACTGATCATTGAGGGCACTGTTATTATTTGTACTCAATTTTTTACCGTAACGATGTTCATTCAGTAAACTGGTTGCTTGGGAACACACAGCAAACGGGGAAGAGTCACACAGCACGAGCGCTCTGTAATAGACGTACGTTGCAACTCAATAGAAGAATGGGCTTCTTGGTTGTCATATTCGTTCAGCAAACTGGAAACGCGGGAGCACACAACAGAAAGGTAAGTGCCACTAAGTATGAGTGTTTTGTAAAATGAACACATTGCAGGTAGAAAGTCGGCCTAGTAGTTAACATTCGTTCAGCAAACTGGGAGCGCGGAAACACACAACAGACAGAGAAGAGTCACACAACACGAGCACTTTGTAGTGGGAATACACTGCAAAAGCGACTTCGGGAACACACTTCAAACAGAGAAGAGCCACACAGCATGAGTGCTCTGTAATATAAATACCTTGCAACTTGATAGAAAATTGATAGAAACTTCGTTCAAAGTCATAGTTGGTAGTCATATTCGTTCAGTGAACTGGGAGCGCGGTAATACACAACAGACGGAGAAGAGCCACACAGCACGAGCACTTTGTAATAGAAATTCATAGCGACATGACAGAAAGATGGGCTAGTTGGTGACTTACAATCGTTCAGTGAAATGGGGGCGCGGGAATACACAACACATATCCAGCTTTTTTGGACACCAGTGGTTTAGTTCGCGTGAATGACACCACGTGGCGTATCGACATTAAAGAATTCAAAAGTCCTGCCATGACGTATGCAGTGACGTAGCATGGAATGAAATATAATAAAAAAATGGTGCACACACCCTATGACTGTCGCTTCACCTCAGTGCGCAGATAAGAGTGCGGTGTGTCGGCGTTATCTCGACGGCGACGACTGGCAATGAATTGCAGTTTTTCTAGACATGCTGTGCCAGACAGCTCGCAGCATTCCGCACAAAATATCTGGCCTTCATAGACGCACCCTTGATGTATCAAAAGAAACGTATTTGCTTTTGTTTCTTTGTTTTTAGTTTCTGCGTATTGGTGGGGATATTAGAGAAACATGCTGCTTTCAGGGTTTCGTTTTCACTGAGCGTCAAGCATTATGCTTGAGTACGAACAGGACATTGCGGTTGCAGAATAGCTAATTTTTTGTGCTCGCTTGCTCACTTGCTCCTTGCGACTGTGCCTTGATGTCATTGACCGCGAGAATGGCTCGATGCCATTGTCACGGTCAATGGCATCAAGGCACAGCCGATGATGCACGCTGTCCTGCTGGACGCCCTCCCGGTCGGGCTGCGTCATCTAGCTGCCAAGTCGTCCTCCAGCCCGTGACCCTTCGTCGACTTCGGCGCTGCGGTGCTCGCCTGCTACGGTGAAACCTACCGCCCGCTTCCGGGGAGCCGCGAGTTCCAGGTTTCCCCTTCGCCCCAGTGAGCAGTACCAGACGGCCCGCAGCCCTACCTTGACAAAGACCTCACCACTCCGGCTGCGACTACTACCTTAGATCCTGTCACAGGAACATTGAATCCTGCACCCAACCACGACGACGAGGTAGAAGACGGTCGCGCTTCCCCTGGCTTCACCACCGAGAGCTGCGTTCCATTGGTGCCCCCGTACAAAGGTTCTTCGCAAGTGCCTGCCACATGTACGATTTCCGTGACATCAATGGCACGCAACACCTCAGCGCCACCAGACTCCACGATGGCTACCTTGCCGCACGACTCGGAGTCTGGGCCCGAGATATTTTCGCCCATTATTCGACACCCGTTTCGGGAGCTTCCACAGTCCGCCGCAGGGGCGCCTGCGCAAGTAGGCGTTTGGTGTGTAGCGACACCACGGACCCGAGCTAACGGGGGAGTTTTGACTCCCTCCCACGCCTAGCCGTGCGTGGCTTTGCCGTGTCCGGGGAAAAGGGGATCCTGGGGGTTGAGCCGACGCTGGGTGATTGGACTTTTAAGGCCCCCAAGCAGAGGCAACACGCCCCTTTGGCCCCGGCTTCACGTAGACGGCACCTCTGGGCTGACCCACCCAGGGGAAATCGGCAGTCGCCTTTTCCTATCTCTCTCTCCCTATATCTTCGTCTTTTGTTCTCACTTTACATCTTTCCTGTCTTCTCCTCACTTCATTTTACTTCCAATTTTTCCTGGCGGCAAGGGTTAACCTTGTGTGGCTATCCAAACTAGGGTAAACCATATTGGGTTATAGTAACTGCGTACTACTGTGTCACGCACTTCGGGTGAGGCCCCGCTAATCCAACATCGACGTGCGGCAGACTCGCAGGCTTCCACTTTATGCTTCGACCTGCGACGCCTGAAAGGCCTCGAAATGGCACATTTCGAATTTATTTGCGGGTTGGTCGACCCGTGCGGGGTTGCACGTGTGGTGATGTGTGGGCCTGACCGACGCACTCATAGAGCAGACACAATGTTTGATTACACATAAACAAGCATTTAATCGAACAAGGGCAAAGGCAGGAGATTACAAAAATAACAAAGGAGGAAAACTGATACGCGCGATGGAAAGAACAGCTATGTAACAAAATGTGCTAAAAACACTACAAAAGATACAGGCTAAAGACAAATATGCGGAATGTTAATAAAATAACGACAAAATGGAAATCAGAAAAGAGCGATACAAGGGAATAATTACACAATGATCATGGTGGCGCTTTTGAATTTGAACGTGCGACGCAGCGCCCACTACAAATATTTAAAAAAAAGGCTGGTTAAAACAATTTAACAGTTTAAAAAAAAAGTCACAATAAAAAGTTCCATACGGACCAGGCCAGCTCTTGGTGCACGTAGGGGAGTTGACGGGTGCCGCTGAAGGTCTCGCCGGCTTGGTAGACGACGAGGGTGCCCGGAATTGCAGCCGTCTCAATACGTTGCGCGGGTCACTCCATGCTCGCCGCCTACGCGAGACTCGCGACACCGACGACCGCACTTGTTGCTGGCTGTACGTCAACTGCCTTTTCCGGTGCTGTTCAAACCTCTTCAGGGGCGTCCACGTGCTCCCATCTCATCTGGGAGTAATTTTCCCTGTTGAGACCGCTGGTTTCCCTTCCGGTCAGGGGCAGGGAAGACGAGCCGGCGCCACGCTGGGTCGTTATAGTCGCCGGATGTCGTCTCCCAACACAAAAACGCCCTTCCTTGGAAGATGGGGCCTGCGGATTCTCCGAAAATTGGAGTCGTTTGTGACATACTGGCGTTGCGCAGACATGCCCACATGCTCTGCCACGTCCCCTCGTTTGACTCCGTGGTGGGTGGTAGGCGTCGTTACCGAAAAATACACATTTTCTCATGGGATCCCCGACCACCTCTTTAACTGATCGTGCTTCGAAAAGGGTACGCACCGACGCAACTTTCCTACTTTGGCCCAAAAACAGAGAAACTTTCCCAAAATACCATGTCCTCCACTGCGAACAATCATCTACAAAAGCTAGAGCGATCTCACCCTTCCTTGTGGCCAAGTTCTTGAGAGAGACCATTGGAACCGGTTATAAGGCCACGAAGATGGCAAGTGGAGATCTGCTTCTCGAATTAAAAGACAAGGAACAGTACAATAAACTCTCGCACCTCGTAGCCTTTGGTAACATCCCTGTCTCTGTGAGCGCACACCGTACCATGAATACAGTGAAGGGCGTCGTATCGGACGAAGATTTGATGACACTGAGTGAAGAAGAGCTCTTTGATGGATAGAAGGATCAAGGTGTAATACAAGTCCAGCGCATCAAAATCAGGCGTAACAACAATGAAATAGCAACAAAGCACTTGATACTTACCTTCAACTCAACCACTTTACCTGAGACTCTCGAAACTGGCTATGTAAAACTCCATGTCCGACCCTTCATTCCAAACCAGAGGCGTTGTTTCAAATGCCAGCAATTTGGCCATGCATCCCAGAGCTGCCGAGCACAACTGATGTGTGCTATGTGTGGTACAACTGGCCACAGTGCTGATGAATGTAGTCATGACGAGGTCCTCTGTGCAAACTGCGAAGGTAGTCACCCCGCATACTCCAGAGCGTGCCCAGCCTGAAAAAGAGAAAAAGAAATAGTAACTATAAAAGTTAAGGAAAATATCACATTCAGGGAAGCAAGACAACGAGTCTCGTTATCATTAGCACTAAGAACACCTTTTGCCGAAGTGGTGCAACGAGGGGCGGCACCACAAAGGCCCTTGGCAGTTGCCCGGACCGCGCCTTGCGTGCCGAGGCCAATGCCACAAGCCCCTGCGCCGGGAGCAGCCAGAGCTGCCCTGCCCACATTCAGCCTGTCCACACCAGTGACCTCTACAAGCTCTGTCAGCAGCCAGGGCAATCACGAGGCCAAGGGGGCTCCATCAACCCCCAGCTCGGTGGGGACAAAGACTTCGTCGATCGAGGCGAAGTCTAAGCGACGCACAGATCGCTCTATAGAGCGGGTGTCGAGTGCCTCGCAAGAGGCTATGGACACCAGTTCAAGCCAAACGGCGCAGGAAGCGCCGAAGGAGCGGCGAGCTTCGCTCGACCGCCCCAAAAAGGACAGAACGCCGTTTACAGGGCCTGACAAAGGAAATGAGTTAATCCCCGTCTTTTTTGCACACAGCACTTTTTCCCTTTTTTTTCTACTGTGGACAAAATCATACAGTGGAACGTAAGGGGAATACTCAGAAATTTAGGTGACGTCCAAGAACTGTGTAAGTTTAACGCGAAAGTGCTATGTGTGCAAGAAACGCACTTAACTCCCAAGCACAAGGACTTCCTACGACAATATATTATTTTCCGAAAAGATCGGGAGGATCCTGTCGTACCATCTGGCGGTGTAGCCATTATAGTCGATCGTAGTATAGCATGCCAGCATTTGAAGCTCCAAACGGCCCTGGAGGCAGTGGCCATTCGAGCTGTACTTTTCAACAAACTCATTACCATATGTTCTATGTACATACCACCGCATCAACAGCTACACAGGCGTGATCTGGAATCATTAATAGATGAACTCCCAGAGCCGTTTCTTGTTCTAGGTGATTTTAATGCACACAATGTCCTGTGGGGCGATGCTCACTGTGATGCGCGAGGACGTCTCATTGAACAGCTCCTTTTCTCTTCTAGTTTATGTCTTTCAAATATAAAGGAGCCTACGTATTTTAGCCTTGCAAACAACACGTACTGCTCCATAGATCTTAGCATTTCATCACCGCGCCTTTTACCTGTTTTTAAGTGGAACGTTCTTAAAAACCCTTATGGGAGTGACCACTTCCCAATCATCCTGAGTGCGCCGAACAAAGATCAACTACCCCCGCAGGTTCCTCGATGGAAGATTGACTCAGCTGATTGGGAAGGGTATAGAACTCTTACACACATGACATTGACTGAGCTGTCTGCCCTCACCATAGATGACGCTGTCACGTATTTTACAGCTTTTATACTTGATGCCGCATCTAAATGTATTGCCAAAACGAGCGGCATGTCTTCTAAACGGCGAGTCCCATGGTGGAACGACGCATGCAGGAAAGCATGGACCACTCAGAACAAAGCATGGGCGTTGCTTCGCGATTCCCCTACAGCAGAAAACCTGGAAAATTTCAAGCGGGTCAAATCGTAGGCAAGGAGAACGCGTCGACAAGCTAGACGAGAGAGCTGGACAAAGTTTATATCGAGTACACAGATGAGAGAAAAGTGTGGAATAAGGTAAAGAAAATTAAGGGCCAGCAAACGTATTCTCTTCTACTAGTAAATAGTCTCGGGCAAAGCTTGGAGGATCAAGCCAACTTTCTTGGCACACATTTCGAACACATATCGAGCTCCTCACACTACTCCGAATCCTTCCAGAATTACAAGGCACGAATAGAAAAACTAAAGTTAGAAAGAAAATCCGCAAGAAATGAGGCATATAATGCACCATTCTGCTTAGCAGAACTGCGAACAGCACTCAGCTGCTGTAATACATCTACCCCAGGTTCTGACAACGTAATGTACACGATGCTGAAGGAACTACCCTCCGAAACTAAAGAAACCCTCCTCTCTCTTTATAATCGCATATGGTTTTCAGGTGTGATCCCCTCCTCCTGGAAGGAGGCTGTTATGATTCCAATTTTGAAGCAGGGAAAGGATCCCTCTACTGTATCAAGTTACAGACCTATAGCATTAACAAGCTGCCTGTTCAAACTATTTAAAAAAATGATTAATTGCCGCTTACTCCACTACGTAGAAACAAACAAATTGCTCGACCCATACCAGTGCGGGTTTAGAGAGGGCCGATCTACCACCGACCATCTTATACGTATCGAGGCACACATACGTGAGGCTTTTGTTCATAATCAGTTTTTCTTATCTGTGTTCCTCGACATGGAGAAGGCCTACGATATTACGTCGAGGTTTGGAATATTGAGAGACCTCTCACACATAGGTATACGCGGTAATATGTTCAGTGTCATTGAAAGCTATCTGTCTGATCGCACCTTCCGCGTTAGAGTGAGCAATGCTCGGTCCCGAACATTTGTACAGGAAACCGGAGTGCCACAGGTTGGGGTGCTCAGCTGTACGCTCTTTATTATAAAAATGAATTCTCTCCGTCTGTACATCCCACGTAATATCGTTTATTCAACATATGTCGACAATGTGCAGATAGGTTTTCAATCGTGTTTTCTTGGGATCTGTGAGCGACAGGTTCAGCTCGCCCTTAACAAGGTATCCAAATGGGCTGATGAAAACGGGTTCAAACTGAACCCACAGAAAAGCACCTGTGTCCTGTTTTCACGAAAAAGAGGCTTGCACCCTGAACCTGAACTGGTCCTTAAGGGTGAGCGTCTACGCATAAACACAGAACATAAGTTCCTAGGTATAATTTTAGATGCGAAGTTAAGCTTTGTACCGCACATAAAACATCCTAAAAATAAATGCTTGAAAACAATGAATATCCTAAAGGTGCTGTCACGAACAACGTGGGGCAGCGACAGAAGGTGCCTCATGAATCTGTATAGAAGCCTTATACGCTCACGTATTGAGTATGGGGCAATAGTCTATCACTCTGCCACGCCAAGCGCTCTGAAAATGTTGGACCCTGTTCATCATCAAGGCATCCGCCTGTCCACAGGCGCCTTTAGAACAAGCCCAGTTGAAAGTCTTTATGTAGAATCGGACGAGTGGTCACTCCATCTGCAGAGAACATATTCTTCCTTCATATATTTCCTTAAAGTAAATGCGAACAGTGAGCAACCTGCATATTCCACCATCAACGACCTGTCCAGCTCTCAACTTTTTTACAATCGACCCGCAATAGCACGCCCTTTCTCGCTGCGGGTTAGAGACCTAGATGAAGAAACAGATGTCCCACTGCTTGAATACAACCTCAGCCCCCCCGCTCTGCGGCTCCCGCCATGGCAGTGGCAGGTTATAGACTGTGACACATCTTTCGTAGCTGTCACAAAGCATGCCTCCCCCATACACATTCGGATGTATTTCTTAGAGCTTCAACATAAATATGACTGTCCAGAATATTATACTGATGCATCCAAGTCTCATACTGGCGTGTCCTATGCGGCGGTCGGCCCATCCTTCTCGGATGCCGGCGTTCTGTCCACCAGCACAAGCATTTTTACAGCCGAGGCTTACGCGTTATTCGTAGCCGTTAAACACATCAAAGAATTGAATATGCCAAGGGTAGTTATATACACAGACTCCCTGAGTGTCGTAAAAGCGTTGAAAAATCTTAAAAAACACAGAAACCCTATAATTATATCCCTCTATTCAATACTCTGCGCGGCCTATACTTCCAAGCAACATATCGTCGTGTGCTGGGTGCCAGGACATCGTGAGATTGAAGGAAATGTGTTGGCCGACCAGCTCGCCAGGTCAATTAACGGAAGCTCTGCCAACTCTTCAGTTGCTATCCCTATAATGGACCTAAAACCAAACATACAGAAAAAGCTCAGGGCTTACTGGCAGAAGTTATGGGATCACCAAACTCATAACAAGTTACACTTGATTAAACCATACCTCGGTAACTGGCCACCCACGTCAAAAACACGCCGTACAGAGGTCAGTCTCTGTCGGCTTAGAATAGGACACACACACAGCACGCACACACACCTTTTGTCCGGTGGTGACCTACCGAGCTGTCAAAGATGTGGCCGTCCACTTACCGTACTTCACATACTCCTTGAATGCTCTGAGCTAGAGGCTTACAGGAAAAAACATTTTCCACTAGCGTACAAGGAACCCCTTCACCCAGCTATGTTTATTGGTCGCGAACCTCTCTTTAAATATAATGCATTGAATGCATTCTTAAAGGAAGTAAATACCTTCCATGTTATCTACTCAAGTGATCGGTAGCACGGCCTCCGAAAGGAGGCTGCTGCTGCGGATGCTACATCCAAAAGAGCACCTGTCTCCCGGCCCTTGGGACCAAGAGCGCTGGTGAGAAATCGGTGCTAATATAACGCTCCTATTTTATGATGTCATGATAACAAAAGAGTCATTCTCACCAGGCATGCTTCACTTCACTTTCATGATTTTAATAAATATATGTCTTACGCATCTTTAGAGCGCAGAATTTTAGGCCCTTTTACAGCCATTTACCATAACCATTGCTCTCATCCGATATCATTTCCTGGCCCTCTTTGGCCATCAATGGCCCTTGCGCCATTAAACAACATATATCATCATCATCATCATCATCATCATCATCATCATCATCATCATCGGAGCTTCCACAGTCCACATTATCCAATGAACATGATCTTCCATCAACCTTGGCAATCTGCGCATCCTGCAAGCAGCCACTACCACCTACCTTGACGTCTCCCGCAACTGAAGTTCCTACCCGCGACATGCAATGGTGGAATTTCCGAGATGCTGCTGCAATGACCAAGTACCACATGACAGATTCGCCAACGGCAAAACAGCCAATACATTTCGTACTAACCACGCAGGCGGACATCCACCAAGCTTCCCCAACGAGCACGGGTGTGCCAGCCAACTCTCCGGTAGAGCCCACGCCTTCGGATCTCATGACCAACCTCCGGAGCCTTGGAAGGGCGACACCACAACGCAACAATGTACTTTGAATTCAGACATGACCCTCATCACGACATAGGCGATTACTGCCTTTGTGCGGTACATCGGCAGACCGGTCACAGTGGACCCACTTGCCTGCCGTGACTTCCGTGCGCTATTTCGAGCACGCTGTTTCCACGCCCGTCGGCTCGGTCACCTGCGCCGGCATGTCAGCCACACTGCAACGCTCAGCTCGGTGTTCCATCGACGGCTACGTCCGCGCCAGACCTGCCAGCCCAACTGCTCCTTGTCAACAGCCATGTCGGCGCCATGTGCGCTGTTGGATATGCCGCCGCGTCCGTTACATTTCACTACTCGGTCGTCCTGGTTCCGCTTCATTGCATAGCCCCAACTCGCCACCATCCCCAGGTCGGCCTTTTCGACGCCCTCCCTCGGCTCCACCTGTGGGCACCTTTGTTAGCCGCGCACGCTCGATGCACCGGGTGCGCTCTCGAGTGATCCCGCCAAGTCATCGTGGGACGCACGTGTTTATGACCACAGCGACCCGGCGCTTGCTTCTTCGTCTCTTGCGCTTCTCCCAGAGTCGCCCACTGGAGATCCGCTGCTTACCGATGGCCCACCAACGTTGACAACCTGGACTTCCCAAATGAACATTTTATGGATTGTCGTTCAAGTATATAGCATTTGTCGCTCTTTCTTTTTTTCATATGCCTCCAAATCGCGCAAAGCGCTAGGGGGGGGGGGACCTGTAGTGCCATCATCGCCATCATCATTTCTTGATCACTGCGCCGTGCCTCTCGCGCAGCTGATGCTAGCTCGAGCTGCGCGAGGATTAGAACGAGCTTCTGGCCTGGCGGTTTAGACGCTGCAGCTGCCGCCACTCCGCTTCGGAAAATCACCTTGTATAATAAAGTGTCGAGAGAACAACACGACCACGTTGGCCGCCGTCTTGTCTTCCTCTCTCGCTACAAAAGTATTAGCGTAAGTTCCTCCAGAGTGATCGCAAGGGCGAGAAATTTTCGGCAATGCATCAGTGGCACCCGCTTTGTATTCCGCTTCTGCCGCGGTGTGATTGGATATGTGGACACTGTCGTGACACCATATCCAATCACACAACGGATAAGTGCGGCATAAGCATTTATGAACATGAAATGTGACTTTTTGACGGTGCGTATTGGGGCTGCAATACCGAGGACAACAACAGCATTCGTCCTCAATGTGTGCAATGGTACAATTAGGGCTCCGTGCCTTCGGATAAATAAGAATCTGTTTTATCTATCAACTCCCATTTTAACGCAACAGCGTTAAAGAGATAGTTTTGCTAAAATTCTGGCATTGGTCTTGCCTTTGGCATCATTGGTTGGGATCGAAAAATCATCATATGCGTCACCAAAGTGCAAATACGATGAAAATAGAATAAATTACGAAAACTTCTGGATCAGAGTGGGGATCAAACCCCGGTCGCTTGGGTCCGAGTGGATATTGCACAAGCGTAATTTCAGTGTCAAGCGGATGCTCGACCACATGGCCAGTTGTCTGCTTGTGAATACATTGAAAATTAATTCCTCTGCTTGGAATGCATTGAAAGTGACACATGCTTTACAAACACACGCGTCCTGATGCATGCTTCACAATGCAACAATGAACATTGCAGTAATAATGCATGGTACAAGCGCCCATGGAAATTAGGCGTCAGAACATGTTATTTTGATGACTGTGGTTTAAAGCCAGTAACCCTCTACAAAACGCACACACGCTCACACGCTACTGCGCCTGTTTTCTTGAGGCTACGTAAAGGGTGCATAGCTCGTTCGAAAAAGTTTCGTGCATTAAGTGTCAGAAGTAGGCACTACAGGAACAGAAGATCGCTATTACGTTGAACTCCTAAAGGCGAAGCTTTAGGATCCCATATCTTTTAACGACCACTGTAATCTTGTTCCGCTTTTATCAAATGAACATGATATAAGCCGTTATTGATAAGTCAGCTGCAAGGGCGTAGACAAACTTTTTAGGAGTGGGAGGGGCAGCAGACATTTCTTTGAAATGGGCCTTTTTCGTAGAGTATGTCATAGCAAAGAAAAAGTTCGGCAAGGAAGCGGGGGGGGGGGGGGGGGGTCACGGGCCTGGTGTGGTGCCGCGACATGGCTACGCCGTCGGTCGAACCCATTCAGCTAATATAAACGTCTCCTTAGTTTTGCTGTGATTCTACGGAATTAGGCTTATGGATCTCTTGGACTCTTTCGAATAAAGTGTCCGGTCCCACGCACAATGCCAAGTACTGAATAAATATATGAGATATATAAAAAACAAAAACAAAGACAAGACAAGATGAAAGCTTGCGACGAACAATCCGTAAACAGGGCTTGTGTCGAGATTTGTCTTCCTCAAAGCTAGAACTGAACTGATCCTTTAGCGCTAGCGTGTCTACGCTTCGTACCCTCTCCTCAACGCATGTAAAGGTGTGTAAAGGTGATGCGAAAGATATTGCGTCGACAGACCATTTTATGAAAAACTTCTACGTCATCAAATCGACGAGTCAACGGTGGTCGCGGATAACAGGCCCACACAGTTTTTGCAACCAAGTGTGGCGAGGAGCTTTCTAAGCGTAGGACCACCATGAAATACTAACATGGTTCAGTAGCATAGCAAAATATCACTTGGTATGTTGATACAACCCCTTCTTCAGAGGCTGGGAATGACTACTCGAAATGAGTGTGCTTCCATCACTGACAACAGCCTCGCAAAATATTCTTGCTTTGATTACAAGTATACATTTGCGTATATTACCATAGGCTTTAGAATTTTTATATGGACAAAGTCCTGTATTCAAGTATTTACACCTAATTTGGCTTTTGTTTGTGCGTGCCTCCCTGACAGTTCAATTATCAGGGTGGGCACGGTGGACCCGGCGCGACCTTGGCACTTAGGTCGATGTTCTGCCTTATGCAGGGCATTCTCGGATTCGCCATATTCCCAACAGCCGACCGTCTGCAAATCAGCAAACTGAATCAGCGATGCGGACCAACGGGTACCAATGCGTCATCGCATGGAGCCATTAATACTGAATGACACGACAAGCACGACAGCGCAATTTACTGCGCACAACACAGGAGGCCGCCTATGGGTAGCTACCGGTACACAGCGCTGGACATCGCTATAAAAGGATCATCGCAAGCCTTCGACCCTCGTGGACACGGCGCGACCATGGCACTTACATCCATGTTCTGCCTCGTGCTGGGCACTCGCGGATTCGCCATATTCCCAACAACCGATCATCTGCAAATCAGCAAACTGTGTATCAGCGATGCGGACCAACGGATACCAATGCGTCTTTGCATGGAGCCATTATCACTGAATGACATGGCAAGCACGACAGTGCAATTTACTGCGCACAGCACAGAAGGCCGCCTATGGGTAGCTACCGGTGCACAGCGCTGGACATCGCTATAAAAGGATCATCGCAAGCCTTCGACTCTCGTGGGCACGGCGGACCCGGCGCGACCATGGCACTTACGTCCATGTTCTGCCTTATGCAGGGCATTCTCGGATTTGCCATATTCCCAACAGCCGACCGTCTGCGAATCAGCAAACTGTGTATCAGCGATGCGGACCAACGGATACCAATGCGTCATCGCATGGAGCCATTATCACTGAATGACATGGCAAGCACGACAGTGCAATTTACTGCGCACAGCACAGAAGGCCGCCTATGGGTAGCTACCGGTGCACAGCGCTGGACATCGCTATAAAAGGATCATCGCAAGCCTTCGACTCTCGTGGGCACGGCGGACCCGGCGCGACTATGGCACTTACGTCCATGTTCTGCCTTATGCAGGGCATTCTCGGATTTGCCATATTCCCAACAGCCGACCGTCTGCGAATCAGCAAACTGTGTATCAGCGATGCGGACCAACGGATACCAATGCGTCATCGCATGGAGCCATTATCACTGAATGACATGGCAAGCACGACAGTGCAATTTACTGCGCACAGCACAGAAGGCCGCCTATGGGTAGCTACCGGTGCACAGCGCAGAGCCACTTCATCGCTGGACATCGCTATAAAAGGATCACCGTAAGCCTTCGACCCTCGTGGGCACGGCGGACCCGGCACGACCATGGCACTTACGTCCGTGTTCTGCCTCGTGCAGGGCATTCTCGGATTCGCCATATTCCTAACCGCCGACCATCTGCGAATCAGCAAACTGTATCAGCGATGCGGACCAATGGATACCAATGCGTCATCGCATGGAGTCATTATCACTGAATGACATTGCAAGCACGACAGCGCAATTTACTGCGCACAGCACAGGAGGCCGCCTATGGGTAGCTACCGGTGCACAGCGCAGAGCCACTTCATCGCTGGACATTGCTATAAAGGATCACCGCAAGCCTTCGACCCTCGTGGGCATGGCGGACCCGGCGCGACCATAGCACTTACGTCCACGTTCTGCCTCATGCAGGTTGGTTCCAACGTGGGTTCGTTTCGTAGCGATTATGCGATTATCGCTGTATCTTTGTGTATAAGTATATTGAAGAACGCTCTATATTAACCATGTATCAACATGGTTTTCGGAAAGGATTATCTACCGTAACTCAACTCGTTTTACTGTTTAACACTGTTGAAATAAACATCAATAAACACGGTAGAACAGATATGCTATTCTTAGATTTATGCAAAGCCTTCGATAAAGTTCCCCATAGTAAACTTATTTCCAAACTTAGAACGATAGGTATACACGAAATATTCGTTTGTTGGATTTCTGCGTATTTAAATAATCGCGAACAGTACGTTGATGTAGGGGGCCAATATTCGGACTGTCTTCCGGTCACATCGGGCGTACCACAAGGCAATGTGTTAGGCCCTTCGCTTTTTCTATTGTATATCAATGATATTGTTGATGTTTTTCACCCTTGTGTGGAAATAAGATTGTTTGCAGATTATTGTGTTTTGTTCAAATAAATATGTTTCACTAACGATTTCAACGATCTGAGCACTAGTCTTTGCAATATATATGAATGGTGCCACAAATGGGGAATGTGTCTCAACGCGAACAAATGTATGTGCCTTCCAGTGACTCGCCAAAAGAATCCACAATCGTATACATATATATTAGGGTCTTCACCACTGCAACAAGTTAACTCCTAAAATAAATTGGTGTGAGACTCACTTCTAACTTATCTTGGAATCTATATTGATAATGTTTGTTCATCTGCCTTTCGCAAACTGTCTTCTTAAACATAAACTGAAAATTGCTCGCACGAATATTAAACTATTTTGTTACACAGCCCTTGTGCGACCAAAACTAGAGTACGCGAGCAAAGTATGGGACCCTTATACAAAACGTAATATATACTCTCTTGAGTGTATTCAAAGAAAAACTGTTAGATTTATATTCAACAAGTACTTCAAGTTACACTCACCCTCAAATTTAATGCTAGCCAACAACATTCCCTTACTGTAGATGCGAAGACAAAAAGCTAGATTAGTATTCCTTGATAAACTTTTCAACAAAAAAAATAGCTCTAGACCCATCCCCGTATTTGACACTCCTTAGTAGCTGGCCCAATCGACACCACCACCCAAATGCCTTGATCCCCTATTTTGCTCGCAAAGACCTACTGAAGTATTCGTACTTTCCATGAACCGTATGTAAATGGAACTGTCTTACTAATACATGTGATGAATGAATTAACCAACCAAACAACCTCCTTCGCCCTTTATTGTCTCGTTTCGCAATTATTTTGTTTACATTTGTACATGTATTACCGCCCTACTTGGATCCCGAGTCTGCAATATTGAATAAATAAATGAATAAATAAATAAATAAATAAATACGCCCTGTGTTATGACGTTCTTGTCTTTACATACCAGTGAATGGGATTTTGGAGCAATGTGAGAAAACAGAGAAAGCAGACGCAAAATTTTTCACACGATTGAGGATCGGTACTATATATACTGCGCTAAAGTAATAATAACCTCCGAAAAACATGATTTCAAGAAAAAAACAAATTAAAGAACATATATTAGGAAAAGATGCACACCAAACAGCGATATTTTGGTAGCCCTCATGAAAGCTTTTCTTGTTTATGAAAAGCCGTTAGTCCATTTGGGGGTGCCTTAATGCCAGGTAGCTCGGAGTTGGAGCCGCTCTGACCAGTTTAACCTTCACTCAGTTATAATATTGTGTTTTTTTTCTTGAACAGACGTTGATTATCTCATTTGTTGAGCTCGTTGCAAAGACATAGTCGCTGTCCACTATATTGTTAGCAGTATCAAAAGTTATGTGGAATGATTTCTTCGTTGTCACAGTGGTCACAGACTGCGGTATCGGCCATCTCAATGCGGAAAGCGTAGGACAGCTGGCTATGCTTTCGAGCATAATATATGTCTATGTGCTTTTCACCAAGAAATAAAATACGGAATGGAGCAAAACCATGCAAAAAATGTAGAGAGAATCATACAAGTTCACGAAATTTCGGAACGCCGTAAAAGTGCATGAGCGCAGGTTCCCCTGCTTTTTTGAGCAAGGAAAAAGACTTAATCGTTATCGTAAAATATGCTCTATCGATGAAGATTTCTTGTTTCCTCTAACAGCTCCTGTCTCTGGAACTTCCTGAAAGCTTTGATATGTATGTGTCTTATCACACAGACTTATCCCATGCAGCGCACAGAGCTTTATGATGGTCAAGAATAAAGGCATGCTGGTCGTTTTCAATTCACGCAGTACTTTAGATATGACATATTATGACAAAATATGTCAGTTTCACCGCAAAGGTAATACAATGAATGCGGTAGCGACAAACTAAGTAAGGCTAAATATTTACATCCAGTGTTGCGTAACTCTACAAAACGCCGCGGGAACAGAACACAGCCGCTCGGGCTAAGAAAGGGAAATCCGCACAATCGCTTCTCGTTGAGAGCGAAGAACGTAGAAGGGTATACAAGTCGTCCGCTGATGTCTATCAATATAGTATGTGCCACCGCGTCCTAATAGTCAACATTCACAGCCGCTGCTCGATCGCTCCTCCCCCACCCCCACCTTCACCTCCATGTCTTTTCATGCGCCTTCAAAGCAAACATGGCGTTTACGCTTTGCTTCAGCAGCTTTGATGGCATGCTTCACCCACGGGTTAATCTTATCGCATGCGCCCTCTGATCGAAGAAGATGGGCTGATACGTTTGATCAGCCGTGTTCGTCCCCACTGTTCACGCGCTTTTACGCACATGTAGATTATACGGTGCACAGGGGAACGACGTCGATGGGGACTTTTTTTAAGAAACATGACGGTGATGGTGACGTCAATGGCGATAACCTATCGATAATGTTCATATGGTTGATATCTCGATAACACACGGTTGAGATGAAACACGAAAATAGGTTTACTGGAATGCTATTTTCTTAGCCTCTCCAAAGAAGCCCTACAGATTGACATACGTTCCGATCCCGTACAAAGGAAGAACTTTTCATCATTTTAATTGGCATAGCCCACGTAACATGAGGATCAATGTAAATCGAAGTATTAGCAAGGAGTGTGACCTTGTTGTATTTTTAATTAAGCCAAACAATAAGAAATTGTGCTAAATACATGTACGAATCTTGTCGCCTGGACATATGTTAAACAGTAGCGTAGGTTCTATATAACCAGATGTTTACAGTTGTGCAAAAATGGCACCAGCAACATGGTTATAACCAACACAGACGAGATAAGCGGATATGTTACGCTTGCGCTTGCAAGGATGGTAACTCTGGTTAGTGGTGCATAGACCAACTTCAGAGGATGTCCATGAAATGTATAACTGACGCAAAGCCGACGTGATTCCTGTGTCATTGAAGCACATATGTGATGTTTATGAATTTCAATGGCCAGCAACGCAACCATAATTGCCATTTCGCCAGCCATATGGCGTTGCCCCGCCGCGGTGGTCTAGTGGTTAAGGTACTCAGCTGCTGACCCGCAGGTAGCGGGATCGATTCCCGGCTGCGGCTGCAGCATTTTCAATGGAGGCGAAAATACTGTATGCCCGTGTGCTCAGATTTGGTGCACGGTAAAGAACCCCAGGTGGCCAACTCTTCCGGAGCCCTCCACTACGGCGTCTCTCAGAATCATATGCTGGTTTTGGGACGTTCAGCCCCACATATCAATCAATCACTCAATCAATCAGAGCATTATGGCGTTTTTCCAAAGCAGTTTCGGGACCAAACGTGGCGCTGTGGTACTGTACTTGATTTCCACGCAGAATGCTTGGTTTGAACTCCTGCTGGGACCCTAACATTTAATTTTTGCATTCATCGGGTCTCCTCGTTTCCGATTTTCTTGGCACTATTGCACTTATAATTACAAATGTTTGTTCCCACCACTACAGGGTTTACAAACTGTCAGTCACCTATGTCCGCATACCAGCATACCGCCACATGCATGCCACAAATATGTGGAGGAAAAGGTTTCTCGACGTACGTACGCAACGGGATTTGCAACTTAATAATGTCATGACCCATAAAACTTATTCGACAAGGTTTCTTACACCTGATTACAAATTTTGGTTTACGCTAAGATAAGGAGGCGATACACGTAGTATATATTGCGGTACATGATAAACGGCGATATATACTACGTATATTGCCTCTTAACCTAGCCGAAAATATTAGTATGTGATACACGGCGATATATACACACGTGGGTGAATAGATTAGATAGATAGATAGATAGATAGATAGATAGATAGATAGATAGATAGATAGATAGATAGATAGATAGATAGATAGATAGATAGATAGATAGATAGATAGATAGATAGATAGATAGATAGATAGATAGATAGATAGATAGATAGATAGATAGATAGATAGATAGATAGATAGATAGATAGATAGATAGATAGATAGATAGATAGATAGATAGATAGATAGATAGATAGATAGATAGATAGATAGATAGATAGATAGATAGATAGATAGATAGATAGATAGATAGATAGATAGATAGATAGATAGATAGATAGATAGATAGATAGATAGATAGATAGATAGATAGATAGATAGATAGATAGATAGATAGATAGATAGATAGATAGATAGATAGACGGACGGACGGACGGACGGATGGATGGATGGATGGATGGATGGATGGATGGATGGATGGATGGATGGATGGATGGATGGATGGATGGATGGATGGATGGATACTACGCAAAGAAGCGCTTCGCATTGAGAAGGCAACGGCACAACGTATAATTTTACATATACTACGCCTTGCTTCTCTACTCTTAGTTCATGTTTTTTACATCGGTGAATTGTAGGAACCTGTGAAGAGCAGAACGAAATCATGAAAACGGAAAGGAAGTGTACACTATAATACGCGTACGAAAAAACGGAGTAGCTTTGTTCACCTAACTTTTACACTACAATACGCGTACTAAAAAGAAGGAGCATTGTTCACCTAACTTGATCGAGCGTTGTTTTTCTTAGGATGTGTAAAAGAATAAAGTAAAAAATACAAATGTACAACTTAAGACTGTGATATGCGTGAAGTATTTCAGAATGAACTAAAAAGTAATTAAAATGAAGAAAAACAAGACTCCCCGAGATCACAGTTACAAATCGAAACTGTAACAAAAACAGAAACTTCTCTGGTTGGTTTTGGTGGCGACCACTTGTAGGATTTTGTGGAAATAAATCACGGGCTAAAAAAACAAATGTTCTTTCGTGCAGCATCGAACCTATAACGATCCGCTGATGTTGCGCACCACAACTATGCGATTAACACACACGGCCATGAATGCCACTGAGCAGCCGGCGAAGCAAGAGTATATCATTAAGGCGCAAGCATTTGAAGGACTGCGTTGTAAAAAAACGCGTTTGGGAATAATGTTGTGCCGATCGCGGCACGTTGAGAATGGCTTCAATCGGAAGCGGAGTGTCAGTACTGCATACGGTGCAATGACGATTAATAGAACTAGCTTAGTTTTACTGCAGTAACCGTTTTTGTCTCGAAAAACCGGTCACTTTTTTGCCGTTTTCATAGACTCCCATTGTACGATCTTCAACTGCTCTGGGAACGAAATTGAAGTTTAACCCAACATGATCACTGCAGCCTTCTCGTTCGTTTAGGTTCCTAGACGCGCTCTGTTGTCTGCGTTTTTCATCATTCGGCCGCTTCAATTATATATTCGAGAAAAACTCACTGATTCCATTGAAAACGTGCTAGCTTCGAGCCGAAACCGCAACGGGCGCTGGCTGTTATGTGTCCAGAAAAGCTGGATATGAACGGAGAAGAGCCATACAGCACGAGCCCTCTGTAATAAAAATACTTTACAACTTTATACAAAAATTGACTAGTTGGCAGCTATATTCGTTCAGTGAACTGGGAGCGCGGGAACCCACAACAAACGGAGAAGAGCCACACAGCACGAGCGCTCTGTAATAGAAATACGTTGCTACTTGGTAAAAAAATGGGCTAGTTGGTAACTCATATGCGTTCAACGAACTGGGAGTGCGGGAACACACGAGAACGAAAAGACCCACACATCATGAGCGCTCTGTAATGGAAATTCATTGCGACATGAAAAAAGATGGGCTAGTTGGTAGTTCATATTTGTTCAGTGAACTCGGGGCGCGGTAAGACACAGCAAACGGAGAACAGCCACACTGGACGACACGATCTGTAATAGGAATACGTTGCAACTTGATAGAAAAATGGGCTAGTTGGTAGTTCATATTAGTTCTGCGAACTGGGAGCGCGGAAACACATAACAGAGAGGGAAGAGCCACACAGCACGAAAGCACTGTAATACAAATTTATTGCGACATGATAGGAAGATAGGCTATTTGGTAGTTCATATTCGTTCAGTGAACTGGAAATGTGGAAACCCACAACAAGCGGAGAAGTGTGACACAGTACGAGCACTCGGTAATAAACACACGTTGCAACTTGATAGAATAATGTGCTTGTTAGTAGTTCATATTCGTTCAGCAAACTGTAAACGCAGGAGCACACAACAGAAAAGGAAGTGCCACTAAGTACCAGCATTCTGTAAAATAAATACATTGCAGGTAGTAAGTTGGTCTAGTAGTAAACATTCGTTCAGGGAACTGCAACGCGGAAACACGATATAGACAGGAAAGAGCCACACAACACGAGCACTCTGTAATAGAAATATACTACGACAGGATAGAAAGATAGGCTAGTCGGTAGTTTCTATTAGTTCTGCAAACTGGGAGTGCGGGAGCAAACAACATACCGAGAAGATAGTGGAAGTTTGAGCCCGCAAAAGACAAGCAATGAAAGACAGAGGCAAAGAGACCAGCGGTCACTTCAAGCTAAAGTTTATGCACAGAAAAGGCAAGGTTATATCCTATATCTAACACATAAACGCACGCGTAAATCTACAATCTAAAAAACCCCGGAATACAGCTATCACCTAAAAGACCAAAAATGTGAAAAATCCTACGTGTTTTTTATACAGAAAAAATCAAATTGAGGTTCAATACCACACATGTCATTGCAAGCAAGAATGTGGCTATCACTGGCCTGCTCTCAGCACAAAGTATGAAACGAAGTGCCAAACAGTACAGAGTAAAATGAAACCTCCGTTCTTTTCCGGCACAAAAACAGGACAACACGAAAAATAATGGAGGCTTTCTATATTCACAAAAATGCTTTCATGTGCGTCACACAGCCATCTATCAGTCTACAAACCAGTGAAATGGTTTACTTAGGTATTTTCGGCGCTGACAGCAGGCCAGCGACGGCAACTTTCTTGCTTTCTATGACATGTGTGGTTTTTGACCTGATTTTGATTTTTCTGAATAAGAAACACGTGGTTTTTTTTTCCGCTTCTTGGGTGATAGCTATCCTCCGGGTCTTTTAAGATTGTAGGTTCATGCGTCCGTTTCCGTGTTCGGTGCAGGATATAGTACCACTTTTTCTGCGAATAAACTTTCGTTTGAAGTGAGCGCTCCTTTTTCTACCTCTGTGTTTCATTGCTTGTCTTTTTACGCACTCAAAATACAGAGAAGAGCCACACACCATGAGTCGCTGTAATATAAATACATTGCAACAGGATAGACAGAGAGGCTTGTTTGTAGATCATATTCTTTAAGTAAACTGTGAGCATCAGAGCTCATAACAGAGAGGGAAGTGCCACACAGCACGAGTGTTCTGTAATAGAAATACATTTCAAGCACAAAGTTGGTCTAGTGGTTACAATCGTTCCGCGAACTGAGAGCACGGGAACACACAACAGACAGGTAAGAGCCACATAGCATGACCACTCTCTAAAGGGAATACATATCAACAGGATAGAAAGATGGACATTTGGTAGCTATAATTTCTTCAGCGAACTGGGAGTGCGAGAACACACAACAGACAGATAAGAGCCACGTAGCACGAGCATTCTGTAATGGGAATACATATCAACCGAATAGAAAGAAGGGCATTTGGTAGCTCTAATTTGCTCAAGGAACGGCGAGTGCGAGAGCACACAACAGACAGATAAGAGCCACGTAGCACGAGCACTCTTTAATCTGAATACATATCAGCAGGATAGCAAGATGGGCATTTGGAAGCTCTAATTTGTTCAGCGAACTGGGAGTGCGAGAACACACAACACACAGATAAGAGCCACGTAGCACGAGCACTCTGTAATGGTAATACATATTAGCAGGATAGAAAGATGGGAATTTAGTAGCTCTAACATGCTTAGCGCACTGGGAGGGAAAGAACACACAACAGACAGATAAGATCCACGTAGCACGAGCACTCTCTAACCGGAAAACACATCAACAGAATAAAAACATGGACATTTGGTAGATCTAATTTGCTCACCAAAATGGGAGTGCGATAACACACCAGACATAGTTAAGAGCCACGTAGCACGAGTACTCTGTAATCTAAAAACATATCAACAGAATAGAAAGATGGGCATTTGGCAGCTCTAATTTGTTCAGCGAACTGGGAGTGCGAGAACACACAACGGACAATTATGAGCCACGTAGCACGAGCACTCTGTAATGGGAATACATATCAGCAGCATAGAAAGATGGGCATTTGGTAGGTTTAATTTGTTCAGCGAAATGTGAGTGCGAGAACACACAACAAACAGACAAGAGCCACGTAGCACGAGCACTGTAATGGGAATACATATCATCAGGATATAAAGGTGGGTATTTGGTTGCTCTAACTTGTTCAGCGAACTGGGAGCGCGAGAATGCACGACAGACAGATAAGAGCCACTTAGCACGAGCACTGTGTAATGAGAACACATATCAACAGGATAGAAAGATGGGCATTTGGTAGCTCTAATTTGTTCAGGGAAATGGGAATGTGAGGACACACAACAGACAGATAAGAGCCACGTAGCACGAGCACTATGTAATGGGAACACATTTCAATAGCATAAAAAGATGGGCATTTGGTAGCTCTAATCTGTTCAGCGAACTGGGAGTGCGAGAAAACACTACAGACAGATAAGAGCCACGTAGCACGAGCATACTGTAATGGGAATACATGTCAGCAAGACAGAAAGATTAGCATATGGTAGATTTAATTTCTTCAGCCAGCTGGGAGCGCGAGGACACACCACAGACATAAAAATGCCACGTAGCACGATCACACTGTAAAGGGAATCCATATCAACAGGATATAAAGATGGGCGTTGGGCATATCTAATTTGTTCAGCGAACTGGAAGTGCGAGAACAAACGACAGATCAGAGGCACGTAGCATGAGCACTCTGTAATGTGAATACATATCAGCAGGATAGAAAGATGGGCATTTGGTAGCTCTAATTTTTTCAGGGATCTCAGAGTGTGAGAACACACAAGAGACAGATAACAGCCACGTAGCATGAGCACTTTGTAATGGCAACACATATCAACAAGATATAAATATGGGTATTTGGTTGCTCTGAGTTGTTCAGTGAACTGGGAGTGAGAGAACACACTACAGACAGATAAGAGCCACGCAGCACGAGCATACTGTAATGGGAATACATTTCAGCAGGATAGAAAGATTAGCATATGGTAGATTTATTTTCTTCAGCCAGCTCGGAGCGCGAGGACACACGACAGACATATAGGAGCCACGTAGCACGA
Organism: Rhipicephalus microplus; assembly: GCF_043290135.1. Taxonomy (NCBI): domain Eukaryota; kingdom Metazoa; phylum Arthropoda; class Arachnida; order Ixodida; family Ixodidae; genus Rhipicephalus; species Rhipicephalus microplus. The sequence goes on from NC_134710.1 coordinate 465,982,339, forward strand.
TCACTCTGTAAAGGGAATACATATCAACAAGATTTAAAGATGGGCATTTGGTATATCTAATCTGTTCAGCGAACTGGAAGTGCGAGAACAAACAACAGACAGATCAGAGCCACGTAGCATGAGCACTCTGTAATGTGAATACATATCAGCAGGATAGAAAAATGGGCATTTGGTAGCTCTAAGTTGTTCAGCAAACTGGGAGTGCGAAAACACACAACAGTCAGATAAGAGCCACGTAGCACGAGCACTGTGTAATGGGAACACATATCAACAGGATAGAAAGATGTGCATTTGGTAGCTCTAATTTGTTCAGGGATCTGAGAGTGTGAGAACACACAACAGACAGATAAGAGCCACGTAGCACGAGCACTTTGTAATGGGAACACATATCAACAAGATAGAAATATGGGTATTTGGTTGCTCTAAATTGGTCAGTGAACTGGGAGCGCGAGAACACACAACAGACAAATAAGAGCCACGTAGCACGAGCACTCTCTAATGGGAACACATATCAACTGGATGGAAAGATGAACATTTGGTCGCTCTAATTTGTTCAGGGAACTGGGAGTGCGAGAACACACAACAGTTGGATAAAAGCCACGTAGCACCAGCACTCTGTATAAGAATACATATCAACAGGATAGAAATATGGGCATTTCGTATCTTTAATTTCAGTGAACTGGGGGCGTGAGAACACACGACAGACAGATAAGAGCCACGTAGCACGAGCACTCTGTAAAAGGAATACTTATCAACCGGATAGAAAGATTGGCATTTGTTAGCTCTAATCTGTTCAGCGAATGGGGAGTGCGAGAACACACAACAGACAGATAAGAGTCACGTAGCACGAGCACTCTGTAATGGAATACATAACAGTATAGAAAGATGGTGATTTGGTAGATTTAATTTTTAGCGAACTGAGAGTGCAAGAACACACGACAGATAGATAAGAGCCACGTAGCACGAGCACTCTGTAATGGAAACACATATCAACAGGATAGAAAGATGAGCATTTGGTAGCTCTAATTTGATCAGCTACCTTGAAGCGCGAGAACACACGAAAGACAGATAAGAGCCACGTAGCACGAGCACTCTCTAATGGGAATACATATCAACAGGATATAAAAGTGGGCATTTGGTAGCTCTAATTGGTTCAGCGAACTGGGAGCACGAGAACACACGACAGACAGATAAGAGCCACGTATCACGAGCACTGTGTAATGGGAACACATATCATTGGGCACGGAGGCATTCACCGAGACAGCTTGCTGCAAATTCCACGTTTCTGCATTTTACAGGCTTACCTGGCTTCGCTGCTGGTGCTGCAGCCATCGTTGCAAGTTCCGTCGTGTTCCACGGGTGTGTGGTGGCTTCCGCTCCACAGTCATGGTTACCAGCCACCTTACTCCCAGCACGGAAAGAACCCAAACTCCGATGCAAGCATCGTCGCCCCTACCATCTGCGCATGGCCTTTTTTTTTACGATGACGTCACTACCAGTGCCGGACTTAAGCGGGTGGCGCTGCAATAGCTTCTTCAGTGGGCACGAAGGCACGCACCGAGACAGCATGCTGCAAATTCTTCGTTTCTGCCTTTTATGCTCCCTGTATGCTAAGAAAAGTGATAATCGATGTTTGATTCTCCTTCCGTGCCCGGAAGTGCTTGCCGTTATTGCATGCGATTGTTTTTCGATGGTTTACCTGTTACTTCTCTCTGGTGATATTGAAGCTAATCCGGGCCCTGACAAGCGTACGAAGGCCTTGCTTGATATGGCTTCATTACCTGATAATCCCTCCGAAAAGATGGCAGTCATATTTAACCTCATTAAGGACCTTCACACACAGTAAACTCAGTCAGTCAAAGTGCAAAGCACGTTAGCAACAGACGTCAAAGAAATAAGGACAAGCCAACAGAAAATCAAAACTCAAGTTGCAACAATACTAATTCTATGCAAAAACTAATTCTATCAAGCACTTAAAACAGGCTGTTGATGGCGTGGAGGCGTCGATGAGATCGTTTGATAAACATCTTCAGAACTTGAAAGCTCGTCTAATTGAACAGGAGGTCCATTCCCGGAGTAATAACGTGATCTCTAGAGGTATTTCAGACTCTCAAGAATCGTGGCAACAATCTGAATCTAAGATAATGTCCATCCTAACAAGCACGCTCGATGCGCTACCAGACAACGCAATCGAGCGCGCTCATCAGTTGGATTCGTACGCACCAACCAAATGTCGGCCAATACTTGTTAAATTTTCGGACTTCAAATCTTAAGAAAAAGTGCTTTCTGCGCGAGTAGCACTTAAAGAGCAAGGTTTAAGTGTGACAGAAGATTTCTGTGCAGCCACTCGTGATGTGAGACGAAAACTATTCGAGTTTGCTAGAAATCAACCTAGCGTAAGCACATATCAAGTGCGTTACAAAAAGTTAATCATTGATAAGAAGCAGTACATCTACGACTCGATAAGCCAATGAGTAAAAGAAGTCGAGGCATTACGAGCATTCATAGCTACGGCCGGCAACACAACACATGTTTCGTCGTCCGTATCTGGTACCCAGCAGTCCAATCGCTCTGCGAAATAGGAACGCGACAGGGTCAACAGCCGTGAACCGCTCAATACATCTTTTCTTTTTACTAACATCAGAAGCATTATCAACAAACGCCCTTTATTGGATTCGGCCATTGATACATGCGAACCGGATATAATCCCATTGGCAGAAACGTGGCTTCAACCAGCAATCGGGGACCATGAATTATTTGCCAACTCACGCGATTTTTCTATTTACCGCATTGATCGCCATAATCGTTCTGGTGGTGGCGTGCTTTTGGCGATAAATAAAAGGTTGCCTTCAGACTGCATTCAAACTGCTTTAAATTTGGAGATCGTATGGGCAGTTGTAAGACTAGCCCACCGAAAAATAATTTTGGGTGTTTCTTATCGCCCCCCAAGTTTCACTATAACGTTTGTGTGTGATTTACATGATGCAATTAATAGTGTTTTTTTTTTCCTGTTACACCACACGGCCAATTTTCCTACTTGGCGATTTCAATATGCCTAATATCTTATGGAAAAATGAACCCGTCACAGTGTACCCAAACTCATCTATGGCGCAAGACTTCTTATAGCTGTGCAGTACATTTTCTCTAGCACAATTGATTAAATAACCAACAAGGATAACACCATTCGTTTCAAATACACTCGATCTTGTATTGACCACGCAACCCGATCTTGTTTCGGATGTAACTTACCTGCCTGGAATAAGTGATCATGGCCTTCTCTCGTTTAACGTTTGCCTTGCGCAACCTACAGCCGCTAAAACGAATAAGACACTACGAGATTACAACAAGGCCGACTTTCTTACAATCAACAATGAACTTTCTGTATTTCTTGATGATTTCTTGAATGATTTTGACTATCGCGACGTTCAGTCAAACTGGAGTGTCTTTCTTGTTAAGGTTGTGGAGCTAACAGATAAGTACATCCCTGCTTACGCTATCTCCTCCAACCTAAAAAAAAAACATGGTATAATCACCAGCTTAAGCGCTTGTCTAATAAAAAGAAGCGTCTCTTCAAATCGGCTAAAGTTATCAATACTAGGGATCGTTGGTCAGATTACAAGAAGTGCGCTGATGAATACGCACAGGCCTTAAAAGTTGCCAAAGATCGTTTTCTAAGCAACACCTTACCTACGATGTTGAAGACTAACCCTAAAAAAATTTGGCGAGTGATCGATCCTCAAGAAAGTTATATTACCTAAAGATCTTAGCGGTAAAGCTATACCAACCAACCAATGCTCGAACATGCTTAATGATGTTTTTTTCAAAAAAATTTCTTTACCCACCACCACCAACGCTCCCCATGTGCAACCATATCACCACGATCATATGTTTCCTGTCATTCTCAGCTACGATGGTGTCGCAAGCATTATTAAGTCACTGAAACCATCCTCGGCACCGGGTAGCGATCAAATAAACGTCAAATTCCTCCAAAATACTGTCTGTTATTAATCCATAATACTAACCAAAATTTTTCAATAGTCGCTCAACGACGGTGTTCTCCCATCTGAGTGGAAAGTCGGGAAGGTAGTTCCAATCCACAAATCGGGTAACAAGCATTCTCCCTTAAACTACAGACCCATTTATCTCACTAGTATACCATGTAAAATATTAGAACACATTTTGGCTTCTCACCTAGCAAATTTTTTGAGTCACACTCATTTTTCACTCAATCGCAACATACGTAGATTTCGCAAATCATACTCTTGCGAAACTCAATTAACACTTTTCGTGCATTAACTAAACACTATTCTTGACAACAGCTTGCTCGCCGACTGCATTTCTCTTGATTTTTCCAAAGCTTTTGACAAGGTGTGCCACAAACTGCTCATTTTTAAATTACGACTACTTAACCTTGACCCCTGCCTTGTAACTTGGATTGAAAGTTTTCTTACTAACCGCTCACAATTCGTTTCAGCTAATGGAATTAATTCCGCGGAATGTGTGGTACATTCTGGTGTACCACAGGGCTCCGTTCTCGGTCCGCTTCTTTTTCTAATCTATATTAACGATCTGCCATCTTGCGTCACCTCATCTGTTCATCTTTTTGCCGATGATTGCGTGATTTCTTGTGAAATAACTGGACCTAACAACGTCGCCCTTCTTCAATCTGACCTCACTGCTGTCCTTAACTGGTGTAACACATGGCTCATGAAATCAAACATTACAAAATGTAAATTCATGCGTGTGTCAAGAAAGATCACCACTTTACCCACTTATAACTTACATAACACACAATTAGACAGTGTCACCTCATACAAGTACCTCGGAGTTCATATCAGTAACAACCTAACATGGAATACTCATATTAACTATGTTGTTTGTAACGCTAATCGCATGCTCGGATATCTTCGTCGTAACTTCATCAAATCACTTTCTTCTGTCAAGCTGATGTTGTATAAAACAGTAGTTCGTACTAAAATTGAATATGCCGCTTCTGTTTGGGATCCATACCACCATCATTTGATGCATTCATTAGAAATGGTACAAAATAACTCTGTTCGCTTCATAACAGCTAATTACGATCGAAACATGAGCATCACACTAATGAAATTTACCCTTAAATTACCTTCACTTGCTTCTCGTCGTACTACCATCTGCTTAACCCTTTTCCATAAAATATATTACCACTCATACTTCCGTGATTTACTAACCATCCGCCGCATTACGTTTCTCGTCGTTTAGATCACGCTCATAAAGTTGGCATCCCATTGTCTCAGAGTCATTTCGACAATCATGCGTACCACGCACTTCACGCGATTGGAATTGCCCTCCCGAATTGTTTTAACAATTTCAGACCGTGACGCATTTGTGACTGTATTAACCAATTCTTTGAATACGTGGTCGTAGCATTTCACCTTATACATTCCTAAAAATAGTATTTCACTGTTACCTGTTGAATTTGTTGTACCTGTTGCACAGAAGTGTAACAATGCTCATTGTATACTTAGAATAGTTATTTTTATCTTGTTTATAAGAATGTATTTTTCTATTTTACTATATGCCATTTTGATATTTCTCAATTCTTTCTTTCTTTTGATTTTTTTCAATCTGTTGTTGTATAAATAAAAACATTGCATTGCCTCTTGTGCTTACAAACTTGTTTTGTTGTTTTTACAACTCCCCTCTGTAATGTCTGTTGGCCATAAGGGTAAATAAATAAATAATTATCAACAAAATAGAGAGATGGGCATTTGGTAGCTCTAATCTGTTCAGCGAACATGGTAGTGCGAGAACACACCACAGACGGTTAAAAGCCACGTAGCACGAGCACTCTGTATTAGGAACACATATCGACAGTTTAGAAAGATGCACTCTAAAAAAAGGGGAGTGAGAATGGAGAAACGAGCTCCATTCCTCCTTCGGCGCAGTGACTTCCTCCCTTTCGGGCGCTTTACCCGTCGCGCCCTCTCGTGGCAAGGACCAAAGGAGCAACGTTCCTCCTTCAGTGTTCAAGTTTCTCCTCAATCAAGGGGGTCTTGCTCGCCGCATGCGCACGCCAAGCCTATAGCCGGTCACGGCCAGTCGCGAGCGATTGCTTTTACCTAAGATTGTTGTAAGCAATGCAGGAGTGACGTTTTCTTTTGTTTTATCAGTGTAGAGTAAAAGCCTCTCTTTTTTTATCGTCAGGCACTCTCACGATGCTCCGCACACTTCCATGTGTGTCTCATGTTGTTTCATACTACCAATTTGTTACGAATACAAGGAGCTCTGCTTCCCAAGCAGTCTTGCTTTATCGATTACCTTAGAGTGTAAAAAAAATAATGAATTTTTTCGGTGTCGACATACTTGGTAAGCCCACGCATTTTTAGTTTCGCACGGCACCAACAGCACTCATGAATTCAACGAGGCGCGTAAAAAAGCGTCACACTTAATTTTTCAACATTCTAGGAAACCTGATAGCACTCTACAGTCCATGCGTGAAAGTACGATCATATACAATTGATAGAGTTATACGTGCCACTACCGTCATATGGATTTTTGCAGTTTACCCCCATTCGAATACGGCCGCCGTGGCCGGAAGTCGAACCTGCGTCCTCCAACATAGTCACACGACACCCAATAAGGCTATGCTACCATGGCAGGTGAAAGCACAAAGGGAAACAGGCTGCGAAGTTTCACCGAGCGTTTATTCGCCAGACTAGATTACAACCATCAGAAACTTTTCAAACATCATCATAACTAAACTTTTGTGAAAAGTGAACCAATGACTTCTGTAGGTTAAACCAAATTCTCAATCGCATTCGTTTTGAATTGCTCATGCCAGCACTGAGAAGTAGGAAGGAATTATGCACTCGAGCAGTATGCCTTTCTCGTCCATGATTCTCCTTCGTCGTGAGAAACTCAACACAAAATGCACTTCTAGTAACAGCTGTGCACAGCAAGTAAGCACTAACGCTCACTCACCCTTGTGAAAAGAGTATTCCGAATCCAGAGTAATAACCACCACAGCCACAGCGCTAACAACAAAATTGTGACACGCACTATGATTGCAAGTTGACACGTGACGAGGCGAATCACGAGAGGCATCTGAAGCAGAAAAGTATGCAGGCACAACATTCTATAAAGTTATCGTAAACTTGCGCACTGCAGCGATAGTTCCTCGACTCAAGTATTAGAGCTGCCGCGACGCCAACAGCCACTGTCATAGCTCACGAAAAAATACCGTCCGATGCGAGGTTATAGCTTAATTCTCTCGCAAGACCCGCGTTGTAACGTACGTATACACTGCTGGGACGGTCGTTACCGCATCCAAAACATTGTCATTGAAGGGCTAGTGGTGTACTGTACCATGGCTAACGGTCACACTTTTGGTCCGCACGTAAAAAGAATATAAGCAAACATTAAGACGAAACAAGTAAACGAGGTCGACGTGACCACAGAACACCTACCATGACGGAGACAACGTTTGGTCTACATGCTGCGCCCTCTCCAAGTAACACGAAGAAAAAAAACGTGACCTCCGTAATAGCTAACGCGCGGCAAGTGTTTGCACTCTCGGAGGCTTCAAAAAAAAAAAGTAACTGTGGCAGTAGTCGACAGATGGCGCAGCGTTCGGAATGCCGTGGGCATTCTACGCATGGTTTGGATGTATCCGCCTTCGTGAAAACCTGATAAGCAATAGTAATTATTCCGTTCATTATTGTGCAACTATTTATAAACTTAGGTAAGCATCAGATACAATATATTTACGTGTGCACATGTTGTGGTATTGATACAAAGCGTAAAAAAAGTGTAAGAAAGCCTACTTGTAACCTGTGCCACTCTGGCCAGTCGAAATTCATCGCTATATAACCTGGTGCGCTTTCATAGAAGGGTGTTAGTGAACACGTCGAGGTGTGGGCCGTTGCAGTGAATGGTTGATTGTGCTCTTGTTGCGTACTAGTTAGCGTATATGTTAGTGTGCTTGTTGCGTACTATATATGCACTATGAGATCATGTGTGCATGTGTAGCTATATTGATTGCGTCAGCACATATTAGGCTTCCGGGGTCCGTGAGTAATCCTGAATGGGTTGAGGCGTAAACAATCCGCAAGGGAGTCGTGATAGTGGGTAATGACAACGTACGTTCCCCTTATGTAACACCCCCCTGTGGGGTCTTTAAGGAAATAAAGTGAAATAAAGTGAAAGTACGTCACGGCAGGCAACTTTTTTTAGTTTCGTTTAGTCCCTCCAGATGGCGCAAGCTACCACCTACTTTATTGCTGTGCCGCTCTCACACCTCCAGCTACTTATATAACGTTGAACATCTATCTATCAAAGCTGCACTATTGATTCGGAATGGTTTCGCTGCGATCGAGTGTACGGTTTGGAGGCACATCTCGTGACCTGCGGACCCGTAAACGCATGGATAACGTCGCTACACTATGTGAATCTGCGAGAAATAAATACAGAAAGCCTAGCATGCTCTGTTCAGGTGAGGCCTCTGCAGAATCAGTGTCTTTCGAAGTGAACGTGGTTTCGCTGACCGAACGAAACGTACTTGCTCCGTCGTTCTTTCGCGATGTGTTCAGCGCCACAGGTTCATCTGCTTGTTTTTATAATCATTTCGTTTAATATCAAGCTCAGCGGGACCGTTTTTTTGTAACTTTCAGTGCCGTGTACTCCTTACCAGTCGAGAATCGTTGCATTTGCTAAGCCTACTCGCTTCGCCGGGGGGCAGCCATGTTGATTTTCATAAGGAGGAACGTGTTTCTCCGTGGATGAGGAAGCAACGTTTCTCTATTTAAAGACGAACATTGGGGACATCGCCGTTCCTCTTTAAATGGAGAGAACGTCACTCCATTTTTTTAAGAGTGTGGGCATTCGGTAGCTCTAATTTGTTCAGGGAACAGGGAGTGCGAGAACACACAACAAACAGATAAGATCCACGTACACGAGCACTCTGTAATCGGAACACATATCAACAGGATAGAAAGATGGGCGTTTGATAGATCTAATTTGCTCAGCGAACTGAGAGTGCAAGAACACACAACAGAGAGTTATGAGCCACATAGCAAGAGCACTCTGTAATGGGAACACATATCAACAGGATAGAAAGATGGGCATTTGGTAGCTCTAATTTGTTCAGGGATCTGGGAGTGCGAGAACACCCGACAGACAGATAAAAGCCGCGTAGCACGAGCACTCGGTAATGGGAATACATATCAACAGGACAGAAAGCTGGGTATTTGGTCGCTCTAATTTGTTCATTGAACTGGGAGTGCAAGAATACGCAACAGACAGATAAGAGCCACGTAGCACGAGCACTCTGTAATGGGAATACATATCAGCAGGATAGAAAGATGGGCATTTGGTAGGTCTAATTTGTTCAGCGAACTGGGAGTGCGAAAACACACAAGAGACAGGTTAGAGCCACGTAGCACGAGCACTCTGTAATAGGAATACATATCAACAGATTAAAAGATGGGCATTTGGTTGATTTAATTTGTTCAGCCAACTGGGAGTGCGAGAACACACGGCAGAATTGTGTACTGACCTGTGAAGTTTCGTTAATGAGTACTTTCACATCGTATGTTGTACAGACTTGCATTTTGTGCCCTTAGCGTTGATCGTACGGCATATCTTGTCTACTAAGAAAAACGGAGTAGCCGGTGCCACCATATTGGCACCAACCTCTTATTGTTTCATCATTTCATTAAAAAAAAGAGCCACGCCACACGTGCGCTCTGTAACAGAAATTCATTGCAACAGGATAGAAAGACGGGCTAGTAGATAGTTCATATTGATTGAGCGAAGGAGTGCGAGAACACACATCAGACAGATAAGAGCCACGTAGCACGAGCACTATGTAATGGGAATACATATAAACAGGATAGAAAGATGGGCGTTTGGTAGCTCTAATTTGTTCAGCAACCGGGAGTGCGAGAACACACAACAGACAGATAAGAGTGAGCACTCTGTAATGAGAATACATATCAACGGGATAGAAAGACGGGCTAGTTGTTAGTTCATATTCATTCAGCGAACTTGGAGCGCAAGAAGACACAATAGACAGATAAAAGCCACGTATCGCGGGCACTATGTAATGGGAATACATATCAACAGGATAGAAAGATGGGCATTTGGTAGATCTAATTTGCTCAGTGAACTGTGAGCGTGAGAACACACAACAGACAAAGAGCCACACCGCACGAGTGCTCTGTAATAGAAATTCATTGCAACAGGATAGAAAGATGGGTCAGTTGTCAGTTCATTATCGTTTAGCGAACTGGAAGCTCGAGAACCCAGAACATACAGATAAAAGCCACGAAGCATGAGCACTGTGTAATGGCAATACATATACAGGATATAAAGATGGACATTTAGTAGATATAATTTGATCTAATTGAATAGAAAGATGGGCATTTGGTAGATCTAATTTGTTTAGCGAACTGGGAGCGCGAGAACACAAAACAGACAGATAAAAGACACGTAGCACGAGCCCTCTGTAATGGGAATACATACCAACAGGATATATAAAGGTGGGCTAGTTGGTAACTTATATTAATTCAGCAAACTCGGAGTGCGGGAGCACTCAATGGAAAGCGGAGTGCCACGCAGCAAAGAGTCTTCTATATTAAAAATGCATTGCTTCTATGTTGTTATAAAGAGTCTTCTATATTAAAAACATTCGTTTAGCGAACTGGGAGCGCGAGAACACACAACAGAGAGGAGCCACACAGCACAATCACTGTGTGATACAACAGAATAGAAGGATATATGCTAGTTGGTAGTTCATATTCGTTGAGCAAATCGGGGGCGCGGGAGCACACAACAGAAAGAGAAGTGCCACACAGCATGAGTGTTCTGTAATAGAGATACATTGCAGGTAGAAAGCTGGTCTAGTAGTTAACATTTGTTCAGCGAACTGAAAGCGCGAGTACACACAATAGCCAGAGAATAGCCACACAGCACGTGTACTGTGTAACGGAAACGTATTACAGCAGGGTAGAAAGATAGGCTAGTTGGTAGTTCATATCCGTTCAGCTAACTGGGAGCGCGAGAACGCACAACAAACAGATAAGAGCCACATAGCACGAGCGCTCCGTAATAGAAATACGCTGCAAGAGGATTGAAAGACGGGCTATAGCTGGTAGTTCATGTTCCGTGCAGCGAACTGGGAGCACGGAAACGCACACTTCAGTCACACTTCAGCCAAGTCAGTGTGACCTGTGGCCAAGTAAGACGCAGAGACTGACGATAGACGAAATAAGAACACGCACAATGAGCGACTGAGCTTTCGAGGTTCTTTATCACCCCAAGCAATGTTAAGTGGGGGTATTATATTCAGCGTCACTTGCGAAACTTGCGTCACTGTGTGTGCTTAAAACCGAGTCTATAAGTCGGTTGAAAATTTGTACCACGGGGGGGGGTTCGTTGCTGCAGAGATCTGTGTGATGCGTGCTCAAGGCATTAATGACTTTCCTGCCTAGTCACTGCAACTCATTTTACTGTGGCACTGTACGCACTACGCGGAATGGCATATCCACCGAGGGGTTCTCTTCAATACTGGCCTTCCCCATTACGCATGGTCAGATGTGACTACACACGGCAACAGCTGTCTCGGGCACGGCACTACGCGGGGCACTCCCCGTGTTTGCGTGGGCGACAGCTGGAGTGACGCTGGGCAAGGCCGAGCGCTGCAGTGTCCTCGACCGCGACGTTCACTGCGCCGGCGCATCGTGCTGCACTCTACCACGGAGCAAACTCGACGATTAAACATCATCCCTTATTGAAGCGCACTATCCGGTGTACACAGCAACATCGGCATCCCTGTGGTAAGGCCACTGGCCCCGAGAATTCTTCGAACCCCATCTATGAGGTCCACACGACCTCCAAGACGGGGCTCGGCCCTAGAAATTATGTACTCGCTATTTGTGATGTGAGCGTATAGACGCTTACACGTGTGAAAACGCCTTTGCTAAAAACAGTAATTGTTATGGTCTTACGTCCCGAAACCCCAATAAGATATTGAGGGACGCCGCAGTGGAGTGCTCCCACCACCTGGCGTTTTTTAACTGGCACCTAATTTTTCGTACGCGGACACCGATATTTTTCGCCTGCATCGAAAATGCTGTATTTCATAACGCAACCTTCGGGTCGCCCACCGTGTCGGGTGTTGGCTAAGGACAGTCCACTTTTCAAAGAGGCAGAAACGAAGCTGCCCGATATTGACAGCTGGTGTATTAATGGCGTTTTTGACCACAGGGCATGTGAACGGGGACCGCACATAGTGCACGGCGGCTACACCATGGTGCGCATTTTTTTAGACGCTCTACTCAACAGGCCTGCTGTGGTTTTACAGAATTACTGAAAAAGAAAAAGATGTCACCTTCCGATGCTTCGTTGTTTACAAATACAGTAAGCACGCATGACTGAAAACGCGCCCGACCGAATAAAGATAGCACAAAATAAGCCCCGCGTGCAGACAACACTGCCACCGCGGCTCGCTGCAAACGAGCAGAGATACAGTTGCATACCGAGAGGTAGCCGTTACTTTTTTCTTTCTCTTGGGTAATTGCGTGTTCTTTCTTCGTGTTTTATGTGCAGGACTATTCCAATTTTATCAAGATGACACCTGGCCTACACGACTAGAAGGCCAGTAAAATGAAGACCCAAAGGACTGCATTGAGTCACATCAAGCTTTAATCCTTGCGCCATATAGTGGCGGGAGTCTGTAACGCTAGAAAGAAATGAGAAAAATTATTAAACAAACACAAACTAACCAGCTGCTGAAGCTGTACACCAATGCGCACCGTACACACTGCGCATGCTTCAAAACTTTTTGACATACGTTACCTATTCAAGTTATTTATATAGCTTTGCGTGTTTTTTGTGCCAACGGATCATGATGACACTTCATTTGAGCACAGCGCTGAAAGTCGAGAGTGCAGCTGCAGTCTCGGCAGTGTATAACAAACAAATACCACCGAAAACGAAATACCATGCTTAGTTAGCCGCCCTACGAGCACCTCTCAATTTGGTAGGTATCACTCTTTCCGCCTATTACCTGCCCTAAGTCGACTACGTTTTATTAGGACAGGTAATAACCGCGCAGCCAAACCGCTAGATTGAAGTAACTAGAAGAATAAGAATAGGGTAGAGCACATTTGGCAAGCACTCTGAAGTCATGAATGGTAAATTGCCACTATCTCTTAAAAGGAAGATATATAACAGCTACTTTTTGCCGGTACTTACCTACGGAGCAGAAACCTGGAGGCTTACGAAGAGGGTTCAGCTTAAAATGAGGACGACGCAACGAGCGATTGAAATGAAAATGATAGGTGTAAATCTATCAGGGAATAATGTTGTTGTTGTTGTTCTCCTATTGTTAGTGGCGCATACCCACTGTGGGGGATTGGCCAAGAATCGAGTGGCTTTAAAATTTACTGTTCAGATTTAGAATGATGGAGGTATAACAGAAAGATTACCGATAGCCTATAGGCAAGTGTGGTGCTTAATGTAATGCATACAAATATTTACATAAACAAATTTATTCTTAGAATAGAGCAATAATCTGATTTTATACGTATATAATTATGCGGACATGTTAAGATAATGAAACTGGTTAATTAGTCAACCTATTAGTTTCATCAATATAGTCCCGGACGGCCGTGCATACTGTGCCATTACAGAAACCAGAAATGGAAGCTCCAAAAGACAAAATGACAGGTAGAGATAAGTCCATACCAATGCCACGCAAAGGTATTTCTAATAGGGTTTTTCGTAATGTGTTAAACCGCCTGCAGGTCAAAAAGAAATGGCCTATTGTTTCCAGTTCATCACAGAATGCGCACAGTGGCGAAGGTGCCTGAGCAGACCTGTGTTTATAGAAATTTAGATTTGGTACCCGGCAACGCAGCCTTGTGATAGCTACTTCTTGTTTTCAAGTGCGGCAAAAGTCTCTTCGCCAGGGATATAATAAATGGTGATATTCTGTAGAGTTTGTTAGTGCTGAACCTTTAAAGACTTGCATAAGCGTACGTCTGCGGAATCGAACAGCAGTCACATAAGCGGATGATGGACAGAGCGGTAGAATTGGTTCGCTGATTGATGACTTAGCTAAGGAATCGGCTATTTCATTCAGAAACAAACCTTTATGTCCAGGCACCCAAACTAATCGCACTTTTCTCAAACGCACAGGTACTAGTGCACGGAACGCCCTTGTTACGTGATTATCAGCACCAACAGAAAGTGCTGCACAGAGAGATAGGGAATCTGTTATTATGACAGCTGATGTAATTGCTGTATCTAACTTGCGTAAGGCGAGCACTACTGCCAGAAACTCAGCCACAAAAACGGGTATGAAATCGGGTAGTCGAAGGGAATAAATCCAATTTAAAATCGGGCTGAAAATACCAACCCCTGATTTTTCGTCGTATTTCGATGCGTCTGTAGCAATAATAACGTTCGTTGTGATACAGCGCAGGTGATCTTGTAGTAAACCATCCAAAATATTATGGGAAAGTAATTTGGCATTATTAGGAAAAATGTCGTCGAATTGAATTTCCACCGGGGCTGAATTATAACGACTCGGCATGATGTCGCATATACGTACATTTAGAGGCTCCAGTAAATTTTGCACAAATATAATTTGTGGCGTGTGAAATCGCGGCCATCTAGCAGCAAAAAATGATTCCGGGGTGGAAATAAAGGCTGTTTCTGAATGTCGTAATGGTGATTCATAAATTCTTAAGAATGTCTGAACAGTCAGAAGGCGAATTCTACAAGAAAGTGGAGGGACCCTCGATTCGAGATATAACACATTGTTGGCGACTGTTTTGGGAAGGCCAAAGCATAAGCGCAAAGCTTCTCTTTCCAGAAGAATTAGAGGCCGCAACTTGTAAGCTGGAACTCCAGAGAAAAGCACACAACCAAATTCCAAAATGTAACGAACATACATGCGATATATCATTAATAATGTGTCTCTTCTCATACCTATGCGGTAGTTACTTAGCCTACGTAGTATGCGAATGGCCCGCACACCTTTTCCGGCGATATATTCGATATGAGATTGCCAGTTAAGCGATGTGTGATAAATTACTTCAAGGTATTTAACAGATTCCACCTGTGGTATATCCTCATGATGGGAAGACAGAGAGATGTTCACAGGGTATTGCAGCAGGAAAACAAGGAGGGCACATTTACTCGGATTAAGTAAAAAGCTGTTGCCATCGAGCCAGCTCTCCAGTATATTAAGATAAGTCTGCAGCCGTTTATATAAGGTCTGAATGTTATCTGCCGTTGCAAAAAATGCGATATCGTCTGCATAAACATAAGTTGTTATATCCTGTTTACATGGGATGGTGCTCATTAGTAAATTAAATAGCACCGGGGAAAGCACCGAGCCTTGCGGTACTCCCCTCGTTTGGGTATGAGTAGATGATGAAAACCCATCTTTAAAACAATAAAATTTCCTGTCTGCGAGAAAATTGTGAACCCACGCTACTATGTATGATGGAAAATCAAGGTATTCTAATCGATCTATTAAAATACAGTGCTCCACAGTATCATATGCTTTAGCGATGTCTAAGGTAACTAAAGCAGTATATTTTTTATGTAGCCGAGCTAATTGAAGCCTACTTTCTAAGTCAACGTGGGCATCCCAAATTGAACAACCAGCCCTGAACCCAATTTGACAGGGACTTAGAATAGACCTCATGGTAATAAGTTCATTAATTCGTATATTGATGATTCTCTCAACCGATTTCACTAAGTTTAATGTCAGTGCGATCGGCCTTATGTTATCCAACGTGTATGCATCATTTTCATTTTTTAGCAACAATACAATTTTGGCAAGTTTCCATTCTGGAGGTATCCATGCATTCCCTAAAGTTCACTAGTTCTAGCAAAAGATTAGGCGATTCCTGGAGTAAACATTTAAACATAGAGTTCGTAATCCTATCTGGTCCGGGAGTCGTCCTCGGTAAGCATAATACTGTCTGATTCAATTCAGCTAAAGAAACTTCTGGAAATTCATGCAAGTTTACCAGAACGGACTGAATAGCCGAAAAATTCGCAGTGAAGCGGCGTTCTAAATCTTGCGCTATGTCTTCTAGAGAGGTGTTCATTTCTACCGGCGTCAAGACACATGACTGCAACGTTAAAGGTGCTGGTAGTACTTTTCTTGTCCGAAGATAAGCGAACAAAGCACGCTTATTTTTTTATTTAGAAAGATAATCAAAATGTCTACTCTCGTATTCTTCTTTCGTGCGTTTCACTGTACGCTTAAATACGCCAGCAAGGAATTGATAGTCTTTCCAGTTTGTTGGGCTCTGATTCAGAAGAAGGGAATAAATCGGGGTTAAGGATATCACTATTGAAATAAAGAAGAAGAAATGCACATGAGCTGGGCATGTAGCACGTAGGTAGGATAACCACTGGTCATTAGGATATCTCACTGGATTCCCAGTGAAGGCAAGCGGGTTAGGGGGAGACAGAAAGTTAGGTGGGCAGGTGAGATTAGGAGGTTTTCTGGTACAACGTGGGAGTAGCAACAACAGGACCGAGTTGACTGGCTGAAAATTGGAGAGACCAGTCCTGCAGTGGACGTAGTCAGGCTGATGATGATGACTCTTTCTGCAAGAAATGGGTACAAAATGCACCACCACTTTAGTTAAATAACCTTATACTGATTCCGATGTTCAGCATTGACATGCCATGTTTAGCACAGCCTCCCCAGCGTCTCTCGAAGAGCAACTACCACGTGCACACGGCATCTGCCAGCAGTTCTTTCGAGGCTGTCGATTACGCCATGGATATCGGAATGATGAAAAACATTGAGGCATCTTCGCACTAAGGATGAAAAAGCATAAAGTGCACGCAGCTGGACAGCTTGTTTGTTTGTTTGTTTGTATCCTATAATCTATGGCTCGTACCCACTCTGGGGGATTGGCCAAGAGAACATATAGTCTCATATGGACGATAGCTGCATTATTGCTCACAACGAAAAAAAAAGGGGGGGGGGAGTAGTATGGTGAAGACAGTATGTTAAAAAAAGAAAGAAACAAAAGATTTAGATAGTGAGAAAAAAGAATCAACAACAATGTAGACACTAATAGCTATAACTTGATTTTGGGAGCCGACCAGACAGCATGGTTTTGCCAAACCCGATTAATTTGGTATGTCACGGATTTATCTAGAATTTAAAATTACTTTTCGACCCGGTTTTTTTTTTGAGTACCTTTTAACGTGGGCTTTATGTTGAAAAACGTTTAGAGTCTTGAATAAAATTACACACCGCATCGAATGCATCTCTGTGGCAATTTCCCAAAACAGAGGCACCAAAATTTAGAACATTTTCTGTGGTTAAATTTAAACCTAGCTTCGCAAATGAAATATCTAAAAGTCGTTTCCTAATTAATGCATAGTTACGACATGAGCCAAAATAATGTTCAATAGTTTCTGATTCTTCGCAAAACGGACAAAGGGGGTAAAGTGTCAGACCAGCTCTGTGTAAATAAAAATTTAATGGGGGGACACGGCACCGGAATCTGGAGATTATAATTTCAAGTGTTTTTGACGGACTCCACTGGGCTTTCCATGGAAATTTGAGGTGCTGATAATCTGTCCATTGTGTGACATTTTGTAAACTATCTGTAAAAATAGCGAATTTCCTATATCTAACCCCTGATAAGTATTCTAACTCGGGAAGTACTCAAATTACTGGTCCATAGAGTGATGCTCGTGCCAAAGCATCTGCCAATTCATTTAATTGTAATCCACAGTGACCTAGGACCCACACTAATTTGAGGAGTTTTAAATGCGGCGGTACTAATGTGTGGAACGCTGCTAGGGCACGAGATTGTTCAGAGGTTGTCAGAGCTGCACACACCGAAAGTGAGTCTGTTAGGATGATTGTACTGGTCTCGGTCGTAGGAATTTTACGAAGAGCTAAAATAATAGCTACTAGCTCGGCTTCAAATATAGGAGTGAAATCTGAAAGCCTTACTGAAAAAGACCAGCCGAGGAAATCAGACGCAATTCCTACGCCTGCCTTTTCATTGTTGACAGAAGCATCAGTAGCTATTACATTTTTTTGTTTCTGCATGTACCAAGTAATTGTTTAATGTAATGGTCAAAAATCTAAGAGATTGCAACTTGGCTTGGGGGGGGGGGGGGGGAGATTTCATCGTACTCTATTCTAATGTTGATGGTTGAGGAATTAGTTTCAATTACTGTGCTAATGTCTACCTTTATGCAATCCAGTTTCTTTTTAACGAAAATTATCTGAGGGTATGAAATCAAGGCCAATGTGCAAGAAAGAAAGAGTCAGGGCCGCTGATAAATCCGTACTCTCATCTTCCCGCCGGTAAACTGTAGAACTTTAAGAAGGTTTCAACCATTAGAATGCGGAATCGACAGAGGATTGTTGGCAATCGTGCTTCTTCATACAATACATTATTCGCCACGAACCTGGGAAGTCCCAGGCATATTCGCACGGCTTCTCACTCTAACATTACTAGCGGTTTAATTTTATAATCAGCGGCCCCCGAGAATAATACACACCAAAATTCCAATATTGGTCGCACATACATTTTATATATCAATAACATCGTGTGTCTGCGCAGTCCGTTTTTTCTGTTGCTTAACCTGCGTAATAAACCTAACGCCCGTTGTGCCTTTGCTGTTATATATTCAATGTGTGGGCTCCAATTTAGCTTTTCATTATAAATAATTCCTAAGTACTTGACTGAATCTACTTGTGGAATAGGCTCCCGATTATACAATACAGAAATTGAAACTGTATCTGCTATAGGAAACACCAAGAGCGCACTTTTACTGATGTTCAATGACAATGAAATGGATTGCAACCAAATTTCTAGTGTATTAATATATCTTTGCAGTTTTTGATGTAATGAGTAAATGTCGCTCTCTGTAGCGAAGAACGCGATATCATCTGCATAAATGTAGACACTAACATCCTGAACAATTGGAATAGAGCTCATCAGTATATTGAATAATGCTGGACAGCTTTCGTTGTCTCTCTTTGGTTTTCTCTTTCTTTTGTTGATTTTTCTTTCCTTCGCCCTTTCATTTTATTTATTTCATCGTCTCTCTATTTAATTTCTCTTTCATCTCTTTTTGGTTTTCAGCTTATCTTTACCAATTTATCGCTCTATTTCCCGATTCCCCCTTTTTTCTATTTTTATATGTGGTTTGGCGTACCTTACGCCAAGCGCACTAGGCGTTTTTCTTTATGTTTACTAATTGTGTTAAGTGCACACCATCAGGGTGCTCAAAAAACTAGAGGAAGAAAACGTTTTGGCGTGAGCGCACACTCAATATGCTACACATGGAACGTTAATTACACCAGCGACAATCGCAGCATACGACAGTCTGGCCCCTTGAAGTGTTCCGCACTTAGAACTACGCTTCTTGCGACTTCCTGCATGGAGTACAACGAGCGCTAGTCTCTGGGCACATTTCCATTTCATCCAGAAGACCGTTGTTTCTTTTCAAACCAATGAAAGAGAACCCATAGTTGTTCAGGTGTCCTTACTAAAGCAGAATAGAATCTTTTGACGCAAATACCTTCGCAACGCGTGTGAGTCGCCTATCTTCGCAATAGCCTACCCGCTCTACAATGTCCGAATTCGCAAAACCATTAGGGAGCAGTGATTTGCTGGCACGTGGTTCATCAGCCGAACATTCATGGCTGAAAGAACCGTTAATATTATATTCAAGAATCCAGCCGGAACGCAGTCAGAAGCGTCGGAAGACAGTAGCGGACGGCGTTCAAAACATTGTTCAAGGGCACAAGACGTATCTGACTGGAACATGTCAAAGAAAACCTTCCATACTATATGCGACTTTTGTTGGCATTCCAGCGAATGCTACAGAGCCAAATCGCAGACATCCTACCACCAGTGAATGTAGTTCCACAACAGCACCCGTATTTTTATCATGAAATATAGTAGTCCCCCCCCCCCTTTTTTTTTCCGTGTGGAGCTATTTGAGACAGGACGCAGCTCACACCGGTAAAGTATCCGCATTTGTTGAAGTTATCTGCTTCGACTTCGCGTTTTTGAACGCGTGAGAAAGCCCCACCTTTCTACGTACACCTCAGGCGCTAAGCGGCGTCTGCGTCTATATGAAACACTGATGGTGCGCCCCCGTCACTTTCCACAGCGTTACGAGGCGTGCGTGAAAACGGACTACTTCGCGTAATGCTACTTTTCCAGAAGCTCCGCCTCCGCAAAACTTTCCCTTGAGTGTCAAGAAAAGTTGTCTCCGAGTATAGTGGAAAACACTTTTGACGTGTTACCCGCATAAGCGGTCGTGTATGATGTAGTCGAGTCTTGACAAAAATAAGTCACTACGAATTGGTTCCTGGGCCAATGTAATACAAAAAGCTTATTTTCGATGCACATAAATATTGCCATCTCGATTGACAAGAGTCCACCGAAAGTACATTCCCAGCGGTTCCGCCAAACCTTACGCAGAAACTCCTGTCGCGTTGATAGATTGATATGTGGGGTTTAACGTCCCAAAACCGCCATATGATTGTGAGAGACGCCGTAGTGGAGGGCTACGGAAATTTGGACCACCTGGGGTTCTTTACCGTGCAACCAAATCTGAGCACACGGGCCTACAGCAATTTCGCCTGCATCGAAAATGCAGCAGCTGCAGCCGGGATTCATCCCCGCGACATGCAGTTCAGCAGCCGAGTACCTCAGCCACTAGACCAGCGCGGCGGGGCACTCCTGTCGCGTTCTCATCGTCAACAACACCAGTGCGGTCAGTGTAATCAATGATGAAAACAAGAAGGTCATCGTGTGGCAAGAAATAATACTAATCTAACATCAACTGAACATGCCTCGTAGCCGGCGAAGTCATTAATAGCATACTCCGAACTTCCGGCTATCAATATTCGTCCGTTCACTTTATTATTGCAAGTGATACCTCGCCCAGTCAAATATATTTCCAGAGGATAATAGATTGGCTGGTGACGACGATGACATTGTTCACCTTCTCGATCGCTGTCTCATGCAAGATGTTGGGTGTTCATTGTATTTCCCGACGAGAATAGTGTTCTTGATCCTAAACATACATGATAGTGTTGTCCTTTTTTTTTTTCAATCCCTCCTAGCGCGATATTATGCTCCTAGGAGTTCTTATGTTGTCAGAGTGCCTAAAAATCTGACTCAGCCAGGCAGGGTAATATCTATAGCTGCATATTGACATTGATTTCACGTGCAAACTCCCTGGAGCACTCTAGATACAATGCACTGCAATCCCTAATCTTCTAGAAAACCAATTACAACTGGCACGCCTTGCCGCAGCAAAGAGGTTGGTGCAAACTTTTAAGACCACTTTCCTCATCTACTACAGACGGTGTCATTCTGTGATCAAGTGTTAGCTGGAAGAGTAGGTATCTATTGCACCGGGCAGCACATATGGTTCGTTTCGTGCTCGACCACTTCTTTTTACTTTCTTCTCTCATCGGTATGCTTAGCCTTCCGCATCATCAACTGTGGGGGGTGAGCCTCGAAGTTGACTCCAACACCACGCGGGCAGCAGATCGAGCGCCGACCAGCGAGTGCCAGTAAAGCACGGCGCTCGCGTTCGACAACGGGGCGAAGACCAGCCAAGTGAAACAACAGCTGGTGCGGCGGCGCCGCACATACCGCGGCAGCCACTGAGCAGCGAAAGGCCGGCAGAGGCGAAAGTACAGGTTGGCTGGGAGAGCATCCAGGTGGCGCCGGCGGTGACGACGTGCCTTTCTCCCCTCGCCGACGGTGTGCGAGGGGGCCACGCCGTCGGAGGCTCTCGGATTCCCGCTGCAGCAGACGGTGGCCGTCAGTCTCGCCGCTCGGCAGCGTGTGTTTCTGGTTTGTGGGTGCTGTCGTCACACGCACGCGGGCGTGTTGTGGTAGTTTCAAAGGGAGCCCCGTTGCGCCTACGCGTCGAATCTGGATGAATAGACGCCTGCGCGGGTGCTTGAACTGCGTGACCCAGCCGTCTTCCGCGGATTTCACCCATCGACTGATCCGTGAGTTTCTCGACGTACTTTCTATTTGTTCTACTATATTCAGTTTCTTTAAGTATGTCTGTCTCGGAGTGAGCCCGCAAGAAGTCGTGCTTTTGCTTTACAAAAATGTCTGCGTAATCGTTTGCTGAGCAAGCAGAGGAATCCGCAGACGTCGGAACTGACAGCTCCGATCGAGTGACAGCGACGACTCAGTCCGATAGCACTGCGTTGAAGGCTGTTTATTTATTCTAAAATATCTTTTTTTTTTCTCATGCGTGACAATTCGCTTAGCAGATGCGCTATTTCGATCACAAGGGCAATACAGTCAGCAGAAAAGAATGCGCAGTGCGCGCTGGATCTGCAGTCTAATGCAGTCTTGATGCATATCGTGAACGCAACTACTCTGTACCTTGCACAAAATACCGTTGTTAATAACCTTTGTTGGCTGGCCGATATCTTCCATTTGCCTATATATATATATATATATATATATATATATATATATATATATATATATATATATATATATATATATATATATATATATATATATTATCAATCTAACACGATACATGGCTCGTTTCGCATACCAGAAATAATAGCAGTAAAGGGATAACTTAGCGCGTGCCAGTGCTTTGGTGCATGCGTTATGCTTAAATATGTTCACAAGTACGCCTGCGGATGTGTCAAAGATGAGAATGAAAGGTAGACGCACAGTCGATTGCTAGATTTTGCTACGTGCAAAAGACCGGTAAGAGTCGTTTTCTCGTTAATCAGCTCCTTTCTGCCATGTAGAAAGAGAACAGGTTCACCCCAATGCCGTCACTTGATGGTTGAGTGAACGGGTCCATCATTTTGCGTTTGTGCGCTCGTTCTTCTTTGCTTAGATCAGAGCATTCGTGCGAGCAGAAGCTCGCAGAAGCAATACATTTGAACGACGTTTGACCGTTAATTGTCGTTAGCGTGAGTCATTACGGTTTAATTCTCACTGAGGAAATAATATTGCAAGAACGCGTGATAAGGTAGGTCGTAATTCAACAAAATTGTATGTGAAAAAAAAACAACAAAACATGTATTGCTTACTCACACTACGGCGCCGAAAATGTGCGTAGTTGATGGTCGTCTGCGCTGGTAAAAGGCAAAAGTCCTAAAACGTATGAAACACGGTTATGACAAGCGATTCCGTGCATTGGGGACGCGCGCTCATCTTGCGATCCGCGTGAGCTACGAGTAGAATAAGAGACCCCCTCGGTGTGTTTCCCTGCTGCCCACGTAACGTCTAGTCAGGCTTGGGTCGGGCATGGAATGCATGCGTTGCTCCACAAAACCTGCCTCGCTGTAATTATCGCTCGGAATGCCTTTTCTCTGAGTCGTGCATTAACCGAGTGCTCATAGAAACGCTAGCTGACTTTGAATCGTTCCAAAAGTGCATTTTAATCGCTCTCGTATTAACACGCAAGTTCCGGGAACACAAACAGTCCTATGTCTTCTGTTTGACTATCGTACTCTGGCCGTTGTGAACTAGCGAATGTTCTCCATAATGAGTGCGTTAGGTATAGGTACAGGGAGCGTTAATTTTACTGTTTTTAGGTGTATCGTAACATTTGTGGTATATATGTGAAAAATTCAAACGAAAACGCCGTCGACAGGGAGCGAACCTGTGACCTTCGGACTGAAGGTCCACTTTACGTTCGTGTATATACATGAGAAGACAGTCAAGTCAAACTTCGACTCAATGGTCGCAGGTTCGGTTCCCGCCAGCGGCAAGATGTCTTTTTGTCCATTTGACATCGATACCACAAATATTACAATGCACCTAAAAGCAGTACAATTAACGCTCTCTGTACCCTCCTTGGCTTCATGATCTGCACCCCTAAATATGAAATAGCTAAGCAATAATGTCATCTTCGACTGAATTACCGCCTAGAGGGAAGCTAGTGAACCGATTCCAGGAGGATGTGTGGCAATGCGGGAGCGAAAGGCGGCCGCGAGGAACGTGCAATCCATTCGCGGCGTTGTTGCGCCTTTGGGTAGCGTGGTGCGGACTCGGGCCATCCGAGTCCCCGGAGAGGACGAGTAGAGAAGCCGGAGAAGGAGAAAAAAAATGTTTATATACAGTATTTACATGGTAGCGTGGTACAACATGAAAAGAGAATCACACCCGAGCGCCTCTGCGCTAGCGTTTTTATACATCGTCCGCCTTCCCAAGATCCCTTGCAAAGAAAATTTATGCGCAGGATACTCCAATGAGATCGTCGTCTTCCTCTCCGTCCCCGAAGAGGGAAAGCCAAACCCCGCCTCCCTCTGAACCTAGGAAAGGGGCAAGACATGCCCAGTTCGCTGTTTGGTGAGGGAGACCCCACGCGCCAGCGTGGCACCACAGTGAGATGACGTGGAATCCCATGCGCAAAGTCGCTCCCTGATGCAGCCAGGTTGACTCAAGCAAGGCAGAATACCCCGTACAGCTGCTGGGTCGACGCTGCTTCGGAGTGTTGCTCTCGGCGGCTGACAAAAGCTTGGCCAACGACTTTTGTGTCAAGAGGAGCCGGCGACGTGGTTTTTCCAGATTGTCCGCGTCCGTCGCCGTCCCGGTGCAGGGTTGACTCATCAACAGCTGCCAGGTGCCAGCAGGCCGCGAAGACCACGTGGAACTTGGGCGAGGCACAACAGCACCCCCGCCGCCAGATGATACATCGGGAGGTCGAGTTGTTCCATGCAGCTCGGCCGGGTCGATGTCGGCGACGTTCCGGCAAGGCTCTTGCTTTCTCGAAGGGCCTGGTCAAACTGGAATGCTCCAAGAGCTGGCCTCTGCGCCCCGCTTCGGTGAAAAGTGGGTGACAAGCTCCAAGAAACGACCTTTGTCAGCCACACACAATGCGACAAGCACCGCGTGCACGCCACTCTCATCGCCAGGCCTCCGATTTTACAAAGCAAACATCTTATCTTAATAACTTAAGCTCAAGGACACAATGTGCATACCAATCGGGACAAGTGTCCAGTAACTCTTTCATACGTAACTCCATTTGGAATCGAGATAACATTATAATCAAGCTAAACAAGCAAACTGTAGAGCTCGGGACAACGAGGGAGTCAGTGAAAAATTTCTCTACGCCCTCACTGTAACACATTGAAAAAAAAAGTACACATAAACTAGGTAAAGGTAAACAAAAAAAATCAAACAAACCTTCCGCGTCTTTTGACGAGTCAAAACGCTCGACTTAGGGCGTCTGCATTTGTATGAAGGCCACCTCTCTTGTAGCGCACCTCGAAATTGTGCTGCTGCAGTGCTATGCTCCATCTGAGCAAACGACCATTCTTAGGTGACATTTGGTGTAACCAGGTTAGTGGAGAGTGATCAGTTTCTATAATAAACTTAGAGCCAGCAACATAGCAGCCTAGTTTTCGTACGGCCCAAACAATGCAAGCACATTCTTTTTCCGAAGTGCTATAAGCCTCTTCCCTGCTGCTCAATTTGCGACTCAAATACAAAACCGGCCGCTCCTCTCCACTCTGGTCCGTCTGACATAGCACTGCTCCTAAACCGCGTTCGCTTGCATCACACTGAATAGTGAAAGGTTTTGCAAAATCCGGTGCCCTCAAGACGGGTTTCTCACTCAATGCGTGCTTCAGCTTCTGAAAAGCGTCTTCCTTTTTAGAGTCCCATTGAATGTTCACAGGTTCGGTCTTGCGTAAACTATCTGTCAAAGGGCTGGCAATCTCGGAGTAATTCGGGACGTAATGCTGATAGTAACCTGTGAGGCCGAGGAATGCTCTCATCTCGGTCTTAGTGCTGGGACGACGATAACCGACCACCGCGGCTACCTTGAGTTCGGACGGTCGACGACGCCCATTTCCTACAATGTGCCCTAAATAGCTTACTTCAGCACAGCCCAAATGACATTTCTCTCTCTTTACCGTAAGACCTGCATTTTTGACCCGTTCCAAAACCATCCGAAGGTGTTCAACATGGTCTTCCCATTTGTCCGAAAATATCGCCACATCGTCTAGGTAAGGCAGCGCAAATTTCTCGAGCCCGTGGAGAACCTTATCCATCAGGCGGCTGAAACAATACGGCGCGTTCTTGAGCCCAAAGCTCATCATCAAAGGACGAAAAGTGCCCAGGGGTGAGATAAAAGCAGCGTATCGACTCGCGCGCTCTGTCAAAGGGACCTGCCAATACCCCCTAACAAGGTCTAACGTAGAAATGTATTTCGCCTTAGACACTGTCTCTACCCTCTCTTCAATGTTAGGAATAGGGTAAGTCTGGTCGACTGTTACAGAGTTCAGGCGGCGATAGTCCACGCATGGCCTTGGATCACGGCCCGGAATCTCAACCAAAATCAAAGGCGAGGTGAAATCACTGTCTGCTTCGATGATAACACCTAGGTCGATCATGCGGCGAATTTCGGCCTCTAGTATCTCTCTCTGTCTAGGTGACACCCGATACGGCTTACAGCTGATCGGCTTGTTAACCGTCAGCTCAATGTCGTGCTTAATCACATCCGTTTTGCCTGGCTTCTCGGAGAAAACGGTAGCGAATTCCTGTACTAAAAGCTCTAAATCTTCCTCTTGAGCCTTACTTAGGGTGTTCCCTGTGTCTACCCTATCGGACAATGTGCTGTTGACCGTGCCATCGGAAAGACAAAGGATTTCCGCGCCCTCATCCTCAGGAACATTGAGTGCAAGGTTTACTACTGCTTTTCGTCGCATGT
Organism: Rhipicephalus microplus; assembly: GCF_043290135.1. Lineage (NCBI taxonomy): Eukaryota > Metazoa > Arthropoda > Arachnida > Ixodida > Ixodidae > Rhipicephalus > Rhipicephalus microplus. Next base: position 466,009,063 of record NC_134710.1, read on the forward strand.
AGGGTTTCATTAGGTTACTGTGATACACTTTGGGGCATTTCCGGCCCCACTTTACCTCGTAGTTGGTGTCTGAAAGCACTGACAACACTGTCGCTGGTCCCTCCCATTGTACGTCCAGCTTGTTTTTTTTTGAAGGGCACAACAGCATCACCTCATCGCCCACTCTAAAGACTCGCTTTCGAGCTGACTTATCGTAACGGGCCTTGGAAAGCGCCTGTGCTGCGCGCATGTTGCTCTCCACCACTTCGCGTGTAGTCCCCAGTCGCCCCAATAAATCCAGTACATAGGAAACCACATTAGGGTCCTCCCCATATCCCGTCCATGACTCTCGTATTAAGTGCAGCGGACCTCTCAAGTTCCTGCCGTAGACAAGTTCAGCCGGACTAAAACCCGTACTCTCGTGTGGGGCCGACCTCAGAGAAAACATCGCAGCTGGTATACACCCCTCCCAGTCACTTTTATGCTCAAAGCACAAAGCTCGCAAAACGCGTTTCATGACCGAGTGCATGCGTTCCACAGGGTTCGACTGTGGATGGTGAATAGAGCTATGCGCGATTTTTATCCCGCAGCGTTCTAGGAATGTAGTCGTAAGGCAGCTTGTGAACACACTTCCGTTGTCACACTGTATCTCCGAGGGAAAACCCACCCGAGAAAAAATAGACAACAATGCGTCCACCACGCATACTGAACTCAACTCTTTCAGTGCGATTGCCTCCGGGAACTTGGTGGCAACGCACAGCGCGGTCAGGACGTACCGATATCCTGATTTAGATGGAGGCAGAGGCCCCACGATGTCAATCACGAGCCGACGGAAGGGTTCTGTGACTATTGGCACTAGTTTCATTGGTGCCTTCCATTTGTCTGTTGATTTTCCTATCCGCTGACAAGTGTCGCATCCACGGACAAACATCTCTACATCCTTCCAGCACCCGGGCCAGTAGAACTCCTGAGCCAGCTTAGCTTTCGTTTTCTTTATACCTAAGTGGCCCGCCCAGGCGTTGCTGTGGGCCAGGTCGAGAATGTTCCGCCGGTATTTTAGTGGAACTACCACTTGGTTGTAGACCCGCCCTTTAGCGTTCTCATACCTGCGATGCAACACCTCGTTTTGGGTGTAGAACGAAACGTTCTTCCTAGAGTTACCTTCCTTATGTATGGCATCTAGCAGCATAGAGAGTGCGAGATCCGCCTTTTGATCGACCACTAGCGTTGCACGGTCGGTTCTGGCTAGCTGACACCAACTGGTGGACGCGGGTGTTAACACCGAGCCTGTCACCAAGTCCTCGTTTTCGGGCGTTAGAGATATTTCCTCGCTGTTGTCGACCATAGCCCCAGTTTCCGTCTCGACAACTCGCATGGCAGACTCATTTTCCGTCGCAACTACCTCAGGTTTTCCTACACTGCCCTCGGACGTCTGTTCCCCAGAGGGTGAGCTGCTCAGCTGTTGCGTCAGCTCGCGCGCCTTCGAACGGGTAAGGGCCATGCAAGCTATTTCGGTGGCAAATGATTCTCCACGTGTTTTTAACATTTCCTCAGACTTATTTGAAAATAGGTAAGGGAAGTGCTCCGGAAGGTTGGCTGAAATTGCTGCTTCCGTACACAATTGGCCGAAAGGGCCCTCGATTACAACCCTCGCTATCGGTAGGCAGACGCTTTGCTTTTCTGCCACTTGCCGAATCCAGGCACACTCTCCTATATAGTCTTCGGAAGATACGCAACTTGGATGCGCTACATCCATTGTGGCCGCCGAGTCCCTCAATACCCTACACATTCGGCCGTTCACTGAGAGTGTCCTCATGTAAGGCTTCAACAGCTTTAAGCTATCCTCTGACTCCTGAATTGTGGCAAATGCCATGTGCCTCTTACAGCTCCTGGCCATGTGGCCCTTTTCTCCGCAGCTGTAGCAAACAACTGGCTTCCGCGCTTCTAACGCATGCGCTATGTCACCAGGCGCCTTTGAACCTGATGAAGGTGCCGCCTTAGTCCCCTCACTGTCCTTTCCCTGCTGATTGTCTAATAACTTGGAATTTTCGGGTTTCCAGTTATTTCTTGCAAACCTCTTGCGTCCCTGGTTTCCCGACCAGCTTTCTACCTTTTCATTTTTTTCCGAAGTTCGTGGTGTATTGCGGAGACTACGGCGTGAGCAGTAATCTTCGGCGAGTTCTGCTGCCCTGTTCATGTCTACGTCTTTCATCCTATCCTGCACCCAGAGCCTTACCTCCTCGGGAATTCCCCGGTAAAACTGCTCAAGTACCATCAACTCAATGACCTTGTCATGGTTGCCATAGACTTGCGCGCTTTTGAGCCACTCTTCAAAGTTGGCTCTAATTTGGTAGGCATAGTCTGAATGAGATTCGTTGCCCCTCTTAGAGTGCCTGAACCGCAGGCGGAAAGCCTCTGTCGATAGGCGACATTTTCGTAGTAATGCAGCCTTTACCCTGTCATACACCTCGGAGTCCTCTTTATTCATTCTTGCGATAACATCGGACACTTCGCCTGGTAGTACGCATATCAGTTTTTGTGGCCAAGTCTCCCTACTAAACCCTGCATTTTCGCATGCTCGCTCAAAATGCACGAGGTATAATGCAATGTCGTCACCCGCCTTGAAGGTGTGGATTAGATCCTTTATCTTTGATTCTCCACCCCCTGAATTTTGATTTCCCACGGACATACGAAGCTCCAGTTCTTTCAGACGGATTTCATGTTCTTTATCCTCGCGATCCCTCCTTATTTCCTCCTCTCTTTGTTCACGGGCTAAGCGCTCACGCTCCTCTTTCTTTGCCAAAATGGTTTCTCTGGCCTCAATGGCCTCTTCTAAACTCACTTCCTCTTTTCCCAAGTGCTCCAAAATTTGTTGTTTTCTTTTAACCGAGCCGACCGAAATATTCAGCTCCTGACAAATTTCGAGGAGTTCTTGGACCTTAAACTTCTCCATCTTAGATATGCACACCGTTTCTCTTCTAAGGTAATTTTGCCCACGAGCCACCCAATTCTTGGTCTGTGAATCAAAATTTACCAAAATCACCCTACCACGTTACCGACCATCTGCGCTAACGAGTCTGGCGAAAAGAAGAGCAAACACGCGGCACTCACCACTTCGATGCAGCCGACGCAGGCGAATCCCATAAGCTGCCAGCCACTGTTGCGCCTTTGGGTAGCGTGGTGCGGACTCGGGCCATCCGAGTCCCCGGAGAGGACGAGTAGAGAAGCCGGAGAAGGAGAAAAAAAATGTTTATATACAGTATTTACATGGTAGCGTGGTACAACATGAAAAGAGAATCACACCCGAGCGCCTCTGCGCTAGCGTTTTTATACATCGTCCGCCTTCCCAAGATCCCTTGCAAAGAAAATTTATGCGCAGGATACTCCAATGAGATCGTCGTCTTCCTCTCCGTCCCCGAAGAGGGAAAGCCAAACCCCGCCTCCCTCTGAACCTAGGAAAGGGGCAAGACATGCCCAGTTCGCTGTTTGGTGAGGGAGACCCCACGCGCCAGCGTGGCACCACAGTGAGATGACGTGGAATCCCATGCGCAAAGTCGCTCCCTGATGCAGCCAGGTTGACTCAAGCAAGGCAGAATACCCCGTACAGCTGCTGGGTCGACGCTGCTTCGGAGTGTTGCTCTCGGCGGCTGACAAAAGCTTGGCCAACGACTTTTGTGTCAAGAGGAGCCGGCGACGTGGTTTTTCCAGATTGTCCGCGTCCGTCGCCGTCCCGGTGCAGGGTTGACTCATCAACAGCTGCCAGGTGCCAGCAGGCCGCGAAGACCACGTGGAACTTGGGCGAGGCACAACAGCGTGCTCCACGCAGCAGTCCTGTCCTTGAGTTAGCTTCACTGTTTCTCGTCTCTGTGCGCACTGCAAAAATGCAACAGACGTATACCGTAGGCGAAAAGTGATCCGGTGACCCAATTGCGTCCGCCCACGCGACACAGAATTAGCGCGGCGAAGAGTCTGTCACGCTGCGCAAGCTCAGTCGCAAGATGTTCCAGATGGAGCAGTTCCCCTGTCTTCGTGAATGTTCAACCAGTGCGAGCATTTAGCACCGCGAAATTACATTCGGAATTGTGCGGGACATTGAAGGGGCTAGAGACTTTTGCCGCATGTCAAATCTCACACTCCGTCAATGCATTGAGTTATGCAAGTGTCGGGGACGAGACACCTTTGCCGTCTTGGTGGTTATAGGCTGCCGAGCTGTTGGCCCAAGGTCGCGGGTTAGATCCCGGCCACGGTTGTCTCATTGCGATGTATACGTTAAACGGTAGCGGTCCGCGTCCTCTGTCGGTGCACGTTAAAGAACATCACATGGTCCAAATCTCTGGAGTGTCTCTCATTATCATATTTTGTTCTTGGGATGTAACACCATTAAGACTTTTTTGCAAGACAAAGTGTGAGAGACACGCATTAAATTACCTTCCCGTTCTCATTCGACTGCATCCTTCTTTCCCAGTCCGCTGAAACTCTCTGCAGCGCACGGAGTGCTACATTGCCTTCGGGATGGACCCATGTTTGACTGATGGACGATCTCCATGGATGGCTCGCGCAACAAGAAACATAATGAATTCCCCTTGATAAAGGCTCAGCCCAGCCGTGGGGGTCTAGTGGCTAAGGTACTCGGCTGCTGACCCGCAAGTGGTGGAATCGAATCCCTGCTGCGGCAGCTGCATTTCCTATGGAGGCGGAAATGTTGTAGGCCCGTGTGCTCAGATTTGGGTGCACGTTAAAGAACCCCTGGTGGTCTAAATTTCCGGAGCCCTCCACTACGGCGTCTCTCGTAATCATATGCTGGTTTTGGGACGTTAAACCCCACATATCAATCAATCAATTGATAAAGCCTCAAACGTGACTTGATTCATTGTTTCCTTCTAGATGATAAGATACGTATACTTCGTTGGATGGTGTTTCAACGTTAGCCTGCTTAGAGGATGGTGTGCGGACTCTCGCATTTACGAATAATGAAATTCATCACCATACCATGTGCAAAATAGCGGTGATCGATGACAAGACCACCTATATTGCTCATTACACGGAGATTTTGGCAAAATGGAACGCTTCACTGTGACGCCTGCGGAGTGCACTAAGTGAGTGCTTGCGTCGATAAGGACGGCTGGATACGAAACGAGCGTTTTTTTTTACGTTTCATTCGTCTTTCGACGCGATGTTTTATTTTTCCCAATGACGTCTTAAGCCGGAACTACAGCAGACGTTCCGGCCTGTAAGGAGGTCGCACGCGCGAACCTAAATACGCTACACACAGGGCCCATTTTTGAATGGGCGCCGCGGCGTAGCGCACTGACCGCGGGTGGTTGAATTCCCAAGTTTTCAGCAACACAGGCGTTGTCCCGCGGAAGGACGACGTGATTAGCGACGAATGGCTTATTCAGCGACGAATGACTGTATTATACGGAAGCCTCCCGACAGGTCAGATACGGTGCCTAGGCAAACTAGTATTTCCCACGCAGCCTATAAAGCTGGTGTTGATCAAATCGAATTTTCTCTTTACGTATACACTAATTGATGCTTTTGCCAAGGTCCTCGTTTGTTCACAAATGCTCCCCATCACCATTGGCCAGTTGACATCGCTAAGGATAAGTGCAGCATCAGCATTGGTTCAACTTTTCTCTTACGAACAATTTTATCATAAGACTTCCTCGTGAATACAAGCCCTGATTTCAAATCCCCATCGATTTGTTCCTTTCATGCGGGTTTTACCTCTGCGAAAGTATAGTAATGCTTTGGCGGTAAGAGAAGTGGGCTCGTATGCACAAAAACGTCTTACGCTAACTGATTTCGTAAGGGAATATTTCGACCAAACACTATGCGGGCCGTATTGTTGGAGAATCGTGCTGGGCAACGAAAAAAACGCACCTACGACAGTAATGTTACCTGTATTTGGTGCCCATCCGCCACAGTGACACGTTTTCGCGTGAGGAACGCGCCTTGATTCAGCGGCTCAGGGTGTCGTAATTTGAGGGCACAAGTGGTGTCGAAAAGCGATCATACAGGCTAAAGAGAATGGGCCCAGCTGTCCACCCTGCAGGTTGGTCACGTCTTAAATGCGAGAAGAAGCGAAGAAGCTCACACAGTGTGCGCAGGCACACGTGACAGGCGGTCGCAAGGGCTCTCAGGCATTGCAAAAGTTCAAGAACCTTTTTGTGTCATACGTCGTCCTTCATTGTTTCTTTTTCTATTTATTTGTAACCGATAAGGACACATGGCATGCCCAAAATTCGAATGTAGGCAGCAGTTTACTATAAGCACTGCTCTACGAGAACTTAGGAGTGCCTCCGTGGCATTGTCGCAAGCACCAGATCGTGGTCCCCGCCTGGTTTACATGAAAGCGCTTGTCATTTAAGCAGAACGTCCAGTTTTGTTCCCCATATACCCCTACGTGACAAACACACACAGCAGTTACGTAACACGCTGATTTCCCATATGGTACACCGAGGCAACATTAGGGCGCCTCGTGTGGGATTACCAACAAGGGTAGACCACATCAGATGCTTTGCCCTTCAAACACCTTGACTGCGCAGCATAGCCGAGATGGGAAGTCTTAATTCGCTGTTCTTCGAGTGCCGCGTTTGAAAACCTTGCGGCTGTGGAATATGGAGGCGATGATGTGAAAAGAAATTGGAAAAAATAAACAGGTGACGTTGTCGGAACGTGCTCGCTGTCAGGCTCTGCATGAGTCACGCTGCCGCGCTTTTCCGCGTGTGATCCCCCGCATTCCTCGCAGCCTCTGTTACAGCTGAAACAGAGACTGCCTCCAACGCGTGTTTTCCGCTACGGTTCGACGAGAAAAATCGGACCTGCTCCCCTCTTCTTTTGCGGAAATCTTGTTTACTTACTTGTTTACATGCTCGTTTCCGCTATAGCCATGCCTACGTGCAGCAGCTTGAATCGTGGCCCTCAGACTGTTTTGCCTCAACGAGTGCTCAAGTGGACGGCTTTGATATATCGCTGCGAGAATTGGATGAAGCAAACATTTCGGACGAGCATGAATCGCGGGAAATAAAAAAAAATATTAACCAAATTGAAAGTATCTACAACATGTGATGTTTTGGTAAGGCTGTCGATATTACAGGTGACCTGATGTGGACGCATCATATTGCTGGCACGGCCAATCATAAAAATCTGACAATGCCTCGGACACATTGCACCGCTGCTGTTCATGTAAACCGCATCGGAATGCTTCTGCTCGCTGTTAGCTTAGTCGCACAGTGAGAATGTTGCGCGAGCAAGCATCGTGAACAAATGGACATCGATGAAGTGATGCTGCTTGCAATTCCAAAGTCGACGATTGCCCCCCCCCCCCCTCCATGCAAAAAAAGAAGCTCACATGGGGAAAAATTCTTGGACATTGTGATGCACAATCTCTGAACACAAGGGGTCTCTCGGCATTTGCCACGTTAAGCGGAAATCACGATTTTTCTTACTAATCAGGATTCTGTTGACAGTTATATCAACATCATACTCACTACGCCCACTGCATGGCAAAGACCCCATGTTTCCTTAGTCTACCTGCTCCTTTGCTTCCTACAGCCTCGTTATTCCCTCAAACAACTTAATCTCATCTGCCTAGGTAACTTTATTCCCCCTCCCTCTCACGAGCTTGTCATACCTTGGAATGCAGTCTGTTACTTTTCATTAGCTTGAGTTGAGGACGACACAGTAATGGAAAGGAAAATTATTGGTGTAGCATTCAGGAACAAGAACAGAGTAGAGTGGGTCAAGGCACGAACGGGTGTTGGGGACATCTAGTCGAAATCGAGAAGAAATGTACATGGGCATGCAACGTGCCGACTAAGTGACTGCTGGTCATTAATAGTAACAAACTGGATTGGCAGCTACATGCTCTAATTTATCAATCGGTGTACCCAGCGCAATCCCGAACATCTCCATTATTTATTAGGAAAGATTCAGTCTTAAAGGGCGCGTTTTTTTTCGTTTTTTCTCGCGATTTAATGACGTCCAACAGCCGTATAACTTTTGTTTGTGCTTCGCATGGACGATATGTCCGCCACCCTTTCGACTGTGACCGGGACGACGACTTCAAAACGAACGAAGAGGTCTCGGATCGTTTTTGCCTTCTTTCGCTGAGAAGGGACGCTGTCCTATTTATGCCGTCGTTCCCCCCAGTAATTAGATACCACTCGTCAAGAAGGCATTGAGAGCAAGGCATAAGTGTATGTATGAGCTGTGGCCTTATTGAGTGCGATTCCATGCATTGAGCTCATTTTTTTTCAGTGCAACCTTTACCACGAGCGCCTGACGCGCATATACGCATTTTGTGTGTAATACACATGCGGTGCATACAGAGCTGGTAGTGGTTACGTCATTTCACCTGCGCTAAGGTGAAACATCGTGTTTATTAAGACCGCACAAGTGAATGCAACCCCTCCTACCACAACCCACTAGGTCTAAAATGGGGCATGAATAAAACACTATTACGCCATCTACCGCTAAAGGGAACCATTTGTGATGCGAAGCAGCGAGCACTAACGCTCGCACTGGCCGCGGCGTTGACGCTGGCGCTCATCGCGGCATGGCGCAAGAGAGAAACCAGGAGAGGTGCTACGAACGCAGTGATAGACTGGTGTTTCCTACTGAAACGTGCCAATCACTCATAATGGGCGATGAGAGGCAGAAGTCCCCGATTGGACACCGAAAACCGCAGTCCGCTTTTAGTTAACCCCGACGCTGTGAACTTTTATTTTATTGTTCAACAACGCACCGGAGAAATGTCCTACCGGCACTACCGTGGGGGTCAAGATCCTGCGTCTATGAACACTGGTTGGCCAGTGAACGGTCGTGCAGCGAGAGCAGTCGTTTTTTTTTAATCAAGACATTCGTCAGGAGACGCTGCCTGCGTCGGCGCTGCGAGAGGAGAGAAGGGGGAGCGTAGGGTAGGAGAGGGGGAGGGGACGCACATGCGCAGTAAGGGTGGTCACGCCGCACAACGGATTGATCTCGAGCAAAAGAAGCTTCGCATCTAAAAATATACAAGTGAGGTTAGCCGAAATCTTAAAGGGAAGAACACGTGCAGGTGCATGATTTCCGTTACTGGCCATTGCTCAAAGTGACAGAGAGAGAGAGAGAGAGAGAGAGAGAGAATAAAATAAAGAAAAGGCAGAGAGAATAACAATAAATTGGAGCATCCGGTTTGCTACCCTGCACTAAGGAATGGGAGAATGGGGAAGAAAGATGAGAAAGAAAGCGGAGAACGAAATAGACGCGCGAAAACGAAACAAAAACTGAGTTGGGGTGCTATAGCATACAAAAGGCCACTACCACGCAAAAAGTGACAGAGAATGCGTCTGGCGTTACGCTCACTTTAGGATTACCTGTATAAAGCAATGTATGACCCTCTAACGTAATAATAACGTATTTCATTTGCATGGCTGCTTTTTAAAGCAAAAAAACGGTAATGCACGAGATAAGCCCTGGATTGCTTCTCGAGTAAACGAGTGCCGTTAGGCTTCTTGAGCGCTGTTGGTTTTTTTTTTTTTTAAGGGGGGGGGGGGGGGGTTACTTGCTTTGAAATCACCAGCCTGAATCGCCTAGCTTGTTTCGATAGCGCGGTCGCCAAACGATCGTGTCTTGAAAAATTGGCTCCTTTTCTCGAGGCATCGCTTTACGAGAAGCTTTCATTTTGTTGATTGCAACTGGAAAAGCAAATATTTGTCGCGACTGTTTACCTTTTTTATTTGAAATGGCTCGCAGGGATGTCACGTGTAGTCGTGGACTCAGGAGTGTTTCGAGCGAACCGAACATCTTTGATGTCCGCACAAAGGGACACTAAAGTGACACAGTGAATCGTGTTGGGTTGACGAACTGTACTGTGAAAGCAATATTTTCTTGAGTTTCACGTCATAAAAAATTAAAGGAGAGAAATTAAGGTCAAGGCTTCATTAAAAAATTTAATCGCCGTGGAAATGTTTGACGTCATTGCGATTGATGCGGGAATTTCAAGGTGGTGTCGCTATACTCGTATTTTGCTTTGGCGCGTTGTCATGCTGACCAAGCGTCATATCGAGACAAGCGTGGTGATTTGGTATTGTGAAATAGTAGATTATTGATACGAAAAAAATTTTTATTTAGTGTCCGTTTTGAGTGTATGAGTGTGTGTGTTCTTTTGCTCGCATGAAGTATGGCTTCACTAAGGAAATTGTTGTCAATCGCGTCGAAACTTCGACAAGATGAAGTAGCCATTGTAGCGCTTACAAAAACAGCTGGTAAGCACTGTCCTGCCTACTTCGTCTTGTCCATACAAGACGAAGTAGACGGGACAGCGCTAAGCGCACTGAAACTTGCAACTTTTAATGCACTTAGTGAACGTCAACCGACTGGCACAAACCATCTTGCTGGCCCCGCCGCGGTGGCCTATAGTGGCTAAGGTACTCGGCTGCTGACCCGCAAGTCGTGGAATCTAATCCCGGCTGTGGCGGCTGTATTTTCAATGGAGGCGAAAATGCTGCAGGCCCGTGTGCTGAGATGTGGTTGCACGTTGAAGAACCCCAGGTGGTCGAAATTTGCGAAGCCCTCCACTACGGCGTCTGTCACAACCATATGGTGGTTTCGGGCCGTTAAACACCACATATCAATCAATCAAAGCATTTTGCTGGAGTGTGGCGGCCGCGGCATGTCATCGAACATGTCGCTGTAAGCGGGAAAGGAGAGCGTGCTTTCGAGCCATACGCTTAGTGCCTGTGCACAACGATAAAATATGTTATGAAAAAAAGAACAAAAACAGGTGCTGCTGGAACCGAAGCGCAAAGCACGGATCATCATCCACGCGCGCTTCTCCCGGTGTGTCGCTGCTGTTTGACGCAATGCTCGTTTTCCCCGCATATATGCACGGATGGTAGCGAGCGAGGGCTTCTTCGTCACGCGAGGCCCCGTTTAATGCGTGCTGTGCCATGCATGTGCAGCGTCTGTTGACGCGTGTGCAAGCGCGATGGCTGTGGCCTGTACGCACGCGCGGCACTTCCGACGTGACGGAGAATTACTCATCATGCGTTTTCCGCTAGCCGTGTTTCGGCAAGCCACGGTCCAATGAAACGCCAACAATGACCAAATTGCGAAGCCTGTTACCCAATTGCCATCACCGGCCGCAATGGCAACTGTGTATTCAGTTTGTTGCCCCAGAAGCCGTACTTTACCTCTTTACTCAGTCATAGTTCAATTATTACGGTTTATAATTTTATATCACACTCTAGCAATGGAAATTGGTCGTGCACTTAAACGGAGACGCGGTTCCGGACGCTTTTGAAGTTTAGAAAAAAGTATTCGTAATTGATACGAATCCTGCACGATAGGAATTTCGGTGCTTTTTTCTGCGCCGCAATCTCCGACTGCCGTTTCATATAGGTAATAAATTCAGAGCACCGCTACGGATACTACACTTTATCTTTGATCTTATGCGGGCTTTGCCTCGAAATTCAGCGATCAAATGTCTCCAATATGGATTCAGTGGCTCACTGGGGGCATTAGTTTTCGTATGGGATTCACATTCTACCAGGTAGCCTTCACAGCGAGTGGCACTAATTATGTCATTGTTTAATTAAACTGTGCGAGTTTGCCAATCCGTGCAGTCAGCCCTTGAAAACCTAATGAGCCTGTTGAATTCCTCTTGGTGCAAAGGGGGACCGGCAAAGGCACGGCCCTACAGGGCATTCTCGAAGTTCCCATAACCGCCACACAGGGGGCAATCCGGGCTTAGGAACCGTTCGGGGTATATTGTATGCAGTGTCGCATGGCTCGGGTTGGTTGAGGTATAGGCATTTCCAGAGCTCTATATTGCGGCGTCCGTCATAATATTATCGTAGTTTTCGAACGAAAAACCCCAACAGCTGTCATGAAAGCTTCATTATCCGATGCAGACGGTGGTAACGAGGGTCTGCGGTGCATGGCGCCGAATGAATCAACCAGCGCCTCGGTGACAGCGACTTGGCCGCTCGGTATAAAGCTCCTCTCTGAGTCAGAGCCGGCTGAGATCGATGGTGGACAGACCTGGTGCAGCGACCGCTCGGCGACAGGGGCTTCGAATGAGTGTGCCGAAAACAGAAGTGCACTGGGTTCAATGATCTCCCTACGAGTCGCTTGTGTAGCAAGATCAGCAAAATCGACACAACCACTTCGTCCGCTGTGGAGATCGCTCGGTTCGTTCCATATTTAACCAAGCGTTTCCAATGGCTGAGTAGATGCCGCAGGGACTCCCGTGTTCGTTAGAGGGGCATCGAAGAAGAGTAGTAAGAGTTACACGTTCGTGAGAGCTTACAGACATTGATACCACGGAAAGTACATGGGATGTTATTTGAAGTATAGTTATAATGTTTTGTGAAGAAAGAAATGTGCGCGAAAAGATAACTTGCCCTGGACAGGGACCGGACCGGCGACTTTCGAATTACGTGCCCGATGCTCTATACCAACTGAGCTACCACGGTGGCTACCCCGCACTGTCCCGCCTCTCGTTCACTTAATGTGGTATATGTGTGCATTTAGACGTGAGTGCGTTAATCTGCGCTTCCAGTTGGTAGAGCGTGTTATTCGAAGGTCCCAGGTTCGGTCCGTGCCCACAGCAAGTTACTTTTTCGTCCACATTTCCTTCTTCACAATTAAATTAGATTTACTTCTAATAACATGTCCTGTACTTTCGTTGGCATGTTGTCCGTAAGTTCTCAATAATGTGGTGTCTAACAAAGGAAACGAGCCCAAAAATTTACATCTCTTTCTTACTTCCGTAAGTAAGGTATTCTTGCGCGTTAGTAAGTTATCTGTGCACAGTACCATGAGCACACGAGCCTTGAGAGACGCTTGGTAAAGTAGAAAATGCGAAAAACGGATATGCGCGCAGCGATGACGCCCCGGAAGTTCACGCATCAGTTGCCGTGACGTCACAGATTTTCACTGCGTAGGTGTAAGTAATGGTTTGTCGGTAAAAAGGAATTACAATCTTTTCTGAGAAATCAAATTTCTTTAATGAGCAAGCTCTAAAGAATTGCATTCACGTAGTAGCAAAGTACGGAAAAGTACATTTAAATTCGTGAAGTCACATGCGCTGATTTCAACGTACTGAAGTATCGGCACAAAATTCGAATGTTAATGTCAGACCTTTATTTACTGTTCTAATAGTTAAATCATGATGGCGAACTTCGGGAAAGTATACTTCTGAAAAAATAAGCTATGTCTATGAAGGGACGTGCTGTTTTGCTTTAGTGTCCCTTTATAAAAATCGCAAGAAGTTGGCATACAACTCAGTGGAGAGACAAGAAATGGCATGTTCATAACAGAAGGCCATACTGGTGGCCTCAGTGAGAAAAAAAAGAATCTCTACCCGGTTATAGGACTGGTGTCGGCCGCCACATGCTACTGTCATTGCCTCGGCGCATAATGCTTCAGGTGAAACCGGAGTGCGCAACAACATACATCGCTAGGGAGCGGAATGATTTTTAAGCTGCTGTAATGAACGGCAGCCTTCATTACGACTGCAGGTGGTTGTAAAAAAACCTACTGACGCCCAAGGTTGTTGCTACATACAACCTAAGGCCGACAGTCCGAGTGAACTACATATTTGAAATCAGTTCTATCGTCTCACTCTGGCGTCTCGCTCGACGTCGCCGATTGTGGGCTTTTGAACAGAAGCCTTCATTAAAAGGGTCCGTGTGGTACGCCTTTAACCCGAGGTAAATCGTTTCAAAAGAAAGGCGTCACGCGAAGGCGGCCATGCAGCCGATTTCGTGTCCGCTAAGGCAGCCAACACCGTTACGTCACATTGCTTTCACGCATGCGGTTCGTTATATGCCGCCCGGGAACATTGGCCGGAATAGGACACGCCAACGAGACATTAATACACTGTCTCCCTCTGGATGGAGCGCTCCGGCTCGCAGCCTCAGACAATGTGCCTGCTTTTGAAACTTCTAAAGCGCTTCTGACCTTCGCTCATTCGTACTGGCAGACTAAAAGAACTACAGTCGCGCCGTTTTTCTGGCACTTCGTGGGTGTCGGCCGGATTATCGAAGGAAGGAGAAGTTTGTTTGGTTGGCCGTTACCTATACAGCTTCTCAGTTATGTCACTAACGAATCCGCCGCGTAATAGGGGCTCCGCAATTATTGTTAATCGTCCTGCGTGTCCTTCTACCTGTATGCGAGCGTTTTCTCTCGTTGCATTTCATGTTTCAAATATGTGCCTCTTCCCTTGGAATATAACTACCATTTATCAAACCAGCGACTTCAATGAATCGCAGTAGTGAAACACAGGCAGTAGCGGCTGGGTATGCACCGCCTCGGTGGGTGTACAGCTCTGCGCTCGGTCTGCTGGTGGATTTATAATGCTTCGCACATACGCTTCTAATCGTGGGAAAGCCCACTTCCCACCACCGCGGGAACGGCGTGGCAGGGAAGTAACTGGTCGACAAAGTTAATTGCTCTTGGCGTTTAATTCAATCAATCTTTGTACCGCACAATCAACGACCTTTACCGTATCTGATATTAAGAACCCGGTGGAACCAGGGGCGGCTGTGCGTATATTGTCGGCGCCGCGTTAAGCTGGGCGGTGATATTAGTGTGTACAACGTGTTTCGCATGGACGAAGAATTTGTGTTTTGCCCGATTATGCGTACTCACCTGCGCTCCTCGACTGCACGGACGTGTTTTCTGATGAAGTACGCTTTCGTGATAATCTACGGTTGGCCAGTACACACGACAAAGAGGCGCAATTCACTTTTTGCGTGGTGTTATTTTTTTTTTTTTGAGCGTGTACAGAAAAGGCAGTGGCCTATCAGATGACATACCGATTTCTGATAGTTCATAGGTTGTTCGCTTCTGACGCTCAGACCTTCACGTTCTCTGTCGCGAAGACTCGGTAGGTGCTTAGTATATATGGTTTGTGATGCACAAGAAAGTGAAGGACCTCGAAGGAAAAGACAAGAAAGATTCAGCACGGAAAATGGAAACCAAGATGGACAAAAAAAAAACGAACGAAAAATCTTGTACTTGTAAATAAGTGATGACTGAGCCCGAATAGTTATTTGTGTAGTGTGTTATACGGTTTTGTTGCAATATGTCACTGAGTTCCTCGTTCGTTTTCTTGGGTGTGGTTGGCAATGGTGGTGGCGCTCTTTACTTTACTTTTGTCTCTCTTTCTCTTCTTGACAATTGCCATTTGACGCTTGGTCGATTCATGTTTTTTTTTTTCATTCGGTAACCTGCAATACTTCGGTGCAGCAGGCAGGGTATTGATTGTTATTTTAGTTTTCTTATTTTATGATTATATTTTGCTCACACAAACCTGCCAGTCAGTCAGTCAGTATATCATGGCCGCCATACGCTTAAGAGCTGGTTGATCGATTGATAAATTGAGTTGAACGTCCCAAAACCACCGTAGGATTGTGGGGGACGCCGTAGCGGAGGGCTTTGGAAATTTCTGCCACCTCGGATTATTTACCCTGCACCGAAATCTAAGCACACGGGCCTACAGCATTTTCGCCTCCATCGAAAATGCAGCCGCCGCAACCGAGATTCCATTTCACGGCCTACGGTTAGGCAGCCGAGTATACCTTGAGCGCGCCCCACATTTTGATATGTGGGTTTAACGCCCCAAAACCACGGATTATGAAAGACGCCGTAGTGAAGGGCTCCGAGAATTTCGAGGGGGGTTCTTTAACCTGCACCCAAATCTGAGCACACGGCCCTGCATTTCCGCCTTCATCGGAAATGCAGCCGCCGCAGCCGGGATTCGATCCCGTGATCTGCGGGTCAGCAGCCGAGTACCTTAGCCGCTAGACCACCGCGGCGGGGTTGGGTGCGCTCAAGAGCAATACGCCAACGGGGAAAAAAGAAGACGTGAGACATCGTTCATGCGTAGAAAAAGCGGAGAGGGGATACGTAACCGGAGGTCGTTTGCGACGCTTCACCTTGCCAATGATAACGTACCCACCACCCCATCTCGCAGAGCCATTAGAAAAGCTATAGAGGAGCGCTAGGTGTCGATGAAAGTTGCGAGATGAACTGCCGGACACATAGTGGTTTTTCCCGCTCGGGGGTAGTCCGGGAATGCACGTCAACCATGGGCGAGAGTGTTTATGGCATGCATTCGCAGCATTAATACAATATACGGAGCCGGCACATTGCCAGAAGAGGGATATGTACGACGAGTGAATATAAAAGCGACGTGTTCTGTCGACTGGATGGCCCGAGCACTTTTCTCGTAAACAATAACATCGATTCGTTAGAAGGGGCCGTTAGCAACAAGCGGTTATCCAAACTTGAAGCCATATTGAGTGGTTTAGTTGAAGAAAAAAAAATACGCTGCTACTTACATCTGTAGGGTATGCTGGCATTTTTGAGGAAGTTGAGACGTAGTGTTCTCTTGTATAGCTTCGTGTATACCTGCACGTAATCTCAGCATCACAGCCATATTAGCGCTGGCATTGTTTTGCCTTGCGCACTCGCTACTTCGTTTTGGGGACATCGTAACAGACCTGGGCCTGCATAATAAGTTTGAGCAAGTGCTCACAGCAATTAAGGGATTCGTTGACCCTTACTTAAGATAGATGTCGAATCAGTTTAATATGATAAGTATTCCTTTAGAATTCTCAAAGTAAGCTGAACTGCATATAGCTCAAAGAAATGCAAGCAGTGTCACAATTCTATTGATGATGTTACTAACTGCGAAACATGACAGTGAATATTTAAGTTGGTATTTTACCTCGTTTTGCAGGTTTGTGAATTCCTTAACCTTTATGGTGATAAGTGACGAATGAAGTGACGTGTTTCATGCCGACATTCCAAACCGATTGAAATTGATTTGAATCGCATCGGTATTTTTTTTTTTGTTAAGAAAATATACACCTGCGAAAATGCACAGAAAATAAGATGCATATAAAGGCGAAAAATGCCAGATACGGGGGGGGGGGGGGGAGGAGCTGCTGGGTCTAGATATTTCAATGCGGAGAGCTGTAGGCGACTGGATATTAACGGTATTTCTAATACTCACATGGATGGCAATCCCGTCCGTGCCAGTGTTTAAAAATATATATAGCAGGTTTTTTATCGCAGTTATACAATAATAATGAAATCAGGCTCATTGCCAACATAGTTTTGTTGAATGGGGTTGATGACAGGATTCAAATTTATTATAATATTCCTGGGAATGGAAATTTGTTCGTTAGATTGGGTACTTCGTAATGGTTTACTTAAGATCTGCTGTAAATGCCTTCGAATGTTAATATGCCAGTAGGTTCCTCGAGATTTTATCATAGTGACCCCGGAATGCTGAATGGGCGCTGCCTGCTCTTTGCTTGTTCCGTTGTTCTCTGGCATTCCGTCGAAATGAGTGTCGTCAAGTGAGGAGAGAGAGCAGCGTGTGGTCAACCGTATGCATGGGGGACACACTGTCACGTCCGGACAAAGGACGCTTGGCGAGCCCGCACAATGCAGCTAGCCGTGTCCCGGGCGTCGCTTGTCTCCGCAAGGCTTTGAATGTGTCGTTAAAACACAGGGCGGGCGTACATGGCATGGCTACGAGCCGCTGCACGTGGTGGGCGTGTTAAAAGCGTGCATTATGCGAGTGGTATACAGCGCCTTTGGAAATGTGAAACTCAAGGCTGTTTCCACACGCTCCCAACCCCCGTGGAGAGCCCGGCACCGCGTGCGAATCGGCACGAAACAAGCTGCATCTACCTGTTGTCCGACACGAGGAACTTGGAGCGCTCTTTGTGTGCGACCCGGTTTGCGAGTTTCTGACCGCGAGCTGGACGTCTGCAACTCGGCCATTGGTGAATACGACGTCGGCCCCAGCTGTAGACGTTCCGACATTGTGCAGCACTCGGCCGCAAAGCTAGCTCGATGGAGGCCCGCAACACACGGCTCACGTGCCTGTTCCTGGCGGAACATTTGTCACATGATGGTCGGCGTTCTACATATAAGTATGTTCATGAGCTACACAGACGGGACTGGTCACAAACATTTTTGAGACTCGTGAAGCACGTCATTCAGCGACTTGTGTTAAAGCATAACGACGAAACAAAACTACATTTTAGAATCAGCGTCCCATCATTCTAGAGATCAATATCAATATGTGTTCTGAAAAGTAACGAGATGTCTCCTCAGAAATTACCTATATACGATATATGAGAAGGGCATTTGAAATTGCAACGTTAGACAACGTTTCGCTAAAACTGCCCTCACATCTGCCTTTTCCACTGCCCGGGCCCCTGCGGGCCCAAATTTCGTGACTCCTGCTGGCTGAATGAGGTGACTGTAAGGACCCTGTGATAGAGGATACAGCCATGAGACATATCCGAGAAATCGAGAGCACGTACTTTGACAGTCGTTGACAACGTTTAAAAAGAAATTTAAGGATTTAATTGTCCTCGAATGAAAGCGTGATTTTCCCGACGTCAACCTGGCAAAGCGTTTGGTAATTTCGCACGTAGCTAGACGTTAGATGAACGTTTGTTACACAGCACATATTGGTGAGTACAGCATTATACCACAGAGAGACATGATCCCACCGATCACCGAGTCTTATCCCCAGGCCGTGGGGTACTGCTGACCGACGGCGCCTTCTTCTCGGTCGTGGACGCCACCGCGTTTTTCGTAAGGCACCCTGGCGTACGTCTGTTGCATGCTGACGGCCACGGGGCACCTAATTAACGCACGGGTCATATCGTTCCTGTATGGGAGGGTACGCTTTTTGTGCGCGATCTTGTCGGAACCGCGGACGGCTACAAAAGAGCGTTCACACGGCGGCAGCTCGCGAGTAACTGGACGTCCGCCGGCAAGTGGAGCGCGTCGCCTGTGAGCCTGCAGGCATGGTCCATTGTGTGCGCTGCCTGGCCGGCAGTGACGCCACTCCGGCGACTGTTGGCCACCTCAGAAGTGTTGCCAGTGCGATGGTTTGTTTGGAAGCTTGCGCGCGAGCCTTGAGCGACTCTGTAAACATCGTGGATGAGACAAGTGATAAAGAAGCAGGCGTCGCTCGGTTCTGTATATATTGTAGCGTAGTGTTCTGGTCGCTACTTCGTCGCCGATGCAGACAGGATCTACCCGTGCACACAACAGATCCATAGACTTTCTCCTGAATTGATTGATTTGGCTGAAACACTTCTGATTGACGTTGTGCACACTTGTACGCTACATAACTGGGGCAACTCTGTGCAGCACTTACTAACCTGCTTTCGCGGCGTCCACCGTGTGACTCCCCGCAGCATCCCGAGAGCCAGCCAGGAGACCAAACCGGAAAGCACCATACAAACGTCTCCGTTGACGACTCAAATTGGGTGAAACGAATTCAAGCAGGCACATGCAAGCGCGGGGGCCTCCACCGAGTTTCACCGCGAGGACTGCTGTCAACCTAAAGACTAATGACCTAAACTAAAGCAAAAACACTCAGGTAACTACCGCGACGTCCGTTTGGGCTTCCGCAGTGCAGCTCCCCCGCAGACTGTCCGGCGCCGTGGAAAGCCGTTGGCAACCCTCTACCTGAGAGACCACCCCTCGTATGGGAAGGAAGCCCCCTACTCGTAGGAAGCTTCCTCGTGCGAAGCTTCCTCGTAGAGCACAACAAAGCCGGTGCGACCACAACAACGCTACTCTTGGGCGACCCCACGACATTGGAACGAGCCAAAAGTTAAAAGGAAATAGCTACATCAACGTTTACGGGATAATAACTGAGCACCCATTCGGCCTGTTTGACGGCGTCGATTTGCAGATCACGAAAGAGGGGCGGGGGGAAGCGTTCAGGTTATAAGAAGGACAGGAAGAAAAGTGAGCCCCGCAACTGTCTGCATCAGGGTGCGACACCTCAACAGTAGCTCACAAGGGATGGGGGTGAGGAGGCATTAAAAGGATAGGAATAAAGGTGTAGAGAGAGAAAGAGAAAAGGTAAGCCAGAAAGCGACGACATATCGAGGAGATAGGAGAGATAGGAAAGATGGAAACACGGTCACAGGAGTCCGAGGACGGGGCACCACTTGCGAGAGCTCTTGTCGGCGTCAGGAGATGGTGCAGAGCAAGCCCAGTCGGCCAGAGCTACGCTGACGCCGGAGATCGCGAGGGCACAACCGGCCGGCACGGAATCCAGAGAGCGAGTCCGACGAAAGAGAGCGCTCGCGGCAGACACGCTATACTCGTAGCGTTCCCTTCCCAATGAACACCGAGTGATCGTATTCGTTCCGAGTAAGTCAATTGGAAGGCCTCAGCAGCTACGGGAGTGCGGAATGCGAACGGTCTTATAGCGTCACTGCTCCACAGTCACACAAACCGGCTGTTTCCCTTGTCCGACACATGCGGTTTCTCAACGCGCATATCTCATTACGCGGCCCTTCGCAGCTGGAATGGCCACGAATATCACATTTGATAATGCGTATGCGTCGACGATACGGGTTCGGAGTCGCGGACAACTTTCAGCATGTAGCTACTGCTTAGGAGGAATTGCTGTCGGTCCTTCGAGCAGACGTATGGCTCCCGATCTATTAGTATACGGTAAATGAATGCAGGAGGTTATATATATATAACTTGAATGTCGCTTTGACGAACATTCATTTATTCAGTTATTTACTTTATGTGTATAATAAATTATTATTATTAATATTATTATTATTATTATTATTATTATTATTATTATTATTATTATTATTATTATTATTATTATTATTATTATTATTACACTTGACGTCAACCCATGTGCCCATTTCGCCGGCTGCCGTTTCATCTCTGCGTTGCCACTATCGCGTGGAGACGATGCCGGTGATTTGGTGCGCGCGGCGAAAAACGTCACGAAAAATACCGATCAAATAAAGGCAGACTGCGTCGCGAAAAAAAAAAAGTACTGTTTTTCACGTCATCGAACTTGAAGTTCTCAGTTTGTCTTCGAAGTCTGCCCCATTACCGGATACGAATTGTTTCTATTTTGGTGGTCTAGAGCTTCCTGGTTTGTCTTAATGCGCAAGCTTAGCGCGCCCGGTCACCTGTGTTTGTGAGTCATTAAAAGGATGCTAGTGATGTAGAGCTTGTTTTCAAGAAACATTTTATAATAGTGTTACGCCATTACCTCCACAGAAAACAGACAAGAGAGAAAGTAACAAATGCTGGTGGCGATATGTGTTTATCGAGCTGGTATTTATAGTGAGGTTATTCTGGAAACTAGCCCCTCGTGGGTCAGCTCCCTTATAGAGTACCAATAGAGACCGTACTCAGGTCGTGGCCGTTGGGCTGACACGCCAGACCATTGCTTGTCGGGCCGGAATGTACTGTCAGCCGAGCCTCGTCTTGAACGCCCCCGTGTAAAAAGGAGTACCGCTGGAGTGACATTTCGCGCAATTCAGCGCCGCAGTCAATCGAGCAAGAAATGACGTACGCATGCGCAACGGACGCCATGCAGTGTGTACCGAGCGTGTTGTGCCTTCCGCTTCGTGCAACCGAGTCGGCAGGGAATGTCATGGCCGGGCAAGTAAATCACCTCATGCACTGCGCTTGTCGACGCGGTCAACGTCGGCGGGTCGTGTCGCGCAACGGGAACGCTTTCGCTTTGGCGAGTTTTCTTACGCAGTCGCGCGTTAATCGAGGTAACGAGCCCCTTCGAAACAGTGCTGCGGAAGGGAAGCAGAGGGTCTGCGAGAGCCAGTACAGCTTTAAGGCCACCATGCGCAAAACCTTCCATTGACAATAGCTCATTGTAGGGCGACCGCAACAGGCGTTACCATATAGTAATGCGAGTCGGCGATGGCTTATTGCGAATGCCTGTGCCTGCGATGCCCTGAGTGAACGTGTCCTGCAGTATATTTGTCTATGAGGTAGGGATTGCGTTCTAGAACTCCAGCATATCGCTATAAGCTTTCATCGTTGTGGGGACCATGTTACTGCGGTTAATTGATTGAGTGGTATAGCATATTAAACTATGGGAGTTGTCGAATCTATACTGATACCACATTGGTGTGAAGAAAACCGCATAATCCTTGTCGCTCATTCAAATAAATAAATAAATAACAGCCTTCTAAATTGATCAATACTTCTTGGCAAGCTAGCAACTTGAGTAGTGCTATGGGGTATGCTCACATAGCACCACATATGTTGGCCCTCGCTTTATGGGGTGTTTTGAGCACCACTCAAGATAGGTCTGCCCTATGGGGAACAAAGAGGACCTAAAGTACAAAAAAAACACACGTAAATGTTTTCTTGACATATGCGTTGTTCACCTGCGCCTATGTTCACAAAAATGCGTTGCGAGAAAAACATTGGTAAATTCGTAAGGCTACGAAACACGTGCCCGTTTCCAACATCAAGGCTTCAATTGACACTCGGCAAACTTTCACGTGCGGGTTGAAATGACATGGATGTAACAATAATATATTAGTATTTTTTTCACGTAACAAGGGGCTGTAGCCAGCGCGATTGTTTCTCATGATTTTTTAGCTTGCTGGCGTTTACGAGAATGAAAGCCTGTAGTCTGCGCCCTTTTCCATCGTGTCCCCTCCCCCGCCCCCTTTTTTTTGTGTGTGTTTTTATGGAGCTTGCGTCGTGCCGTACATTCACAAGTTGGGGGTTGATTTTACCGCTATCGAACTCAATCACCCTGACGGCAGCCAAGCGACTGCCACGTCAAGATCTTCCTTCTTTCGTCTGGAATATTCTAGCTGGATTTAAAAAAAAACAGCTTTTTTTCTGTCTGTCTGCTCGACTTGTATTCTCTTGTATGGCTAATCTTTGTCCGCCTGGCACATAGTCCCCGCGCTTCATGTACTACACGCCATGCAAAACAATGAAGCTTGCGATCGATGCAGCGCATACGGCGAGACGGAATATGCCGCGGCAACAGCCAACAGGCAAGGCGAGAACGATTAGCAACGGCGTTCTTATCGGGGCAAGGTACTTGCTGTGTTGGTATCTCTCATAAAGGAGGCATATGTATAGAGAGCCTGGATTTCCCCAGGCTGAGCCTTGGAGAGCCAGTTCAGATGTCTTCACTTTGTGGTGTGAATGAACCCAAACGGTCAGCTTGGCCTCTTTTACGGCCTTATCAGTTGGGCTCCAGCTCTCGGAGGACTCGAAAGGAGAACACCGATAAGGAAGGATAGCGAGGAATCTTCGTGCCGTTCGGTATATCACCACTGCTCACCCGATTTATTTTCGAATGGCCTTCGTGTGAGCGCCTCATGAATACCGTCCATCGAGTAATCGATCTGTTTTTCAGATCCGGACGCCGACGGTCGGTACGCAGGGGTGATAACTGCACGAGCCAATCAACACAGCGGGCTTTTTCATGTAGGCGATCGTCGGAGTGATGCAGACCCGTAGCGAATGCCGGGTCCCCACTCGGAGCTGGCGTGTGGGCGTTAATTGGGTCATTTAGCAAGGGCATATACAAGATTCATAGCGCGATCTAAAACGACCGATAGTCGGAGCTTGGTAACCAGCGTCGGATCGCTTTTTCCGCGTACCTTGTGGGTCCATATGAGCTGGCATGCGTGTTCGTATTGAACCGCTCCTTGTGCCATTTGCCGAAGCTGCTTCGTACACGCCACTCACTGCACCCAGCAGCATGTGATGAGATGGTGCTGTTCTGGTCCTCTTATCCGTATACGTCGCCACACGCCGTTTCCACTGCGGGAACTCACGCACCGCGTCCCAAAGGCACGCTGTGCCGGCGTGCACATATCGACGGCACGCGATTTATGAATTATGCATAGACCGATGATGACGGCACGCTGGGTTGATGTGCCCCTCTGCTTCCGCCGCCTCTTTATGCTTTCTTTACTCCCTGCTTTCGCGTGCACGGTGAAGCGCTCGGTGCAGATAAGGCACCAGGCCACGCTTCTCATACTGAGCTGCTCGCATAGCACCACATCAAACTCGAAACAGTCCGCGCACGCTTTCTTTTGCGCTGCCTTTTGCTGGATAAAGAGAAACATTGCCGACTGCAGGCAAGGGATTGTAAGTGGCAGCCTTGAAGTTGTATGCTTTCAGCAAGTGATGATGACGCGGCGAGTGAGCCTGGGTGCCGACAGCGCTTTATTGAGTGGTAAATATCGGTTACTTCCCGTATGGGCCCGCATTCACAAAAGCCTCTTGTGCCTCAATTGTTCGTGTATGAAAAAAATCAGTGACGGTTCTGTATATAATTTGCCAAGTCGGGTGACCATTGGCAGAACGGCCTTCTAAGAAAAAATGTTTCCGAGCACAGGTCTTGCTAAATGTGGTCAAGTTTGCGAATGTCTTCGTGCTCCTTCAATCTGCTGGCCACTTTCTGTAACGTTGGGAGGCAGGACTGGCTTCAGTATTCAACGAACAGTTCTAGCATACGTAGCTCCTTTCTATACCAGCCCTAATTTTTACTGCCGTCAAAGTATTCATGCAGTCAGTTAGTACAGGTCGTCAAAGCAAGCTCTTTTGAAGCAGTGGACCATGATTTTCCACGCAGTTCCTTGCTGACTTTTCCCGCATGACAGTCTACTTGTCTTGTAGATTAAACTGGAAACATGCATTTGCAGTGTAATATGCATCAGCCTTATGCTTGAGCTTGTTTATCTGCCCCTAAACTCTTCGCTTTCGCATTCATCACGTCGGTACAGGCTGTGTGATTTATCTTGGCGTCTCACTTTGTTTCACTGAATTGAGGTGAAAATCTGTGAAAAGGGAAGCCTTCTTGAAGCGCCTCATTCAATGATTGACAGCTAAATGCGCGTAGAGTAAAAATGGGTGAGTTCACGACAACGAAAGACCGCCAACTAATGAATGGGTAGCGAGCGGAGCCGCAAACGTGTCGTCCTGTCTGTTGGCGCCGTCGCTAGAATGCGCTTTCATGCTGCTTCTTATTTGCCAAACAAATGAGGATTCCACCGGAAGAAGTTGTGCTTACATTCCTGATGTGCGGTGCGTAATCTCAGTTGTGTTTGCGCACCACGCAGGTTGGAGTGTCGTGGGTATGGTGTTGATAAGTATAGCTGCTTCGATGAACGCCGCGAACCCAATTCGCACAAGTCCACACTGTCAGAGTTCGCATGGCGAGGAAGACAAAAAGGAACGGCTGGGCCATGGGATTTGTTTCAGCGATAGGTGCTTAGTAGCAGCAAGCGTTTCTGTATAGGATTCTCGCGAAGCCGCGATGAGTGCTTCATTCGAGTCGTAATGACTCTGTATGCCAATCACTGCTCGAAACACTGGATCAACAGGTGGTATTATGAAAGTTGCGCAGATATGACGTTGCCTTTACATGTATATTTCTCTCTCGCATGCTGCCCTAACAGCGTGATTTGTGTTTTTGTATCTATCTCTCTCTTCGACACGTTCGTTTACGTCTGATACACGCACCTGTTGTGTTCGGTGTATACAGAGCGCTTGCCCATGCAGTTACTCTGGCGCATACACACCCGAGGACATTTGCACGATGGAGCACCAGTTACTGATAACCTGTACAACTTAGCTGTAAACGGAAAGATGAGAGCCGGTTGATGATGATGCTGTTGTTGTTGTCGATGATGATGATGATACTCTTTTATTACAAAGCACAAGTAACCGACGCCTGACACAACTTCGCTGTTAAAAGCGAATTTATTTAGCACTTTCACATGAAGCGAAATAGTTTCTCTTAGGCATTTAGGTACGGCACATTTTGCCTTGTTCAACCTATATAGTAATGCGCATTCGTTTACGTGTCAGTTCTGGTTTTCAGTATTTGAAGAAAAAATACGTGTATTAGTACGTCATTTGCGAAAAGTCTCATCGTGTACATGTTTTACAAATTGTCCCGATTCCCAATCACACGTTGAAGCCCTCATTAAGTGTATGCTGGGTAGTGTTGAGCAGAGGTCACAAATATATGCTTGGACGCATACCCGAAGTGTAGCCAGGAGGAGGGGGGTTCGACCCTGTCCCCCTGAAGATCTTCAGTTTCGCTTGCGTATATATGCACATACACGCATACAAACGCACGCGCGAATAAATTAGAGTTCAAACCTCTCCCCCAGAAAAATAATTCTGGGTACGCCCCTGATGCGCATACCTATTGAAAGTTGCAGTACAAACGCAGACAAACGGTGGAAAATAGCCGGACTATCCCAAGTTTGAAACAGTGATACAACGTTGGTTTATACCAGGCCAGGTTGCCACTACTGATCTGAAGAATTTCTTGATTCGTTTGTCTTGTGCATTCACTTGTGGAGCAGGGCGGCGGCATCCAGGCGACGAAGGTGGTTCGAACCTGCGGAGTGCTCCGTCGGAGAATCTGACGATGCAGTGTGGAAGAAAGGGAACATTCGCTCGCGAGCGTCTCTTTCGGTACAGATGCGTGCACGCAAGCAAGATTCGGCCCACGGTGCTCCGTCATCGGGTGAACAGGGTTCCAGACACATCGGGTGTCTACCCTGCACAGCTGTGCACAGACGACCGCAGACGGGAAGAGCCACGAGACTCACTAAAGGAGCTTAAGTTCAGGGTCAATAGTAGCCGGCGTTGTGCAGTTTTGCTCTTTAGAAAGACAACACCGGCCAGATGATCGTACCGCGTGAGCAAGAGCGAGCGATCGCGGCATTTCTTGACAAAAAAAAAAAAAAGCTAAAGAAAGGGAGAGAAGAAGAAGCAGGAAAAGCGTCCGATGAGAAGAGCAGGTGAAATTGAACCACCCGTGAGCTTAAATGAGGGGCTGCATCACCGGCCGGCTTTCCCGCAGCGGCTGTCTGCGAAAACGACGGCGGGAAAGCAAACACGCGCACCTTTCCTCGAGTTGCGTGCACTGCCCCCCTCCCCCGGCCACCCATGGGAACAACTTGGATACAGATGGTTTGTACATTTTAGACGGAATGCGCCTTCATTCTAGAAGGTGCTCTCTCTCTAGGACTTGCTGCAAAGTGATCACCTCTCCGAGCAGTTCCGCGTCGACAGCGTTACTACCAATGGCAAGAAAAACAGTTTTGGGAAAGTATGCTTTATATCGTTTTTTTTTTCGTTTCCCAGATGCTGGTAAGCATAACCACCATACTTGGAGCGCATTTTCCCCCAAATAGCGTGATCCAATGCCCGTCGGTGATTATCATGCGCTAGGTGCCGTCCCTCCTGAGAGTGACGGAAGAGAGTTGTCCGCGAGATTAAGTGATTATGTAAATCAGAGCCCTGTGCATTTTGATGTCATGCGAGTTGTTGCAACTTACCGCTGCCATCGATCACAACGCTATGGCGTCGCGATTTCAGGTGCACTCGAAATCAGCCGCGTGAGGTGAAGACGGCTAACATATTCCACTATAGATTCCGTCTTTCTTGATGTCCTTCTTGAGGCGCTGGATATTTGGCTCTTCCGCCTCTGCTTTTAGGGAAGGTGCTCGCCCCCCCCCCCTTTTTTTTTTGTATACTTGCGCAAATCATCGTTGGTGTAGGGTTCGGTAACACCGAAGTCGTCAAAGGGCATTCACGTTGCGTATTAATTTTGTCCCTTTGTTTACCCAAACTGCTTACGGATGAACGACGTGAGTGTTTACCAATCAAAAGTGGCTGTCATTGTGCTCTTATGCTATATCTGTTTCTTACGTGACACCCCCTAACAGGCTTGCATGAATTCGCGATTCTTGTCTCCGATTTCTGGCGTTTCGGGCTGATTTCGGGCCCGGCTGCTTTATTTGTTGCTTAACGATCTGCATATTGAGACGATCATTATTCGGTATGGCTTTCCTCTTCACACATCTGTCACGTTGGTACGCATGTGTTTGCGGACACGTGTAAATGGACCGAAGACTGGCATCAAGCGCGCACCGTCCCCGCATGTGGTCGACAGTGAAGCTTGCAGGCCGCGTTTGCAACGCTGCACGCATCTCGACGAACGCGGGCGGCTCTGAAGATACACCGCCGCTGTAAATAAAACAAAAAACGAGAAGCTTTGAATGCCGCCTCATTAGACGACGGCCGCTGGTATCGCCGGGTGTATGCAGGGATGATCGGGCTGCCTCTCTTCGCGCCGTAATTGCCGGCGTGCTCGGCTTTTGTGGCTGTGTGTGTGTGTGCGCGCGCGGCCCGCAGCGCTGCGCCCGCGGCCAGCACGATCGGCGGCGACATCCCGCCCCCCGCGTGAAACCAATCTCTTCTCCCCTCGGGCGTAATCTGCTAGCGGGCAGCCGAGAAAGCTCGCGTCGCCCTTGTGCTCCTGGCGTTCGGAAAGCGCCACTGGTGCTACGCACACGAGTCCTAGTGCCGTTTCTACGTTCACTTTCGGGACATTGATTGATATGTGGTGTTTAACGTCCCGAAACCGCCATATGATTATGAGAGACACCGTATTGTGGAGGGCTCCGGAAATTTAGACCACCTGGAGTTTTTTAACATGCCCCCAAATCTGAGCACACGGGCCTACAACACTTCCGCCTCCATCGGAAATGCAGCCGCCGCAGCCGGGATTTGATCCCGCGACCTGACGGTTAGCAGCCGGTTACCTTAGCCACTAGACCACCACGGCGGGGCCAGTTTCGGGACAGTCCGGAAATATGCAGTCAGCGCGGAAATTTAAGAAGCAGCTAAACTTGCAAAGTTTGGCGGCATAACATAACCCTCAAGGTCCTCGCATATATATGCGTTATATAAGTGTGCGTCGTGTGTATACATACTTGACATAAGCGAAGCCATCGTTGTTTTGCACGAATCGCCCACGCAAGCAATTCATTGCCGGTACATGCATAAGGATAGGTGCATATGTAATTTCGCTTTGTTCCATGCTATCACGCACGTTTCACGGCCGGCCTAACCCTGAGGGCGGAGCGTACGTCGCATGCGGATGAGAAGGAAATGGATGTTTAGCCAGGCCTGTTGACCAGCTGAGTGCATTCTGTGCCTGTCAGGGCTAGTCGCAAGCTGCCCGACCGGCTCCTCGCTGGCGTAACACCGGTCGGGCCGCTTTCGTCTCCTAGCCGCTTCCTGCTCGGCCCGCATGTGCGCCACGCTAATGTGCCCTCCCTCGAACGGCGCACATAACACACGCGCCGAATACGCCGAAGAAAGTGAAACCACTCCTTGAGAGTTCTTCACCCACGCAAATCTCTCCTGTGCACCGCAAAGAGGTGCTTCTCGTGTGAGCGCCAATTCCATGTTTCTAAACAACATAAGACGCCGTAGACACACTGAGGCGCTTGTAGTGACGTCGTGGCCCCACCCAGCCCAAAGCTCGCCACCGCCATCTGCGATTACGCGACAACTGGCAAAGCAGCTGCCTCTGAGCACAGCGCGCCAGGGAGCTCAGTATGTCGACGGTGCCGTTTACAAACATGGAATAGGTCGATCGGTACCCTCTGCGCCAGGCTCTTATTGCTCTTATCGGTGGGGCAGTTTTAAGGGACATCCCTGTCGTCGTCCCAAGCGTCGAGCTGGCGTCGCGCACGTCTCGTGATGAATGCGCGTAAGTCGAGCCAGCTGCATGTTTGGAACGCCAGCGTTGTCGTTTCTTCGTGAACTGTTTTGCGGTTTGGGGTTGCTTTGCTGTATACTTCTGTGCTCGGTGCTGAACCTACATTCAACTTCTATAGCAGCGTCAGACATAAGCCTAGTTTAGCTTCCGTCTATTCCCTGTATTTTTTCGTCTTCCAGTTCTGAAACATTATCTGCTTGTTCAGGAATGCAATGCTGAATTCATCTGCTTTTCGGTACGTATCTAATGGTTCGTCTGCTACTTAAGGCACTAATTTTGTTGATCAGCTGGTCGTGAACGCTATTGGTAGCTAATAGGGGCTGATTGCGTGACAGTGCGTGTCGTGCGCAAACGCCCGGCAATGAAGGGACCAACGGGGAGGGTAACAGCGCTGCGATCGCCTTCTGCCGATGCTGCACTGCACTGCTTGGCCCGGTCAGCTATCACGAAAACGAGTTATATCGGCTATACGCCAGTGTGAAAGTGAAGCACTATGAAACAAATAGAAGCTTTATGGAAGGCAAGTTCAACATGCAGTCAGTACACACAGCAAGCGTCCTCGCGTTTCCGCCATGCCCGCACGGATGGGATGAAAACAAGTAAAAGTCTCCGAACTGGGGCGATGCGGATAACTCGCTTCAATGCGCTGAATTAGAACTACCAAGAACACTAAGAAAGCTAATAAATGTGAGCTGTTTGTCAGCGGTCGTGTACCCGCACAGTCACTGGCCACAACTTCAAATCGACATATAGGAAAAGTAGGCTTCATACGCCATCGGTATCAAGCTGGCTGCCGGTGTGAGTGCATCGCCGGCACACGCGAAGGAAACGTCGCATCCAATTTCTTTCGCAGAAAATAATGTATCCTGCATTAAAGCTTAGATAAAGGTATGTCTTTTTCTCCATGCGACAATTGTTCATTTATTGCATCCTTAAAGGCCGGAGGGCATTACATAAGGGGGGCAACAAATACACTGTGAGGGTGTACAATTCAATTTGAACAAATTGATATAAATATACATTTCTAAATACGCATATGGTAGTTTGGTCAAGAATGAGAACAAAAACTAATCAAACATAAAACGAAAAACTTTTGACTGGGAATTAGAGTACAAACAACATGGCACAAGAAATATACATACAGTACGCTGGTATAGGATATATCTACAACCATGGGTTATTGGGTGGAATCAAAGTGGGATTCCAATTTTGCGCGGAATGATGCGTGGTCAGGTGTGGCAACTATGGATTTGGGGAGGCGATACCAAAGTGTAATTGCTCGGGGGGAAAATGAGTCGTTCATTGCAGATGTACGGCCCCTGATTGGTGCAATGTAGATAGAATGGTTAATACGAGAAGAAGTTCTGTTAAGGGGCTGTAAAAGTTCGTGTCTTGATTTCGGGCGGAAAAAGAAACTGTGCAGAAGGCATAGGCGTGAGATCAGGCGAGGTGACGCGAAAGATGGTAGTTGGATTGATCTTTTTAGGGCAGTGACGCTGATTTCTCCGGAGTACTGTGAGGTTATAAAGCGGGTAACGCGGTTTTTGACTGATTCTAGTTCGTTAGCGAGATATGCCTGGGATGGATTCCAAATGGACGATTCATATTCGAGCTTTGTGCGTACGTATGTTAAGTATGCTAGTTTTTTAACGTCAGGAGATGCTGATTTTAGATTACGGCGCAGAAATCAAAACGTGCGCAGAGCGTGTGAGCAGATGGACTGCACGTGCGGCGCAAATGAAAGAGTTTGGTACATGTGCACACCGAGATACCTGTACGACGAAGCCGAATCAAGAGGAAGCGAATTGATAAAGTAGGTATGATGAACAGTGGCGCGCGTACGGGAAAACTACATTGATTTGCATTTGGTTAGGTTTAACGGCATTGATAAGTCTTGGCACCATAGCGCAAGTGTGTTGAGGTCTTGTTGTAGATTAGTGCTGGTTTCGATGTTGTTAATGGGGGAGTATATGACACAGTCGTCCGCAAACAGTCGTAGTTTTGTTTGAATGTTTGTGGGTAGGTTGCTTATGAGTATTAAAATATAAGGGGTGATAAGCCCGTGGAGGTACGCCTGATGATAGGCTAGTTAAAGAGGAGTTATGATTATCAGCAGAGGTAAATTTTTTACGGTTAAAGAGTAAGCGTTCAACCCAGGAGACAATATTTGGTACAATTCCAAGTGAATGAATTTCGCTAAGTAATAGATTATGTGGTACGCGATTAAAAGCTTTAGAAAAATTAAGGAATATGGTATTGATATGAAGGTTATCATCCATGTTTTTTAGTAGGTCGTGGCTAAACTCGGCCAATCGGGTCTCGCATGAGAAGTGCTTTCGGAAACCGTGCTGGTGGTTATAGAAGAAATTTAATTGATTCAAGGTGAGCCGCGATATGAGAAGATATGTACCAGTAATTTAGAGGGAATGCTAGTCAACAGATTCGGGGCGGTAGTTTGCTGGATTAGTTCGTTCTCCGGTTTTGAAGATCGCGACTATTCGGCCTATCTTCCAATCGTCTGGAATTTCGCTCGTTTCAATGGACTGTGTGAAGATGAGGCAAAGAATCTGACTGACCACTGTGACAGTGTTAACTAAAAGTTTGGGGTTATTTGGTGACATCCTGGGGCTGAAGATATCATAAGACCAGTGATTAGTTTAACGATTCATTCAGGGTTAAATGCTATTTCGGGGAACACAGCGCCGCGGGGGAACGGTAGGTATAGTCGTGTGGGCTGGCCAGTGTTAGGGGCAGAAAATACAGACGAAAAGTAAGTCATTTAAGGCGGTGGCAACGTTTTCGGCAACGTCAAACATCAAGCGTGAAAGCGATCGCGGATGAGACTAATCGCGCGGCCGGTGGTGCACAGCGACTTACTTATACCAGCACGATGAAAGAACCGTGCCTGTGAACGGTCTCGTCGCTGTAAGTATATACACATATCTACATCACCCCGTAAGACACCGTGAACACTGGACACCTACCTATTATTCATTTATGACTATAAAGTAACGACGACGAAAATTAAACACGAGCCCCACGTTGCGATCGCCGTGGTCGTTTAGCCGTACTCCTCGTAAGCCTAGCGACGCCGTCGACAAGCCGGCACGGTGGCATCGGCGGGGCGTCTGGATGTTTCGCCGGATTTCTTGCATAAGCGCCACTGCTATGTTTGTGTATGCGGACTCGTGCACCAGCATTGCGAACGCTAGTTCGACCGACATGATCGAATGCCAGCTGATAATTCGTATTCTATGACTGGAGGGTGTAGAAGAATAGATGGGTTCATATTAAAAGATCGGTGCGCCTCAGTGCTACGAATCAGCCCACGTAAGCTCGCGTTACGGTGTGAATGTTTAGTTCTCTGTAGTGTAGCGCGGGTGGTCAGTGCTTACGGTGTTTTACTTTGAAATAATAGTGCGTATGTATGTATATGTGTGGGTATTACATGACCATTATACTGCTTTACTCAGTGCTGCTTAAATTGGAATAAATATAAAATATACTCAACAAATGCAGGGTCGCCATATTTTTTTCATTCGTCCAGACGGTTCAGCTGTTAGTCCCACTGGAGCATTCTACGAGGGCCAACATTTAAGCGAAGTGGAGTAGGTGCTAGGGGATAACAGTTGAACCACTGCAGTTGCTCCCGCATTTAGTCCAAATTTGTTCAAAATCAATGGCAGCCCATTTAGTTCCCTAAAGGGCCAATGGCATACCCCAGTTTAGTCCCTTTAGGCTTAGAGTACATGGCATCGTTCTATGCCCGAAGAAGTGGTGGACGTGACCCGATTATACCTTGTGACATTGGCGATCATTTTCTTGCCACGCGTGCCCGAGTGTACGGACAGGAGCTCTTCGCCGTAGCGGCCGCATTTCTGACATTCTCAACATCGTGGGCCGATTGAGTGACAGACACTCCGTTGGCGGTTTAATTTCGCCCGCCTGCGTGCCGACCGGAGTCTCCAGAAGCGACAGTGACGCCTTCGAAGTGGAACTCCCTACCACGCACGGCTCGTTGCCGCTGCGTGTGGTTCATATGGAATGCTGTAGACGAAATAAAAGAGGGCGATAGGTTGAGACACCGCGCACACGCTGTGGCACGCGCGGTCAGCCATGAACTGTCCGGCAGCTCGCATCCTCTCAACTGCCGCGGCGTGACGTTGGCCCCGAGAAGTCGATGCCGCTTGCAGCTTCTGCGCACGATTTGAATACGGCCTTGAAAATGCGAGAGGTATGCGGAGACCTCCCCCTAATGTACCTGCTTTGTCTTGCGGTTTGGGCGTTTCTTTTTATTCGACGCATCTATAGGCACGCGCGTTGAATAAAAAGGCAGCCGGGACAACGGACTCGTCTGGAGGCCTTGCTGGAGGAACGTGCGCCTCTCGTAATATTATGTGCCTGAGTAAAAGAGTATATCGTCGATTCATGCCACCTGCGTTTTTTATTATTATCTGCTTTTCTTGTCATTCCCTGGAAGACCATCTATTAAAGCTCTATCTGCACCGAAGCGTGCGCCGTTCTCCGCGATATAAGAAGGAGGAGCATAAAGGAGAAGGCTCCGGAGGGTAGAAGATGGCGTCAGCCTCCTCAAGGTCGTCAACGGAGGCGCTTGTTGTGGCGATCGTGTTTGAGACCCCGCGGTGAGCGTGCAGTTTCAAACCGACACGAGCGGGTTCGTATAATGAGGGCCAGAGGTGAGCCGTGATGCCGCGAAAGTGTTGGCAAGACGGGGGAGAAAAAAAAATCTTGCGGAGGTTTACGATGTTGTTTTTATTAAGTGGAAAAAGTGCGATGGAGCCGCATGCAAAGCTGCAAGTATATGCCCGCACGGCAACGAACGCCACTCTCCCTATATGGAGTTCAGGAATGGACGCTCCACGCAAATTCAATGCGAAGTGCACATTCTGCGATCGAAAAAAAAAAACTTTCTGAGTGTGCAGACAAGTTCCCAAATGTGTACACCAAACGAAAATAAAAAAATACAAGTGCCGCTCCTTTGAATTTTTCCATATGGAGGGAAGCTAAAGTGAACGGTGCTCAGCTGCTGACTCGAAGGTCGTGCGTTGAAACCTGGTCGCAGCGGTGGCATTTCAAGAAAGCGAAATGCTAGCTGGCCAGTATGCGGTACTATGTAAGGGAACATTAAAGAACGCCATTGAGTCGACATTTCCAGAGCCCTTTGCAACGGAAACCTTGTATATATACATGTTGTTAGGAAGTTGAGCCGACAAATGCACCAATGCGATAATTGTCAAAAGACTCGGTTTGTCGTATTTCGACTTGACACAGTGACTAAAGGACGTTTTTTTTATTTTTTGCGCTGGAGTAAACATTACCGAATCCCAGCTATTTCTGCAATTCATACTCACAAAAACAGCAGTCCTGTAGTAAAAGCTGTACGATGTTCCCTACACTCACAGAATTTGAGGGGGTACTGCAAGAGCAGAAGGAATGTGTTACTCTTCCCAGAGTTCTTTAGCTACGTGGGTGAGTGGGGCACAGTGGGGCGCGGGACGTACTCTTTCGTTGAATGCAGAGTAAAAGAGACGACGAACTCTCTGCTACTCATCACATGGAGTTCCCAATCTATGCAACTCTCGTGCCGATGAGGCGTGAAGGTGATCTGCCACTCCGTCCCTGCTGACGGATTACAATCGAACGCTTGCTTGTTACCACTGACACCGCAAAGCAATATAACTGTCTCGTAACCATACGCCTCTGAGCGTAGACGCGCCAGATGTCAGTTTAATGAGTCAAGTAATAGCTTAACTTTCAGTGATAACAAAAGCATTTTTGTGTGATCATGAACGTTTAGTTCCCGAAGCCCCGAAACCCACACCTTCGAAGCAAGTAACAGCAGCAACATCTAAAGCGTCGCCAAAAGTTAGTTTACGGCACAATCAAATTGCGTAGTAAGGTAGAAGAGTCGGCAAATATTGTAAAAAACAGTTTCAAAAATGTTTTACACCGGATTTCAAACTCGCCACATACCTATGACGACGCGGGTACTCTACAACTACGCCACTTTGTTCCATGGGCACTGCTGCGTTAAAAAAAAAACTGGTTGAAAGAAAACACGCCGCTGAAAGAAACAAGCACATATACGCGATTTTCGTTTCTAACTAAATCTTGCGTCCTCACGATATGGAAAGTACTGGCGTCCACGCATTGGATGCCTCTAATGCCAAGGCGCCTAGTTTCTTTCGGAATTCTCAACATAGAAAAAAAAATATGCGAAAATTACCGAGACCCTAGGGCAGATGATTGACTGCCGAGTCTAATAGCCGTTACTCGCCTTTTCTGCTGGTTGACGTGCGCCGAAGTTTTATATCGACTGTATTGCTCGATAAGTACCCGCGTAGTTAGTTGATTGAATTAGGTCTATTTTCGTGCGCAAGCGACGATATGCTATAGTGCAGCGGCCGTGTTAGAGTCCACTGATTTGCATCTGTAAACCGATAGCTGGAACTACATAGCCGACAGCTGAAAAAACGAAATCGCATGTGCACGAAAGTGTCTCCTCGTGTTACTTTATGAACGCACATCGAATGACAAGCCTGTGTTTCCTCCACGTATGAGTCAGCGAAGTCCCGACAAGTGCGCCAGGCGGCTGTCAGCGGTGACCCGTGTGCGCTGCGCCGCAGGCTGCGCGTCGCATCGATCCTCATCGCTCCTTGTGCGCACACCGTACACTAGAAACAATGGTTCATTCAAGTTAACCGATGGCAAGGGTCTACTGTACAGCCATTCTTACTCCTTGGCATAGCATATTAATAAACCCAGAAGTGCCGATGGCATGTATTGCGGACTCGGCCGGTAAGCTATATAGGCTTACATTCGCTCACGTTTACTTGGAATGATCTCGCCGCAGGCGGCTCGGGAAGGTTGACGT
The DNA here is from genome assembly GCF_043290135.1 of Rhipicephalus microplus. Lineage (NCBI taxonomy): Eukaryota > Metazoa > Arthropoda > Arachnida > Ixodida > Ixodidae > Rhipicephalus > Rhipicephalus microplus. The sequence goes on from NC_134710.1 coordinate 466,045,332, forward strand.
TTGAGCAATCCGCAAGCATCTCATTGTTGTATTAAAGTGTAGACGAGGTAAGCAAAACTATAAGGAATGCCAGATATTAGTTTGAGTTAAGGGTCTGCCGACCAGCGTTGTTTTTCTACCGTACAATACACACCGCGGCATCGCAAGTCGGATCGGACGCCGGATCGTAACGTTCGTAGATTATTTTTCGGCCAGCACTGCTGACAGATTGTCCCAACTGCGTTTGTAAGCGCCTAAGTACAACTCTCAGGCTTGGGCACAAGTTGCTTCACCGCATTGAACCGATATGACAGAATACCAGCTGATAATTGGTATTTAGTATTTAAAAAGGCGTTGCATGTCATGTAGTTTCACAATAAAAGGTCGATGTGCCTGCAGAGTGCCTAATGATCACCAGGTAGTTAGACATGCTAGATGTATATTTGCTCTTGAAAACGCGTAGTGATACATTGTGCCACCCACACTAGAAGGGACCCGGGCTAGTCATCATGATTATAAATACCGGTTGTTCTGCGAATGGTTGTACGTAGCGTGAGAGGTATATGTTCAGTGTTGTTCGCTGTGTTGTGTACTACTATAATGTGTATGCCGATGTCCGTTCTGCGTATGTGACGTAAGCTTGGAGCGATCTATGCAGTTCACTGCTTTACTAAATGCTCGATATATATATATATATATATATATATATATATATATAAGACAGGGTTCCTGTCGAAACGTCGGCACAATAAACAGTTGTTATGTGAAAGCGCATCTACTTTCATATATATATATATATATATATATATATATATATATATATATATATATATATATATATATATATATATATATATATATATGTGTGTGTGTGTGTGTGTGTGTGTGTGTGTGTGTGTGTGTGTGTGTGTGTGTGTGTGTGTGTGTGTGTGAGAGAGAGAGAGAGAGAGACGTTAGTCTTAGCGCAGCCTGACTAATTCTACTCTTGGAGCGAGTTTATATGCACTCTAGCCCTACCAGATTGTGAAACTCTGTGAGAGAGTAGCGCAACTTCCGAAGAGGGTGTATGAACTCTATTTCAGAAGCGTAACTGTACTCTGGCGAGGGCGCTTTTTCACTCTCGTTCAGCCAGCGTATCAGCACTCTGAGTGTGCTTACTCTGTGCAGAAGAAAGTTCCCAGCATTCCTGAAAAGAGAGCCAAATATGGGAAAAGCCTCTACTCCCACAAATAGATTTGCCTCACAGCTGCCTGTACATACACTCACAGTTGCCTCTTGCGGCTGTGAGTGTACTTAAAGCGCTATCGTATGCGTAATCTTCATTTGATCAGGGCACCATCTCTAGAAAACGAGCCTCATCCTGATAGAATAAATGTCGAAGGAGTACTCCAGTTCGAGTTAAGTTTTCACGCATGTGTGTAAGCGATTCTTACACCAGTGTCACACTGGCACTTTTAATCGCGATCAGGGTGATCCGGATGACTTCTCTTGATCGCGATCAACTTTATGACCACTGCTACACGGCCCAAGCTAATCCGGTTCGAGCTTGGGTCTGATGAAATGTCCCAGGTGCCATTTGCGTGCCGTAAAACATGCCACCGACAAAACTCGACGTACGGTATACCTATAGAGCCCTTTATCAGCAATGATATACGTGCAAGAACCGCTCGAACGTACAAAACTTTGCAGGCTACTGCGATAGTAATTTCATAAATCCATCACTCGATAAACTTTTCCTAGCACTTACCTGTATTGATGTGTGAGATTCTTAGCCTTCGCTTTTTTTTTCTGATGGCCCCCGCTCGTAGCCATGTATACTCGCAGGGAAGCGTCAATCTCGCTGTACGCGCCAGTGTTTTACTTCTGGCGCCTCAAGTCTGTTCCAGTCGCATCAGCCAGTGGTCAATTACTGGAAAGATCTCTTCATTCGACCACGAAGTGCGCCTACGTTGCGACGTAAAGTCAAAAGGCTTGCGACGCTCATAATCAGTTTGCTTATAGGTGCCCTAACAGCTCTGACGAAGCGAGAGTTGAACTAAGCGCTGAAGGCAACGATTGACTGCTTGTCTGCTTGCCGTCTCCTTCTCCCGTAACTACATGCGTTTGTTGCGAATCCTAAAATATGCAATACATGAGATATTGTTTCAATTTCGACAGTTTAGATTTTGCTTTTTTATAACCACCTAGCTTTTCAAAGCATTTTTGTCGAACTATGCTCGATTTTCTTCTTTATTGTGCTTTCAACAAGCTCGGCAATGGGATGCAGACGGCAGCAAAATCGCGATCTTTCAGGCAGATTGCGATGCGCGGATCGCGATAGTCACGATCCCGATCACGCCTGACCGGGAATAAAAGTGACCGTGTAGCAGCACCTAATCTCGATCGTGGTTAATCCAGATCGACACTGATCGCGATTAAAAGTGCCCGTGTGACAGCGGTATTAAAAGAGAGAAAAGAAGTGAGCCCCGTAACTGTCTGCATCATAGTGCGACACCTCAACAGTAGTTCGCGAGGGATGGGGTAAGAAGGTATTAAAAGGGATAGGAATAGAGGTGATGACACCCACATACTGAAGATAGAAAAAGATGGACACGGTCGAAGGAGTCCTAGGACGCGGCAACACTCAGTGAGAGCTTCACGGCGTTAGGAGATGGCGGAGGGCGAGCCATCGGCCAGAGCTGAGCTGTCGTCGGGGTCACAACCGGTCGGCACGGAATCCAGCGAGCAAGTCCACGCATCTCGTAAAGGAGGAGGAAAAAACCTTTATTGATGCTGGCTGTGCCAGATAGCCCTTATCCCCACCGGGCTGGTTGACATCCCTAGTCCGGGACGTCATTAGTCGAGGCCGCCACCCGAGCCCGCTGAACTAGAGTTCGCTGTTCCTCTAGTGTGGAGCTATTGAGTAGGGTCGTCTCCCAGTCTTCTTTAGTGGGGTTGGGAAAGGGGGTTAATTTTGGGTTTATTTGGCAGGCCCAGACCATATGGTAAGTGTTGGCCACTTCCCCACAGTACTGGCACTGCCCACTTGTTTTTGGGTCGTAATATTTTAGTATGGCTGGACAGAGCAGCGTATTTGTCTGTAGGCGCCGCAGGATGCGCTCCTCCGTTTTCGAGAGTCCCTTCGCTGGTGCGGGATACAAGCGGCGTTGCTCAATGTAGTATTTTTTGATTTCTCGAAACCGTGTTAAAGGTGTGGGACGTTCAGGTCTATCAGGGGAACGGGGAGTTTCCCGGGAAGTAAGCACGCGGGCCGCTGCATGTGCAGCCTCGTTACCCTGTAGACCCTGATGTCCCGGAGTCCATATAAGACGTTTTGGGGTAGGATCGCGGTTCCTGGTGCTGAATTTTAAAAGTCCATTAGCCAATGGAGAGACTTCTCCTGCAAGATAGCTCTCGCAGGCTCTTCGAGAGTCTGTAACTATTTGTTTTGAGTTTGGATGGGATACTGCCAGTGCAATGGCCACCTCCTCCGCCTTACTTGAGCTTGTGGCTTTGAAAGTGAGGCCGTCCACCTGCGTTTCTTGATGTATTACCGCCGCCGTGTAGTATCCCCTAGGTGACGGCCCGGCCACATCGACGTAATACGGGGGCCAAGCCGTTGTTCAAGTGCCTCAGCGCGCGCTTGCCTTCTACCCTGGTGCGCCTCCCTGGACATATTGCGGGGAAGCGGGGACACCCAGAGTTTTGTTCTCCAAAGTTCAGTAATACGCTCCGCGTTTTCGATTCCGCATCCGTGCCGGATCAAGAGGCGGTCCAGTAGGCGCCGCCTGGGGGGCGTCTGCGTAAGACGCGTATATTGATTTGTGAGGTGGGCTTCTTGGAGCTCTTGTATAGAGTTAAAGACTCCCAATGCAGAGAGTTTCTGATTTGAAGTGCTGATGGGTAAATCAAGTGCGCGCTTAATTACTTTCCTAAGAATAGCATCGACTCTGTTCTCTTCGTGTTTAGTCATTCGTAAGTACGGTATTGAATATAGAATCCTGCTAGTTACAAAAGCATTGGCGAGCCGAATCGCGTCCCTTCCTCGTAGCCCCCCGCGCTTGTTTGACACTCGGCGGATCATGTGCCCTACCTGTTCTCCAATTTTCCGTAGCTTGTCTAGCGTGGTACTGTTTTTTGTTGTGTTGTGAATCAGAAGGCCAAGGATTCGTAGTTCTGAAACCTCTCGTATTGTTGATCCTGATACCATCAAGTTCAGGGTCGTCCTATCTTTAATGTTTCCTCTGATATGCAGGAATTCAGATTTGGATGGAGCGCACTGCAACCCACACTGGGCCACATAGTCCTCCACAATGGAGGCGGCCTGCTGCAGGCGGTCTTCAATTTCTCCTAAACTGCCCCGATTCGTCCAGATTGTTATGTCATCGGCGTACATTGCATGATATATTCCTTCCACTACTGCCAATGCTTGCGGGAGCTTCATCATGGCAATGTTGAATAGCAGCGGAGACAGGACAGCTCCTTGCGGGGTTCCCCGCGTCCCCATTTTGAATGGTCCATGTTCCTCGTCATCTATGCGAATGAACGCCAGTCTCTCGGAGAGGAAGTCTCTGATGTAGGCAAATATTTTCTTACCGCAATGGACACTACTCAAGTTTTTCAGGATGCTTTCATGTATAACGTTGTCGAATGCGCCTTTAAGGTCTAGTGCAAGGATCGCTCTGTCGTTGTGCGTCGAGGGAATGGGTTGGATAATGTCTCGTTCTAGTTGCAAGAGGATATCTTGCGCAGACAGGTGTGGCCTAAAGCCAAACATGGAATCTGCGAAAGGCCCCTTGCTCTCGAGGTACGTGGCGAGACGGTCTCTAACCATTGTTTCCATCAATTTGCCGGCACATGAAGTTAATGATATAGGTCTGAGGTTGTCCGTGCTGATTTCCTTGCCTGGTTTGGGGATGAATGTGACAACTGCTGTTTTCCATTCAGTTGGCAGTGGTTGGCCATCCCAGATCGCGTTAATGTACTGTAATAGATGCCGATAAGAATCGTCTGACAGATTTGGTAACAGTTTTACCGTGATCAGGTCTCGGCCCGGGGCAGTGCCCCTGCGCATTTTTTTCAGTGCTGCTTTCAGATCGCACATTTCAAAAGGGGCATCGAGCTCACTGTTTTCTCTACCTGCGTATTCATATGCGTTCCTTTTGGGATCCGTGGTGCGACATAGGTATCTAGCACACAAATCATCAGCCAGCTGGGAGTTGGTTCCCTGAAAACTGTGCAGGGCTCGACGGAGCTGCTTTTGCGCTTCTCCTCGGGTTTGGGCGGGGTCCACGAGAGTTCGAAAAAGGCGCCATGCTTTCCTTGTATTCATTTCTTTAGCTATAACATTGAACCGTTCTATCCAATTGGATTCGTTCAGTTGTGCAGCATATTCATCCGCTTGCTTACTCAACTTGGCTATTCTAAGTTTAAGCTTGCGGTTGAATATATTTTTCCGCCAACGTTTAGTTAAGCTTTTGCGGGCGTCCCAATGGTGGAGCAGGTACTTATCGACGGCGGGGGTGTCTTCCGTTGTCTTTATAGTTTTGAGACACTTGGAATTGGCTGCAAGGAGCTGTTTTGTCCATCCCGTATATCCTCCCGCCCCTGGCACAGAGGGGATCACCTGTGAGCGGAAGGCTGTCCAATCTGTCAGCTTAGCTTGGCTCCATGTTCTACGGCCTATGTTGCCGGAGAGTGTGATTCTGAGGAGACAGTGATCACTGCCGAGCGTTTCTTCTAAGTTTTCCCATGTTGCGTAGGAAATGTTCTTAGTCAGTGATAAATCCGGGCAAGTATCTCGGTTTACAGAATTTCTGATTCTAGTGGGTTTCATTGGATCTGTGAGAAGCGATAGACGAAGAGTGGATATGAGTTCTGCCAATTACCGTACCTTGGGGACTTCGCGGGTGTAACCCCAATGATAGCTGGGGGCGTTAAAGTCACCCAAAATCACCAGTGGGTTCTTATCTGCTTCCTTAATCGCTTTATAAAACATTTCGTTGAAGACACATTGCCTAGATTTGGGAGAACTGTATACATTTAGAATGTACAAGCTAGGATCTCGTCTTTTATTGGGAAGGACTTTGACCATTGTGTATTCATGCGCCTCTGACAGATCAAGGTCTATCTGACAAGCGGTATACTCCTTGTGTACGAGAACACAGGTGGACGCACTTCCCTGAAATGAGTTGTAACCAGGCAATTTCGCCTGTAAGCCGGTTTCTTGTAGCGCCAAAACTGCAGGGGTAAAATGTTCATTCTGCAGGAAAAGGTTAAGAGTGGCCCTCTTTTTCCTATCTTTAAACCCCCTGCAGTTCCACTGGAAAATATCGAGTTGCTGTTGTTTGGAGCTTTTATTATTATGTTTAGAATTGCCTGCCATCATGAATTTATTATTGAGGAGGTGTCATTTTCGCCACTGCAGCCAGCGTGAGAGCCTGGAGAGGCGTGGGGGACTCAGTTTGGTTTGTTAACGACTGGGCTATGTTGCTCTCGGATTCAGAATTTGCCAGGTTACGATGAACAATTTTGCGTGGGGGTTGTTCTGTTGTCCTAATGCTAGTTTTGAGTTCGTCCAATTGGCGTGTGAGCCAATTTTAAATGGTTTGTAGTACACTGGCTTTGAGAATTGGCTAAACGCTTTGCTTGAGGTCTTGCATAGCGGCTTGAACTGATAGGTTCAGCTGCTGCGGAATAATGTCTTGTACTGTAAGCTTGGTTTGTTCTAGGATCATTTTGCTCTGCTCCTCAAGTTTAGCCTCTAGTCTGCTTAGTCGACCTTCTATGTCGTTCGAAGCACCTACTACAGTTTTAGACACACTAGTGTTACCCGATACGTCTGACTGAGTGTCCTGCTCATCGTCCGAGCAGTCGGAGGTGTGCATAGCCACCGGTTCCGACGGCGGTGGAGGAGTAGCAGCCTGCGACGCCTTCAGCGCCCGATTTTCGCGTTCCAGAGTTTCAATGCGTTTTTTCATGGCTTCCAATTGTTTTAAAATTTCAGGATTGGAGGGGGAGGCAGTGGTGGTGGTGGGAGACTGAGAGGAGACCCCTACCCAATTGCTCACCTGTTTGGGCGGGTTTGCCAGTGACGGGAAATCCTCGGCGCCGAATGTAGACGGCCTCGACTTCTGTCCGGCTGGGGCTTTGATCGGCTTGGGCTTGTTATGCATGGGCTTCGCTTTTTCGTCACTCCTGAGAGCTGCTGAGGGCTCTTCTTGCTTGTTTTTTAGTCCATGTTGCCGCTGTGTTAGAGCGGGCTTCCATGCCTTCCGGAATTTTCCGATGCACTGCGCTGAGCCGGTGAAACGGTTTTCACCGCATATAAGGCACTCGGGCTGACAGTCGTGCTTCACTGGGCCCTCCAGAGTGAGTTCCACTTTCGCACCACAGTGAATGCACCGCTGATTGTCCGGATTGGGACACGCATCTGGTCTGTGGCCCACCGTTCCACACCGGTAACATGCCGGAACCGTTTTCTTGTAGTAGCGCACTGGCACGTTTTCACAGCAGTAGTGAATGAATCTTGGAACGCGGCGTCCTTTGGAGGTCACCACTGCAACATTGGATGTTCCGAGTTTCCGCACATACAAAATTTCGCCGTCGATCCACTCGAGCTTGCGTCGAAGGGATTCCGAAGTTTCATTGTCTGTGACGGTGACGACACCTTTGCAGGTTTCTCCGGCTGATTTCAAATGACCCTGAAATGGTACCTGGCGGTCCCCGATCGTCAGCGTGATGTCCCCGATGAGCTTCGAGGCCAGGCTTTCCGTTTTCACACCTACAACAACGATGTTTCGGTTCCACACCGGCCACATGGAGATCCCAGCGTTCGTGGTGCTGCCGGTGAAGCGTTGCACTGCTGTGCCGATCCCGCCTGGGCCGAACGCAGCGTGCAGATCCATGGTTATTTTTGGTTTAAGCACAATAACCAACTCGTCGGACCGGATTCGAGGCATGTGTGTTGGCTTCCACGTCGCCAGCTTCCGCGGGGACTCAACGCAAGCTGCGGGTGTTGATCCTGTTTTGCGAGCCTGTGGCTGGGCGGCGGCCGTCGAGCCTCGGGGCTTCATTTTAGCGAGCTTTTCTTGCAGTTGGCGAACAATGATCTGAAGCTATTCGTCTTCACCTGGTATGGGGTCTTCCCGTGTTTCTGCCACCTCGATGTCAACCCACTGCATCGTGCTGGGGTCGTAGCCTGTCTTCGTGGACGCTGCCATGGCTGGGGAGCCCGGGCGTAAGCCTCGTCGGCGTTAGGCTTAGCTGGGCTCGGGCGTCGCGTGCATGGTGTTCAACCAGTCGGAGATTGGCGCAAAATGGGCCTACCTGGATAAAATAGGTATCCAGAGGTTCCTGATGGCTTCGCCGAAACGCTGAACCCGGTTTCTGGTGGATATTGGCCAAAAGTCCACAACATTCGTCGATTTCTGACGGAGCCGACGTGGCATGCGTCTCACGCGCGCGCTGAAACGCCGCGTCTCCCCCGCATCTCGTAAAGGTGCGCCGCGTGTACACAACAAAGAAAGTTCCTCCGACCGATTGCCTTATATTGCGAAAAATGAAAAATTAAATCGAGGTCATTCGTCACAACGTTGTTCTTGTCGCGCGATAAGCTCGGCTCTCTCGGAGGAGAGGAATTAAAGTGGTAAATTCATAAACACAGCAACCACTACACTTGGACCATTCCTTTACCGAGTGCGAATGCTGTGTTAAGCCTTGGATAAACGCAAGAACAAATTGAGCGACTATTTGTTCGTCACATTTCCAAAATATTTGTTTTTATATTGTTACAATATAGAAGCCCACAAGGTTCGGAAAAGGCACTTTTTTTTTTTCTGCGAGTGCTCCCAATTTTCTCGTGGTTTTCACAAAAGAGGCAACGATCGAAATTATAAGTAGACGGATCGAGTGACAGGGAGCGCACGTGCATTGCCAGATGGGTATAAATGTTTACGTGCGTGAACTTCTGTAGAAAAGCAACCCCAAATTCTTATGGCTCATATTTGGGGTGTATTGCTATAGCACACAAGGACATGTAATAAAGAGAGAGAGAGCTAACAGTTCCACCTGCAGGGGCACGACGCCTGCCTATTCTTTTGTGGAGAGGGAAGAGATAAAGGAAACGAGGATAAAGAGACAAAAGAAGATAGTACAAAAATATTACGAAAACTTGCACAATCGGGTAGTGAATCTCCCTATTCGGCACTTGGTATGCTTGTCATACGCATCGTATCCCAGATAACAAAAGAGCTACTCGGGCTTCGCGTCGACCCCCATCTGTCTGTTCCATTCACTTTGGCGACGTTTACGAGACCTGTGAGGGGACGGCGAATGCGTCGAAGGGACCGAATAAACGCGGTCGAGGTGAACGCGCGGTGTTCACCACCGCAGTGGGAACGCGCGCGCGTCTGAGAGAGGCAGACAAGGTCGGGAGAGACGAGTAGCTTGCGCGTATACAGCCGATCACGGTTAGATACGCCGACCGTCATGGGATGGATGATCTACCGCCCTCGGAATGCGCACACGCCGGTCTCGTTTCCCGAGAATGCCCACCCATGAAAGATCATCTCTGCCTGAATTACCCATTCCCTTCACTCTGTGGGTAATTCGCTGCTGCCAGTATCGTAAGCAACCAGGCAGGCCGTGCTATCTTTCCATGTTTGCTGTTGCTATTTAGAAGCTTCTTCGCTTGTCCCTCCAGTCTCTTCTGCAAAGACTCGTCGCGCAAGGAGGAGAAAAAAAAAAGAAACCCCTAAATACTATAGACTAACACCTCTGCATTTTTATTCGCCTCGCCCTCTTGCCCACTCTAATCTTCCCGACTATGCGCGGCATTTCGCTCTAGAACTGTAACACGCTGTTCCCGAGAACCCTGCGTAAACGAAATGCCAGGCTTTGATTGAAATTTATTTTTTCCTGTATACCTCCTCCCGTAATGCACACTTTGTTCTGTTCGACGCCGGCTGGTAGGTCGCCTCCCGTGGGTGAGTGAGAAACTTCCATTTCCGGCATATGTAGAGTTCATGCAGGTGCCGGTCTATGCTGGGCAGGGACTGTGTCCAGACTTCACGCCTTCAAACTGATACGACGTTTCTCTCTCGAGGTTTTCTTGATTTGATTGATTGATATGCAGGGTTTAACGTCCCAAAACCACGATATGATTATGAGAGATGCCGTAGTGGAGGGCTCCGGAAATTTTGACCACCCGGGGTACTTTGACGTGCGCCCAAATCTGAGCACACGGGCCTACAACATTTCTGCCTCCATCGGGAATGCAGCCGCCGCAGCTGGGGTTTGATCCCACGACCTGCGGGTCAGCAGCCGAGTACCTTAGCCACTAGACCACCGTGGCGGGGCTCTCGAGGTTTTCTGACCGCTGAAAGTCACATTCACGTTACGCACGTGTCTTTGGGAGTCTTGCATTGTCCACTGAAGTTTTCGTGTGATTTATTTGTCATTTCTTTTTCTAAAAGCCTACGTTGTCAGATGCAGGGGGTTTACTGCATCTAAGGTGATTACCTCATTGGTATTCAAGGTGCCAAACGTACAATTATTGTGGCTCACGAGAGAAATGTTCCTTATATGACATCCAATGAATGAACAGGATAAAAGTTACATGATCTCCCGCTAGAGGGGACCATGTGTACAAACGAAGCATTGAGAAATAACGCTTACACTGGCGGCGGCGTGGACGCCGGTGCTCATCGCGGCGTTGCGCAGGAGAGAAACCTGGGGGGGGGGGGGGGGGGGCGCAAAGCACGCAGTGATGTACCGGTGTTTTCCACTGGAACATGCCAATCGCTGCTAACGGGCAGTAAGAGACAGAAGACTCCGGACGGAGACCTGCTGCCCGCTTTTAGTTAACGCTCACGCTGTAAACTTTTATTGTTCAAGAACGCACAAGAGAAATCTACCACTGGCACTTCCGTGGATGTCAACATCCAGTGTCTATATATACTGTGTGGTCAGTGAACGGTTGTGCAGCGAGAGCAGTCATTTTTTTTAATCAAGACATTCGTCAGCAGACGCTGCCTGCGTCGGCGCTGCGAGAGGAGAGAAGGGGGAGCGTAGGGTAGGAGAGGGGGAGGGGACGCACATGCGCAGTAAGGGTGGTCATGGCATACACCGGATTGAGTTAGACCATAAGATACTTCGCACCTAATAAATAGCTTAAATATGTACCTATCATCTTGTATAATATCTTGAATATTGTCGGCGTGTTCATCTTAGGTGGGTACGACCCTGTGCTTTCTTCGCGAATACATATTTCCCCCGAGAACCTTAGCGCATTTAGTTAAACTTCCTGGCTATATTGATTGGTGTGGAGGTTGATTCACGCTGGACAGCCTGTCCCTACCGGCTGCAGCGAGTCGCACGCAACATGCCACCCTCGCATGCGCTGATCCTGTCGCGCATCGCTACGATGAGCTCCACGTTCACTCGCGCTGGCGGACCGTGTCGAAGCGTTGTCGCGGTGCGTGAGATGTTTGTTCTGCAGAAGGCGCAAGCCAGCTAGTAGATGGAAACCACGGCACTCGGCAACTCCCTCCTCGCTTGACGACGACGCTAAAGAGGTCGCGCCAACGGGCGCCACTAAAGCACCTCGCGTAACGAGGACCGTCCCGCGCGGAATAGCGGAAGTGGACGACTGCCCGCTTCAATTAGTTCCGATGTGGCGCGGCTGTCGCGAGTGGCGCGACGTGTTCCGACAGCACTGTAGAGACACGCTGTCCACGCTTCTCTCGCCAGCTTGCACGCTCAGCCTCACAAAGGAGCAATGGACTAGCCCATCGTAGCCAAAACACTCGTGTTCTCGGTGAAAATCACCGAACTGTTGCAATATGCTTGCCAACACCGCGCCTCCTCTGGAATGTCGTAACATACTTTCGAATAGATAAGACGCCTTTATTATTACTAATATTATTATTATTATAATTGTTGTTGTTGTTGTATATAAGCAACTTCACGCGTATAGCGTGAAGCTGCTTATATACAACACTGCTTATATGCAAAAAAAAAAAAACATGGCGCTTGAGCTTCGCATTCAAGACACCTGGGTGCCGCCATATTGGGTTATTGAGGCGATGTTCTCTTGTTCTTCCATATCGCGACGTGAATTTAATAAGGGCACGAAAAATCGTATGCAGCAAACCAACCTTATTCAAGTGTATGCGTCTACCGTAACACTGTCTCTTTAGTTGTTACAGATACAAAACACAAATGCTAACAGCCCGACATGGCGACACTGAAACCTCTCCGTAAAATGGTCTATAGAAAGCGATAGTTTAATACCGCCCCGTTCGCATCACCTTCTGAATCGCTAGCCTTGCTTTGCATCTTGATGGACAGCCGAACCGTGCCTCAAGGAGTGAAAAAGTCCGCGCCCTTGTAAATTGGTCATTTCATGCTATCCCATAGAACGCCTCCTGCAAATACAGTGGCCGACTGCCCATCACTGCGATATAATTCATCGTTTTGTTATTTGTAGCCACTACGAGCACACGGTGAGGCAACACGTGCACCCCTGTCAATGGTCTCGCTGTCCTCGGCAATTTGTGCGCTTTCGATGCAACCAGTCGCTGCGCAGTTCGCATATTTGACGCCTGGTGTAAATCCATACGCTTCTCCAACGCAATATTACATGCGGTAATGACACTCCTCGGCGTACGCAGTACTGTTTGTTTTTTAATTTTCCGAAGCAGTTTGCAGCACTGACGCGGCTCAGTGGCTCACCTCCTGCTTGCCACGCAGAAATCCAGGGTTTGGTTACCTCTCGGAAATATTTCTTTGTTCGCATCTATAACGAATTTTCGTTCGTGAACAGGGCTGATTTTTATCTCACAACCAACTACGCCAACACTGCAATTTCTGCGAAATGAGGCTTTAAATGCTATCGCGTTCAGACTCGCCATTATAAAGGATACCGAGACACGTTGTTCAATTATCAACTCTTCATCACATAAACAAAGGTGAAGGTGCTATTCCAGCTTAGTATACCGCTTGCCGGTTTCCGGTTTGTGATTCCGGGTGTGCCGGGCCTTTATACATAGAAAAGTTCCTAGGCTTTTACTCGCTTCTATTAGCGAGAGTTTTTTTTTTTTTTTTTTGTGCCGTCGGCAGCAGTATTCGTCAGAATCTTCCTACTTGGGAATCTTTTCATATTACCCTATATATCATGGTGTCGTTCTGGGATTAATATGGGTCCAGTGACTGCCCCCTGAAAAACGTAAGGAAGACATTCGCTAGAATCTCGAGCGGAGGCAGTTATCCAGCCGCCAGGAACGCCGGCACAAACGAAAAGTTTTGTGAATTCTTAGCCGAATTCGGCCTTCGATTGTATATGGCCCCTTTGAGGTTCGATGCTCCAGTTTATTTTCATAACCAGACAGAGGTCGCTGGCGACATGCCATCGTTAAAAAAAAGATAAGAAAATGACAACGAGAAATTTGGAACGGAGGGTTCGCCAGTGTTTGACCCAAACTGAACCGGTATTCGGTGGCCACATATTCGCTGTTAGCAGGTTTGAAGAAGTTGGATAAACCGGACCTGCAAGGCGTGTTAAGATAGCCCAACGGAGGAACACGTTCGGCTCCGTCAAGAGAGACAACACGGCTTAATTACTCGCGGTAAGTGCGTGCGCGGGCATAGTAATGCAACCTTCACGAACGGCAAACGCGAGCCGCATCAAGATGGGTGGTTTAGTCGCCGCGGCTATGAAAAATGAAGCGCCCATCCAGTGCGGAAAGTCAACGCGCGCAGGCACACCGAGCATCGCGCATGTAAGTGCGCCTCCAACAGGTTGGATTTGTTGCCTAAGCAACGCTAGAACCGGAGTGCTATAAGGGAGGCAAGGGGTTGGATTACTTGGGATTGCCCTTATAGCCTCTAATAAATAACGATAATCGTGCCGGGAAAACTCAGACAAACGGGTTGCGTCGGCGTTTGGACACCATGTAACTACTTCGGGGACTCGTTAATGTGCGGCAGTTGACCCCCCTCTAGGTTGCCGGCACGTTTCACTGCGGGGCGCCGACAACATCCCCTCGGCGCTATCCTTTTAATCTGCGCGCTCTTAAAGGGGGCCAACCCACAAGCGCAGCAGTTCTCTCGTTCTGCCCCGTCTTCTGCGTGCATCGAAGGCCATATCGTGAGGAAGATTTGGAACGCACACGTAGTACACGTGCCAAGGGCGCTCGCAGTACTGGCGTCCCGGTTGAATATATATATATATATATATATATATATATATATATATATATATATATATATATATTTGTTGGCAAGCTGTTCAATGCAACGGTGTGGTAGAGCGAGCCCTTATTGTATACATGTTATGTATTAACGTCGCCACCGTTCGCTTCCATCGGCGCCGAAGAACGACTTCTTATCGTACAGCTCGATAGAATCGCGCGTTGCCGAGTCGCACCACGCACTCTAAGCCGTCTGCACCGTTTACAGTCAGCCGCCTTCTGCGCATAGATAGGTACTAGGCAGTTTTAGCATAGCGCACCGCGAGCCCTTGCGGTGCGGTCACTGCCACTGCTCATGCGTCGTAACGCGAGTCGGCGTTCGCGCTCGTAGACCGCACGCAGAAAACCCGAAATTGCGTGCGGCGATCGCGGTCCGCATGTGACCCGCAAGCGCTGGTTTCGAGGCTACGGTGTCACTGCGACCGTGCGTTGTGGTTTTCTGCAGGGCAAACGGTATTCTAAAACTCATATGGCGCCCGCAATGCCCGCAGCGCTTGCAAACGGTATTCTAAAGCTCCCCATTGTATCGGATACGACGCGGCCCGTAACGTGCGTTACCCAAACAGCGCGTGCTCTGCCGATGCCACTTTTCTCGTTTTCCGTCCGTCTTGTCCTAAACTCGCCCCGGTCGTTGACTTCGGGTCTTGTCGTCGTCATTCATCCTGCGACAAATATTATCGGGTCAAACACCACCCTGTTCAGTAGTTTTGCCTCGAGGAGATTTCTCTATCATCGCGGAGTCTGTGCTGCTCCAGCCGCTTTGCGAGTATTCTTGCCTTCGGCGGCAACAGAATTAGATGAACTGGCCCCGCAAGCCAAGCGCACTGGTGCTTGAGCGGGTTTGTCACGTAGTCTAACTGCAGGCAACGGTGAGGAACATGTATTTGGCCGTGCTGTAACCGTGTTTGTCGGCACATTTTTAAACCCTGGCTAAAGTTACCTGGGCCACCCTGTATATATAGAAGCTATTCGGGTGAAGAAGCGTGAAAGCGGGCGTAATAGTATCCGTCCGGAATGACCTCGAATGAGAGTGTGTGTAAGTGAGAAACGGCTACGGCAGGCTCATTAAATGCTTGTTTGTGACGGCGCGCGTACCTGGGACGCGCGACATGCCTGGTTTTGCCAGCTAGTGTGCGCAATCGCGCATTCTGTATACGCGCGTCTTCCCTCAAAAGGGCACTGGCGACGCTCTACGCCACCGCGGCTTCCGTCCTTTGACTTGAAGGCAAAGCCACCGACTAAAAGAGCTGCCCGGCCCCGCAGAGCCTCGTTTTCGTTTTTTTTTTTTCTCTTCCAACGCCGTCTGCTGCGTTCCCTATATTGCCTGAGGTGACTGCCCCACTCGACTCAACGCACGGCGTCTCGCTTTGCGTTGCGCGCAGTCTCTTCCGCAATAAAAGAATGTGTCGACAACTCAGCACGAAGAGAATGGTGCTGAGAAGCGACCAATTTCCGCAAGCGCTTTCCCCGGTCTACGTTTCGCGTCGATTTCGCCCAAGGCTGCGGAGGTGAAAGCTCGGATCGCGCGGGATAGCAGGGCAAGCGTGCGAAGCAGGTTTTCCGCGGAACGGTGAGGGGCACGTGGTGTCTCTTTGGAAAACAGCTTGCCGGTACCAAGCTGGTGCAAAGCAGCTGCGTAATACTTGCTGGAGAATTACGCCCCATAACGACGAAAGGAGTATGAGAGACGCCGTATTGGAAGGTTCCCAAACTTTCGTTCACCCAGTAGGGTCCAATAAGGTGCACCTAAATCTAAGCGCGCGAGCTTTTATTTGGCCTGCATCTAAATGCGGGTGCTACGGCTATGTATAGGATTCCATCAGTAGTCGAGCACGGTTACTACCAGGCCCGCGACGAGGACTAAGCAGCTGCAGTCGCCAGGTCTGGCTATGTTTTTTGTGGCGTGTGACCCGGTGTCGTTGGCTCTGCTGTTACCGCCGAAACGGCTTGTACCTCGCTGAATGAATGCAAGAACATTGGGCACTAATAATCGGAGTCAGTGCAAGCCAAAACATTTTTCTTTCCTTTGTTTGTTTGTTTAAACTTAAGTCTGACTTCGTTCGAATAACGCCCTATATGACTGTGTGAGTGTATGCCGCCTTTTCAGTGTGTCATTATTTTGGGAACCCAATTTTTCAACATTGCTCGTGCAGTGCTGGTCGAAGTTATGTTGCGCCATGTATGTACACGCGTCGTAAAATCTGTCGCAACAACAACTGACTTCGTGCGCTTGTGTAGTCAGTAGGGGTTGCACTAGCAACGTCCACAATTACGGAAATCGTGCGTTTTCCGAAAAAAAAAAAAAAGGTCACTCGCTCTTAACTGCGTTAACAAAAAAAAAGTCTTTGCCTCGTACAGACACTAAATCGCCTCGTGCAGTTACTGCCTGGACTTACAAGTTACTTTTTTATGCGAAAATGGAATATTTTCAAATGGCTACCGTTGGGATTACCGCAAAAGGTTTTCGATGATAACGCAACTTAATCGGAAATGATCGATACTTTAGGCAAACAGCGGTGAGGTCGAAGCACCGATGGCTTTTCTCTACATTTCTCTCTCTCTCTTCGCCACACTTGCTGGCACCGGGAAGGTAATTGCCTGGCAGATTATGCAAGCGACGTCCCTCAACTCGCTGGCGAACGAAGACGGATTGATGGGAATGAAGGATTTTGCAATGTTGGCTGGGATCCCGTTTTCTATATCTGTTGGTAGTGTCCTCGGCACTGCTACGTAAACGCGGCTGGTCCATTATTCTTGCCGATTACTATAATGGGCACCATTCGTCAAACGTCCAGCTCCCTAATCCACCGACTTACGCAACAGTCCTTTTACGTTTCGGATTTTGTTGAAAACGACGTCTGCTTGGCCCAAAAAAAAAGAGCTTGGCTGGATGCTGTTTATTTCTTACGAGCGAAAGCAGTATACTCGGCGTCCTATACGTTCACTTTTTCATCAAATGTTGATGGATGAAACTTCACCATAGATATCCTCCGCATTATGCATGCTTTGGTGCCGTGCAGCGTGCTCGTCCATGTGGTATAGTTACGGTAGAGAGTGAAAAACGATGCGAGATGCAATTATGGTGCAGGCGAGTGGTTGGCTCCCCACGGGTAGGTAAACTCTTGATCCCTGGCGCTGTTCTGATATTCATATAGTATCGTCTCAATTGATGTACAGAAAATGAGCAGATGAAGCGAGGCATAAATATACAAGAGTATACGAGTGCTGCGTTGTCTAAGTTTTGATGCCTGCTCGTTTATGGTTCCTGACTGTGCACTCGCCTATCCGAGTAATTTAGTCTGTTTCTCTCAAATATCTATGTTTGCTGATGCGCTTCCTGAATTACGGCGAGGTATGTAGGCATGCGAGCGATACCCCTCTCTCTCTCTCTCTCTCTCTCTCTCTCTCTCTATATATATATATATATATATATATATATATATATATATATATATATATATATATATATATATATATATATATATATATATATATATATATTTATATATATATATATATGCATACTTTCTCGTATTTCATTATTTCAACACATGCTGCACAGTTAATACATTCATTACATGGAATTCATTATGTTTCAAGCATCAATTTTAATGTGCCCGAGCGAGTGCAGGGCTATCACAAGAATATCAAATACAGTTTCAGAGTTTGAGAATTAGTCTTTTGTTATAAAAATACATATGAATTGTACCGAATATACTTGTAGATGAGGATTGAAGAAATAATTATTCGTTTATTTAGCTAAATCTACTATCAAATAACGAAGCATCAATAGTGGGAAAACTATCGCAGAACGACAAAAAAAGATGTGCAGGAGGAAGGGAATGTCTTTGTAGTGTGAGAGCGATACTCTCTCTCTCTCTCTCTCTCTCTCTCTCTCTCTCTCTCTATATATATATATATATATATATATATATATATATATATATATATATATATATATATATATATATATATATATATGAGGGTGGTGTTGGGTTTTTTTTTTTCTTTTTGTTTGCGGATTTGTGCGTCTGAATATACTTGACAAAGGTCGAGTATTTGTAAATGGTGCCGCAGGCAAGCCGCTCAGGCAGGAGACCGCGACTTGTAAACGCAACCGGTACTCGACTTGCCAGAATCGTTAGTAATAAATAAGCCCACCACAAACAAACCCCTCGCGCTCTTACATATGCTTTATGGATTAAGAATAGAAATGATAAACAAGTACTGCAGCAAGTGGTGCACGTTGCCGAGTTAGGTACGAGTATAACTCGTTTCCGCAATTGTATTTTATAGGTGCCTGTTGTGTTCTAACTGGGCGAGCCGGAGGAACATTCGGGCAATTCGCTATTTCGTTGCTCGTGTGGGTGGAAGAAGTGCTACTTGTGATTTTGACTTGACCTGGGCGCGACGATGTTTCCCAGTTTCGCGTTTCACTGCTCAGACTGGTGTCCTTGCGTCTACGCGTGACCCGGTTCAAGGCCGTCTCGAGGCATGCACGTCAGCTTTCCCGGTGGGCACGCGAAACTAGGAGGGGCTCGCGCAGCCGCCGAGGAGGGCCACCGCGCGCACGCAGGCTCGGCCCTGCTTTGCGCAACGCACGCGCGCTTGGAGCTCGTTATGATTACTACGCGCTCGCTAATATCATACTTGGAGGGAAAATAGCAATAGCTGGCGGGCTACCGAGTGGATGTATAACATCGCCCGATGTGCGCCGCAGAAGCACAGATGTGCGTGGAAGAAGTGCTTAAGACTTGAGAGAAGGCGAGCCATGTTCTATAATTCATTTCATATGCATTTCTTATTTAGTGACTTCTATCTGATTATTCGTTTTTTGGCCAGTCCCCGAGAGTAGATGTGAGCAATACAAATAGGCTATCATCATCATCATCATGGTCGTCATCGTGGTCATCACCAAGTGTTGCACATGAAATGTTGCACAGTTGCGGCTTACACGTTAGACCTCCCTTTCCGCCACTATTGAGGGAGCGTTTGTGAGGGTTTTGTTTAACGCGATGGCGTTAAAGATCTCGTTTCGCAGAAATTTCGTTGTCAGCGTCGTGGTTTGTGAGCGAAAAATTATCTTGTGCGGGACCGAAAACTCGGGAAAGCGAAAATGAGTTAAATAACGAAACATTGTGGTCCGAGTTTGGTTTGAACCCGGGTTGTCTGCTTGGAAGTACACTGAAAATATCTTCCTCTGCTTGAAATGATGTGAAGTAACATACATGCTTTGGAAATATACCCGTCCTGTATGCGTGATTGACAATGCAACATGTACTATCGTAGTAATAATGTGGTACAAGCGTACATTGCCATCGGGCGTAAGAACATGCGATTATCGTGACTTCATCGTTTAAAGCGGGCTACCCACTGCAAAGGGCATCCACGTTCTAGCGCTTTTGCCATTAAGGCCACCGAGTGAGTGCAAAGGAAAATCTCACGCGCACAATTTACCGGGTTCGAAATCACGCTACCCATTTCACAGAATGCTGCCGCATGCGAAAGCTTCATTGACACAAGTAATTTCGAACTCAGTACGCACTAGGGCAGGATATCATTATCGCGTTCAAAGGTGAAACTTAAGGATCCCCCAGTTTTTGTACCACGGATTTCGAACCAAAGTGCTGATTCAATTTGATTTCAACCCAGAGAATCCGGTTCAACGCGCCACGATGAAGCAAATCTGAAGATTCTAATGCAGGCTGTTGTTTTCACTCTGCATTGCACTTACGCGTGGTGCATCCAGGGAAATAACCAGCAGACTGCACGTGATACCGCTTAGAGACAAGCGACAAATTCCGCCGCATTGCATTGGGACGCACAATCTAGTACACGGAAAGCGGAGCAGGCATCAGTGCGGGGGATTCTGCTGTCAAACCAGAACCCCGAGGACAAGCTCTCGTTGTCAAGCTGTGAGCAATGCATCACTTTTCCATTGGACCTAGCTTTCAGTGACCGTCCAATGTCTGCACCTTATTAATTGCTCCTATATATACTTGTAGAATATTAGGAGTGCTTCTCGCTCACACGCAAGTAATTTGAGCAATAATGTGTCTCTATGACCTTAACCTCTATTACGTGTTATCTCATGTCGATATAAAGTCGCAAACAAGAACAACAACAATATTACCGTGCCTCAGTCACTGAGCACATGTCGTCTTCTTTATCTGATTGTTCAATTTAATCGATCTTTCAGATGAAGGTGATCCTTAACATGGAAACTATACGCGCGTTCCGGAATTCCTGGGTGTTCTTTGCTTGCAAAGGACAAACTCTAATAAATAAACCTCGAGTTAAGGCGTTAGAGAGCTGTTCAACCGCTAGGAATCAGCTGGCCGCCTTCGCACAAGCTGTTGATCCTCTGTGTACGTTTCGAGCGGCTCTGGAGTCGACCCCACTCCTAGTGCTTGATTTTGCGTGCGGAGATGTCTCGACGAACGGTGACATGCAAGCATCGGTTTCATTTTTTTTTTCTGCTTTTGTCAGTAATCACTCCCAAAATCTGAGTCCTCCTATAAACAGCCTTTGTCGTTCCTCCCTTTGGCACGCAGTGTCGCTGAGATTTCGCGAAACGTTGTCAATTGTTCTGTATTCCTTTTCTTGTCAGTGTTGCACTCTGTATGCACTTGTATGTGCTTTTGCCGCACTAATTAAGGGTCCTAGCATTTAAAAGCATTGCCTGTGGTGATAGCATATGGTTCTGTAACTTATGAAAGCGTGTGTTATACCGTGAAGGATACAAAAAAAGGCCAAATGAAATTTATCTATATCAATACCGGTGACAACACGCGCGAGTTATGCCTGAAATCCAGGTTTAGACTGAAAAAAAAAAAGAACGCCGCCGTGGTGTTCTAGTGGCTAAGGTACTCAGCTTCTGACCCGTAGGTCGCGGGTTCAAATCCCGGCTGCGGCGGCTGCATTTACGATGGAGGCGCAAATGTAGGCCCGTGTGCTCAGATTTGGGTGCACGTTAAAGAACCCCAGGTGGTCGAAATTTCCGGAGCCCTCCACTACGGCGTCTCTCATAATCATGTGGTGGTTTTGGGACGTTAAACTCTACATATCAATCAATCAATCAATCAATGACCTCTGAAAAAAAACTCTGTTTTAATGTCGGACCTAACCGTGGAAACCAACGTTAATAGATAAACGTTGGTTAAAACTACAGACTGTGTTCTGTGTCTCGAAAAATGGCGGATATGGACGTATGACGACACTGTTGTCCTGCGTTTTTAATGAAACGGCGGGGAAGACCGTAAATGAGCACTCGAAGTTTCTGTTCCTGTGCTCAATCCGTAAAAGCGAAGAAAATAACGCCAAGCTGAGGTATTTTGTCACGTGGTGCGCTTGCTTCCGGGAAGCCGAAAGCAACGCCATTGACACTTTTGGCCTCGTCGTCGGCGGTAGTGGGGCATCGTGCGGTATCTTGTGGTTTTTGTACGCGTGCAGCGATTCGTTAACTTATACGTGTGAGTGCGTTTGGGCACGGTGTGATCAAAGATGCCATCCGCACGTTGTGCGTGAGTCAGACATCTTCACGGGGAAAGGGGCTCTTTGCTCTCGAGAAAGGATAGTCGCTCCGCAGCCCACCTGTTAACTATATATAGTTAACAGGTGGGCTATTACCTATGTATTAACTATATATAGTTAACACATAGGTAATACACAGTTATATAGCAACGTGGAGCCACTGTTACACCGGACACGGTGCTTTAAATCATGACCTGCATCGAATTCCTCTACAGAACTTGGCTACTCTCCTCTTTTTGTTTTATTTTTAACAATGCAACTATAAGAAACGGGATTCGTGGAGAAAACGCCTTCGGCCTGTTCGAGTGACACGTTTATCGCTTCTCGTTGTGACAGAACGAGCTGAGAAGAGTGCTACTCGTTCGGCTCCTTTCTCTTCTTCTCGCGCGTAGAGAACGCCGTCCGCGTCAGTCTGCGTTTCGTGATGGCCACGACAATCCTATTGTTTCTCCCCGGGGTCCGAGAATAGGCCGGCCTCTGTTCCTGGTGCGTCTTTCGTTTCGCCTTTTGGAAACGGGCAGCGCACGCTGGGGGTCGTTGCACCTGCGCGCGCGATGCCTTCCGCATTTAAAGACTTTTGACCGTGCCAAAAGTGGATTCAACACGCCATGGGAAAGGCTCTTTAGCTAGCGCAGTTTGTGCGTGGTTTGAAGATACGTATTGATATAGATCTTAGTAGTGGTCAACTTAATTCTGATTTCGCGGTCGCTGAGTCAGTCGCGCGTGACTCGGCGTTTTCTCGTGTCCTCGGACTGAATCACTCTGCCGAATGACACCGGGCAGGGCGATCATGTTGCCCATATCTCTTGGGCTAGCGCTTCCATCTCAGATGCACTTTCAGGATTCAACTGGTTACACATGATCGGTGGTCTAGTAGGTAATATGAGGGTCTCGTGACCCAGAGGTAGCGGTATCGAATCCCGGCCATTGTGGCCGCACTTCGTTGGAGGCGAAATGGTAGAAGTCCGTGGATTCAGACGCACAATTAAGAACATCTGGGGTGAGAATTTCCCGAGTCTTACTCTACCGCGTGCCTCGTATGCCCTGGTTTTAACCCCCCCCCCCCCCCGAAAAAAAAAACAACACCTTGTACAGGTACACGGTACCGTGACGTATAGGCACGTAGGTTCGAGACTTTCGCTAGTGTTATGTGTGGCAACATCGCATTCTCTCCTTCCATTCGTCAGCTCGGTACAGTGTTATTATTCTCTAGGTTCTTCATAGCTGCAGCTAAATCGTTTGCCAATAATCTTTGTCGTCATTTCCGGGGCCATCGATGCTTAGCTGTGCCCTGGCGATAAACAGCGCTCGCACTAAACTTGTCGGCCTAACGCTGTATAACAGCACACCTGCAGTGGCGCGCCATGTCTTGATGCAGTCGCCACCGTCTTCAATTGCAGCTGTTGCTGGCCTGCTTAATATTGCTGACGGAATGGCAGGTGTACTTGTAATAAGTCGCACGTGGTGTGTTCTCGCTCCTAAATATGAAAACAGTTACTGGAAATGTTCTCAGTAAACGCCCGATTGTATGCCCCTAGACAGGGTAGCGTGGCGTACACGAAGCTACGTTATCTTTTGTCGCTAGCAACATATTCTCCATGAAACTGGAACTTTATACTTTTCCGGGGCTATGAACATCATGCTTGTACCCATTCATTTGCATCAGGGAAAGACTAATCCCATATAGCTGTTTGCAGGAGAAAATTCCATTGAATTCTGGCGAAGGACGCAACTTAAAATGTATATGAACCACTGCGACAGACATTCACGAAACGAAACTTTCACCGAAAGTTTTGTTTTGTCAGTAAATTCAATCCGCACAGCTCAAGTTCACTGCCACGTATATGGCAATAGAGCTTACCGCCTCTTGCTATTCCGAAAACGTGTCGTGGTCTATTATTTGTAAGGACAGATTTGTGAAGCTTCGTGGCTTTTCATTTGACATTGAATAGCTTAAGCACTGCTTCTTTTTTCTTGTGAATACGGAGCCTGATACAGGCAGCGGAGCCGAGAGAGTGCAGTGAAGCTTGCCGTGTCGGGCGCCGACGTCGTTCGGGCACTGCGGCCCCAATTGCGTGCCGCGGCGTATCGCGCGCGCTCTGTAATAATTCCCGCCAGCCGCCGGGCGGGGACCGCGCGCAGATCATCGATGCCCGTGATGGACAGCGCACGCAGCGGCTCGCTGACCAGATCGCGGGCACTGCGCTCTGTCGTCATGTCTCGGCTTGCTACAGAAATAAACTACACGCCGCTCGCACATGGGCAAACTGTAATGGCGCCGATCATCAGCGATAAAATTGAAGTGAATGCTATGATACCGCCACCGCAGTCGTCAGGAGTGGTAGGGGAGAAAGGGGGGGGGGGGGGGGGGGTTGGCAACTTATCGGCATGCAGCGCTCCTTGACAATGCATGAACTTACAACGCCTTCACGAGGACGCTGGTTCTTTTGAACTGCCAATGATTTATTCGCTTGGACGGTATACCGACACAGCGTCGCTACCATGAAATGGTATACGAGTACACCACGAAAGTACAAGTCAAGAGCGTTTAGGTTTCCCCGCCATTGACCTTTGTAGAGCCCCAGTCCTTGGCCGTGGTGGGACGTAACTATTCCTTACATAACGTGCGCTGCCTGAGCTCCTATCATTTTTCATGGCGCTGTTTGCCCGAACATAGCCCTTGAGCCATAGAACACCATATAACATTATCATGAATGGTTTCTACGGCTGTGTGTGGTTAAGGTAAAACATTAATAAATCGTTCGCACCGTGACTTGAGTGATGCACCTTGCGTCACCGGTGTTACGGGCAATGTTATAGTTGTCCTTGTTCTTGGCGCTGCGTTTCCTTCTCAACTTTCTTTAATGAGCGGTCGGCTTCGCTGCATGGAAATCGGTGTTCACGGTCGGCCTCCCGCGGACCAGCTTACGAGGGGATCGCGGTCGACTCGCGCTTTCGTCTCTCGGAAGTCGCCATTCTGCAAAACCTGCGAATTCGGCTGGCTATCGAAGAGATTCCTGCCGACAATAATTATATTCGGCGTTTTACGTGCCGAAGACACGATAATGACGATAAGGCGTGCCGCAGTGGATGACTCCGGAAATTTCGCCGAGATCGGGTTCCTTTCAACGCGCACCTAAGTGCACGGATGTCTCGCATTTCACCTCCACCGAAATGCGACCGTCGCGCCCAGGTTGGAACCCGCCACCTGCGGGTCAGCGGTCGAGCATGGACCACCGTGGGGCGCGACGACCGTCGCGCCCGACGGTGGTCTGCTGATAAAAACGAGGCTTCAAAGACGCGAGTCTTTGAAGCCTCGTTTTTTATCAACAGTAGATTTTATAAAAGCACTGTAAGCGTCCGCAAGTTAGTATCCCAGTCTATCATTGCGTGGGATTAGGGAAGGCGCCCATTATATGTGAAAAAAAACAAGCATTGAATTGCGCATCAGTCGTCTCTGTGGTTTGCCCGCGAGCGCTTGTCGCTGCGATGCTTCGACCGCGGTTTGTCGTCAAAATCTCGTCGTTTGGCGCTCTTGCGTCAGCTGGGCCCTGAATACACGTGCGCGAGAGTGCGTTCAAGCAAGGCAGAAGAAGTGGGGAGGGGCCATCACAGAACTGGTTTCCCCGGCTTCTCCCCAAATGGATCGCCCCCTTCGGAGGCAGGAGGCGCGTGCGGCCGCCGTCGTAGGAAGAAAGCGTGCAATCGAAGCCACGCTTATCGAGACTAGCCGCGGCGGCCGGTGGGACGACATGCATGTTTGCTTGTTCTTTAGCTCGACTGATTGATTTGGATGTTAGACCACGTAGCTGCTCGTTGGCGTGCCGCCATTTCTCGAGCAACAAACAAATGAAAAAAAAAAGTCATCAGTGATCGGAGAATGATAAGGTGAGGTTTTACGAAACGCATTCCAGCAACAGAGCGGCCCTTGAAAATGTGCGTTGAGGGAAGGGGGTCAGAGAAAAACAAACGCAGCTACGAACGGTACGCTGCGCGTTTCCTGCGGCCTAACATGCATAGTTAGTTGTACAGTACAAAGCTCCTGGGCTGAAGAAGTACCTTGAAGTGTCCCTATCTAGTTTCAATAGTGAAAGGAGAATATTTGTAGAGCAAATGTTTATTTTATTGCTTATACTACGTGAATACGTAAAAGAAAAGCAGTCGCTGTAATTAGCCCGGGAAAACATGGGCTAACTACAAGGTGTAAATTAGCCCGTCAGGAAGGACAGTTCCGCGCAGAAGGTGCGGAACTGTTCTTCTCAATTATTGTCCTTTTTTTTCGTCGTCAGGAACACTAAGATTTGTGCATATGCTCTCAATAGCGCCTGTGTGTGTCTCCTTCATCTTGCCCCGTCTGGGAAAAAATCTGCGCTAAAACACTTTAGATATGTCTTACCGACGTTGCCAAAAGTCCACGCTTGGGATAGAGTGGGGTTGCTATGACGAATATACCAAGCTCGGGAGCCCGTACGTGGCGCTCACATAATTACTAACCATCCTTGGCAGTGAAAAACGGTTGCACGATGCATACCCTACTGTACGATGTGTGGGGCAAAGGGACACAGTCGTTTTCGTTAACTCTTTCTTGCATAAGCGGGCCGATGTTGCTTGGTACTGAACGGTGAGCATTCAGGATTTTGATAACAGTTTCGGGGGTTGCGCGTGTCGAAGCTATCCGTGAGTAATTGGCGAGGAGCGCCATGGTGTAGGATGACATCGTGGAGCAAAAAGTCCGCAACGTCAGCAGCGGTGCTGGTTGGGGAGCGCTCGAGTGATGGCATACTTAGTCGCGTAGTCTATAGTAACTAAGACCCACTTGTTGCCTGATTTCGACTCAGGAAAAGGATCGAGAAAATCAAATACCAACAATATATCAAATACCAACAACTAAGACCCACTTGTTGCCTGATTTCGACTCAGGAAAAGGATCGAGAAAATCAAATACCAACAATATATCAAATACCAACAAAATCAAATACCAACAACCCCGGACCTAGCTTTCGTGAAAAATGCTGGCTCGGTAGGTTGGGAAAATCTTCTGACGGATTTAGGAAGTGATCATTATATTACAGTTACTAAATTACAGATGGAGGCAAAATCTAAAAGAAAGTTTACTTACGTGGATTGGGATAAATTTCGGGAGTCACGCAGCGCTCGAGCGGAACAGGGGGAAATCCCGGACTCTCTGGGGCAATGGACAGAGATGCTGCTGCAGGACGTTAGAGCGGTTACCAGAACCATTGAGACAGAGGTACAGACAAACAAAATGGACAGTCGGCTTGCGCATTTACTGGAGGCAAAGCAGTCGCTATTGGCCAGATGGAAGGGTCAGAGACTTAATCGTAGGCTTCGGAAAAAGATAGCAGAGTTAAATACACAAATTGAAGAACATTGCAAAAACTTGTCGAGGCAGCAGTGGGATGAAATTTGTAATTCAGTCGATGGACAAATGCGAACCAGAGGTAAATGGAATCTTTTAAAACACTTGCTTGACGAGTCGGGCACTAAATCTAATCAGAGGGGGGTCCTTCTTAGAATACTTCATCTTGCTCAAAAATCCTCCTCGGGCGCGGAGCTATTGGGGCAGCTTGCTGAGAAGTATCTACCGCTAGCAGTTGATTCCATGCAAGCCTATCCGGGGTATATGGGAACACCTTGTGCCCATTTGGATGAACCCTTCACCATCAGCGATGTGCGACGTGCCCTGCACGAACTTAATGGCCGATCGGCACCGGGTCCAGATAGGGTCACCAACAAAGCGCTTCGGAATTTGGAAGATGACTCTGTTGAATTTCTTACTGATGAGATTAATAGGATTTGGAAGGGAGGTGACATCCCGGAACAATGGAAGTTGGCCAAGGTGATCCTCATTCCCAAGCCCGGTAAAGCACCAAGTTTGGACAATCTGCGCCCCATCTCTCTCACGTCATGCGTGGGAAAGGTGGTGGAACACGTTGTCCAGAACCGAATCGCGGACTACATAGAGCACAATGATCTCTTCCCTCACTACCTTATTGGCTTTAGGCCAGGCCTCTGTACGCAGGATGCTATGAAAATCATTAAGTGTCAAATTTTAGATAATCATACCAGAGACACCAGGGCGATCCTAGGCTTGGATATAAAAAAAGCGTTTGATAATGTCCGCCATGATTCTATTTTAGATGCGATCTCAAGTCTCAACCTAGGTTCCTCATTTCATGCGTTTGTCAGATCCTTCCTGTGTGGTCGAAAAGCCATACTTAAAGTTGGAGATCTAGAATCGGATGTGCAAGCGCTGGGAAATAGGGGCACCCCGCAGGGATCTGTTCTATCACCCTTACTTTTTAACATCGTCATGGCTGGTCTCTCGAGGCAGCTTTCTGGAATTTCAGATGTTGGTCATACAATTTATGCCGATGATATCACCATTTGGTGTAGAGGAGGAAGTGATGGCACTGTAGAGGCGGCCCTGCAAGAGGCCATCGACACTACCGAGAGTTTTCTGGAAGACACAGGCCTTTCTTGCTCTCCGGAAAAGTCTGAGCTTCTCCTCTATAAACCGGTCAGGAGGGGCCGTCGACCGCGAGGCTGGGTGCCGCCCCTAGAAAATGACATCCACTTACGTACCAAAAGTGGACGATCAATCCCCAAAGTCGCTTCCATTCGGATCTTAGGTATGACGCTAGAAGCAACGGGCACCAACACCATCACGATTAAAAGGTTGGAAAAAAAGACAGACAGTGTTATTAGGCTCATAAGACGGGTGGCTAACCGAAGGACAGGACTATCAGAGGACAACTTGGTCAGGCTTATACATGCTTTTCTGCTGTGTCATTTTGCATATGTGGCGGCAATGCATGTCTGGAAGAGAATGGAAAGGGACAAGCTTAATGCAATGATCAGGAGAGCTGTAAAGAATGCCCTTGGGCTCCCCAACTACACCCACACCAATCGTCTCCTGCAGTTGGGAATTCATAATACATTGGAGGAAATTGCGGAAGCACAAGAAAGAACACAGGTAATTAGGCTGTCTGGCTCAAAAGCGGGGAGGATGATTCTCGCAGAAATGGGTATTCCACCAGCTCAGATTGAGGCTCTGTACCAAGGGTTGACGAGGGATCAGAAGGAAAACATCATTGTCTCGCCTGCCCCGCGGAACATGCATCCCCAACGTAATGTTGGAAGGAGGAGAGCGCGCGCTCGGGCCCTTCTTCGCCAAGTTGCGGATCTTGACGGGGGGGCCTGTTTCGTAGACGCGGCGCAATATGATGGCCAGAGAGACCGATTCACGGTAGTGGCAATCAACCACAAAGGCACTACAATTAATGCGGCGTCGGTATGCGCCAGAACTGCCAATGCAGCTGAGCAGGTTGCCATCGCCTTGGCTCTTTTAGATCAGCGTAATGAACACATATTTAGCGATTCTAGAGCTGCCATTCGTGCCTTCAGTGTTGGAGCTGTGTGCAAAGAGGCCAAAAATATACTCGGTGATAAGTTGCTTACAACCCATACCATTACATGGTTCCCAGCTCATATGGGAAACATGGACGGAGGGATCATAAATCTCAATGAGTTGGCCCACTCCAGGGCGCGAGGGTTAGCTGTCCGCGGCCATGGAGGACCTTTGGGTCGAACTGGAGATTTCGTAAACAGGGATCCGCCAACTACATATAATGAAATAACCCAACATTTCGCTATGGATAGGAGAATCTTTCCACCTCCACATGCGAAGCTAAATAGAGCGCAGGCGCTTACATTGCGATTACTTCAAACAGAAACGTACCCTAACCCTGCCTTTCTTCACAAGCTTTATCCTGATGTTTATTTAACCAACTCGTGTACAAAATGTGGCGGTTTAGCCACCTTACACCACATGCTCTGGGAGTGCCCTTCGGTACGTGGCACCGATACAGCATCGTCCAGAAAGTGGGACTCCGCTCTCCGGAGTCCAGACATAACATCGCAACTTTGGGCTGTCCAGAGGGCCCACGATGCGGCGCTAGGGCTCGGCCTTACTGTCCCATCGTGGGAGCGGCCCGCCGTGTGCTAGGGCGCACGCCTTCGGACTTGTCAATAAAGTTTTTCCAAACCAAACCAAACAATATATGATTACGAAACATGTTGTAAGGAGGGGGGGGGGGGGACTCCGGGTTAATTTCGACTACCTTTGGTCAGTTGTTAATATGCACCCAAATCTAAACATACAGGTGTTATTTGCGTTTCAGTCCACTGAAATGGGGCCGTATAGAGGCCGAGAATGGAATGGACCTCAGAAACGCGACACCTTACGAGCTATCGGCAGTAGCACCGCTGGTTAGCATAAGGCATGTCTGCAACTTTGAACATATATCCTCGCTTTTATAGCGCTTCTATTGCAGGGGTTCTGTGAGGCTGTCTCGTTAACTCTAAGCATGGATGAAAAATTTGGTTTGCATGTGACACCCCGAAATTATATGCGGTAGTTAATGTAAATCAATCAGTCAGTGAAGAATTTTATTATAAAGTTCTGAGGAGTTTAACCCATCAGGGTGTCCACGAAGAACACCTTATAACAGCCGCTACTGTATACGCGACGCCCAAGTCGGGGCGGGAACGTGGCGGCGTTCGGCCAGTTCTTGGGCCCGCAGTGCTGCCTTTAGTTGGCGTCGGAGCTTTGTAGAATTGCTGTATATGCTCTCTACGGGAACTGAGTTGCGCATCGGTCCGCCATCATGTGAAACGGCTGTGCAGTGAAGCCACACGTAGCGTGCGCAAGAGAAAAATACGGCGTGATGTTCCGGTGCGGGCGGCGCGCCGAAGGCTTATTCGCGCGCGTTGAGCAAGATTACACTGTTCAAGTAAGGCGGTATACTGCTATAAGTAGCGAAAATGCTTGAGGCCTCTGGGCTGAGTATTATAGGTGCACGCTAAAGAACCCGAGGTAGTTGAAATTTCCGGAACCCTCCACTACAGCGTCTCTCATAATGATATGGTGGTCCTGGGACGTTAAACTCAACAATCAATTAGGTGAGATGAAAATGATTAAAATGGTAACTCACTCGGAATGATGCCGCAGTGCGGTTTTTACATCAGACATAAGATGCACACTGTTTCTGCAATAACAATTTTGTGGTATCCTCGTTCATTTTGACAGCGCTAGATGGCGCGACCTGTCCAGTCTGTCGGGGGCTTACATGTTTGCTGCTTCGATGTTCTGGGCATTCTAACTTTGGTAGTCCGGCTGAAACAATGAAATCGCATTGGCGCTCGCAATTCGGCTTATTTTGACTCGATGTCTGCTGTATCCGCAATGCGGATATCGCGAGTTCGCATGAACGAAGGTGGATTTCCGAGGTAGCGCCGCAAACGTACAGCCTATCCAGCGGGTAGTTTGCGTTACGTAAAGGTTTACGCTTTGTAAAGATCCACCGTGCATGCGCAGATTCTATCCGGTAATATGGTAACGTAAAGAGTATACGTACAAGCTAAAAGCCCCTAATGGCGGTCACGATGATACTGAAGTCGGCACCGGCAGAGAATGCTCAGGCGCCGTACCATCGTGCATGTAAAGTGGGCTTTTTCACGTGAAATTGAACATTTCACGTCACTTTGCACCACGTGACAACGCTCGCCGAATAGCGGCGCAAGGAAATGGTATGTGCAACTGTGCTACCTAAAGGTAGCATATACAGTAGAGCTTGGGGCTCCCGAGTGCCTCTTCCCAGTCGGACTAACGCTTAAATTAACTAATGTCCCGCGTTACCTCGGTTAGTGTAAGTGTACAATAAAAAAATCAAAGCAGCTTCGCACTATTATAGCCCCGCCGCGGTGGTCTGGTGGCTAAGGTACTCGGCTGCTGATCCGCAGGTCGCGGGATCGATTCGCGGCTGCGGCGGCTGCATTTTCGATGCAGGCGGAAATGTTGTAGGCCCGTGTGATCAGATTTCGGTGGACGTTAAAGAACCCCAGGTGCTCGAAATTTTCGGAGCCCTCCACTACGGCGTCTCTCATAATCATATGGTGGTTTTGGGAAGTTAAATCCCACATATCAATCAATCAATCAATCATGTCGCACTATATAATGGTGCCTTGCCTTAATAGAGTGTGGAGCTGGACAGGCTTTTTCTTTTTGCCCGCTACGGTTTTCTTTCTCGTCCTCTTTTTCAGTTATGTTCTTTCTTTTGACGTTAAACCCCACATATCTATCTACCTTTCTTCTGATTTCTATTTGTTGTTTCAGTTTTCTTCCCAGTTTTGTTCCTTTCTCTATCATTGTATTTCTCGCCTGCTCCCTCGTTCAATTTTTATGCCGGAATATGTGTTTTACCCTATATCATCACCAAAGAGCTCGATAAACAACAGAAACAATCCTTCTCTTTGTCGCGAGTTTCGGCTCAAAGTGCTGCAGCTCGCTATATACGCTGACGGCTGTGCGTGGTTTTGCCAGCGTTACGCCAAGCAAATAGCATACGATGGTGTGGCTCCCTATATGAAGTGCTCTGCAGTTGAACTGCTTATAGAAAACTCATGAGCACGCCTAGAGCCAAACAATTTCTGTATTTTGAGAGTATACACTTATGCCGCACCCTTATCAAGTACGGGGCGCACATAAGAAAGCAAGGCCTTGTCTTATATCTGCGTAACAACGTCGTGACAGGGGTCGAGTTAGTGATTCGAGAAAAAAAGAAGGAAAAGGTTCAGGTGGGGGGGACACTAACTAGTATACCGCGAAATGTATACGCATTTGATACAGCGATGACCGTGGCGATAAGCTTATCGGCATCATGATTCGCGTTGCTCTGTCGCTTCCGAAATTTATATCTATGTATACACGTTTTGAATGCCGATGTGTTGCGTGATCTAAAACACCTAACATCACACTACATCCCCCCCCCCCGCCCTCCTTTCCCGATCCCGCCTTTCTAATTCGCCGTCCTTTTGCAGGCTGCGTTCGCATCGAAGAGGGAGAAGACTCTCTTTGTGAAGCGCGCTTTAGGCATATCTACACAATGTACGTATACTGTTCTGTAATTAGAGGCAGCGAATGTCTATCACTATGTCTTCTCTGTGCTATTAATTTGCGCCAAGTTTTAGTGACACATTCGGAAATCGGAGAAAAAAAAGTAGTTTCGATAGCTGTTGCTTTCGTTAGATGTATGTTCCGATAAGTAAGCGGGCATACCGCTAGCGGCGGCCGTGGCCGCCAGTGTCTCAAAATTGAGATGTGTTCGGACACGCCAGTGCAATGATCCTGCACCGGCTCTTTCTGATTCCCGCCTAGTCGATATTATTCAACTAATGAGGCTTATTAGCTAGAGACGCCTCTTTGTGAGGCAGTTGATAGTGTGGTGGGTTCTTTTCTGTCTGCTTTGATGACGATTGCTGCCGACTCTGCCCTCTACGAATTGGACTCTGCCCTCTACGAATTAGTGGTGCGCCACACGGGAGCTTGCGCTACAGTCGAAATACGTTTCTCCTGCCGAAAAATTCAGTCCTACAGGTGATCGGACTCGCCGTTCTTTCGCCCTCCCGCTTATGCCAGTGGACTTCTAGCGAACCTTGCCGCCCTTGCCGCCTCTCCTTGTCATATGAACACTATGAAGTCAGCTCAAAAGAGGCATTTTTTCGTGTTTTTTTTTCCTCTCGTATGACGCACAGAACTCGTTATTGTACCACTGCGTGTGCTGTGCAGGCTTGATAAGCCCGCGCGTCTTCGATACGCGAGATAAGCCCCGACTGAATTTTTTTTTTCACTTTTTTTTTCACGCTTACGTAACTGAGTCGCTCTGCATACCAATGTCCGTTGCTCCCGTGGCATCCTGACCTCGCCGTGGTCATCGCACCTTAGTAGCGTGCTCCACTTTCGAATTCTCCCCCGTCTCGACACTCATTCTCCGGATAAGGCGTCTCGGCCTTCGATACCGCGCGGCGGTGATGCAGTAAGCGGTTTGGTTCTCGAGAAGTCATGCCAGACTTTTGGGATGAGTAAAGACAAAATCCCGAGATGATGCTTGCTCGTCTCGCCGAAAACAGCGAAACCGAACGACAGGTATCTCGCTAGGCAACAAGAGAGGGAAATCTAAAAAAAAAAAAAAAAAGAGCGCTGAGCCGGGCCGGGTAGATCTATGCAGCAGCCAACTGATACGCGCCTGCCGACCGCTCCGGGACGCACGCTTGGGCTGCGCAAGAGATATCGGCTACCGCTCCAGACCTAAAGCGTGCAAGGAATTTGAAGCGTTCCCCTCTGGTCTGGCAAGTCGGGCAGTCGTGCATTGGCCACGGCAGAGGAGCAGAAATGCTCGCGTTGCGGAGAGCGATAAGAGAGTCCGAAACGTCGCCTTTGCAGCAGAAAGTGGAACTCACCTCCAAAGGCAGTGTCGAGGCTGTTCAAGGTCACGGCGCGCTGTAATCACGTTTTTGTGTATCCTGAACGTAAAAACATCGCCGATTCGCTTGTGGCACGTTTATTTGTTTAATTGGCTCTCAGATCTTGAAGAAAAAGGCGTGACAGCTTTTTGGTCTTACATATCTTATTTCTTAAAAATATTTCGTCATTTTTAAACAGTTGCAGGGCTTGAAATATCGTTCATAAGAGTATGTCTTCGCGTTTAAGTCTCAAAGTCTCAAAACCATTATATTGTTCCAAAACTATGATAACCCCCGATTAAAAGGGCAGAAGAAGCTGACAGGTGCGCGATTGTTGCTCAGCCATCCTGACTCTTGGCTGTGCAAATGCCTTTCGCACATACGACACCAAACCTATAACAATATGATTAAAAGGGATGATGTAGTGGAGGGCTTCGGAAATTTCGCCCCTTTCGTTTTCTTTAACGTGCACTCCCATGCACAGTACTTCTCGTATTTCGTCTTCATCGAAATGTGAATGCCGTGGCCGGGAACCCGCAACCTTCGGCTTTTCAGCCGAGCGCCGTATCCGCTACACAACTGCCATGGACGCATCATCACTTTCAGTGTTATGCTAATAAGCAATGGACCATTTCAGAACGGCACGAAGAGATCCGCGCAATTAATATGTCTTTGCTAAAGCAGACCCGGCAGATGGACATAGAATTTATATTGAGTGAGAGGTTACGTTACCTAATGAAAATGCGACACCCATTGCAAAATTTGAATTTCTTGGGCTGTGCTTTGGTCTCGGTTAATCTGTTATTTTAGTTCCTCGGTTCTACCGAAGTTTGTGTTCCTGCGCGCAACTGGGGCGTTTCAGCGCGGCCTTGTTCATTCTCGCTGCCGGTGACTCACGCGTACCCAGATAGCATGGGTTGTTGGACTCATTATTGATGATTGATTTGTGGTGTTTAACGTCGCAAAACCACTAAATGATTATGAGAGAGGCCGCAGTGGAGGGCTCCGGAAATTTCGAGCACCTGGGGTTCTTTAACGTACCCCCAAATCTGAGTACACGGGCCTACAACATTTCCGCCTGCATCGGAAATGCAGCTGCCGCAGCCGGGATTCGATTCCGCGGCCTGCGGGTCAACAGCCGAGTACCTCAGCCAATAGACCACCGCGGCGGGGCGGGTTGTTGGACTCAGATGGAAGCATCGAAAATTCAGTCGACATTTACTGAAAAATACAAAGTAATTTTTGCGAGCATCATTGCAGCTGGACAGGCGATGATACGAGGTGTCTCATAATCATATGGTGGTTTTGGGACGTTAAATGGCGCATACCAATCAAGCGATTATACAAATTAGTTTCTTCATTAGTCATTTGTGATTCGAAGTATAGTCTATAAACGGTTTCAAGGTTGCAAGCGTTGTACCAAAAAAAAAAAAAAACTTCTTGTTACCTCAATTACGAGCTCCTCCTAACAGTCGAAATTGAAAGCACGTTTTGAAGTTCTTTTCAAGGGTAAGCGAAATCTCTCCTTCATTTCCACATAAATGGAACGTGCGTAAAGTACAAGCGAATGTTTTATTGCTCAAAAGAATATTTATTTGAATATGTTTTGCCACATAAGGGAAGGAAACTGTAGAAAATTATCGGGCTTTCTTCTAAAGCTCTTATTATCAACCGATGCTATGAAGGCACATCGGTGGACAAAAACGAGTGTCATCAATGGGCTGTGTCTGTAAACATTGAAAGGGTCTATATAGTACTCTCGCTGCTTACGTCACCTTCACGGGGGGCCTCCACACTAAGTGGTCGCTATAGGGCACAAGTAACACGCAGTGAGCTACGGAAGGTAGCCGGAAGGTAGTCGACGCTCTCACTGTAGATTGGCCTTGCTAACATGCGTATTACGAATGCGGGTCGGGATCGCGTCACCTCAAGGCTATCCTGCTGAATTGCATATATATGATGGCTCTAACTGACGCTGAACAGTTTGACATAAGCGAAAAGGAAAAAAAAAGGAAACTAAACGTGGATTGCATACTGTCGCGTGAAGTGTTTGTCTTTGTCCCTCCTTCTTCGTGTACAAAGCTGGTTAGAAAATTGTATTACCTGCCTTGCACAACTACGCGGTGTCGGTTTCAGTCGGTGCTGCAGCACGCATTCGCCCAGGAGTGCGTCGTAGATTGTCGTATCCGCCTGCGTTTATTTTTCTATGTGTATGCAACCGATCTGTTCCACGAGCGACAACCGCTTGTGACTGGCCGCAACGTTTATGGAAATTTCGCAATAGATTTTGATAGTCCTGTGAAATTTATGCCACGCATATTATCTAGTGCTTTTGGTACTCGACTGCTTACCCGCAGGTCGCGGGTTCGAATTCCGACGGTGGCGGCCGCATTTTTCGACATGGCGAAAAGGCTTGAAGCCCGTTCACTGAGATTTAGGTTCCCGTTAAAGACCACCAGGTTGTGGAAATTTCCGGGAGCACTCCACTACGTCGTCTCCCATAATCACAACGAGGGGCTGGGACATTGAAACCCAACAACAACAACAACAACAACAATAATAATAATAATAATAATAATAATAATAATAATAATAATAATAATAATAATAATAATAATAATTATTATTATTATTATTATTATTATTATTATTATTATTATTGTTGTTGTT
This sequence comes from Rhipicephalus microplus, assembly GCF_043290135.1. NCBI lineage: Eukaryota > Metazoa > Arthropoda > Arachnida > Ixodida > Ixodidae > Rhipicephalus > Rhipicephalus microplus. Next base: position 466,082,069 of record NC_134710.1, read on the forward strand.
GTTGTTGTTGTTGTTGTTGTTGTTGTTGTTGTTGTTGTTGTTGTTGTTGTTGTTGTTGTTGTTGTTGTTGTTGTTGTTGTTATTATTAATATTATTATTATTATTATTGGAGTTGTCGCTGCCGTCAACATTACGCGCAGGGCACGAGTAACCGAGTTTATTCTAGAGCAACGCGAGTACCAGTTATAAAGCTGGACGTTTCGATGAAGGCATCTTTATACAAGCCGAAGTATTTCACGTCAGCAACGGTCGACGACTGTATACGCCACCATTGGTGTAGAGATTGCGTTTTTAGAACTTTGACATTTAAACTCCTGGGCACAAGATCGCCCATAAGTTTGGGCACTAACAGTCCGACTGCCGCCTTCTTCACCTCGACAACCATGTGACAATGCAAGCGCTACGTCGTTGCGGGGCATAGCGAGGTGGTCCCGTTTCGGCGTGCTCGCTCGGCTGGGCAGTCGACCATGCATGTGATGCCCAACAACAGTTTCCCTGGCTAGCCGATTGGTGCGGAGCTATTACGATTTTCCTAGCGTTGCATGCCAACAGGCTCCCCAATATCGTGAAACTGTCGAATATGGAAATTAAGATATTAGAAATAATTTAACGTGAAATAAAGTCTTACTGAAGTAAAGATATTCTCTATGCTGTTAGGGGAAGTTCCGTATATACATCGCAGAAAGAAACACCAAGAAAAAAAAAACACGTTGAAAGCATGTTCGTTGTAGTGGTGCTATATTTGGCGAATTCGTTCTTTTGCCATTTAGCGTGTTTTTTTTGTTTTTTTTGGGGGGGGAGGGGGTGGAGGGGGATACGACGAGACTCATAGTAACCAGGACACACGGAGAGCCACAACGCCATTTTTCCGGCGTTTGCAACGAATAAAGCTTTGGTTCGTGAGAGTGAAGACAGATCTTCGCGGCCTTTACGATTTTCAAGTACGCTATCTATCTATCTATCTATCTATCTATCTATCTATCTATCTATCTATCTATCTATCTATCTATCTATCTATTTATCTATCTATCTATCATATTGTGCTGCAACGTTGTAGCACGTATTCTTTTGGTTTCAATCGCCGTCTGACTTGGCTGTAGCGAACCGGAAGAAGACTCCGGTTCTGCTCATACTTCTTTGCAGGCGAGTCGTGTTTTCGGTTCTGCTCAGCTCGCAGCGTCACGAGCCTCGTGTCGGGTTTCGCGCGGCGCAGATGGTAGACTGCACAACAGCCCGCTTGTGAGCCGCGTCTGCGTCGACCGCGCGTTTCGTGACGTGCACCGTCACATTTTATGCGTCGTATGGATACGTCGCAGGGATGTCTTGCGTTTTGTCGCTCTACAAAACGAAGGAACGTACACAGTCAATCTCTATTGTTCAGTTTATTGACATTAATGACCCCACGAAGGGGATATCTCATAAGGGGTGGGTTAATAAATTTTCTCCAGATTTACACGTTAATTCGTTTGATATTGAGTAATTTTACGTTGTTGAAACAACAACGGGTAGTTAATGGCGGTAATGCCTGCACGAAGCTAGTTCCAGCCTTTTGCAGTTCGTGGGATGAACGAGGGCGACTAATGAGCAGTTAATTCAGGCACGTTGGCGTGACACCTCCTGCCGAACGCAACCGGTACGATGTAACCGCCGTTTTCTCAATTTTCAACGTAGCCAGGCATTATGCGACTTTAGCAGCTAACGACGAGAATACCAATCTTGGCGCAGCGTGTCAGAATTACACGCGCTCTATATGTGGTGGTAAAAACCAAGGGATTCGCCCCCCCCCCCCCCCGCACGACCACCACTGCGCAATGCGTTCATGAGTTCATGTAGTTGCATGACGTGGGCGGCTCGGTCAGTAGCGGTCTTCTGCTTGGCCGGGTCCGTCGAATGCAGTAGGGTCTCCCATTCCTCCCATGTGGTCAGTGGCTTCGGGCCCCGCGGGGGAGGGTCCGCTGGCCATTCGAGATACATTGTCGTTAGGGAACGACTGCCAATTTAAGGTGGTACATAGCGATAACTTCTCTATTTGGTGGTTCGCCCAACTTCACAACATGTTTATTTTGCCGTTAGTTGCAATTTCACCCATACCATTCAGTGGAAGCTGTTGAATCAGTGTCGTTGGTGTAGATTGGATCTACCTTAAACGACTAAATTGAAAATCGACTGGAAACACGAAGGTTACAGTGGACGCAGCCACTCAAAATCTGCACTTGTAAGGGATGACGCAACCAGGTATCTTGCATATCTTGTGCGTTTCACAACCGTATGTCGGGATATAATTCATTCGCAGCAGAGAACTACAAGTCGCGGGGATGCTAACCAGCTACGATGAAGGCAGCGGGAAGTCGTGGCTTTGTGGTCGCTCGGTCCCATCGAAACGAATAGTTTTGATGATCGACTCTTTCGAAAAGAGCCTCCGGCGTTGCAACAGGGGTCTCATTTTAAGCCACCGAGCGCTGATATCCGAGGGAGTTCATTTCTAGCACAAAAACGCCTCGGTTTCTGGACTCAACGACTGCCAAAACACACGGTCTCACGGCGAAAAAAGGGGGCGTGTTAACGAGAACGCTGTCTGTGACGGCTGATAAGCAGACCTCAGGCTGTTTTTGGATTCGGCGGACCCAGAAGTGGCCTACCCGAAGGAGTGGGAAAAACAAAATGAAGGAGGAAGTGAGCAAAAAATAAAGAGCGAAACGACGCAGAAGAAAGATGACGAGTGCCTGTCGCCGTCAGGAAAGGAACGGCGAGGGGGAGAGGGCAGTGCAAAGATGACAGAACGGTGAGGGAGGCCGACGCTCGTGGAAAGCGGAAGTGTTCTACTAGCCGGCGACGACGAAGACGACTCGACGCGTCAAAAGAGGAGGAGGGCTGGAACGAGGAGATGCTCTGCGAGCGGAGGCAGCGACTGAGGCGCGTCGCCCTTGGCGCCTCTTCAGCCAACAAGGAACGGAAGAGCTCCTCTTCTGCCGGTACGGGTGCACAAACCGCCTAGTTGTTGCCGTTTCGGAGTATAACGGTTTTTCTTTCTCCGGTTTTCCGCTTAAATCCCTCATCTCCAGCGCTACCCGTTATGAGGCGTGGGAAAACTGCAAGCTATGCACGGAACAGTAAAATTTCTCCTTAGCTAAGTGAAGGAGAGCCTTTATGTGAAACCATTTTGAGCAAAACAGTACGATGCCGGGTATATAAACCGTCAACAAATGAAGCCGAGATTTTAAAGGGTAACAGAGATTATAATGAGTGGTAAGCTCGTGTTTTCAACGGTGCCTTAGTTATATATATATACATGTACTTTCACTGAACGCGCACTGCTCACAGCAGCCCATCCGTTGCCCTCTTTCCATCGAAATGGTCACAATGTCGGCTTCTCCTGACGGCTTGTGTCCTTCCGTGACCCCAACTCCCTGTCCTGTCTCTGTTGTCTACTCACAGAGGAGCTCCAAGAACGCCCGCTTCTCTCAATTTCGCTCTACGATCGCTCCCATTGGTTCACGATGGAACGGCCGAAACCCGGACCATCCGAATGACTGTGTTTACATCCTCAAAATAGACACCCTCGAATACGTAGTGCGGTAGGCGCCCCGGTAATCGCTTCAAAGACCATCCCGCTTTCTCTGAGCAGTGGCGACGTAGGAATTTCCGGGCTCGTCGGCCCTGTCGGGTGATTTTCGAGGAACGTTCGTTGCAAACGCGCTGCAGCGGCTTCTTTTAGCGCACTCCGCCGCTCGTTTAGGCCGCTCGAAGGAGGCGCCCTTGCTCACAGAAGCTGTCTTCTGAATGAGCCTGGTCGTCAACGTAAGTACAGAAAGGAAGCACCGTGCGGTGGCCTATTCGAAGAGTTGAAAGAATTTCCGAGCCACGTGTTGTTCGGTTCACATGAGAATCGTTAAACAAAAACGAAACGTGGTCATCACAAGGGCTGAGCGAATAACAAGTTTTCAACTGCGATGGAAGCTCGATTAAGAAGAAGCAAAGTCAAGCTTTTTCATTTGGCAGGAGCAATGAGAAGTAAACGCCAGGATGTTCACTGAATATTTCTAGACATTTTTCCTTCATAGTGATTTTATTGACATGTGGGGTTTAACGTCCCAAAACCACCATATGATTATGAGAGACGCCGTAGTGGAGGGCTCCGGAAATTTTGACCCCCTGGGGTTCTTTAACGTGCACCAAAATCTGAGCACACGGGCCTACAACGTTTCTGCCTCCATCGGAAATGCAGCCGCCGCAGCCGAGATTCGAACCCGCGACCTGCAGGTCAGCAGTCGAGTACCTTATCCACTAGACCACCGCGGCGGGGATTTTCCTTCATAGTGCGTCTGTGTGCGTGTTGGAGGGTGGGTGGGGGAGTGATTGAGGGCAACGTGGTGGACGAAGATACAAGACCCCCCCCCCCCCCCTCCCACACACACTGAACTTTCTACAAAACTTCTGTTTACCTTTGCCTGCATTACACTTCACCTACTAGTGAAAATATTTAGTTCGTACTGGGGCAGTTCTTGTAAGAAGCTAGCCAATTGGGAATAGTCAGCTTACAATTAGTCTCGGTGACTCGGAAGCGACAAAATAAGTTCTTACCGAGGCGTTAGGCGACAACAGCGCGGTCGCATTTCAGCGGGATGATCGAAACGCCCAGGCGGGAGACCACCGTCTACTGCATTTCGATATTAAAACGTTCTTTCTTTCTTTCTTTCTTTCTTTCTTTCTTTCTTTCTTTCTTTCTTTCTTTCTTTCTTTCTTTCTTTCTTTCTTTCTTTCTTTCTTTTTTTCTAAGACGGTTCTTGAGAAGGTGAAGCACTGTGATTCAGCCTCTGGAAGAACGAAGAACTTTAATTTCGCTGTTCAGTTATTTTATGTGTGGTTATTATTATGTTGCAAGTGATTTCTAGAAACAGTGTACCTCTTTTTTTTTCCTGCTGGCACCAGCACAACATAAACATAAATTAATGAGGTGGCACCCTGGCAGTGTTATTTTAATTTCGCCGCCAGCATGGACAAAGAATCTATTACCGCCAGTGCAGTAGCCTTCTCAGATGCGTTGTGTATCTTGGAAAAAAAGAAGAGGAAAGAAAACACCTATCCCCACCTACGCACGTAAATTGCTACCTGTAGGAGTAATTGCATGTAGAGGATGACCAAGAAGTAATACGTGAAAGAATACACTATATGTTGATCCAAATGAGATATTTTAGGCACCTTTAATGGCACAATTTAGTAGCCATTATATCAACGTGCAACGACTTACTTCCTTCAGTGCACAACCGCTGGATGCAAGCAAAAAAAAAACAAAACAAAGGAAACACACTATGAGCAGCGCCTGCAGCCCCACCTAGCGGCCTTGGTACCTGTCCGGGTGAGGGACCTTGCTTGGCCTAAGCTAGTCGTTCTTTCTTGGCCGCAACGTCTTTTGACTAGCCGCGTATGTCCAGCTGCGTGTAATGGTGCGAACTGCCTGCGGCTCCTTTTCTCACTGACCCTCGTGATAAGCAAACAGGGACAAGCAAACGTAATTAGACTAACGCGATAAACGATTCCTGTCTGGTGACGTGACCCGTGCATCGAGACCAGTTTACGGTGCAGTGGTCGGGGCGGCTGTCATTTGCGGCCAGCGGACGAGTCACAATCACGGTTACGATGGTGCTAACCTGCTCCTAATTTATAAATTGCGATAGGGTGCGGTCGTCTGCGCTGTGTGCCTGTTGGAAGCGGCGCCACTGACCTGTATCTTAATTTTCTCGAATGAGGAGGTGGCGGGCCCACTTATGTTCTAATGGGGCCTCAGTTTTGTGATGTGCGTATAAATTATGTGCTGACTTGGCAACAGTGACTTAGGTTAGTAACAAGGTATTTTGAACAAGTTGCAGCCCTTCCCTCATGTTTCTTTCTCTATAGCAGTTCACTTGTTGTCGAGACATCCTTGGGGTTTTCAGGTTAAACGCCTTGTATCAAGGAAAGAAAAAAAAAACGCTTACAATTTGTGGGAGAAGGGGGGGTGCGGTGCTGTGGGGGCTCAATGTGCGATTCGCTTTACTTACCGAAGTGTCAGTTTGCACGCAAGCTTAAAAGCAACGCAGGCGCTATCGCTGTACGTTAATGATAGCATCCTCGAAGGGGACGCTAGAGGAAAAATACGGCACGTGAAGCCTACACTTTCAAATCGAGAGAGGACGGCGAACACACAGAAAGGAAATCGGTGTTTAAGTTAATGTCGAGGAGAGTGCGCGAAAAGTGTTTTGTTGCGTGCCACAAAATATTATACAAACACACGGACGCTTTTTGAACAGCGAAAATCAGGCATGTGAGTAATAAAAAACAAACAGGAAACAAAAAAGGATAGCAGAGGTCTTTGAAGGCGAATCAGGTTTATGCCTCATTGTCTTTCGCCCAATCAGAGCACGGCGGTGGTGTCATCTGCAAGATTTTCCGTCGTAGAACTGAGTGCGTCGCTCCCGCGGCCTGGGGCGGGTGTCGCGAAGGTTGTCCCGCGTTTTTCACATCTTACCCTCGAATGTGGGGCCCGCGGGGCTGCGACCTCTGACACTGCGACCTGCCTTACGTCGTTCGCGGATGAGTTTGTGAGAGCGGAAGTACACGCTGGGGAGCAGCGGAAGGAGCTACGCGAGACAGAAGTGCGCGAAGAAAGCAAAACGGGTGGCACCACCAAAACGCTTCGACAGTGAAGTAAGTGGGCAGCGTGGCAATGGCAGCCAAGAAAGAAAGAAAAAAAAACGAATTATAATTAGACGATAGTGGGGCGCGCCTCACTGTTGCGTGTCGCTCTTGGGAGCCTTTGAACCGAGCCATTGTTCCAGTGGTCGCGCGCTGTGACCCCTGTGTGGAGAGAAGGCGGTGAGGACTAAATTCCCGCCGTCCGTGGCTTCTATACTTACGGCTGGCGAGGACGTGTAGTGCGAGAGTCCGAGTTGTTCGATGTGTGCAAATGGTGCGAATTGAGTGCAGCCTGATCGAGCGCAAGCAGGCTATGCAAGGCTCTTGCATCCGTCGTTTGAACTGCTGGATTTTAGGACCGGCAGTGTCTTTAGAGGCGCTCAGTTCTCTCGCTTCATTTGTCCACTGCACACCTGCAAGCGGTCGCATAGCCTGCTCTGTAACAACAAGAACAACAACAAAAAAAAAACTTAGCAATGCTCGCGTTGCCTTGCTCGTCTGCGACGCACAACGCCACTATCCGAGCATTTTCTCCTCAGAAAACTATTGTTTAGTTTGCTCAGCGCATTGCTCGGAACGTTGCGTTCGCGCTCATCGAACGGCCAGAGAAACGCAGATGTTCTTCTTACGTTTCGTCACCGTGGCACGAGTCACATTTGAATGTGTTTGCCGTTCCTATGCGATAAGAGTAGGTCTTTGCAAAAGCTACTCCTAACCACAGGCGCACATGTACCCCAAAGTAGTGCTTTCGTCCCTCTTCTTTTTTTTAACCCTGTCATCTCCCTGTACAGGGTAGCAAACAGAACGTACGTCTGGTTGACCTCGTTGCCTTTCATTGCTTCCCTTCGTCCTCCTCTTTCTTTCGGTTCACCGTGGCTGTGGGAGCAACCTAAAGCGACTTAACCTCACTGAATCATTTTTTTCAACGGTTGCACGGTACTAGGTGACACTCAATGCGGTAAGGAATGATGCACATTGCATAAGGCGACAACTGTTGCTAGTTCCAGGCCAGCACACTTGTTACTCAACTGACGCAGGGTTATGCGCTACTGAGCTAACTGCGCGCCTCATCCATGGGATGTCGACGTTGCCTCGACCCTTCAACGCTTTCGGACGGGCGTAATATATATATATATATATATACTTTCGCTAATTCCCACAGAATATCAAGGATGCTAAGGTGACGGTGACCCACAAAAATGGAGATAAAAACACTTTACCTATACAGGCCGATTTCCATTCTCCCGCTTCTTTCCAAAAGACTTGAAAAAAATATTCAAGCTTGAGTTTTTCGACGAAGATTCTGTTATCACTCAATCACAACATGGTTTTAGATCTTGCTTCTCAAACAAAAGAGCTCTATTGTTTCAAAAGGAATTGATTCTCAGAAATATCGAGGCCAAAAAGTTCACACTGGGGATGTTTTTAGACATGTCGAAAGCATTGGACAAAACAAACCTCAAGACATTAATAGAAAAACTGCAGTGTTATGGAATTCGCAGTGTAGCCCTGAATCTGATCGAAAGCGTATCTCACAGACAGACACCAATGTGTATCTACAAGCTGGGAAATTTCGTCTGTGCAAACTGTACAAGATGAAGTTCCTAAGGCAGCATATTCGGTCCCCTTTTGTTTATCATATTTATAAATGATATTGTACATGTTAACCCTTCAGCCCAATACATAATCTACGCAGATGACACAAACTTTTTTTTTCAGGTACGAATGTTATTTATCTTGTAAATATAGCTAACTCAACATTACAAAAGATTACAGCTGGACACTTGAAAAATTTTTACTTAAACATTGTTCCAAAGCAAAGGGCGTTCTTTTTCGTTCCAAATCCACCCTTAATGAAGTCACCGAATCCTACAATATCATGTTAAATAACAGCATAATCGAGTTCTCTTCCACCGCAAAGTATTTGGGCGTTGGTGTCCATAAGCACATGAAATCGGATTATCATACAGAATTTTGATACAACAAGCTTTGGAAAGTCTTAGGTGTCTTCAGAAAATGTCAGGGTCTATTCACAGTTCCTCAAAAACTTTTGATATTTATTGTGCTCTTTCTATCATATCTGAGTTATTGCTACCTAATTTGGCGTAATGGAGCAAAGCAATCTATTAGTAGTCTTATTATCTTACAGAAAAAAGCTTTACGTTCTGTTGATAACCTCCTTTTCAAATCCCATACTTCACAAATATTGGTTAAATATAAAATAATCAAATTAAACCTGCTCTACGAATATTGATTACTAATGTCGTTTGGATCTGATACAACAAAAGGTCGTGGCTATATACGTAGTTTAGCTAACTCACAATGAAATCCTTCGATGCGCCTAAACCGACACTCTGAACATTGGCATATATGCCGAGACCGCGCACAAATTATCATTTTGAGGCATTGCGTTATTGCTTGCCAAATACAATAAATGAATTAGGAAATAGTTGTTAAAATGTTTGTAGGCTCTCTAATACTTCTATTTTACATATGATTTATTAGTTATTGTCCGTAGTACTATTTTCTGTTTGTATATTTCTTTCTTCCAATGTATAGCATGTGCGTTGCTGGTTTGTATAACTTTGTATAACTTCTTTGTTTCGATGCAAAGCATGTGCATTGCTGGTTTGAACTGTCAAGTGGTTTACTTTGTTCTCGTCGTTTTGTTGTCTCAGTGAACATGGGGATGTGGGGCAACGTCAAGTTGTTTTATGCAGCCTTCTTTCCTCTATCTCAGCCACTCACTGTACAACTGTACGTGGTAAATAAACTCAACTTTTCGCTCGGGACCGCTATGTCACGTATACACTGCTGCAGCGCCCGTCGTACGAAATACGTTTCTCACCATCGGTCTCTCCTTGATGGGGACGATGAAAACTGTGCCAACTGTGCCAACTTCCGGTATCCTGTAGCAAAAACACTGATCGCATTCACGATGTGAATGCTTACGGCTTAAGGTATTTCCACTCTGGCATGGGCCCTGTGACCTGCAGTATTTCTACAAATAAGTCAAAATAAATAAAATATCGGGTGCATTGAGAATGAGAAGCGCATCAAACTCGTGGAGAGTCGGATGGCGATAACTCTGTCTGACCTTCTCAGAAACTGTGAGTAATCTATTACCTTCGTGTACTGTTACCTGCTCATTTAATCGCGTTTGCGTGTTTAATTTTGTTGCACCTTTATTCTTCGTTAAAAAGAAAACGAACGAAGCAGGTGGGACGCAGACATGCGAAGTGACTCTTGAAAAGGGAAAAGAAGAGAAAAGTGAGCCCCGTTATTGTCTGCTTCAGTGAGCGACACCGCCACAGTAGCTCACGAGGGATGGGGGTGAGGAGGGATAAAAAAAGGATAGGAGTAAAGATGTAGGAAAGCCGAAGAAGGAGAAGAGAAGAAGAGACGTGAGGTGGTGAGCCAGAGCGAGCGACGACAAGATGAGGGGATAGAAGAGATAGGAAAGATGAAGCATGGTCACTGGAGTTTGAGGACGGGGCGCACCTGCGAGAGCTCCTTTCGGCGGCGGTGGATGGCGTAGAGCAAGTCCAGTAAGTCAGAGCTGCACTTTCGTCGGAGGTGGAAGGTCGTCGGCGGCAGGAGGTGACGTAGGGCGAGCCCAGTCGGCCAGAGCCACGATGACGCCGGAGGTCGCAAGCGCGCGACCGGTCAGCCCGAAATCCAGCAAGCGAGTCTGCAAGCGAGACAAGCGAGACATGCAACGAGCTGTCTTCGACGGATCTGGTGGTGTCCTGAGATGTTTGCAAGAGACGACATTACGGTGTAGTGACCGATGCTGTTCCCGAGAATTGCGTATTCACACGGCGAGGGTTGTCCTCTTGCACTGCGCTAAAGGGAAAAAAAAAACTATGCGAGCTACAATTGCACGCGTGTAGGTGCGTCTCGCCTCATAAGAAAGACGGAAGCAAGAGAGTAGAGGGGGAAAAATGAAAACAACCGTCACATGCAGGCCGTGTGAAGCGCAGGCCCTGCAGGTGCGAGCCAAATGCGGTTTCCAGAACGTGAGCCGCGTCGCATGGACAAAGAGAGTGCGTGGTTCACGACTGACGCAGTTTCTTTTTGGCAAGGAGACGCGCTTGTGGTGTTTTTTCGCCCCCTTGCCTCGTATTTTTGTTATCATCTGAACCTTTCCTTCGGCCACGCCGAACGAAATCGATGCCTATCTAGACGGGCGCGCTTGCGGGCATATTTGTGTTCGCGCTGGATTACGTTAGATACGATGACTTTCTAGACTGCCGTATTCAATGTATGTACCATAAAAAACATATAAACATACTTATATTTATCTCTCGTGAAGAAAATGAAAAGTGTAAATTTCGGGGTTTTTCTTCGTCTGAAGAGAAAAACAGAAAAGATGTGCGTCATGCCTAGATAGCTTATAAAGAATAAGTACACAGACCCTGACTCCAACAAACGCTCCGTTTACTGGACAGAGGACGAACTTTTTTTCTTAGGAAAAAAATATCTTCCACAAGGTCATAAATGAGTCACCATTGCAATAATAATTTTCTTTGTTTTACGTCCCAAATACACGCTATGGTTTATGAAGGATGTCTTATGATAGAGTACTTTGGAAATTCCGAATTTTTGGCAGCTGTTTAACGTAATTCTAAATCCCAATACGCCGTCCTTCAGCATTTCGCCTTTATAAAAACACGGCCGCCCGTTTCACTACCGGCGTGTCAGCAGTCAACCATCATAACCACCTGACCGCCGTGGGGGGTTGGGTATTCACCACGAAGGAATAGAATTCTTTTAATGCTTCTTTGAAGACATTGCCATCTTGTGGTGAGTAGTCATTGTAGTATATATAGTTCTCTTGTGGTCAGCGTTCTTGTGTGTGTCAGACAGTGACGGGTTTCGTGAGAAAGATAACTTTTAAAGTTGAGGAGGACTTTTAAGGTAGCACATATATTTCAACCTTCAATTTGTTTGGTTCCTGTAATAATAAATGAAAAGAGCAGCTATCTCCCAGAAATGGGGACTACTCCTTCACACACATAATTAAAGCTAATTACCTTCATTGCATAATTTCCCTCCCAATGCATGGCTCCACCATCGGGACACAGATGTGCTCTTTGTCTCTCAATGACTGCGTAGACAAAACGTTTTCAGGCGGCTGTAGATTAGCCTTACTCAAATTAGTTCAGAGGAAGTCCTCAGTATGCAGTAATATTCTAGCGCTATTCTTGAAAGGGAAATATTTTTCCCCGTCCCTTTTATTGGGTGAAGCTAGAAAAAGAATAGACGGGTATTTTTTTTTTTTTGAAATGAAGGCTTCGAAGCTACAAAAGAGTCAGTCAACTTCAAGGCGGAGGCCATCTTATTATTTTCTTCTAAGCCGATCTATTGATCTTCCTGCGCCCCCCCCCCCCCCCCCTGAAAGCTGCCAGTAACTAACCCGGTTTTTCAATGCCGCGAGAATCGGAGGCATTGTATTTTTTCCGCACATTAAGTAGCTGTATAGCACCGCCTCCGGAACCGGATCGGCCTATCTTTGACCAAGCATTGATGACTATGGGACGCCAGCTTATGTGACATCACATATTTGGAGGACTTGTGATTCCCTGCGCGTGTGTGTGTGCGCTCGTGCTTGCGCTCGTGCCATAAGCTTGTGGCAAAACAGACACGGCGATGCTGTATTCACAATTTTGGTGTTCCAGTCTAAAATAAGTACACTTTGAGAGCGAATTGCGAAGAAACCGAACCCCAGGCCTCTCGCCAGCGCACTATCTTTACCCGAATGCGGAAGCGCTATAGAACATGAATTTGCTGCATGTGCCTTCGCCACACCGGCTGGCTCTATATACACAGGCCGCGCTCGTAGACATGGCGCCCGGTCCAAATCTGTATACGTTTGTAGTGCAGGTGAAGGACGAATAGTTACTCAAAAGTCTTATGGTTTGGTGGTCTCTATAAATTTTCGGTAATCGTTAACCTTATACGCGCGAGGAATAAGAATGTCGTCTTCGACCGCGTGTAAACGAGCCTGCGCGCTTCGGTGTAGTCATTAATATGCAGTGAGACTACCTTATGACTTCTCAACTATCTCGCGAGTAGACGGCGACACTTCCCTAATGACGTACATAGGAAATCATAGCTTGCACGAGACGCCGTGGACGCGAGTTCCTAACGCATTTCCAACATTTCGGCTATGGTGATGTCAGAGCAAAATTATCACGAGCTAATTAATCGGCTTCAATGTGACAACCACGCTGCTTGAATCTCTTTGGCCTCTGTACACGAATAACGAATTAATTTGCGCGCGATTTGCTGATAACATTAATGTGACATCGTGTCACACCGTTGCGGCGCTCCGCCTGCCTCCTAATTTATGGGTTAATAATTTCGCGGTTACTGCAATGCCTGCGATAGCCCCCCCCCCCCGCCCCATTGGAGACAATGAAAACAACGTAGTACGTGGTTTCCGCGTATCTATAACCAGCGCGCAGTGCAGAACAGCAGTGATTCCGCGCTCTGCTGCTGCAGGGCGCGTAGATAGGTCGCCGCGCGAGAGCGCATTGCATACCCGTTACGCACTTCATGGGCGCTGCATGCGCGAAGCCCAGTTAGCCCAGTCACGGGTAAACCGCGGCGACCCGTAATCGCCACACGCGCCTAACTCTCGCGCGGACTCGTGCACCGAGATTGTTCACGCGCGTGATCGTATGAAGGCGACATCGAAGCACCCTCATTCGCTTCTTCTTCGACGCGCGTTGCTAGCATGTTGGTGCTTCGTTGTTAAGGTGAAAGCCTTATGCCTCAGCGAATGAAAAAATTGGTGGCGGCAACGCAGTTGACGCTAAACGTAATCACTTGATTGTACCTTATTATGATGTTAACGCGACGTCGCAGATCGCTGAAACTTATGACGTCCTCGCATGCCGTCTTCGCTTGGTAAAAGGTGAGCCGATCACGGAGGCCGCGCAAGACCAGGTTAGGGGCAGAGAGCTGTCAAATGGGTGCGGGGAGAATAAGTACATCAACTAATATGACCGTCTTCCTACGGGTGTATGAAGGATCACATATGCGTTTTCACGCAGGAGGCATGCGGCATGTATCTTCCACACACCAAACAAAAATATAACCTGAAATAACCAGAAAAAGTGGGTAAACTGCTTCTCCTCCAGCGAATTCCCCTTTTTGTTCTTTTACAACCTACAAGTTGAGGTGAAAATTCACCATCGTGCTAACCGAGTTTTTGGACGTAGCAAGGGTAGTAATTATTTAGCCCGCTAAGGTTTTTGAGCCAGCATAGAGAGAGTAATTTTTCACTACCTTAACTAGGTGTTATAGGGGTGATTTTTGAGATTTATTACAGGTAGCAAAAAAGGTATACTATATAGCTGACGGGTACAATCGCGCAATAAGTCTACTCATTTATCAAACATCAAATCACACGGAATTGATGACTCATACAAAAGTCAACGTAGACACGAACGTATACATATAACACAAACCATGCACAATGAAACGCCATTTGAACGGACTGCTCACGTTACCCAACCGCACTGTGACAGTCAGGTATATATGGGCACAACATTTTCACCTGCCATGTAGTGCCGGTAGGAGAGCTATGTTTTTATGCGTCGATGAACAATGAAGGTTAAGTACACTCGTAAATTTTATATTGGCCCCACCCGCGTTATCACTTCTGATGCACAAGTCCACAAAATATGTCTATGCACACACGAACCACGGCCGCTCAATCATTTTCACTGATTGCAAAAACACAGTTGCAGCACGTATTCAGGAACGTGGGCGAAGAAGAACAAGGCCACGCCTGCATGCACAGGCTCCTTACCGCGACCCGATAACGAACACTGGCGTCGCTGCAGTCGCCGTGAAGTGACGTCATGGCACGGACTAGCCTGCTCCGCCGCCGACGCATGCTGCCGGTCGCTTCTTTCCGAGCCCGCTGTGTACCCGCTCTTCAGCGATACAGTGGTGATTTCTTCTCAATTTCGAGTAGTATATTACCAAAGGTACAAAGTGAAAGTACTTATTGCTCTTAAAACGTAACTAAGCTGCAGAAAGTATGGATCCACTTTGAAAATGAAGGTGCAGGACAGCGAAACATTATTTGTTTTCACCGTGCACGTACTCGACGAAATCAGTGGTAAGAAAATATTTGTGCTAAATGTGTTTGACTTCAATACAAGGTGGCATAGACTACACGATTAAACAAATGTGTTGGAGTATTACAAATGAAATTAGGAAATTTTTGGCTTACTCACAGCATTGCGATTTACCGTGCAAGTTATATCTGCCTCTGCAAATAATGTAGATCATTAGACAGAACTCCGCTTTGGGATTCAAGAGACTTTAAGATGGATGTGTCATTCATGCACAATCACCTATAATAGTGAGGAAAAAAATTAGCGCTGCAAACCGTTTTCCGGAATGCTGAGACGTCGAATCTCATGTACAGATTTCTTCTCATCAGTCGTCAGGATTACGTAGTCGCATACCCTGACTTGCACGAACACCTGACTCAATCTACCACTACGTCATAAACGGTAATGTTCACTTCATGTAGGAGCACTGCTGATAGCAATCATTTGCAAAACAAACGTCAGCAAGTCAAAATGAACTGTTTCAATGGCGCACTCCACGTTGTGGCCGACGTGATAATGAAACGCCCTCTGACTCAATGAAGCAACGATTGGTCTCGCACCTAACGCTCATATACAGCTTGATGCTGTTCTGGGGCAATCCACCGGAGGAAAACTTTATTCATCAGGTGGCTATCTAAACTGGTGATTACAAGCGTGACAACATAGTTGCTTGGATGTCGCACGTAGACACTAGTAGCAGTTTCTGCAACCAACCTCAGCTTGTTTGTCTAGTGAAACGGAGCGCCTAAGTTATTCTTCCCAAAAACATGAAGCTAAATAACGTGATGCAATATGAGAAACTACACACAAGAAAATGTAACGCAACAGGTGCGAATGTATTCTCGGGCGAGCGCATTCGAGATATTTTGCGACACTCGATACGGCGCACCCTGTTACGACCGGCCCTAGGGAACCAAGCAAGAGGAGTTTGGGAGAGAACCGGTTCTTGACCGACTGTGTCGTCCACCCCCACCTCCCCATTCAGGCTCCTCCTATCGCCGGGAGAACTCCGGAATCTGCTGTGCGTTCGTGACCATGTTTGGGCATTTTTTAGGGCGCTTTGACCATATATGAACATCGTGTTAAGTTGTGCCACTCCATGTGTTGTGAGAGGTGTTTCCCCCTCCCTCGTGGCCGAGGTGCCGGGGACACCGTATTGGCTGACGATGCGGACAGTGCGCCCAGTGTCGGCAACGCGGCGCTATAAAATGCCGAAGACGTTTTGTATCTCTCTCTCTTCTCTCTTTGGATCAGTTGATCACTTCTCCACATGTAAATAAATCTCTGTCGTTCGTTCGGGCGCTTCTTCTCGCTGAATTGTTGGGCGATGGATCCTGCGACGGGGCCAGCTACCGAAAACGAGACCGGCAGGACCCGGAGTCCCAACAACTGGATGGCAGCGGCGGGAAGTCCGATAACCCCGAAAGCGACCACTGGACGGAGTGAGCCCGAAGTCCAACAACGGGACGACAGGAGAAGGATGACACGAGCCCATCGACTTCCAGAGGGAATCGAACGGCACTCCTGAGAGAGGCACGACGCCGGAGACATGACTGCGAACTGGGTGAGTGCCGGCTTTCTCTGTTAAATTTTACCAGGCATTTACTCTATGTGTTAAGTAAAAGCTGGTAGAGAGGGGCTGTCTTGGTCATTGGGTTAACAGGTAACTTGCGTCAGGCAGAAATTGTGTGATAGCTTGGTTAAGCTCTTTCTGTCAGTGGCGTCAAGGTTAACAGTGGCAGGGCAGGATTCCGTATAAGAGCTTTTTGAAGCTTTATTTGTAGACTAAGTTAACGGAAAACTTGGGGCAAGGCAGGAACCTAGAGCTGTCGTTGCCGTCAAGGTTAATTAGTTGCAGGACAGGAATCTTTGTGAAACAGAGACAGCGGTACTGGAGGCAGCCATGAATCTGAAATCCCTGCGAAAGTCCATGTTGTTGCTACTTGCAAGGGAGTTGAATCTGGAGGTGTCGGACTTTCAAAGAAAGCCAGAGCTGATAGAGGCGATTCTCACGTTGGGGGCGGAGGATGACGAGCTGTCAGAATGTGTCGAGGAGATTCAGGAGAGATAAGCGGCCGAGGCCGAAGGAAAGGCAGCGGAGGCCGAAAGGCAAGCGGCAGAGGCCGAAAGAAAAGCGGCGGAGGCCGAAAGGAAAGCGGCAGAAGCCGAGGCAGATAAGATGCGAAAGCACGAGCTTGAAATGAAGCGCCTCGAGCTAGAGATTAGCCATAATAGTAGAGCAGGAGGCAGCGAGGCATCCGGTACCGCAGAGCGGGTCAGGTTCAAAATGACGGACCTAATGAGTTCGTAGAAGCTAGGGGAGGACATTGGGCTGTTTCTCGTCAACTTTGAGAGAACTTGTGAAAGGCAAGGTTTCAGCCAGGATACATGGTCTCAACGCTTGTTGTCCCTACTTCCGGGGGAGGCCTCAGAAGTAATCGCGCGCCTCACGAAAGAGGAGGCTGACGAGTACAGGGAGGTAAAGTCGAGCCTTCTCAAGAAATACAGGTTGTCAGCGGAAGGTTTTAGACAAAAATTTCGCAACGCCGTAAAAGAGAGCAATGATTCATACCCGGAGTTTGCTTACAAGTTAATGGCCAACATGGGGGGTGGCTGAAAAAGGCAAAGGCGTATTGGAATCATGACAAGGTGCTCGAGTGTATCGGTCTGGAACAATTCTATCAAAGGTTACCAGAAAAGGTGAGGTTCTGGGTGCACGATAGACCAGACCTGAACACCGTAACAAAAGCCGCAGAGCTCGCTGAAGAATTCGTTACGCGCCGCGCCCTCGGGGCAAGCAGCGAGCCAAAAGGGGAAAAATTCCTAAGACCGAATAAGGCGCCGTTTAGAAAACAACCGACAAGTCTCGCACAAAAGGGTGAGGAAAACAAGGCATCTAACCATGAGGCGTCGGAAGAGGCAAGCAAAAGGAAATTTGAGGCAAAAAAACCGGCGGCTTGTTTCAATTGCCACGAAACAGGGCACTTCGCGAAACATTGCCCGAAAGAAAAGGTGGCCTTTTTATCTATAAATGAAGCCGACGAGAACATGAAGTTGTTAGAGCCCTATATGTACGACCTTACTGTGAACGGCAAGCAGTGTCGGGTTCTTAGATACTCCGCAGCGACTATGGACGTAGTTCATCCGTCCTTTGTTCAGTCCGGACAGTATTCAGGAGACTGTGCCTGGATTAGACAAGCCGTAGAAGCAAACAGTCAGTGCCTTCCCGTAGCTAAAGTTGTCCTTAAAGGCGCATTTGGTACGTTGGAAACGGAAGCCGCGGTGTCGCCATATCTACCCCCTCAGTATCCTTACTTATTTTCAAATAAGTCAGATCAAATGCTGAAGGAGAAAGGTCTAACGTTGGGAGAAGGCATAGTGCAGGCACTGACTAGATCGAAGGCACGTGCGCTGGCTGCGAGAGCAACATTCACTGAGGCAAACAAGCCTCAAATCGACAACGGGCCTGGTTGCGAGTTGGACACCACGGTAACAAATCGACTTGTGCGAGAACAGGCTGCAGAAGCCGTAGTCGCGGAGGCAACCATTCCTAAAGGTGACGATGAACCTCCTCCCGAATCGGAAGGGGTCAATTACGCCTCGTTGACCGAGCAAATAGAAAATGCCGTTGCTCCCAAGCCGATTCCTGGTAGTACAGAGGATAGCACAGAGGGTGACACATTCCAGGTACTAGGAAATACAAAAGAGTTGTGTGTCATGCCAACTTCGGATAATTTCAGTCGGCTGCTGCAGGTGAGCCCCGCTTCATTAATAACCGAACAAAAGGGGGACCCGACGCTTAAGCAATTCCAGCACAGTTCGAAAGAGGGAATCGCCAAACGAAATGTGAGATTCCAAGAGAGGAGCGGCATACTCTATCGAAAATATCTAGATAGGCGAGGAGTAGAGTTTGACCAGGTAGTCGTACCTCAGGCGTATCGTCAGGATTTGCTTAGTTTGGTGCATGGAGGATCATGGTCAGGCCACTTAGGCGTAAAGAAGACAAAAAATCGTCTTTTACAGGAATACTACTGGCCTGGATGCTTTAAAGATGTAGAGAGGTTTGTAAAATATTGCGATGTGTGTCAGCGAGTGGGTAAGCCGGGAGATAAGGCGAAATTTCCAATGAAGCTGGTACCCGTAATCACGGAGCCCTTTCGTCTGTTGTTAACTGACACAGTAGGTCCTTTGCCCAAGACTACTTCAGGCTACCGTCACATCCTGACCTTAATCTGCCCAGCTACTAAATTTCCAGAGGCGGTCCCGCTAAAAGAGCTAAGTTCCGTGGAAGTGTGAACGCACTTCTGTCCGTGTTTGCCCGGGTAGGCTTTTCTGCTGAGATACAATCAGACCAGGGCACCATTTTCACGAGTGCCTTAACGACAACCTTTCTAGAGCGGTGTGGCGTGAAATTATTGCATAGTTCAGTCTACCATCCGCAGTCGAACTCGATAGAGAAGCTTCACTCCGTGATGAAGCGAGTGTTAAGAGCCTTGTGTTTTGAACGAAAAACTGACTGGGAAATGTGCTTACCTGCAACGATGTTTGCACTAAGAACTGCACCACATGAGACAACAGGGTTTACGCCAGCGGAACTTGTTTACGGCCGCAGACTGCGGTCTCCTCTTCGTATGCTGAGAGAGTCGTGGGAAGGTCAGGGTGATCATCCTTTAGTAGTGGAATATGTCCTCACCTTATTGGATCGTCTAACAAAAGCCCAAGAACTGACCGAGAGTGCGATGACCAAAGCACAGCAGAAGGCTAAGCTGTACTACGATCGGACAGCTAAAGCGCGACACTTTGCTGTAGGAGACAGGGTCATGTTGTTGAGGCCCTCCCAAAAGAATAAGCTTGAAGTGCAATGGGTCGGCCCGGCCGAAATTACTCGAAAATTGTCTGACACCAACTATGTGATAAAATTACCAGGAAGTCGTAAGGTACACCAGGTGTATCATAGCAACTTACTCAAACCCTATAAAGAGAGGGAAGCCATCGTGAACATGACTTTAAATGTTCCGGAAGAGGTTCCGGCAGAAATCCCTGAATTAGCTCCCGAATCGGACGAAGTCCCGATCGAGAAAAGAGTTGAGGATTTAGTATCAAAGTCACAACTGACAATGAAGCAGAAGCAGGAATTGCGTGGTCTTTTGTCCGAGTTTCAGGACAGATTTGTAAGCGAGCCAGGCCGGACAACCGTCCTCACTACTGACATAGAGCTTACCTCGTCGGAACCGGTAAGATCTAAGACGTATCGGGTGTCACCTCGCCGGCTTGAGCTAATAAAAGCAGAGGTTAACAGGATGCTGGAATTGGGCGTGATTGAGCCGTGTGAAAGTGATTACACTTCCCCGTTAATTCTTGTGGAGGTACGCGGCAAAGATCCGCGTCCTTGCGTAGACTATCGTAAGTTAAACCTCATCACCAAGGATCAGACATACCCGATTCCCCACATTGAGGAACGCGTCGAGAGGGTAAGCAGCGCGGAATTTATCTCAACGCTAGACCTAGTGAGAGGTTACTGGCAGGTGCCGCTCACCGAGAGGGTGAGCCGGTATGCTGCATTTATTTCACCATTGGGGACATTCCGCCCTAAAGTGTTGAGTTTCGGCCTAAAGAACGCGCCTTACTGTTTTTCAAACTTAATGGATAAGGTTTTGCGGGGTCAAGAGGACTTCGCATTGCCTTACTTGGACGACGTCGCCGTGTTTTCCTCGTCCTGGCCAGAACACTTGGCGCATTTGAGAGCAGTACTGACACACCTACGCGCAGCAGGTTTAACGGTAAAGGCGCCCAAGTGTCAGCTAGCACAAGCAGAGGTACTCTATCTCGGGCATGTTATCGGTCGAGCGCATCGCCGTCCCTCTGAAATGAAAGTGGCAGCTATCCGAGACTTTCCCCAGCCCCGAACGAAAACCGATATTCGTGCTTTTCTTGGAATAGCTGGTTACTATCGTAAGTACATCCCTAGATATTCCGACATTGCCAGCACTCTTACTGACGCGTTGCGCAAGACGGAGCCCCATATGGTCGACTGGGATGAGGAGAAAGAAAAGGCTTTCCGCGTTTTGAAAGCGGCCTTGTCGAGCCAACCTTTGCTTAGTTCACCGGACTACTCGAGGCCTTTCATAGTCCAATGCGACGCTAGTGATAGAGGCATGGGGGCAGTTCTTAGTCAAAGGGATGAGGGGGATGAAGAGCATCCCGTCCTCTATGTCAGCCGGAAACTCACCCTTCGCGAGCAGGTTTACAGCGCTAGCGAAAAGGAATGTGCGTGCTTGGTTTGGGCAGTCCAGAAACTGGCTTGTTATATTGCCGGAAGCAAGTTCATTGAGGAAGTGGACCATTGTCTTCTCACCTGGCTACAGACCATGTCCTCTAAGAACGGCCGCCTGCTGCGTTGGAGCCTCGTTTTGCAACAATATACGTTTGAAATACGCTACAAAAAGGGTGTACTCCATGGCAACGCTGATGGCTTAAGTCGATGTCCCTGACGCGAGAGGATGTCTCGAGAACTCTGGCATTTTTTTTCCTGACCTAGACAAGGGCTAGTGATTGTGTTTTTTACTCTTTTAGGTGTACTTGTTTGAAAACGTTGAAGACACGGCTATCCAGGGTTTCGGGTTCGGTGTGCTTCCAGTGTTGTTGTTTTGTGTCACCTTAACGTGTGAGTAACATTTTGAATAAATTGTGTATTTCCTTTAATATCAGTTAAAGGGGAAAATTGCCTGGTGGAGTTTGGCGGAATTGTCCGGCGCTCACCGGCTGAGTAGTTGTGTTTTCATGTGCGTATGTGATGTCTGTTGAGCCCACAATGAAGCAGGTGGTGCCCTCTACTTCATCAAAGACGGTCGTCACCAAACCGACTGCCGGCGCTGATCTCTCCGGACAGTGGCTGCAAACCTCAGCCCATCGAGATCTTTACCCCCCCCCCCCCCCCCCCCGCGCGAGAGACTGTTACGACCGGCCCTAGGGAACCAAGCAAGAGGAGTTTGGGAGAGAACCGGTTCTTGACCGACTGTGTCGTCCACCCCCACCTCCCCATTCAGGCTCCTCCTATCGCCGGGAGAACTCCGGAATCTGCTGTGCGTTCGTGACCATGTTTGGGCATTTTTTAGGGCGCTTTGACCATATATGAACATCGTGTTAAGTTGTGCCACTCCATGTGTTGTGAGAGGTGTTTCCCCCTCCCTCGTGGCCGTGGTGCCGGGGACACGGTATTGGCTGACGATGCGGACAGTGCGCCCAGTGTCGGCAACGCGGCGCTATAAAATGCCGAAGACGTTTTGTATCTCTCTCTCTTCTCTCTTTGGATCAGTTGATCACTTCTCCACATGTAAATAAATCTCTGTCGTTCGTTCGGGCGCTTCTTCTCGCTGAATTGTTGGGCGATGGATCCTGCGACGGGGCCAGCTACCGAAAACGAGACCGGCAGGACCCGGAGTCCCAACAACCCACAGGGAAAAAACGCTGCTAGCAGTTACTCCGATGCATCCGATACAGATACCAATTGTGGAAGCGAAACAATCACATCTTTTTAAAAAAATTCCCCGTGAACAATGCAACCTGAAATGCAAGTACGCTGCTGTGTACGTTTCAGAAGCGTGATATATGGATGCGAGGCACGCTGCAGAGTAATCGTGGTCACCTCGCATTATTTAGCCTGCTGCACATGCATTGTCTTGCTGTTTACCACCGTCCACTGTAAACAGAAATAAGCCGAGATTGGAGTGAATGACCTTGTCCTCTAGCGCACGCCCCGATGGGAGTTTTATAAACACCATCCGGAGGGAGTAAAAAAATTTACTCCCCATCAGGAGGGGGTTTTCGCATGGTACTAGGGGGGTTTTTATTTACATCCATCGGGGATCTTTTTCAGGTCGGTATGGGAGTAAATTTTTTCCATCGACCGAGAAAAAGAATGACGTCATCAGCCATACCACGCGCAAGCGTAACTTTAAATGCATTAATTTTGAAGCACACAAGAATGAATGCAGTACACAAACATGCTCACAACGTTCACGTAATATTACAACACTCACACTCACCACAGCTTGCCACCCGCAGTGCACACCTACTGTCCAGTCACCGGGTATATACCGGCACCACATTCTGACCTCCCATGTAGCCCTGGAGGAACCTTTTTCTTGCTAGTGATTAAGCAATAAACACGCACGGCGTAAGTATGAAGTGTCGGTGGCCTGATGTAAGCACTTCAACACACATGCCTTTCATACTAATCCTGCCTAATATGTAATACTTTTTAAACTTTAGTGAAAAAGGTTTATCAGTGGACGCTCTGTCGAACGGGCTGAATTTGCATTAGCAGTACTGTTTGCGGATCCGCGAAAAGCACTGAATCTTACACAAAGCCCGCGCGGCCTTGAATGAACATATTAACGAGGCCCATTCAGCAGCTGCAGCGATGAACCGAGGTAGACCGCCGCTACCGCGTTCGATGACTATAGCCTCACTCACGAGTACGGCACGGTGATTCGATGAATGACAGCTGGCGATCACAAAATGCTAGCTGATGTGTCGCTTACGTCTCGTTATTTTTCGCATGCACAGAAATAGGTGTCCGCTGTGCACGCAGTTTAAGCTACGAAGCGATAGACTTGAACGAGACGGTTCGCAGTCGCTGTTCCCGTTGCTCGCATGCATTGCGTGGGCAAGCATGCATGCCGTACGCTGTGTCTGTGTGTCTCCGCCTCGTTCAGCGCTCGCCTTCGAGTTAGTCATTTGACAGCTGCGGTCGCAAGGCGTCGACGTCTGTTATTCATCCCAGCAGCCTTTATTTTTTGTAAAAAACATTCTTTGCCTCGCCGGTGGTCGGTGCTTGCTCGTAGCGCTTGCCACGGCGGCCGGCACGCAGTGCGAGCTGGATACGATGCCGGCGTGATACCGACGGCATAGCGAGGCCTCCTTACCACTTAGATGTTACAGCCGGTGAAATACCGGTGACACTCCGAGAAGCCACTATCGGTGGAGACGGGGCGAGCGCGTCACCGGTGCAACTCACACCGGTTGTCGGCCAGCCCGCCGTAGTCGAGCGAAGTCTACTTGAGACCGCTGCGAAGTTTTTGACAGTGAAACTCCATGAGCTGCCGCTGACGACCGTAACAGCTTACTTTAGCTACCACTATTGACTCGTCGAAGCTTTTTGTTACTCGGCACTTTGAAGCGCGGCATTCACGGCGCTTCGTTGAGGAATCGGACCGATGTGCAGCGTGGTTTAACGGTGCGAAATATATTGAGATGTTCACAGTAAATACGAACCGGTCGTTGCAATTCTTCGCTGCATTTATAATTTTGTTGCCTGTTGACAGATGCTCACACGGTTAGCCACACAAAGCACCTGTGTTTCACACCGACGTGCAAACATATGCCCGTACATGCACACTCACACACACTCACAGACACACGCACGCCATGCCCAAAGAGGGTTTTTAAAGCTCCCATAGGGGGTTTGTAACCACATGACCTGAAACTCCCTGGGGAGTTTAACAAGGTCATGTCGTTCATAAACTGTCATTAAGCAGGGGGCGTTTTACGACGACGTGTGCCGAGTTCGCTCCCTACCAGGGAGTAAATAATTGGGGCAGGGGAGTTTTGTGGGCTCATGTGCTGAAGAAACTCCCATCTCGGCTAACTTTTGCTTACAGGATCGGAGTGCGGCTACCGTGCCCGAAAATCGAACCCATCTTCGAAGTAAGCAGCGCGACATCATAACAAACCTCATCAAAGCGTGTACGCTGGAGCGCAGGCACCGTTGTCAATTCTACTGAAGAAAAAAAAAAAGTTTAGTCTTTCATTGTTTTACCATGAACATCATCGATGCTGCTTCCGTTTATTATTTTAAGCGTGAGACACACAAAAACTAAACGCAAGTAGAGCAACGGCATTCGAAGCGAGCGCGTGTTGTGTAAACGTGCGCCACAGCAAGATTCGCAGAATCCGTGCCGTGACGTCATGCAAGCCTCCCACCAGGCGGTGCCACTCCAACTTCTCGGGGCTAATAGGCCTTTTCCAAGAGCACGGCTACGTGATGAAAGACAGCTAGCGTCTTGGCGATCACAGAATGCGTCTCGTGTGCAATTTTCGTCGTCATTTTAGACAACAATAAAAAAACAAAGACGTGTGCGCTATCTGTAGCGTCTTACTGAGCTATGTAACTACGTTAAATATTTCCAATGAAAGAGACTGATACCGACCGTCCGGATTTCCAACGATCGTGCTCACCGGCAACCGCTCGTTGGTTCCGTCTGCCTCGTTTCGGTGCTCGCCTTCGCGCTAGATATTAAGTGTGAATACACTTTATAAGCGACCCCAAACCATCCACCGCCGTCGGCGGCGTCCGCAGTCTTCTCTCTATCTTTAAAAGAAAGAGGACTTGGCGGGCCGCAGCGCGACGCTCTACCGATTAAGCCACGGACTCGACGCTGATATCGGTGTCAGTAACGCGCCTTATACCCCCTCCCCCTTCGCTCGCTTCTCCGCTTTCCTCTCGCTCGCTGCAGCTGCGCGCGCACCCCTCTCTCTCGCGCGCCCGTCTTCTCTCTCAGTCTCCCGTCGAGAGCGGGTCGTGAGGGGGAGTAAAGTTAAAATCCGTTGGCATTCGCCAGTGAGTTAACGTAAACTCCCCCGTGTGATCAAATTGCGATTCCCAGGAACCATTACACCATAAAGGCACCATAGTGTGATGAATAAATATAATAGTGCGAATTAATAAACGCCCCTCATAGCATCACCCCGTGTATTCGCACTTAACCATGTTCACCCTCGGGGAAATGCTTGGGAGTTTTTTTGACAGCGGTTGGCGCATGGAGCGGACAATTCGGGCTGCACTTTACTCCAGTAGAATGGTCTTCTGTGAAACAAAATTTATGCGACGCTTCTTTCAGCTTCGATGGAGCTAGCGTCTCTCAGACTGGTGTGCGGACGCACACCCATCGCGCTCCGCTGCGAATGCCAATTCTGACCGGTCAACGGCCTCGAATCTTCCTGAGCTGCACGGACCCTCTTCCGCGAAGTTCACCTGAACATTTCGACACCTGGTTCACCAAGGTGGGCTCCTTTTTCATCATTTTGGAGGCCTTTTTGCTGCACCGGCGATCTAAGCCTAGGCGAGGTTAGGCCAGCCTCCCCGCCTACGGCGCTCGCACGCCAGCTGCGAGATGCCGCAGCAGATTGCCATGGAAGGGGACGACGTCACCCCGGAGGAATTACAAGGAAACGGATCGTTCTCCGTTCTAAAAAGACGGCAAGAATCGCACGCGAAGTCACACGCAGCCCGCCAGTCTGGAACGCAACGAGGCGCGACAGTGACGCCTAACGCTACTCTACGACACGTAGCAGCTGCGAGCCGAGTGCCGGCGATGCCACGTAGTCACAATCGAGTCATCGTGCGACCGGGAGGCGGCCTCAACGTGCAAGCCTGCAGTCCGCACAGGATTCTTGCCGCACTAACCATGGCAGCTCAGCTAGCGCCGTCGGTAACGGAGGAGGACATTATTTGTCCCAACTCGATGCAAAACATTTCTGTCGTCAGTACGCCCAGTGCTACTAATGCAGCAGCGTACAGTCGAGTAACCGAGATAATTCTCACCGACCAGAGACACCCGGTCACGGCCTACCTCTCACCTGCCGGTATCACGAGCCGAGGCGTGATTCGCGGTGTCGACACTGACTTTGACGACGCCGCACTCAACCGCATGCTAATCCAACCGCGCAACTGAAGCCTACTGGGAGCGCGTCACATCAAGAACACTGAAACTGTGATTCTGATCTTCAACGGGCTCAAAGTGCCCAACTACGTCTATTGCGGCCAGGTCATCTACCGCTGCACGTTGTACAAGCGCCAAATACACACCTGCCGTACCTGCGGCCAAGTGGGCCATCGCCAAGACGTGTGCCCCACTCCTTCAACCAAGGTCTGCGACCACTGCGGTCACTTACCAATGGACAACCTACACGTGTGCAACCAACCAGTGTGTGCCTTGTGCGGTGAAGCACACCGCACGGGCGACCGCGAATGCCGACACCGCTAGCAGCTGCCTTACCTGGTGCGCCGTCGTCCTCAGCGCCGTCGCCGACGAAAGCAAGCCCAGCAGCAAACACCCACCCCAGCAACCAGCCCGGTTCCTGCCAAGACCACCAAACCGCAAGGACCTCCTCTAGGCCCACGAAATCCTACTCCCACTGACCAGCCTACCTGGGCCGACAAGGTGGCATGCAAAGGTGAGGCCCACGCAGCGCAGCGTCAGGGACACTCGCCACAGCAACCTGACCCAGAACTAGCACAGTTAAAACGCATGTATGCGGAGCAGGCTAAAGAAATCCAATCGCTTAAAGAAGAGCTAGCAAAACAACAGGCCCCTGAATCGCGCGAGGGTAGCATTATCAGCGGCCCCGTCTCGATACGCGGCGCTAAGAAAAGGGCAGGCCCGACGCTCCAGGCCGAAGAGCAATCCGAATTTGACCGCTTTACAGCCAATATATACGCGATACTAGAGCAGTACCGCGCAGAAACCACGGCCGAGTATAGCGCTTTCAACGCTAAACTAGAGAGCATGCAGAAACAACTTATCAAGTTGGCTGCATGGCCAGCACAAATGGACGCGAGGACTAAGGTGTTGGCGGAGGACCTGGCACGCAGTAAGCGCGCTGGGCTAATACCTAGACCTTAAAATGGCGTCGTCACAATCATTCACAATTTGGCAATGGAACGCAAGTACCCTCCGTACGCTGAGAGAAAGGTTACAACAATTCATTGACTCTATGACCCAACGACCGGCCGTCATTCTCCTGCAGGAAACGCGTATCGACCGATTCGCTCTTCGCGGATACAGAGTCGAGGCCGTCTGTGGGAACAAAGCTCGAGGAATAGCCGCCTGTGTGGCTAAGCCTTATGCTTACACGACACATGCAGTACGCCCAGACCTCAAAATAGAGCATCAGATGATAGAGATCATCCCCAACGCTCACATTAAGCAATCGGTATTTATCCTTAACGTGTACAGTTCACCTTCACACAGCACAGAAACATTCACCACACTACTAACTAAAGCGACGCAGATAGCAGGCAATCATCCCCTCATCATCGCGGGGGACTTCAACGCCCCCCATTTAGAATGGGGTTACAATCGCACAACACAGAAAGGACGCCACTTACAAACACACATCACTCAACACAATCTCATGTTACTTAACGACCTCTCTACCCCCACACACATAGGTAACTCAGTGTCACGGGACTCATCCCCTGACCTGACCCTAGTACGCAACGTTTCGAATCCCACATGGGTTATGCTGCAAGCTAACCTCGGTAGCGATCACTTTATCTGTAGCACAACAGTCAATTTAGGTACTCGAGCCCAGAGACTTTAAAGTAGCAGACTGGAACTTCTTTAGGCAAATACGCAAACAAGACACCAATTATTACTCTTCACTCTCTGAACTCTTTGCGAGACTACAGCGGGACGTAAAACAAGCTACCAAAAATATTTCTACAACACGCAACATAGACCACATGGACAGCCACCTCGCACATCTCCTGGAGGCTCACAAAAGTCATCAAGAAAGATGGAGAATGCATAAACTCAATCGTAGGCTACGAAAAAGAATTGCATTACTCAACCGACAAATCGAAGAGTACAGTCACACACTAGCACGCAGTCAGTGGAATAAGGTGTGTAATTCGCTTGACGCACGCATGAGAAAGGGTCTAAAATGGGTCCTTCTCAGGCATCTGCTCGGCGACAAGCCCACCAAGTCAGAGCATCGACTAACTCTAGATAGACTGTTACACAAAGCGCGAGGACAGCAACTTACCGACGCGCAGATTTTAGATGCTACAGCAGCCCGGTATCTATGCACAGAACCTACCTCACATGAACACTATCCACATTACGCGGGGGCCACAGACGACCCATTTGAGCAGGCTATAACTAGCGCTGAAATACGCGCGGTAATAGCAGAGCTCAATACTAAGTCAGCCCCGGGTCCTGACGGAGTCACCAACAAGCTACTCCGCAACCTGGCTGACCATTACATTGAATCACTAGCCACCCACATGAATGAGGTTTGGGAGCAAGGAAGCGTCCCGCCAGAATGCAGGGCCGCGACCGTCATACTCATTCCCAAGCCGAACAAACCCCTGGAACTCGACTCTCTACGACCCATCTCCCTCACATCCTGTGTGGGTAAGGTCATGGAGCACGTCATTCTCCGTCGAGTCACAAAATATTCAGAGCGAAAACACCTCTTCCCATTCAATCAAGTAGGCTTCAGGCCGGCTATGGCCACGCAGGACGTACTTCTCATGCTGCAGGAGACGTTACTTAGAGTAAGGAGCAAAGACCTCAGAGCAATCCTAGCTCTTGACTTAGAGAAAGCTTTTGATACCATAAGCCACGCTCATATACTACACGAGATTCAGGAGGCAGGCTTAGGCCGCCGTTTCTACGAATACGTCCGCTCTTTCCTAAGATCCAGAACGGCCACACTTAAAGTTGGGGATCTCAAGTCACACACCTACAACCTAGGCCCGCGCGGCACCCCGCAAGGGTCGGTGCTCTCACCGTTTCTTTTCAATTTAGCCCTCAGGCAACTTTCGCAAAAGCTGAGACACATCGAAGGTGTAGAACACGCGCTCTACGCCGACGATATTACTATTTGGCGTACTGGACGGAGCGATGGACAAATCGAAGCGAGCCTTCAGGAAGCAGTCACTGCAGTACAAACATTTTTAAAGCCCACGGGCCTCAGACTATCGGCATCTAAGTCCGAGTTGCTGCTTCTGCCACCACAGTACGGCCGCACCAAAGCCGAACCTACCATACTCCTCTCCACAATGGATGACTCGGTTATCCCGATAGTGTCGTCGGTTCGAATTCTGGGTGTTACCCTACAGGAGAATGGCAAAAACGACTTAACCATCACACATCTCACCAAAAAAGCTGAGGCAGTCATGCACCTCGCCCGACGCGTCGCTAATAGACACGCAGGACTCACAGAAGAAAGCTTACTATGCATCTTTCAAGCGTTCTTAATGTGCCACGTTCACTACGTTGCCTGCGCTCACCCGTGGAGCAAAGGCGATGAAACTAAAGTAGACAACCTCATCCGAAAATGCACAAAACGAGTACTTGGTCTACCCATGTCCACAAGCACGCAGCGCCTGCTATCCCTTGGGGTACATAACACGTTCCAAGAAATCATCGAAGCACAAAGAATGTCCCAACTCATACGCCTGTCTTCGACAGCTGCGGGTCAGGAACTCCTCTCACGCATAGGTCTTCCTATCCCAACTCAAATCAACGAACCAGAACCGTTACCGCAACACCTTCACGCTAAAATCACAGTGCTACCCTTCCCCACGAACATGCACCCGGTGCACAATCAGGCTCGAAGAAGGGCACGAGCTCAATCCTTACTAAAAGCGGCCAATCTACACGCGACAGACGTGGTTTTCGTAGACGCCGCTAAATACGTGGACAAACCCCACTTTGCAGCTGTGGCGGTCGCCCCAGACGGAAAAGCTCTTAATGCTCTTACCGTAAAAACACAGAAAGCCTGCGCGGCTGAACAAGTGGCCATTGCCCTTGCTCTAGCACTCCCTCAGCGCGACACAATATTTACCGACTCTAAACCCGCTGCACTGGCATACCGCCGCGGTACACTTTGCCAGGCGGCATTAAGAGTTCTAGCATCTGTTCAGATAACTGTAGACAAGCATATCCACTGGTTCCCTGGTCATGAAGGGATCAACGTTCAACCAGGGGTCCCCAACGGTAATGAGCTGGCCCATAACCTCGCGCGTGATCTTACGTGCCGCGGGGGGTCGTGGTCCGGCTCACTGGCTGGGGACACCAACACGCACCGGGAGCCACTCCTATCACATCATGAAATTTGCTCGCACTATAAGTTATTTAGGAAGGAATTCTCTTCACCTCACTCAGCACTAAATAAAGCACAACAATTAACGCTTCGACTGCTGCAAACGCACAGTTACCCCAGCCCCTATATCTGCAGCAAATACCTACCAGATATAGGGCCAGAATGCCCCAAATGCCAAAATTCAAGGTGCGATTTAAGTCACATGCTGTGGCAGTGTCCCGTGCTAAACGCTAGCTTCGGGTCCCCTGCCACCGAGGACGACTGGTTCAACCACCTCAGGAGCCCCGACAGGGCCCTTCAACACCAGGCCGTCCAGAAGGCCCAAAAGGTGGCTGGCGAGCTCCGACTCCCAGTCCCCACATGGGCGGAGCCACCGGGCTGGCCCCCGTAAGGGGTGCCCAGTCCCCTTCAGGACCTTTATTAAAGTTAATTCTCTCTCTCTCTTTCAGCTTTCTTGCCGACGCACTCACAGTGACTAGCTGGCCGGCTTCGGGCCGACGCCGTATACCGAAGCATTTTGCTTATTGCTTTGAAGCTTCGCGGTCACTCTCCTGGAAGCAACCATGGACGACGACACCAGCTTGATTTTGTTACTGATGGCAGCTCTTCGCGATTCGGCACGGAAGCGAGGTATCCACGACGTACTGGTTCGGAGGCTTGCGCTCAGAAGCTCACGGTCGCTCTATGATAGAATAAACTCGTGAGATCCATCAGCTCACCAAGGCTCATACAGCGCGAGCTTCTTACACTGCCCATCTCCAGGGCCACCGGGCAGCAAAAGCCAATGATTTTCGGAAATCTGGAAGACAACTTTCCAACACGTTTTTTTTTCTTTTTTTGGGGAGAAATACACTTAAAGTCTAACCTTGTTTCTAGTCACGCGTGTCCGAGAGAAAAAGAGACGGGAAAGAGAAGTGGATGACTATTTCTCGTCTCATTTCCTAGATGACGATACTCTGTCGCTACTCTTTGAAGTGTCGCTACTCTCCTATTGGCTGCTGCGCGCACTTTTCCTGAGTGCGCGAACGAGTGTCTCTCTCAGTCTCCTGAATAGACGCTGGTTAAAAATCATGTGATAAAAAACCCTCGAGGTAAAACTGGATTTGGACTTCTGTTAACTACGCGCTGCAGAGGTGGTGGTCACACCATGTCATGTACCTCCTTTTACTTCAACACGAGGTAATAATTTTAAACTGGAGAGGGTTTTCAATGCTCATGAGCCGCAAAAACGCCAAACTCAGACAGTTTTCACTTACAGTGCGTGGTCTTAGTGAGAAAGAAATTAAACGCTTAGTGCTGATTCGACGAAAATCTATTATGCAACACAGGGCTCTGTTTTATTGCAGCTGTATAAGTGACGCAAGAACAGTGTTCACTTTTTTTCAATATCTATATGCAAAACTCGCACCTGTAGCATATATCCAGCGCCGCTCGCGGCCATTTTCTCAGCATGGCGATGGTTGCGCTTACCGTTTTTGTTTCCTATTAAGCATGGTGCACCTGTCTGTAAACTTTAAATAATTATTCATTATAGATGAACGTGTCTCTCAAGTACTGATATACGGCTGCTTCCCAACCAGCTTGCGGATAATGTACTTTCCGATCGTAGTGTTTAGAGGCTGTCTACATTGCGATGTTTGGTCCGTATAGATTGTTAATCTCGTGCTGCGGCGTTTCATGGATGTGGATCACTTTCAGGGGATTCAGTTCCTGCGCGCACATCACAGGACGCGAACGCATGAAAGGATCAGCAGTGCAAAAAGCCTTAGTGTCGTTCGCCACGGAAGTGCGAAATGGACGAGGAAGTAACGTTACATCGCATAACCTACGATTCTCAAGCAAATCTCGGCAGATCTGGTCTATTCGCATTTCCTCTGTCAAAAAGCCAGCCCAGCAGGTGACACAACTTTTCCGTACCTTTTCCGGTACGTTTTCCTCAATGCTTACGTGTACATTGTTTAGCGACTACTCATGCATTTTCTCGTGATAAAACTCGGAGTACGTGGGAGAGGACTTCGGCCATCTAAAAACGTTGCCTAAAGTGCACGGTACGTGAATGCATTGCGATCGTGATGGTGACAAGGAGCGTCGAAGTTGGGAATTCAGGCGGCAGACGTGACGCAGCCAACATCTGCGTCTATTTGGTAAGTCGCCAAGTTTTGTTCATTCCTGTTAATGTGGCGTACTATAGGTAGTATACTGGGCCAGGAATATCACGATAATACACATTTCAGTGCCAGTTGATTGGCTGGTTGAAGGAAGCGGAGCAAGTTGTTGCTTCAGTCATTCAACATGTCAGAGTCGACATCAGAGCTATACAATTCCGCCGAAAGTGCTCGCCTTAGTATATAGTGGTGTATACATACCTCCTATTGGTAATTTGACAGCTCGCAGTGGTGGTTATGGTGTTTGGCTGCTTACCCGAAGGTCGCGGGTACGATCCCGGCCGTGGCGATAATGATTTAGATGGAGCTGAAATGCCTGACCTGTGTGATGTTGTTACACGTTAAAGAACACTGTGCAGGTGGTCTAAATATCCGTAGTGCTCCACTACGGTATTTCTCGTAAATAATATTATCGTAGTTTAGGAAGACAAATCCGCTGATAATATTATTTAGGTTATATAGTTGATTGTTTACAGATGAGCATGCACACAAGCGTTCGTTGTGCTACTTCATGGGCACATGGTATAAATTTGTGTAGCACCTCTATTATTACAACGTTAATTATCATGCCGACGTGAGTGTGCGGCGGCTTCCCGTCTTACCCGCTGTATACACAAAAGAAGCATTTTTCTGTCGCGTAGAAGAATACCATTTTTTGCTCTGTTATTAGGGGTGCTTCGAATTAAGGGCCCATTATCGCGTGCGACCTCCAAAGTTGCGCGATGGTGTTTGTCGAAAATGTTCTACCATTCTGAAGTTGAAAAGCGACCGGTCGTAAACTGTCGCTTCTGTTTGAGAACTCGATTGGTCTCTCGGAGCTCGAATTTTCACTCGCGCGATTGCAAATCCTATAGCAACGAGCCGAGAGAACCGCTGAAGAAAGTGTGTCATTGCAATCTGCCTTACTAGAGTACAATGGCAGTTCACTCGGAGGATTTGTAGTCAAGTTATAGAACGGCGAAACACAGGGCTGATGTAGGGCTGATGGTGGTCTAGTGGTTAATGTACTCGTCTGGTGACCAGCAGGTCGCGGGATCGAAGCCCGGCTGCGGCGGCTGCATTTCCAATGGGGGCGGAAATGTTGTAGGTCCGTGTGCTCAGATTTGGGTGCGCGTTAAAGAACCTCAGGTGGTCGAAATTTCCGGAGCCCTCCACGACGGCGTCTCTCATAATCATATGGTGGTTGTGGGACGTTAAACCCCACATATCAATAAATCAATCAATCAATCAAACAATCAGGGCTGATGTAGAATGGAGTGGTACGCTGAACATTACAGACTTAGTTGTTAGTATAACGCTGTGTGGTTCCGCCACAGTCCTGCCTCTTTTGTGATCGTTAGTTATGTACATAATACGTGCATATATAATATGCTATGTGCATATATAATATGCATATTATGTACCCCCTGTCGGTCCCTACGTGGGAGACGCTCGCTGCATGCTAAGCGCGTCCTGCAGGACTGAAATGAAGATTTTTCATTCCATTCCACGTGTTAAGCGAACGGTTTGAATCTGCCGCGCGGTGTTTGCCTAATAGGCCTCATTCCCATCGTCCCTGGGTGGGTCCCTCGATTCCGGTTCACTCAGACGGTGTCACGAAACAAAGTGGGGCGTAGGAACCTTACTTTCGACATGGCTACGTTTCTTATTTGCAGCCGAGAAAGGCTTTGGCTATATATGTGGTGGACGACTCAAGTCGACGGGTTCATATACTTCTTGGCAGTTTTTATCGGTTTAAATAGCGATGTGTTTGGTGTATGCGCGTATAAGTGAGCCCCAGTTATTGCTCGACAATGGAAGCGCCATCGGTGGCAACCATCGCATGCGTGCACTCCGAGGACATTGTCGCTATGTTGTGTCGAGTGAACGACGGAATCCAAAAGGCACGCGGCTTCGTGCGAGTCTATATAGACGTCGGGCCGAACACGCGTCGGCGCAGTAGCACTTCTTGCGTCCAATGCAACTGCCGCGGGTATAATCGACGACCGAACACAACGGGCAGCAAACACTTGAAATACCATTACGAGGCATGGGAGTGCGACGTGTCAGATCGATTTGGCCGATGGTACTGGCAGAAAGAAAATGGTTGCACGTCCCATCGCTTGCAAAAGAAAACCGCGCGTCGGGATGGAATGAGCGGGAGGAGAGGTGCGGGTATTATGCCACTGTGTAGCGAGTGTTCGCGTGCGGACTAACCCGATCCTTTGCCCGCTGGAGCCGGGCGCAGCTTCGTACACGGTGGCGGCCTACTTTTCGCCTTGACGAGTATGAAATAATAAAAACAGAGAATAGAAACGGAAGACAAGAAAGGCGGCCGTAACGCGCGTTTCGTGCATTTTTCCCCGAGACCGCAATTCTTTTTTTTTAACGCCCCCATCATTGTTGTGCGGCTTCGAGCCGTGTGTGGTGACTGCGTGAGGAGTGCGCCCCTTTCCGCCGATCCGCGATTTTGTGCGGGGAATGGAGCGCGCACGGCGGCGGCGTATATCCTGACGCGTGGCTGCGACGTAGCCGCGCGCCGGTGGCCCACTTCTCGCACCACCCGGGAACCACACGCGAGGAGCGACAGAAACAGCAAGGTGAAAAATAAACAAAAACAGCGTGGCAGAAAATAGCTTACTATGCGCGCCATGTGCAACTGTGCGTGTAAAATGAGTAGAAAGTGCAATGGAGATCTTGTTCTAAAGAAATGCCCCGCTCTTTCTTATTCATTTCTTCTTTCCCAGTTTTTTCTATCGTGGGAAGAATGCTCCCGGCCCGCGGGACCGTGACGCTGGAATGAAGCCACGAATGTGGAAGACCTCTGGGCGCCAGAATAAGCATGGCGCGGGTACACCTGCGGTCTCGTTGCATTGTATTCGTCGCCAGGTGAGATCCGCAAGTGGAACGCTTGCGGCCGTGCGGATTTTGTCGCCTGAAGCAGGGCGCTCTCTTCTTTCTTTTTTTTCTTGGCGTGCTGCTGTTTTTGCACGTCAGCTCGACAAAGCTTACTTGGGAGATCATACTCAACGGGAGCAACGCAATCTCTCCGTACTTAAGCCACGAAAATTTGCGTTGGCATTCTTCGCTGTCATGGTCACGAACACTTGTGGTGCACAGTTCTTCGAATTTCTTCGATATGAATTGTAACATATTCATCCACGTTACAGCCGCACAAACGAAGGCCAAATTGCAGCGGGTAAGCCTTTGAGTGCGACCTAAACTGTAGTACCGACTACTCTTTCCGTAACTCGGGTGATGTAATCGGATTGCCAGCCTGTATTGGTTCGATTATGCCGTGTACGTTCTTACCGGCTGCGGCCTCAAGCACCTATATACAGTAAAATCTGGGTGATAGGATCACGCCTCGTGTGGATATCGAGGGGATACGAATTTCTCTTTGCTCCCGGCCTAGGACTATTGCAATTGTAATAGAGTTCGGTTGTTGCAAACCGAGAGAGTGGACGATGGGTTACTCCCTGTTCAGATGCTGCTGGAGCATTGTCTTCGTCCTTCGTCTGCCCAAAAGGCAGTCAGAGCCCTTTTGCGCTTTTTGAAAACTACGGGCCTATGTGAACGCCTTTGAACTTTTGTGTAGTGCCACCGCTGCATACGCGTCAGCCCATTGACTGACATTTTTTTGTTGTTGTCTCTTTCTGTTTTGTTTCCTCCCTCTCTCTCTCGTCTTTATACTCCGCTTTCCCATTCCTCCAGCGTAGGGTAGCTAACCGGCCATGTGCCTGGTTAACCTCCCTGCATTCTCTCTTGTTCTTATTTTCTTCAGCCCGCGACGTCTGATACGAGCGTAACGGCGACGTTGAGGTATACCAACAAGCTGCCGCGGAAGACGCGATAAGCACGCGCGTGCGTGGTTATTAGCGTATAAGCGCGGCCATGCGTGCCGCGCCGTGAGTTCATCAGAATCACGGTGTAGAAAATTCTTTTCTTACACCGAGGCCAGCATAAACGTTCGCTGTAGTCTCCGATATAGTGCGCGAATGTAGGAGGCCCCAATGCGCCTTCCCTAGGTGCATTGTACGTTTAGTGTACTTGTTTAGGGCACGTGCAGGGTAATTGTACGTTTAGAGTACAATTGGCCTCGCGCCCTTTTCTTTCTTTGAACGCGTGGACGCCTTTTGCTGTCGTTATACTGTATTTACTCGTGCCTGCATCGTCGACGCAAGCCATGCCTTCGTGCATCGGACATTTTATGGAAGGTGAACGAGGACTTAAAGAGGAAGTGGACTGCGTCTTGGCAAAGAAGCTAGGCCTCACAGCGTCATGCTCACACTGTTTGAAGCGCGTACACCTGCGAACTCTCCGACGTTTCGGCAATGGCTGCTACTTTCCCGAAAAGCATCTCAAACACAACCCCAATAAGAACATAACAACAAAGAGTTGAGGTACTAGTATTTACTGGCCCTCTTAAACCGTGTGCAAATTGCTCCTCAAGTCGCTTTTGCCGCAGCACTGCACTGTCATACAAAAAAGGATACATAAATTAGGAAGGGGTTGCAAGTCGTCGGGGTCACAGCACACCTGGTTCAATAACTACACACGCCTAAACGGGACGTGTATTTACAAGTGCAAGTATTATAGTTGACGTCTAAGAAACTTCACTGGCAATCGTTCGGAGCTCTTCGTGACGTTGTTGCGGCAATGAGAAACAAATGACAGCGTACGCCAGCTATATTTTACCGCATGCTAATGATACGAGCTTCGGGTGATATGAATACTTTTTATGATCTCGTAAAATTCGTGTCGTGAAGCTTTTACATAGTACAAGTATACGCGACGCAAGGCGATTGCTTCAGTGGCGTAATCTATTGCGGGGACGCCAATGCTCGCTCTGTTGCCGAACTGCCAACAGGAGGGAAGCCCACAGGTTCACTGCAAGCCGCAAACGGTCGAAAGATTGTGGGGTGAATGCATTCAAGATCTGAAGCTAACTATGCGGGATAATTTCAGCGTAAATTGTCTTTCAAAGGAAGTTGGGGACAAAGGAAGCAATGGCGTGCACATTCTGGCGTGTTTGTTGAGCCGCATGATTGACCTTACATGGCTCCAGAACGATGCCATAGACTATAGTTGACGAGAAATACGCCTCGTTTCTCCCACTTTATTTTTGTTCTTAACATCTCTGCCGACGTCTTGCAGCCGTCTTGTTGTTGTTTTTTTTTCATTTTTACCTCGAACCTATATAGATCTTTTGTTATCCCGATTCACATTTAACGTAACGCTCCTCACTTACGAAACACTGCTAACTCCTAGCGCTCCAGTATGGCGCTGTCGTATGGGACCCACACAATAAAGGTCTGATATCGGCCAAAATGAGTTTATACAGAGAAATTCCGTGCGCTTTACTGACCGCCGGTACGACAGGTATCTATAAAGTGCCTTCCAGTAGAATAAGTGAAGATTGTACGTGCTCTGATTAATTCTCCACGATGTCCGGTTCTTAGCAGTTACATATAGCCCCACTTGGCTTGCATGCACCATCTCGAGTTGCCAGTTAGGTATTTCTGTTCTACATCGCCGCACTGAAGAAGTCAGAGTATTTTTTTTTAGGAGCGAAGCTCCTTACAGGCTCTCAAGGCATCCGTTGACGTCATCGTTGTCGTATAAACCGAAACACATCGGTTACATATACCGTACACAGAGCGTTCACAGCGTGCACGTTTAGGGTTAAAACAGACCATACTCTGTCCGTTCATTTGTCCGTCCTTTATAGACGATCTTGCGCAGGTGGTTTGTTGAAGTCAAACTATATAGGTGACACCAACGCATTGTGGCCGTCTCCCTACCGTGGCTTTTGGCAGCGCTGCTCAATGTGTTTGCCATGTGTTTCCATCCGCGTCGCGTCGTCTTTGCACGAGAGTAAAAAATGAAGACGGCAGCACTGGAAAAGCCGACATGGCGGCACCTGTTGATGCAGTTTTCTTCCGCCTCGAACTTATCACGTCGTCGTTATGGGTTGTGTTGTCCATAAGTTTGCAACCAACGCGTTTATTTGCCTTTTACATACGTCCTGAAGCTTCGAGAGCAACGCATTCGTCGGTACTCTACAGTGTTTCTCAAGATTAATTCTCAAATTGCCGAGGGCAAGGCTTAGCAGGCTTGGCTAAATAAACACTACTCATCTCAGCCATAGAGACAGACTATACACCTGATGTTTAGTTCGCAGCGTGAGCTGACTCAAAGTGATAGCTGATTTTGTCATTTATTCATTGCTGTGAAAACGGTGGGCGAGTAGCAAGCGCGAGTTTGGATCGAAGCGGGTAGTCGTGTCTACATGGGTGCCGT
Organism: Rhipicephalus microplus; assembly: GCF_043290135.1. Lineage (NCBI taxonomy): Eukaryota > Metazoa > Arthropoda > Arachnida > Ixodida > Ixodidae > Rhipicephalus > Rhipicephalus microplus. Next base: position 466,121,220 of record NC_134710.1, read on the forward strand.
CATGTTGGCTTCTAGTCCCTGGTACTCGCACTTCCGGCCACGGCCGCCTCGCTGGCCCAATGCGTTTGCTGGGTCTACTGGCCGGAAGAAGGCCTGTTACGGTCATGTGATCAAACAAGGCAGCGCCCGTGCGCCGCTTCCGAAAATCGTCTATACTAGTCGGCGACTTCAACGTACACATCGTGGATCTGAGGACCTATCGCTTCCCTCCATCATCAGCGTTCACTTCGTGGATACGCTGCCATTTTTTTTTTTACCAAAGTCTCCCTGGTTACTGCGAAGTTCCATTCCGGGTTGATATAAATATATGCATGCGTGACCCTCACCCAGCAAGCAGGCAAATAAAAAAAAAAAACCTAAGCCTACTGAGGCTTTTTTACTCCCGTGCAAGAACAGTCCAAGAAAGAACGAGCCCCCTCTCTTCGATTAAAAGTGTTTAAAAATATGAAGTGCTTGATGTGGCCGCGTTGAGTCTTTATCGCTTGGTGAATAAGTGCTCGTGTGTACTGCGAAGTGGAGATATCAATGGTATCTTGTCCTTATTCATCGTATATCTGTATTTCCTACTCCTCGCTCCTGTGACAGCCCTTTGGAGCTGTGGTACGCCCAAACAAATAAATAGACACACACGCAGGTTAGTCTTATCTTCGTTATAATTTCCGGCTTCTAATATATCGGACTCACGTTGAGCGTTTATTGAAAGGCCACGCGGATTCTTGTTTTACGGGACATTCTGAAGTTCTTGATCGCCCCTATCCGCAGATTATGCTCTATCTTCGCTTCAAGTGCATCCGCGTAGGCAAATCACGCACCTCATACCGCTCTTCATGCGCGCTAGTAAATATCTCGGGCCTCAAGGAGCCGAACTTGCAGAGTTTACCGATCCCTTATGTTCCGATTGTTTGTAGCTCATTAAAAGCCTTGTCGGCGTTGAGCAGGACAGGTCGCGACTGTTACACCGTCCTCTTGTCTTTTTCAGGGCTTAAGGGAAAAAATGAAGTAATTAGAGTGCGTGGTGCCCCTCGTCACCGGCGCGCGGCGAGAAAGTTTGGCGGAAGCAGCGGCTATAGCGCTACGGCCGTTTTTCAAATTCAAAGGCTGTACTTGGTGGATCGTATTTCACCAGCAAGTATACAATCGAATCGCGTTCGAGGACCCGTTTTTGAGGCGCCCTAAATGAGACAGTTGTTTTTTTTTTTTACGATGTTGCGTCGTTACAAAAAAGGAACTGACAATGTTATAAAACCGAGAAGAAGAAAAGAAAGTGTGAAACGAGTATAAGGCCGAGAGTTCCTTGCACACTTCTCCCCTCTCGCCATTACAAACTTCTCGGACCATACTTTCATAGCAGCGTGTTTCCTAACCGTTTCTGTTCTCATTGTTGCTGCGGGCTGTTCGGCGAAAGCGGCATGAGCGTTACCAGGCAGTGCTTCGAGTGCGCGCACCTAAATGGTGGTCGGGCTATCGAGGGAAGAAAGCGTCGTATAAAAGCCGATCAGTGAAACCTTGCCTCACGAGTTTCCTTGGCCAGTGCGAGGAATAGGACACTCGAGGAAACTGCTTTCGCGCAGCTCTGCAGTCGCCGTCTTTCATTAAAGGCTAAATAGCCTTTAATGCCGCGCACATATATTAAGGCCGCGCACATATATTTCGGGCTCGTTTCAATACGGTCGTATAATGAATAGTGGCAAGCATTTATGTCAAAACGGCAGCGCCAGTGGCCCCGCCGCGGTGGTCTAGTGGCTAAAGTACTCGGCTGCTGACCCGCAGGTCGTGGGATTGAAGCCCGGCTGCGGCGGCTGCATTCTCGATGGAGGCGAAATGCTGTAGGCGCGTGTGTTCAGATTTGGCTGCGCCTGAAAGAACCCCAGGTGGTCGAACTTTCCGGAGCCCTCAACTACGGCGTCTCTCATATCATATGGTGGTGTTGGGACGTTAAACCATGTTAATATGCAGAACCGGCGAGAAAACAGGAGTGTGGGTAGATTTCCAGTGTCATGGAGGAATGATTCGAATTGGGATTGTAGGATGATTCATTTCGTTATACAGTTTTCGGCGACCGCACAAGCGTTGAAAGATTGTCGTCCTGCATTTATGCTTTTGTATACGTGAAATGAACCGAGTCCTGTCGAGACGCTTTGTGGCATCCAAAGCAGCCCGCCGTGTTCGTATGCAAGACAGGTAAAGTTAGTATCGTGGTGCCCTACTCATTTGAGCAAATGCAGTTGGTCATCTTGAGCTCTGAGTGTACGTTCGTAAACTCGTCATGCCTTTAGTAGCCCTAACCGGCATTGAGGCGTTCGCTCTTCTGAGCGATCAGTCGACTGGCTCTTGTTGAGCTGATGCGACTGTACTTGTGTGTAGGTATTCTTCGAAGCCTTTGAGTGTAAACTGAACCTTGGCACTGAAAGATTCGTGATCAGCAGCAAGATCGCCGGCACGTTACAAGACATTGAGCGATCGGGAGAAGCCCTCGTTGCACCGAACCGATTGTCATTGCGGGGAGAAAAGCCTGGCTTGTCGATCAGAACGCTACAGAGTCTTCGGCATATGCGTGACGCTTGCTTAAGGTTGTCTCAGGTATCAGCACAGATGTGATAGTCATTTATTAATGCTCATTAACTTCTTTAATTATTCAGCCCAGTAGCTATTTCACGGGCTTATGTCGGACATCCTTTGTTCATCTCGGAGTCTTCGTCGCAGAAATTGGAGCTCCGTGATTTAGCGCTCAACATTTTGCAACAACAGGGCGGACTTGAGCCACATTTTATGGGCACGCCCGCAGGCCTGTATAAGAGGCGGATTCCCAGACAGAAGTGGATGGAATATCGCGCTCCTCAGTTCTGACTCTCAATTAAAATCCTGCTTAGTACGGCAGGCCGAAGACGCCGCCAAGGCCCATGGGATCATGGCCGTCGACTAGCTTTGGTCCTCCCCCTCGCACCTGAAAGGGGAGGAGGATCTTTGTGCTAATTATATAAAGTCTGTTCATCATCATCAAGTGCAACATTTTTTCAAGTGCAACAAACATCATGGAAGTCGATTCAGCTATCCTCTAATGAGAGCATTTTTGACTTTTCGCATTCGATTGTAGCAGAAACTATACGAGTCGTTGACTGTTCATTGTTTCAAACTGGTTCACACCGGCGACCAGCAGTGCTATCTATGATCAAAAAGGGACTCTGCGCAACCAATGTTTACACCTGCCTGCGACTTACACCTGTCGTCAAGCGCAATTCGCGTCTGCTCGCATTGCCACTGCGCTCCGCAAAGTGAGATGCCGTCTTGTTTCTGCACATGCGATGGGCCCAGAGGCTTCGAACTGCTGTAGCGCGTCTCAACAATCTAGCAGCAAAAGACTGAGCCAAAGCTGTCGCTTCGTGCCCAAAGCGGCCACGTGCGACCATGCAGTTGCTTCGGGAACTAACTTGGTCGATGATTGGTGGTAGTCGAAGGTGTGTGAACGATCATTGAGGTACCGCTGCTGTAGTGAATTAAGCGGCAGCATTAAGGACAAATAGGCTTTCATTGGCGAACGCGTCGTCGTTTCGACGTGATGCCGTGCTTGCAATTGTTGCGCTCTGATGTGACGCTTAGCCGAAGTTCCTGCAGCTGGGCTTGTTCAACTCGTCTTATTCGTGCTATCCTCGGCTAGGTTTCTTTAAACGCATTCCTCTCTTGTCTAAGGTATTGCCGACCAATGCTCTTGTCAGCCTTTCCACGCGCCATTTCTCTCATGGTCTTTCTGAGTTCGCCTTCGTAAACATCTTATATCTGTTTAGTATTTTGGTTCCAGGGGTTTATTTTTTGTGGAAGCATTGGGGTTTGCGATAAACCAAAACCAATGGCTATCGTAGTGAAGCACAGCAGAGGCGAAAGTTTACAGTCGGTTACAGCTGACCATGCATGCTCGGCCACCCACGTCGAGCCATTTCGCTTCTCCGTCTTCTTTATATTTTTTTCCTTTCCGTTTGTTTCTCTCCTTTTTTCTATTTCTCTTTCTTTGTCTGTTCTCTCCTTCTTTTTTTGTTTTCTTTCTTGTCCCCTTCCTTTCTTCTTTCCACATTTCCTTTCTTTCTTTCTTTCTTTCTTTCTTTCTTTCTTTCTTTCTTTCTTTCTTTCTTTCTTTCTTGCACGGAACAGAGTAGTATGACGGTCAGAGAACAGCACTTCAGAGTGATCTGCCGATGCAGAGCCTACAACGGCCAATAAGAATGCCATGGTGTTGGCAATGCCCGCGATCTACCATTTACAAGAGCTCGTGGTATCGAATTAATAAACACGCAGGCACTCGGCCCCACGCCCTTTATATATGAGCGTAACTTCATTTTTCTGCTTCACCGCACTCTCCTCTGTCCACATTTGACCGCGGGCCTGGCTGACACAGAATGATTTTTTGCCGCGTAATGTTCGGCAGTGAACGTGTTGACGAATGTTCATGATGAGGCGTGCACGCAGCGTATCTCTCATTTGTCAATACACCGCTAATGTAACAGACGCTGTAATCATGCCCCTCCAGCCCGCGTCTTACCTTCATGTAATATAGCTCAATTCATCTATTGCGTGGAGCAAACTTAACGTGTTCGCCTTCCACGTCTGATCAATTTGACGCGACGTTTTCGTGCTCTTTACCGTCAGACGTCGCCTTTGCCAAGACATGCAGATTCCGCATTGTGGAGGCTGACACAGCGTGCGGCCACAGCCACACGTTGTGCGCGCCACTGTTCAAAGCAAAGTGTTCAGAGAGGAACGTGTCTATCCTGCTGGACCACTTGGACGACTGGCCTCTGTCGGAACAAACAATTTACGGTCTGAATTTGGCGTCGCGTAACGCCAGAAGCCTGCTCAATAGTTGTTTGTTCCTTTGTGTCGTCGAAGAGAGCAAACTAGAAACTTTCGCTTGGTTAGCCTCCCTACGTTTATAATATCCCTCTGTCTCTTTCGACCACTGCGTATAGCGCTGGCAGCTAGCACGACATATGCTGCTCTGTTAGGTGTGTGAGACGAGCGTTGTTACTGTAGGGCCATTCATACACCCATACCTCAATATAAGCTATAGCTGATGTTGCTTCGATGGCGCTGCAAGTGAGACAGAGTCAATTCGCGATGTAAAATCGAAGTTCACTCGGTTAACCCGAACCAAGAGAACGCGATATGGTAGCGCTGTAATTTTACTCTGACTAGGGCACTGGTCCAAGCACTGTTGTTAACAAAGTTTTTTTTTTTTTTGTCTGTAGAGCTTTTTTGTTGATCTTGCATGGCATGTATCTCTCTTTATTCCGTGGTGAGGTGCAAGAAAGCCTAGGGTTCACAAATTAAAGAAAAGAAAAAAATCAATAGCATTAGCAATCTGATGCACCACCTCATTCTTTCTCCTTTCTTTAAGGGCGAAGCTCCTTAAATCGGCACCCGTTCGTCCCTCGTAGTAGTGCGTAACATGTCTTACGCTTTGACCTGCAAGGTGGTGCCGGTGGGAGATTTCTCGTGTGCGTTGTTGAACAATAAAAAAATACGCAGCGTGTGCGTTAACTAAAAGCCGAATTCTCCTGTCTCTCATTTCCCATTAGCAGCCATTGGCATGTACATTGAGCACTATCTGACAACAAAGCGTTGCTACGTTATACTCCCTGGGCGTAACCTCCTTGGTTTTAGAAAGGTTTAGCGAGCGTAGGGCCGCATTGCCATGAATACAGTGAACTAGTATATACCATGTACTCTAGGTGGTTAAAGGTGCGAAGTAGACACGAAGCGCAAGCCGTAAGCGTAAGAAAGTGTGCGTGTGCCACGTCTCGTATAGTCCTTGGAATGTCTGCTGGATGGCGGTGCTTCTATATGCGGAATATATGATGAAAAGATGCGAGATGGTGGTACTTGGAGTGTTGACTAGATGGGCGAACGGACACACAGACAGATGCATGGGCGGACGTATGGATGGCTGCACGGACGGATGGACGCAGGGGCGGCTGCTTGGACGAACGCAGGGACGGACGCACGAACAGACGCACGCACGGACGGGTGGATGGACACACGGACCGTCACACAGGCGGACGGAAGCAAGAACGAATGGACGGACGGATGCTTCGCCCCACTCTGCATCATTCACCCCGTGGATATGCTGCCATTTTTTTTCTCTCGATGCCTATCTTCGGAATACATCCTCGGCTTAGTGGGGAAAATAAGAGCATGACCAGAGCCTTCGTAAGAGAAGCTAAGAAATATAGTCTGTAACAATGAAAATAATTAAAAAACAGAGCCCGCGAAGCATTTTTGTAAAAGCTTCGGGGCCGTCACTTGTGCCGTCATGTAGCATCGGGTGCACATTTTGAGTCAATTACTAAACCGGCGCATTTATATTACAAAGCAAGCTCGTAGTCAACATCTCGTCTTCACATATTGACGGTGACATTAAGTTGTATGCCTGCGTGTGACTACATTTTTTAGGCGTGGTCTATTACAATAATGACAATAAAGAATCCCCGTGGCTCCTGACATCTGTCACGTCTTGCTGACACCACCACCAACAGAAACTTAGCGAAGTACCCAAGCAAGTGCGCTTCTCATGCAGAGCTGCATTTACCGATGCAGCCGCACTGGTCAAATCTGGCTTTTCAGACCTTCCCGCCTGGCGGATAAGGTTTGCTTATTCTTCTTCTGGGCTCTCTTTCACTTATGGTCGCCAGTCGCTTACGTTTTTTTTTCTTTATTTTTTACTTCGTCGTTCGCCTCGTGTGCCACCCCATGGCGACAACAGGCTCCCTGCGGCACGCCAAGAATGCCATCTCAGAGCGCCACTGTGCCCTCAACGCATGACTCTTCTCTTTTTTTTTTACCTTCGCCCCTGCTGACGCGTCCCTGACCAGCCGGCCAACGGTTGTTTGACCCTGCGATGGGACCGGGCAATTTCAGGCGGACACTCGAGGGATGTTTCGGAGTGTGCCAGGAAGACAACTCCAAAGATACCAGAGCTCGGGTAGTTTCTACTTTTTATTCTCTTGTGCAGGCTAAGAAGCTCTGAATTGAATCACAATACCTTGCCTCGATATCTCTAGTTACGAAAATGCTTGCGTGCCAGTGCGAATGAGGATGATCATCAGAATCATAAACTTTTTTTTTATTTCCCTGCTAAAATGGGGTAGTGCAGAACGTAGTGCGTTGGTTGCAGTTAGCATCTCTTTCTATCTTTTTTCCTTGATTCAAAGCTCTTTTTTATATATGGCCCTGATATCTACAAATACTCGTCGCGGGTTTAATCCCCGCCGCGTCGGGTGCATTGGATATATATATATATATATATATATATATATATATATATATATATATATATATATATATATATATATATATATATATATATATATATATATATATATATGTTTAGACGATGGCGTTCCAGACACTGCGATCAGACTCAACTCCGTCTTTAAGGTATAAGGCAAAAAAACACTTGTTTATTTAACAGCGTTCGGAAGCGCTCTGCTGTCACTTGAGCGTCCTGTATGATTACTTCTTTTTCTGCATCGGTCAGTAAATCTGAAAATCCACGCAGTGACTCTGATATCAATTATCGGAACTGAGAAGCGTGTCATTAGTGCGACGTGGACTGTTGTAACTTCACCTTGGGTGGCTTCCGCTATGTCTAGTTCACAGAACTGTAGGGGCCATTCAGACATCGGTTTAGTTAGCCACTCGAGACCATGCCACCATTTCGAGCTGCACATCAGTCTTTCAAGCGTCGTGCTACGTGTGAGTACGTCAGCCGGGTTGTCCGTTCCAGGACAGTATCTCCACTTTGATGGATCTGTAGTGCACCTAATTTCATTGACTCTGTTGGCTATGAACTGTTTCCACTATTTTACGTCACCTTTTATCCATGACAACACAATGGCGGAATCTGTCCACATCGTCTAGTCAACTTGAACATTCCTGAAAGCCCTTTTCACGTATGCCAACATTCTTGAGCCGATTAAGGCAGCCAGCAGCTCCAATCGCGGCAGCGTTGTCTCCTTAATGGGTGCTACACGGGACTTCGCAATCAACAGTATCGGCTTCTCAGGACTTGATACAACGTATATCGCTGTTCCGTATGCCGCTGGACTGGCATCGCAGAAAACATGTACTTGAAGCACATTGGTCTTCCTTGCTCCGCCGCCCAGATAGCGAGGAACGACGACGTCTTGCAGTTGCGGCAGCTGGATGACCCAATCATTCCATTCTTTTTGCAGGTCATTGGGTAGGACTTCATCCCAGCCAATTCCTCGTATCCACAGTCTCTGAAACAATATTCTTATGGCAATGGTATATGGTCCTACAAATCCCAACGGGTCAAATATTCTTGATGCTGACTGCAAGACAAATCGTTTTGTACCCGTCTGTGCTGTCAAAAACCGGAGTAGGTTTTCAACCGAAAAGTTGAATTCATCCTTGCAAGATTCCAAACCAAACCCAGGACCTTGACCGACGTCTCGTGAAGAATGACCATCTCATTACTAGTAGATTCCACTTGATTTTCAAGCGTGCGCATCAAATTTGCTGAATTTGTTGTCCATTTTCGCAATGTCATGCCGGCCGATTTCATTATTGTGCGCGCTTCTCGGCATAGTTTAGCGGCTTCCTCTTCTGTGTCGGCACCAGTGACTAAGTCATCCACGTAAAACGACTTGGCAAGAGTTTGCGCAGTTTGTGCCATGACAGCCGGTGCTCTTTTCACGTGGTAGAGAATAGTAGCTGTGAGCAAAAATGGGCTACATGTGGCTCCAAACGGCACTCGTGTCATCCTCCACTCTTGCAGCTTGCCCTTGGATAAATCTCCTTCTGCAAACCAGAGTAAGCGGAAAGCGTCTCTGTCGTCCTCCCGAATCGCAATTTGAAGGAATGCCTTTTCTATGTCCGCGATAACTGCCACCGAGTGCGTTCTGAAGCGTAGCAGAATTTGCACGAGGTCTTGGTATAAGTTGTCACCCTTTTGAAGGCAGTCATTAAGTGACTTGCATCCTTTGGCATGTGACGAAGCGTCAAACACCACTCTCATTTTCGTCGTCAGTGCTTGTTCACGCATGACTTCCTTGTGCGGCATGTGATATAATTTCGTCACCTCTGCAGGTACGTCACTGACTACTTCGGCGTGTCCTGCCCTCAAGTACTCCCTTATGGTACGGTCATACGTTTCGAGCAGTCCTTTTCTGGAGTTAGACAGTTGACAAGCTTGTCCAGTCGAGTAACGGCTACTTGCCTGTTGCTTGCAAGCTCGGAATTATCCTTCCAAGGGAGGGTCACTTCATATCTTCCGTTTTTAAAGCTAATCGTTTGCTCAGAATGCCTCATGGTGTCGCTCATTTCAGGTGGCTTGTTTATCGCGTCCGTAATTATTATGTTTTCAAGTTCCCAAAAGGAGCGCAATATCTCGTCGGAATCGGTAGCTTGGGCTTTTATCACGCACACCATCATTTGTGAAGTAGTTGTGTGGGACACCAAGTGCGATGTGCTTCCCTGGAAGGTCCATCCAAGCTTGGAGTTCAGTGCGATCAATGATTCGTTGCCTTCGCACCGTGAAACTTCGCCGGTCAACACTTTCCACATCTGATCGGACCCAATAAGTACGCTGATGCCACTCTTAGTTATGATAGATGGATGTTGGAGCTCATCGGCAACATCGTTTCCCAGCTTCTTGAAAGACGCAACGAAGGCTACGTCCATTGCAGTCTCTGCGATGTCTTGGCAGATGCTTGGGATCTCTATTGCAGTTAAGACTATTTCCGCGTCGGAAAACTGGCTTCGCAGTCGTAGTTCTACTATCCGACGCCTCTTTGCCTCTTGGTCCGATGTATTTGCGAAAGTATTGAAGGGTATTCGAGTTGCTCCCACGCTTTTCAGCTTGAGGTGCTTGGACAGATCTTCAGTTACGAAAGTCCTCTGACTGCCACCATCGAAAACGCCTCGTATGTAGCGCCAGGTGTCATCATTCATGGCCCATGCTCTGAAAGTCTGAAGAAAAACAGAAGTGGTAGAGTCTTCCTTGACGGGTCTTCTTCCAAGTGATGCACAGACTGTCGAAGTTTTTTCGTAGTTCTTGTTAACGTAGTCTGATTTTCGCGAACACCTATCGGGATCGCACATGCTTGTAGCGTGTCGAGCTTGGCATTTGGAGCAGGAAATCCTCTTTTTGCAGTCCCGTGCCCGATGTCCTTTGGTGGTGCAGCGAAAACACCTTTTGTCGTTGAAAAGCAGTTCCTTCTTCTGCGTCAGTGACAAGTCAGCTGTGCAGGCTTCCGATCTGTGATGGCTGGACGAGCAGAATACGCAGTTGTCCTTTTTTTCTCGTACCGAGTTGCTGTGAAGCACAGATGACGTCGGTTTCCCACGCCGAGAGTACGTCGGCTGACTGGCCACGGGGAGTGTTCCAGGTTCTCGTCCTTTGGCATCCTTAAAATCACTCTTCTCCAGGCTTTCCAGCTCGATGCACAGGAAGTTCAGCACACGGTCTAGTCCCAGGGGTCTAGCTTCAGCTCTCGAGTCATATGCCAACTGGACGGCACATGATCGATGATACTGCACGACTATATCCCGTGGAAGAGCACGCAGTAGGATGTCGCAGAGCATTGACGAAAATGACGACTTGTGCACACCCAAAGTCTCTAAGCCTCGGATATTCACTAGAACTTGGTCGTACAAGCTGCGTAGCGCTTTGATGTCAGTCGATGAACGGACAGGGCTTAACATCCGTAGCTTGGCAAAATATTCTTGCTCCAGGCGCGTCTTGTCCCCAAATCGCTTCAGTAGCATTTTGATGGCGTCACTGTAGCAACTTTCTGTCGTCGGAAGGCCCGCAATTACTGCTGCAGCGTCTCCTTTAAGATACAGTCGCAGGTAAAGAAGCTTCTCCGTGGCAGTGATGCGATTGTTACTATGAACAATTTGGTAAAATTGTTCCCAAAATTCGGGCCACTTGCATAGGTCTCCAAAAAAAAGGAGCTATTGTCAGTTTAGGCAATTTCACTCCAGTTCCGTGTGATGGTGCTACGACTGTCTGGGCAACTGTTTCTTGAGTTCCGGTCGATGTCCTTAGCATGCGATCTTTCTTGCTGAGAATCTCAGCGAGAATGCGCGTAGCAACGTCCTCGTATTGTAAGACAGCGTTATACTCGACCTCGAACTCCTCGTCAAGTATATGCGGCTCAATCTCGTTGTTCAGGTTTTTAAGCTCTTCGTTATTAGCCTTCAGCTTCTCATATATGGAGTTGAGCTGGTCATAGGAGGCAGAGTCGTTAGCGAGGAGCTCACTTGCCTCGTTTATAATCCTCGTGTTCTGTGCTCGCCGCGACGTCCGCTTCGACTTCAGTCGCTCCATGCCGCTGCAGTTGACTGGCAGCCGTCCGTAGGGTCCTGGTTTTCAATCCCGGTTCTTCGGCACCAATGTTTAGACGATGGCGTTCCAGAATATATATATATATATATATATATATATATATATATATATATATATATATATATATATATATATATATATATATATATATATCCAACAGACAGTAATGCCAAGGAATGTACAGGGGAAGTTATTAGAACCAATGGAATGTAAATAATAATAACTTCCCCTGTACATTTCTTGGCATTCATCATCATCATCATCCGCCTGACTACGTCCACTGCAGGACAAAGGCCTCTCCCATGTTCCGCCAGTTAACCCGGCCCTGTGCTTGCTGCTGCCAATTTATACCCGCAAACTTCTTAATCTCATCTGCCCACCTAACCTTCTGTCTCCCCCTAACCTGCTTCCCTTCTCTGGGAATCCAGTTAGTTACCCTTAACGACCAGCGGTTATCCTGTATACGCTCTACATGCCCGGCCCCTGTCCATTTCCTCTTCTTTATTTCAACTATGATATCCTTGAGGAATGTTCTTTCTTTCTCCACTCTGCTCTCTTCTTGTCTCTTAAGGTTACACCTACCATTTTTCTTTCCATTGCTCGCTGCGTCGTCCTCAATTTAAGCTGAACCCTCTTTGTAAGTCTCCAGGTTTCTGCTCCGTAGCTAAGTACCGCCAAGATACAGCAGTTATATACCTTCCTCTTGAGGGATAGTGGCAATCTACCTGTCATAATTTGAGAGTGCTTGCCGATCCTTGGCATTACTGTCTGTTAGATCTCATTAATATTGTGTCAAAAACACGGAAACACGAGCCCTTAGGTATACACTTCTTTCTATATATATATATATATATATATATATATTGTAATGACGAAAACAATATATATATATCGTTACAATATATATATATATATATATATATATATATATATATATATATATATATATATATATATATATAATGACGTGGAACACCGTGGAGATAACTTTTAAATTCGCTCTGTACGTGGACGGTGTCCTTTCGCATCTTTTTTTTGTTAGTTTCTTTTTATTTCATTACCCTCAAGGCCAGATGCGTGGTTTGCTAATTTGCTCGTGAGGGCAGGAAGTGGGGGTATTATGGTCGTGCCAATACCGGCTAATTGTGCATCAATGGTGTGGTACATAAAATATTGCGATCAAAATATGAAGGTTCATTAGTTGAATCTTCATTAACGTGTTAGATGGTATATGTGAAGCGCGAAATGAAGCCATTGATTAGCGCTGCATCGTATGTGCCACAGCTCTTCTTGCAACTGGTGCCGCTACTCAGTACCAAGGAAGAGTGCTCCAGAGGAGAAAGGCGTGACTTATAAACGTGTACACACATATGTGACGAACCACACGAGAACGGTGTGGTGGAATGGTAGAGAAGGAGGAAGACGAAGACAAATAAATGGTTCATCGTACAGCCATCACGCCTCCTGCGTCACACATACATGCATACAGATTGTACAGAAGAGATGGTGATAAACTTGATACATAAGAGGTAAGGCCCGCCTTGAATGATGATTGATATATGGGGCTGTGGTTGTTTGATCAGAGACCCGGTCAGTTGACCTACGTGGTCAATGTTAGAAGATGAACATTAGATCGAAACTATGTGGCAACTCATTGCGCTATGAAACCGTTTACCACTGGCCGCCCGTCTTCAGCGCAATGCTATGTGCACTGCATTTCGCCGGCACGCGCTTTAGCTGGCTGACTCGTACTTTGTGAGTGCCTGCGCAGGCGCACTGGCCAACTGTGTCGGCTCAGTATGCGTGTCAAGGCGTCTTGATTTTTCATGTGTTTCGTGCTTTCAAGAGAGCTTATCGGTGAATTCGGTGCTGCTACGTGGAAGTACGCCCCGCCGCGGTGGTCTAGTGGATAAAGTACTCGGCAGCTTACCCGCAGATCGCGGGATCGAATCCCGGCAGCGGCGGCTGCATTTTCGATGGAGGCGGAAATGGTGTAAGTCCGTGTGGTCAGATTTGGGTGCACGTTAAAGAACCCCAGGTGGTCGAAATTTCCGGAGCCCTCCACTACGGCGTCTCTCATAATCATATGGTGGTTTTGGAAAGTTAAACCCTACATACCAACCTACGCGGAAGTACGTACTAGCCTACATTCCGAATCCATTCTGGTGAGTGGAAACGCAACACCGGGCGCAAGGTTAATGTTCGGTGGTAACAGTGCTCGATGTGTTACAGCTGCTGTAGATGAACATCAGGGTGTACATTAGTTTATGAGGGAGTGGAAGGCTTGCTGGAAGCGTCGATGGTGCATATGAGTGCCAATAGACCCACACTGGCTGCATACTTGTATTGCCGTCCACGCCGCCCGGTGTTTATGACAGAGCGAAATTAAAAATCCGAACAAACAGCTGTAAAGACGGCGAGGTTTCTCGTCTGCATGTTACCGAGGAATGCACCAATAAAAAAAATGAACGGGCGTGGCATAGGTGAAGGGCGTTCGCGCCCTCTCAAAACTGATGAAGGCTTGCGACAGAAGGGTTTCTTCCGATGCACAGCACTTCACAAAGCTGCCCCGCTGCGCATCAAAGGCCAAGCACAACAGAGTTTCGTCTCCGTGCGACGTCCTGGAATGCGCCTCCTCGTCCAACGCGTTCTCTCGCTGGACAATATTCTCCGCGGGTGCGGTGAGCCGTGCGTCGTGCCCTGTGGGTGTCAACCCGGGCTCCCGCTGCGCCTTTCTTATCGGAGATGGTCGCATTGCTCAACAGCGCTTTGCATGGAGCCTGTGTTCTGCGTATATACCCTTATTCTAAAGGATGTCTTTCATCGTCGTTGGCCACGGATCCGCGCTTCTGACCTGTGGGTAATGGATGCCATGGCGCAGGGTCACGACGTCCGAAAGTTTCAATGAGGGCATTGGAGTGCTTTTTTTCAAAAAAAAAAAAAGGTGTGGCCTTCGTTACCCTGGGTGATGGCATTCCTGTCACAAAAGCGTCCTTGCCTTCGTGTCTGTTGTATACAGACCCCTCCAAAAAAGGGGGGAGGGGTGGGCGGGGGGGTGAAGGCTCAGTATTACAGAAAGCGCGGTGTTGTGAGCAGCGTATATTATATCGTCTCGCATCGCATATTTCGCATAGCGCGGAAGTACAGAATGAGCCTCTAACGGCATCACTCGCCACAATTGTCGAAGTGATTGGTCCTCGATTGCTTACTCGAAAGGTAACGGTATCGAATAGGCCTTTCGCAACAATTGCGAAGCGATAACGTTCAATCACTTTCACCGGGAAAACCGAAGCTCCCACGTGCGCAAATATAATAGACGACCCAACTGACGTCACTCTTCACGGCGGGCATTGCCGCGGCGATAGTTATTCTGCATTTGTTAACGTAAGTGTGCCGTATACGTATCTGTTGTAATCGCAAACCAAACCAGCGCATCCACGAAGCAAAAGTCGTCGGTCATTGGTACAATAGCGCACGCCCGTGCTGAACGTCTCGCAGGAGTATTGACTGCGAGATCGAGCAGAGTCGCCGCCTGGCGGCAAGAGAAAGTGGTTATATCAGAAGAAAAGAAAAGAAAGGTGCCGACCCGTAACTGTCTCTCCTTACGAGGACACCTCAACAGGTCAGCAGAGGAATGGGATATGGGGAATAAAAGATATAGGGAAAAAGAAGGAGGGATAAAAAGAATAGAAGGAAAATAGACGGCGAAGAAGCCATCCAGCCAACGAGAGAGAAAAAGAAGGAGATAGGAAAGTGGGGATCCGGTCGAAGCAGTCCAAGGGCGGGGTGCCACAATGCGAGAGCTGCACGGCTTCAGGAGACCGCGGAGGGCGAACCAGTCGGCGGGAGCTACGCTGAAGTCGGAGATCGCGAGGGCACAACCGTCCAGCTTGAAATCCTGCGAGCGAATCCCTGGCGGCAACTGCGAAGAGGCGAAGTATGGACACGGCCTGTCTAGACTGCACCTGCGCGAGCTTCCGCAGCTGGTGCATTCTAGCCCGGCCGTAGTGTGGATTGCTCCATGCGTCTTCTGCTAGCCATGTGGTGTTACAATGTGCGCGTACGTCATGCAAGTTCTCAAAGGGTGGTTTGTGCGGTCATGTCAGCGTGAGTGTAACTGTTTTTACGTATGCCCGAAACGTCGTACGAAAGCATTCGGTCTTGCTCGGCTGTAACGCATTTTAAAAAGATCGGCGAGAGCAACTTTCCAGAGTGCTGTTTATTGGGTACCCTCCATTCACCAGAATAATTTCAGAGTGGGTGCCGCTTTCTAATTCTAGCACATCGCAAAATGTTCTTGGTATCCTTACAAACATGAGAATTATTAAGTAGTACGTGAATGCAGCGTTTTATAGCGACTCGGATGAAAAAAAAACACGTTCTAGGTCATGCACTTGTGCGCTGTTGGTAAATTTAAAACTATACGGCAATGTATAGTGACTGTTACCCTTAATGACCAGCGGTTATCCTGTCTACGCGCTACATGCCCGGCCCATGTCCATTTCCTCTTCTTTATTTCAACTATGATATCCTTAACCCCCTTTTGTCCCCTAATCCACTCTGCTCTCTTCTTGTCTCTTAAGGTTACACCTACCATTTTTCTTTCCATTGCTCGCTGCGTCGTCCTCAATTTAAGCTGAACCCTCTTTGTAAGTCTCCAGGTTTCTGCTCCGTAGCTAAGTACCGGCAAGATACAGCTGTTATACACCTTCCTCTTGAGGGATAGTGACAATCTACCTGTCATAATTTGGGAGTGCTTGCCGAATGTGCTCCACCCCATTCTTATTCTTCTAGTTACTTCAATCTCGTGGTTAGGCTCTGCGGTTATTACCTGCCCTAAGTAGACATAGTCTTTTACAACTTCAAGTGCACTATTACCTATCTCGAAGTGCTGCTCCTTTCCGAGGTTGTTGTACATTACTTTCGTTTTCTGAAGATTAATTTCAAGACCCACCTTTCTGCTCTCCTTGTCTAACTCGTTAATCATGAGTTGCACTTCGTCCCCTGAGTTACTCAGCAATGCAATGTCATCGGTGAAGCGCAGGTTACTAAGGTATTCTCCATTGACTCTTATCCCTAACTGTTCCCATTCTAGGCTTCTGAAAACTTCCTGTAAGCACGCGGTAAATAGCATTCGGGAGATTGTGTCCCCCTGCCTTACACCCTTCTTGATTGGTATTCTGTTGCTTTCTTTATGAAGCACAATGGTAGCAGTTGATCCCCTGTAGATTTCTTCCAGAATGTTTATATATACTTCATCTACGCCCTGATTCCGCAGTGTCTGCATGACGGCTGATATTTCTACTGAATCAAACGCCTTCTCGTAATCTATGAAGGCTATGTATAGTGGTTGGTTATATTCTGAGCATTTTTGTATTACCTGATTGATAGTATGGATGTGGTCAATTGTTTAGTAGCCTGTCCGAAATCCTGCTTGTTCCTTTGGTTGATTGAATTCTAACGTTTTCTTTACTCTGTTAGCAATTACCTTTGTAAATAGCTTGTATACTACAGAGAGCAAGCTAATCGGCCTGTAATTCTTCAAGTCCTTGTCATCTCCTTTCTTATGTATTAAGATGATGTTAGCGTTCTTCCAAGGCTCTGGTACTCTTCCCGTCAGGAGACACCTCGTAAACAGGGTGGCTAGTTTTTCTAACACAATCTGTCCTCCATCTTTTAGCAGATCTGATGTTACCTGATCCTCACCAGCAGCTTTGCCTCTTTGCATGCTCTCCAAAGCTTTTCTGACTTCTTCTATCATTACTGGTGGGGTGTCATCTGGGTTACTGCTAGTTTTTATAGTATTAAGGTCGTGGTAGTCTCGGCTACTGTACAGATCTCTGTAAAACTCCTCCGCTATTTTATTTATCCTATCCATATTGGTAGTTATTTTGCCTTCTTTGTCCCTTAGTGCATACATCCGACTTCTGCCTATCCCAAGTTTCCTCTTCACTTCTTTGACGCTTCCTCTGTTTTTCAGAGCGTGTTCAATTCTCTCCATGTTATACCTTCTTACATCGCATACCTTACGTCTATTAATCAACTTCAAAAGTTCTGCCAGTTCTATTTTGTCTGTTGTACTTGACACTTTCATGATTTGACGCTTCTTAATTAGTTTCTTCGTTTCCTGGGAAAGCTTGCCAGTATCCTGTCTAAATACCCTGCCTCCAACTTCCACTGCACGCTCCGTAATGATACTCGTCAGATTATCATTCATTGTATCTACGCTAAGGTTGGTTTCCTCACTAAGAGCCGAGTACCTGTTCTGCAGCGACACTCTGAATTCCTGTACTTTCTCTCTCAGGGCTAGCTCATTGATTGGCTTCTTGCGTATCAGTTTCTGTCGTTCCTTTTTCAAGTCTAGGCGAACTCGAGACCGTACGATTCTATGGTCACTGCATCGTACCTTGCCAATCACTTCCACATCCTGCACGATTCCTGGGTGTGCACTCATTATAAAGTCTATTTCGTTCTTATTTTCGCCATTAGGGCTCCTCCATGTCCACTTGCGGTTTTCTCGTTTTCGGTAGAAGGTATTCAAAATCCGTAAATTATTGCGTTCTGCGAATTCTACTAGTAGCTTTCATTAAGGTCATTAACGGTAACTAACTGGATTTCCAGAGAAGGGAAGCGGCTTAGGGGGAGACAGAAGGTTAGGTGGTCAGATGAGATTAAGAAGTTTGCGGGTATAAATTGGCAGCAGCAGGCACAGGACCGAGTTAACTGGCGGAACATGGGAGAGGCCTTTGTCCTGCAGTGGACGTAGTCAGGCTGATGATGATGATGATGATGATGATAGTGACTGTATTTTATAGCTCATGCGAGTAGCCTTAGCTGTGTTTATCAGGCCGTGGTACCATTACATAGAAATATCGATCGATATGTGGGGTTTAACGTCCCAAAACCACCATAGGATTACTAGAGACGCCGTAGTGGAGAGTTCCAGAAATTTCGATCACTTGGGGTTTTTTAGCGTGCACCCAAATCTGAGCACACGGGCCTACAACATTTCCACCTCCATCGGAAATAGAGCCGCCGCAGCTGGGATTCGATCCCGCGACCTGCGGGTCAGTAGCCGAGTACCTTAGCCACTAGACCAACGTGGTGGGGCCATAGAAATATTACTCTCACATACACTGTGACACATTGGTACTTAAACTGTACTTAAAACAGAGTTACCGTGCGCAACCGTGTTCTTAGATATAAGAACGCTTGAAAGAGCCCAGACACTGAAAATTAATTTAGACGACATGCCTTATATATAACGTCGTATAATTTCATCTTTTTCACACTGTCTTCAGCGTTTGTGTGGCATTGTTAGTGAATGACGGAAGGCAGTGGTCCTTTTTTTTTTTGTCTAAAAAAATGCTTGTCCCATTAACCAGGCCTTTGTTGATGCACTGTCATGCACGTAATTCATCGATTAAAGTTTTCTGCTGAAATCTTATACAACAATTTTATATTTTTACTAGTGAACATGAGCGTACACTTGGTAAGCGCAGAGCAACACAAAGTGCCGTCAGCCACTATAGCTTTCCTGACTAGACCTATCGACTGTGCCACATTTCATGGGGAACAGAATGAGAGAAAAAAAAATATATGCGTATAAGGTGCGAACGGTGGTACTGAACTAATCGCAGAGATATGCGGGCTTTCTACGATCTTCATTTCTTTCTTTTTTGTAGTATGCAGATGACAAAGATGTAAATAAGTAGTTCGGTCACGCTACAGCAGTGCGTAGCACGCGGAACACAATCTAACCACGTACAAACAACACAGCAAAGGCATGATTTATTGCAAAAGTGTGAATACAGTCACCCAGGGCGAGCATCCTTATGAAAGGAAGAATGCGCCTAACTGGCGGGTAATGTTATTGTGGCATAGGCGTCGTGCACAGTTTCAGTAGAGAAGAGTGTAGATATTAACAGCAGACGCATTTTATTTGCCGACAATCGGCTCGACCGCTTGCAACGAAGCGCCGCTGATCCCCACTTTCTCGGGGACGGTGCTGCTACCTATAGCCCGTGTTGCCGCCGAGTTTTGGTTTAGCTTTGGCCAATGAAAATGGTAGGGCTTCATTATCCGCTAATAACGCTCAATGGCTTCTTTTTTGAAGCCTGAGAGCGGGAACAGCCACTTCGCAGGAATTCAGGGCTGCACTTTTTCATTTCACCCAACCGGCGGTGTCCGCTAGAAAGAAAGTTGGGTTAATTTTCTTAATTACTGTTGTAATCGATGTCTCTACTCACCTGAAGATGTCCGTCTCCGCAGAAAAAGTGATACTGAAGGCAATGTGAATTTGTCTATTTTTGCCTTAGTTTTGAGGATTCGCGGACACGTTTCTTGGAACTTCATGTGCATAAATATATAGATATTGATGTCTTCGATGAATAATTAATAGGAGGAAAATTGTAATTTTGTTGTTGTGAACTACAACGATCCTTAGCGATGGCTTGTGCCCGCCGGCCACAGCGTGGGCGAGATCTTTCAGCACGCAGCTCTCTGAAATTGAGAATGGAAGTAATTTTTGAGCTGATCGCCGAGTTGTTCTTCTTTCCATTCCTCGCCTATAAGGTTCCCGGAAGAGAAACACCGAACGGCAAGTGATTGAGGCATAGGCTTCCATCGAGGGTGATGAGGAATTTGTTGGCTCTTTCTGCGGAAGAGCGCCCTTCGTGGAAACCACACAGCGCAAAAGTTGTTGCGCGCATACGGAGAAGTATACTTGGGGGCCTTCATTTTGCGCTATACCGCCGCTCTATAGTAGTGGACGGTTTGTAGGCCGAGTTTGTTGACTCCCCCGCGGGGCTAACGTGCGGCCCGTCATCGGTGGGCGTGATTCCGCCTCGTCGGTTAGCTCGCTCTGTGGGTGGCGCCGTGTGTTGCGAAATCACTCTGCCGTTCGCGCTCAAGACGGTTTTTATTCAGCCTGCCCGTATACGTCTTATTCCGGAGAACCATTTTCCGCGCCCCTCCAAAGTACAGATCACTTTATACGGGCGAGGTAAGTGTTGCCACGCGAGGTGAACGACCACAGGCCAAAACTCTTCGCAGCTGGCTTCCGAAGACCTTGTCGTCCATGTGCTTTCACTAAACGCGGCAAGCCGTTTGAAAGCGTGAGAGAATAACAAGCGTCTATGACTCTTTATTGCTCTCTCTCCCTACGGTTTGTGTCCATGACATCTGCTAACGTCAGATTAGAAATACAATCACAGCAAAAAGTTTGCGTTTGTCGCGATCTCCCCCGGCACAAGCTCACTCTAAGGCTAACTCTAAGTAGTCTTGGAGATTGGATGATTTTTTCTCAGAGTCTGTTTTGTTTGGGTGACCATACCGGCACATCTTGGTATCGGTCGCAAGAAAACATTAGCTATTGATGATGTTTTCAGCGCTGCATAGAATGCAACCGCGACATCTCTTAAAAGAAACAGTCTGCTATGCAGCCGTGTGCCGTGGCCGTTCCGCAAAGCCCACACACTGCGCCGCCGTCATCCAGTGCGGCCATGTGGCAGCAGCGAGCCGCTGTTCCATCACTCGCTAATGCCAGTGGGGTACGTCTCTGCGAACTCCAAAGCTTTCGCAGTAGGCCCACCATCTTCCGCGTGCCGCCTGTGCCACCAGCAGCCACTTTGGATTCGGCGAAAAATAGAGCGTCCACGCGCCGGTAATTAGACGAGCGGAGAGGAGATGGCGGCGCGGGGGCGACTACAGCGATGCTTGCAGCCTTTGCGGAATAATTTCGGCCGACTTCGCTGGAACACAGAACGGCAAGCTAGCTGCGTACAAGTGCATGGAGATGCGCATATATATATATATATATATATATATATATATGTGTGTGTGTGTGTGTGTGTGTGTGTGTGTGTGTGTGTGTGTGTGTGTGTGTGTGTGTGTGTGTGTGTGTGTGTGTGTGTGTGTGTGTGTGTGTGTGTGTGTGTGTGTTATATAATAGGGACAATTCATTGCGATCTTTCTACTGTAAGCGACAAAGTTTCGTTTCGCTTCTGAAGTTTATTGCCCCTCAGCGACTCGGAGTACTGCAGACGCCGTAGCGGAGGGCTCTGGATAATTTAGAACAGCTCGCTTTCTTTGCAAATAGCTCGGGTTCCCAGTGTACTCGAATATCCGAGTTTTTTTTAGACCATAGTGGCGGAAAACAACGGGGGAGAGCCTCTTCATTGTGTACGTTAACTGGTATTTGAGATTAGGAGTGCGGACGATTCTTACTAGCAACAGCGTTGCTTGTTGGGCGAGTTGGAAGAAATAAATAATTGTGTAGTACAGCGCAAAAAATAGACACCAAACAAGCGAGAGAACGGGGACACAGCGCATTCTTCCAGTTAAAGTTTATTAGATTAGGACGCACGTATATATGCGCAGGCAAAGCATGAAAAGATGAAAACCAGGAAGAGAAAAATTCAAGAAGTGAAAACTAAAGAAGGGTCGAAAAGTCACACATGAGCGCTAACACCGCCCTCCTTTGCTTGTCTCGCCCTAGCTCTTTATCGGAAAGGTGCAAGGAAGGCATACGTACGCATGCGTCCCCAGACCGCTTGGTTTCTTCAGCCTCAATTATTTCCCTCACCCTTTGGCCCCGATTGCGTGCAAGGACCACGGTTTATTCAAGGATAGGGCGACACTTGCAGTCCCGCACATGGATGCCAAGGTGTCCTGATACAGTGGTGTACACGCTATAAGAGTGCTCACGAAGTCTGTCATACAGACACCGTCCCGTCTGGCCCATATACTTTCTGCCACACGTCAGACGAATGACGTAAGCGACCCTCAGAACGCATGGAACGAACTTTCGCTAATGGTCTGTGGTATACAGCCTCTTTTTTCTGTCATCCGAGAGGCCCAGCTGCACAGACTAGAAAGCTTCTCAGGGGCCGAGAAAACAACACGCACCCCCGCGCCCTCTCCAATTTTTTTGAGCTTGTGCGAAACGCCATGCACGTAGGGCACCACAGCTGTCTTTTTCTTATCCTGCACCCTCGATCGCACTACAGCCCGCGTGCTCAGATTTGGGTGCAGGTTAAAGAACACCAGCTGGTCGAAATTTCCGGAGCCCTCCACTACGGCGTCTCTCATAAATCATATGGTGGTTTTAGGACGTTAAACCCCACAAACCCATCACTCGATCTCACTCTGATGACAGAAAAATAGAGGCTGTACCACAGACCATAGGCGAAAGTTCGTTCCATGCGTTCTGAGGGTCGCTTACGTCATTCCTCTGACGTGTGGCAGAAAGTATATGGGCCAGACGGGAAGGTGTCTGTATGACAGACTTCGTGAGCACTCTTATAGCGTGTACACCACTGTATCAGGACACCTTGGCATCCATGTGCGGGACTGCAAGTGTAGCCCTATCCTTGAATAAACCGTGGTCCTTGCACGCAATCGGGGCCAAAGGGTGAGGGAAATGATTGATTGATATGTAGGGTTTAACGTCCCAAAACCCCCATATGATTCTGAGAGACACCGTAGTGGAGGGCTCCGGAAATTTAGACCACCTGGGGTTCTTTATTGTGCGCCCAAATCTGAGCACACGGGCCTACAACATTTCCGCCTCCATCGGAAATGTAGCCGCCGCAGCCGGGAATCGAACCCGCGACCTGCGGGTCAGCAGCCGAGTACCTTAGCCACTAGACCACCGCGGCGGGGCTGGAGGGAAATAATTGAGGCTGAAGAAATGAAATGGTCGGGGGACGCATGCCTTCCTTGCACCTTTCCGATACAGAGCTTGTGGCGAGACATGCAAAGGAGGGCGGTGTTAGCGCTCGTGTGTGACTTATCGGCCCTTCTTTAGTTTTCACTTCTTGATGTTTTCTCTTCCTGGTTTTCATCTTTTCATGCTTTGCCTGCGCATATATACGTGCGTCTTAATCTAATAAACTTTAGTTGGAAGAATGTGCTGTATGCTCGTTCTCTCGCTTTTTTTGTGTCTATTTTTTGCGCCGCACTACATCGTGATTGTTAGCAACAACCACAACAACAAGTTCATGTTCTGGTTCTTCGCAGTCGTTTGTTACATATCCCAAATGAAACAACTCGAAAGACGCCTTTTAAACGCTTCCCCGACGTTAAACTGAACAAAGGTTCTGTAATTACGCCGGAACGTTTGCATTTGTTTTTTTTTATTTCGTTGACTTCGAGGTTTTTACTTTCATGGCGCCATGTCTCATCCCGCGCTTCCGCAAACCCTTGGCTTCATCTTCCCCGAAATAGTCTCTACATGGATAACCGATATTCCAAGAGAAGCACTCTCACTATGGGGTAGAAAAGTAAGCATCTTTACTAACCTCAAACGAGTGCGCACTTTCAATGAAGCATATTCAGTAGACGGCGAAATGCAGCAATCAAATGCAATCGAGCATTTCGTCGTTCTCCGGCGTAAGATGGGGGTGTCTGCGATTGAGAAGCGGCGCGCAGCAAACATATCCGGTCAGCAGCTGAGTGGACGATCGCTTCCTCCGAGGTTGTTCCTAGATTACAGGCGTCGAAAGCCCGGTGCTCTCGCTCGCGTTGATGTGCGCCCACACCAGACGGCCATCCCTGGCAGCCCCAATTTCGCGGCGCCCGAGCGCAAACAACTCGCCGACGCTTGGATTGATGCGCTCATCGAAAGTGCGCTGCTCTCCGCGACGCGAAGGCGTTTCTGCAGCGACAAAAAGTGAAAAAAAAAACAAAAAAACGGGAGTGATTGCCAGAAAATGGAGGTGGTTTGGAAGTGCAGCGTCCCAGCGTTCGCGGATGATCGACCAAGCTGGAACGAGAAACGAAAAAAGAAAAAGAAATCGGGGAGAAAATGTGGGTCTTTTCAGCCGCTCACTTCGTCACGGCGCTGCTACGGGCAGAAAAGGAAAGAAGCGTACCTCGGAAGGGAGTTTTTTTTTTTTTTTTCTCCAATGTGGCGGGAACATTCTCTCTCTAAAAAAGAAGGAAGGGGGACCAGTGGGGGTGTGTGTGCTATGCGCGGACTCTTCGCGCCGCCGTGTTATTTGACGCAGCGGCCGCGAAATGACCGGCGACAACAAGTAGTAGTTCCGCGACGCTCCGCTCGCATTGTGGCCGGTCTCTGGACGAGTCGCCCGACCGGAGCGACCGAAGAAAGCACCGCCGGGAGGGGTCATTGTGCCCGCCCCCGCCTCCTCGGGGACGGCCGGGAATTCCAGAAATTTGATCGCGATAACTGGACGCTCTCTGCAGGGTCTGACGTGCCTGAATAAAGATGCGGCCCAGGCGATAAGTGGGCACCGGCGAGAAAGCGCCCCCAAAACCTGTCCGCCGGCCCAGCTGTCCGACTGGGTGCACTCTCGCGTCCACTGCGTATTCGTGGTGAATCGGAGCTGCGGCGTTGTGGGACTTCAAAAGTGCAGATAGCTGGGGGCTTGCTACATGCTTCGACTTTCAAGGGACAGCGCGGAAACCAACGGGACAACGTTGCGTCTTCTTCTCTGGCCATGTTATGTTGGCGCTATTCCTTCGAAGGTGGCGTCGTGATTTTTTTGTCCGAACAAGTTAGCTTGAAGCGAGAAGATATGCCCGCTTACAATCTAGGAAGTAATGTAAGAATCAGCGACAAAAAAGAAGGGGGGGGGGAGTGATTTTAAGTGAAAAGAAGAGAAAAAGATAGCCCCGTAACTGTCTCTCATGGGGATGACACCTCAACAGTAGCTCACGAGGGATGGGGTAGAGAAGGAATTAAAAGCATAGGATTAAAAGGTAAAGAAATAGAGAGAGAGGAAGGATAGATCGAGGCGCAGCGACAGCGAACGACGGAAGTAAGGAGAAGACAGGAAAGATGGACACAGTTGCAGGAGTCCGAGGACGGGGCACCACTGGCGAGAGCTCTTGTCAACGTCCGTAGATGGCGTAGGGCAAGTCCAGTAGGCAAGAGCTACGCTGTCGTCGTAGATCGGCGTCAGGAGTTGGCGTAGGACCAGCTCAGTTGGCCAGAGCTACGCTGACGTCGGAGATCGCGAGGGCACAACTGGCCGGCACGAAATCGAAAAAGGGAAACTCTGGTGCATTTTTGACCATACTGCGATAATGCTGTTCTCAAATAGTATTGACAGTTCTGCAAAGGCCAGGGTGGTTCATTTTGTCCAGGCACTGGTCAATAATTTTAATTAAGCAATAAACGACGAGTCAAAACAAAAACCGAAACAACGAGCTGCTCCGTCATCCATGGATGTTATCGAATGACGTCACAAGAATCCGTCGCCGATGACGTCACGAGATCTGCTACATTCCGGCACGTCTGGCCAGGGTGTAAACATAGCTCAAGTGCTTCTTCTGACTCGCGAAAAGCAAGTTGGCGATGTCATATGACGCGGAATCAAGCTGTGTCCGCTCTTCTTAAATTACAGCGATTTTACAGCGACAAGTACAGCGATGATTGCAGCTGCTATCTCAGTGCGGAAGCATCGCTTTTTGATTTCGAGCTGCCGGCACGTGAAGCATCTGACATGCCCCGAATCGATTTCCTCATTGCTCAATATTGCGTCATCCGGCGGTGTAGCCATTATTGTTAATCAAAAAGTAGCATGCACACATTTACCACTACAAACAACCCTAGAGGCAGTGGCTGTTCGAGCAGTTCTTTTCAACAAACTCGTCATCATATGCTCTCTGTACATACCCCCACACCACCGTCTTGAAAAACGAGAATTCCAGTCCTTAATAGATCAACTACCTGAACCTTATCTGGTCCTTGGTGACCTGAATACACATAGCAGTCTATGTGGTGACTCTCGCTGCGACGCACGAGGTCGTCTCATTGAACAGTTCCTTTTCTCCTCCGGTGCCTGTCTGTTAAATGGGAAAGAGGCAACATATTATAACCTTGCCAACAAACCTTACTTTTCCATAGACCTCAGCATCGCATCTCCTTCACTTGTACCATTACTCCAATGGAAAGTTCTAAATAATCCCTACGGAAGTGACCATTTTCCTGTCGTTTTGAGTGCACAAACATCATACGAATGTCCTCCACGAGTTCCCAAATGGCTTATACAGAAAGCCGACTGGGAACAGTTTTATAACATTACTCATTTTGGTTAGACTGACATATGTGGGTTAAGCATAGATGAAGCTGTTCAGTACTTCACAGCTCTCCTTATTAACGCAGCAGCCAAGTGCATCCCGCAAACATCTGGACTGCCTGGCAAGCGACACGTTCCACGGTGGAACACTGAGTGTCGTAATGCCCGAAAGGAGCAGAACAGGGCCTGGAGGTTGCTTCGGAACTCACCGACAGCTGAAAATTTTGACAGCTTCAAGAAAATAAAGTCTCAAGGCAGGAGAACGCGTCGGCAGGCCAGAAGAGAAAGCTGGCACAAGTTTTTATCAGAGATCAATTCGTATACACAAGAAGCTAAAGTCTGGAACATGGTTGGTAGGGTAGGAGGTTTTTGTCTTCCACTTGTAGACACACAGGGTGACAGCCTGGAAGATCAGGTGAACTTCCTCGGTGCACACTACGAGCAGGTGTCCAGCTCGTCACACTATACTGAAGCTTTCCAAAGATATAAAGCAAGAATAGAAAAGCAGAAACTAGAACACAAGTGTACAAACTACGAGGCATTCAACCAACCTTTCAACTTATAGCATAGCTGCAAACATCACTAAACTCCTGCAGTAATTCTGCCATCTCATACATGACCGTGTCATGTATGAGATGTTGAAAAACCTGCCGCTCAAAACGCGAAAAACTTTACTTTCCTTATACAATGCTATCTGGCTTTCTGGCACCATCCCTGCTTCCTGGAAAGATGCTATTGTTATCCCTATTTTGAAACAGGGCAAGGACCCTTCCTCAGTTTCAAATCATAGGCCCTTTGTACACTTTTTGAAAATATGATAAACTGCCGACTTTTACATTTCCTTGAAACACACAATCTGCTCGACCGATTTCAGTGCGGGTTTCGAAAGGTTAGACCCCCACCGACCATCTGGTGCCTATTGAGGCAGAGATTCGAGACGCTTTCATCCACAAAAAATACTTCCTCTCTGTTTTCCTTGATATTGAGAAGGCTTACGACACAACATGGCGTTTTGGCATATTAAGGGACTTGCATCACCTGGATGTGTGCGGTAGAACGCTTTCCATAATTCAGAGTTACTTGTCCAAGCGGATCCGTGTGGGCAGTGTTCTCTCCCAAACTTTTGTCCAATGAACAGGAGTACCGCAAGGCGGTGTACTCAGTTGTACACTTCTTATTATGAAAATGAATTCCTTGCACCTGTACATCCCTCGCAATATGTCCTATTGTACATATGTCGATGACGCCCAGCTTGGCTTTAAGTCATGCAACCTGGCAGTGTGGGAGTGGCAGGTTCAGTTAGGTTTAAACAAGGTCTCCAAATGGGCAGAGGAAAACGGATGCCGACTGAACCCACAAAAAAGCACGTGTGTCTTTTTCTCCCGAAAGAGAAGCATGCACTCAGAACCCGACATTGAACTGAACGGTCGACGTCTGTCTGTTAATGCGGAGCATAAATTCTTAGGCTTAATCTTGGACCACAAGCTAACCTTCATACCGCACATCAAGAATTTAAAAATAAAATGTTTAAAAGCCATGAATGTTTTAAAAGTGTTGTCATGTACTACGTGGGGTAATGATAGGCAATGCCTCATGAATCTGTATCGAAGCCTCATTCGCACCCGCTTAGATTATGGGGCCGTTATTTATCAGTCTGCAACTCGAAGTGCTTTGAAGATGCTGGACCCCGTGCACCATTTGGGCATCCGCCTTTCTACGGGTGCTTTTCGCACCAGCCTTGAGAAAGCCTTTACGTTGAGTCAGATGTGTTGTCGCTTCATCTACAGAGAACTTACATGTCTTTTGTACATTTCCTTAAGGTGAAAGCAGACAAGAAGCACCCCTCATACACCACTATTATTGACTTGTAGATCTCCATTCCGTTTCAAAACAGGCCTTCGATGAGGAAGCCCTACTCAGTTCGCCTGATGGGTCTAGCTGAGAAAACTGGTGTGTCACTGGAACACAGTTTATTGGCTCCTGTAGCATACCCGCCAGCGTGGCAGTGGCAGACTATAGAATGCGATGTGTCTTTCCTAGAAGTTACAAAACACGCGCCCATTGCCCATATCCGAACATACTTCCTGAAACTTCAACACATATAGACACGTCCTGAGTTCTTTACAGATACCTCTAAGTCTAACTCCTCTGTTTCCTACGCTGCTGTCGGCCCATCCTTTTCGGATGCTGGCCCTCTACATCCTGACACAAGTATCTTCATAGCGGAAGCTTATGCGATACTTGTGGCCGCTAAACTAATCAAACAACTACAACTACAAAAAGCAGTAATTTATACGGGCTCCCTCAGTGTGGTAACGGCTCTTAAAACACTCTGTGGTAACACTCTTAAAACAAAAAAAAAGCCCTGCCGTCATCTCACTTTACTCCGTTTTGTGTACACTCTACACACTCAAACAAGATGTTGTAGTGTGCTGGGTGCCAGGGCACCGTGAGATCCAAGGCAACGTGATGGCGGATCAGCTTGCTGCATCCGTCCACGAAAGCACTGCCTATACACCCATCTCAACCCCGGCCCTTGATCTTAAGCCGTCTCTTAAACGAAAGCTCAGGGACTAGTGGCAGAGCGTGTGGAATTGATTGATATGTGGGGTTTAACGTCCCAAAACCACTATATGATTATGAGAGACGCCGTAGTGGAGGGCTTCGGAAATTTAGACCACCTGGGGTTCTTTAACGTGCACCCAAATCTGAGCACACGGGCCTACAACATTTCCGCCTCCATCGGAAATGCAGCCGCCGCAGCTGGGATTCGAACCCGCGCCCTGCGGGTCAGCAGCCGAGTACCTTAGCCACTAGACCACCGTGGCGGGGCAGAGCGAGTGGGATACACACACACAAAACAAACTACACAATATTAAGCCACACCTTGCTGATTGGCCGCCAGTATCAAAATCACTTTGTACAGAGGTAACACTAACGAGGCTTAGGACAGGACACACATACACGACACTTTCATATCTTTTGTCTGGTGGCGATCCACTATTGTGTGACAGATGTGGTGAAGCACAGTGTTTCACATTTTACTACACTGCAAACAATTAGACACTCTAAAAAACAACACTTTCCATTACTCTACCGACCACATATACCTTTACACCCTGCAATGTTCGTCGGTAGGGAACCACTGTTCACTCATAAATCGTTGCTAGCTTTTTTAAAAGATGTCCGCTTTTACCATGTCATATACCGAAGCATTGCGTAGCATGACCTCTCAAGAGAGGTTGCTGCTGCAGTGGATACATTGAAAAGCACTTGGCTCGCGGCCCTTGGACACAAGGGCGCTGATGAGGCACTTGTGCTAGTGCCAAATATTTTTACACATGTTTTTATTATCAAAACCTTTTGTCACCCATTTTTACTATACATATCACGCCACTGTCATGATTTTATTACTTATGTGTTTTACCCGCGTTATCGCGAGGAATTTTAAGGCCCCTATACAGCCACGCAACATATCATTGTGCACATCTCAAGTCATTGAAATGGCGCTCTTTGGCCATCAATTGGCCTTTGCGCCATAAAGCGCCACACATCATCTTCGTTGCTCAATATTGTAAGACCCGACGTCAACGACGACTAACACACTGTATGCAGCTGACAAAACTGAACTGTGCTCGCGTTGTCGTTGCCGCGTAGAAAAGCGGGAATCTTGAAAAAGAGTAGGCCCTTACGTCACATACACAGTGTGGCCCGCGTTTACGAGTGTGATTTTAACGTCGACTACTGATTTCAAGATTTGTTTTCTCAAAAAACTAAATGACCTACGCTTCTACAATTTGGTGCATATTACCACGGTACTGACGAGAACGCATGGTCAAAGTTTAATTGCAATTGGTGAATATAAAAAACAACACCGGAGCTCCCCTTTAACCGTAAGTACTTTTTTCGGCGACTGCAAACACTACGAGCATGACGAGTTTAGTGCTCGCCGTTGCTACTTAACTCCTTAAGTTTGGCTGAGTGGCGATGTCAGAATCCTTTAGAAAATTTATCATGACTTTCAAGTTTCTGAACTAAACACAAACCTACGTCTGCAGCGGCAGGTTAATTATTTGAAACACCCATTAAGGGCTTCGAGTCACGAATATAAGTGAGGGCCGTCTGATGGAGCACGCAAACAAGTCCTCTTTTTTGGGAGCGATAGTGGTAGGGGTGGGATTCGCTAGCTTGTAAGGCATTGTTTTTCTGAATTTAGTGCATAAAGTGAAAGACTCTTTCATTGATGTGACGTTGCTAATTTCGACGCCATTACAAGTAGTATTCTTGAAATTTTTTGTACCAAAATTTTTGAGTTTTCAAAATGATTGTTTTTCCAGTTAGGAAGCAATGACGTCGAGGATCAATAATTTTGACCAGCATTGTATACAGCGCAACAGGATTTATTTCGTCTAAAAACACGACGTGTAAATCGCTCTCGCAACACCTAGCTGTAATAATTGGACGAGTACCTTCAGCACAAAAAGGCGCTGCGGTTATTAGAGACCCTCGTAATATTCCATCAACACTGCTGAGTGTAGTCTGAAAGGACCTGGATTTACGCCTTAAGTATGCCAGCATATATTTTTGCAAAGCATGTTTCGAAGCATGGTTCTGTGACTCTCATTACGCACAAAAAATATTTCAGATCAGGTAGTAGTAACGGTAATATCGAATTTAATATTGTGTATTTGATGAGGGAACTTGGTGAAACGTTGGTGCAATTAAGCGCCCGGTTGGCAACGCGTGGGGAAGTAAGGCGAGCACGAGTGAATGCAGACACTTCGAGTGATTGCCTCCAAAAATGAGCGCGATTTGCCATTCCAAACAATGCGTGTTGTTATATTATGACATCAAGCACTGTACGACAACGCGGGGAATTCTGCACTTTCCGGGGGCGGATACCTTAGAGAGAGAGCCGATGTTTCTCTGGCGTTCTATGGATCGCGTTTATCGCCCTCACGAGAACCACCGTAATAGTTTGGCTTTGATCGACGTGCACCGTAAGGCTTATCATTTTACAATTTAAAGAGGAAAAATTTTAGACGACCTTGACGTTGATTGATTGATATGTGGGGTTTAACGTCTCAAAACCACCATATGATTATGAGAGACGCCGTAGTGGAGGGCTCCAGAAATTTCGACCACCTAAGGTTCTTTAACGTACACCCAAGTCTGAGTACACGGGCCTACAACATTTCCGCCTCCATCGAAAATGCAGCCGCCACAGCCGGGATTGGAGCCCGTGACCTGCGGGTCAGCAGCCGAGTACTTTAGCCACTATAGACCTCCACGGCGGGGTAAGGTTCCTTTGGAGTGTCTTTAATAGAGCTGACCGATAGCGCTTGGTGAAGTTTTGGTTGACTAGTGTTTAGATTTTACGTCAACAAAAATTGTCCGGTCGTCGACTTCCACTGCATCATTGTACTCTCTACTCTTAATTTGGTATTTACGGCAGCGCTTCCCATGCGCGGTCTCCGCAATCAACTCCGCCAGCGCGCCGTCGCGCAGCCGGACTTGATTACGGAGGCCATACAGAGGCCTCGAATCACTGAGGTCACGCAAAAAAAAAAGCGCGGGGCCTCTTCGATTGTTCTGAAAAAAAAAAAAATTGGCCCGAATCTACATGTTACACTGTAAATGTCGTCGAAGGACGATAATCTTGCGTGTGGAGAGAGTGAACAAAACGTTTGTTTGAAGTTCTGCGCAAGAAAATCGGTGAATGGTATTCTGAAGGCACTGCGATAGAGTGCCTCGAGCGAGTAGTGGAGACGAACAAGCGCATCTAGGCACGTTAGACACGAGCGCCACCTGGCAGTTATTCATTTCATTTCATTTATTGCATCCTTAAAGGCCCGAGGGCATTACATAAGGGGGGGCAAAAAATACGCTGTGAATGTGTATAATTCAAGTTGAACAAATTATTATAAACAGTACAGTTCTAATATGGTAGTTTGGTCAAAAATGACAACAAAAATGAATCAAATAACACACAAAAGAAACGCTTTGGCTGGGAATTAGAGAACAAATAACTAGGCACAAGCAATTAGAGTTATCTTTGAAAACGAAGTCGTGCGCGACCGCGGAGAAAGATGCGCGCCAGTCTCGGAGGCGATAAGGTGTAGAATGGAAAGCTACGGGCAGGTGCCACCACGGTGCCGTCGTAGCAAAGGGTTGAAAACACCTTCCTGAGCATCGCGTTGCACTGTCAGCGCAACGCGATAAACGCTTTAGTCCTTAGAGTTACTTGTGTGTGCCTCTTCTAGTATTAAGGCAGACATACAAAACATAGACGTCTTGTTATGGCGCCTCAGATATGTGCAGTATTTGCTTTTTTTAATTGACAATCGCACAACTATGAACGCTAAACCTTGAGCAATATTGGTGGGCGCTGCGGATGGGGTTGGCCGTTGGGTGCCGTTTGAGGTATCGTTAGGGCGGACAAACAGACAAATGTACAGACGGACCAAAATTTTTCCGTCGAAGGTACCCAAGAAAGACTATCGTCTTTAAAAAAAAGTGATAAGACAGATTGTATTTTTCGGAAGGCATAGCCTCGACGCTCATGCAAAATAACCGCAATTGGTGCGGGTGTACGTGAGGCAAACGGGTGCGTGAATATCCGTTTAAAAGAGCGCTTAAAATATTGCGCTGTATGAGCTCTGTAGGAAGAGTAAAGTAAGAAGCAATAACACGTTCCAAACACTTCTCAACAAAACCAAGACTTCGTATAGTCACAGGGTGGACCAGGGCACCAGAGACCTGTTTGAATCATTTAAGATGAACCCTACTCGTGGGTGTGTAAGTGAACCTTCAGTATCTCATGCTGATTGGGAGCTGGTATTTTTACCTGTTTTTTTTTTTTACGTAAGGGTATGTCTGTCCAGTGCATTTGATTCATCAGACGTTTTCAGTCGTTCATCGCTCACGTGTAAGTCTCCGCGCGTACTGTCTTCCGTTGTATTTTGTACGTGTTTGCTAGCGCAGTTAATAGGCCTTCAGAACAAGTGTAAACCAACTGGTCCGACGTGGTGCTCTACCGCAATGTTTGGTCACTCATATAAGCAGTAGCACAATAATTTTATTACCTGGTGCGACATGTCTAATCTGTGCGGACGGCTGTCAGTACATGTCTTCGAGAGACGAGAACCCCATGAATGCGTTGTGTGATATATGCATTGATTGATTTGTGGGGTTTAACGTCCCAAAACCACCATATGATTATGAGAGACGCCGTAGTGGAGGGCTCCGGAAATTTCGACCACCTGGGGTTCTTTAACGTGCACCCAAATCTGAGCACACGGGCCTACAACATTCCCGCCTCCATGGGGAATGCAGCCGCCGCAGCCGGGATAGTGTGTGATATATGCAAGCAACAAATAACGAAACAGTTGTTTTAGTAACCTTCTTCTGACGAAGGCTGACCCTTCGTCAGAGCAAAGTGAATAGTGAATAACCACAGTTCGTGCTGTAATTGTACAATTGCTCAGGTTGTGCATAAATGTTTTCATGGACAATATTGCGTTAGCCAATCCCGCGCAAGGCACGTATCAGGGAAGGCGTGCGCGCGCTTGACTGATCGACTGTCGCAGCGGAAGCAGTGTGAGAATGACACAGAAATGCGAAATGTAAAGTTCTCCTGCAGGTGATAGGCTCGAGAGTTATCGACTCACTGTTTGTAAAATGGCAGCGATTGAGGTCGATAGGATTCGAGGTTTTGGCTGAAGCGTCAACATTTACTTACTATCTCGTTTGAATACCGTCTTGTCCATTACTGACCCCACATGTTTCATGCTGAGAATAGGACAATACGAATGTTTTTGCTTTCCGTTGCCGTGGATACTTCAGATGCTTCCTGCTTTTCATGCACTGACAAACGTCTGTGGGCACACGTGATTGAATAATAAGTTGTATTGAGCGTGTCGCCTGCATGTCCAAGAAATTATTTCCGTTTAAACCACAGCAACAGCCCATCACATCCGTAGACGGACACCTTCAAACCGTGACTGGTGTAGTACTCTGATCAGATTATTTCTACGTTCGACGAATCTGTACGGTAGAACAAAATACTTCCATGGAAAAGGCATAGAAGTGAGGCAGTATTGTAGCGAAAAATATTCTTTTTCTCGCGAGAGGAGGTCGTTAGCGTATCTTCGTCCGTGCGTTTCTATATGTGTGTGCGCATATATCCGTGGGATATAACAAAAAAAGAAAAAAAAACTGGGAGGAAGACAGGGGCTCAATCTCTGAACACCCCCGACTCCTTCCATGGCTACGCCGCAGCAAGAAGGACATGCTTGTTCGACGAAAGAAATCTCCGAGAAGCCCGGCTGCTTTTCAATGCCTGTTCCAGCGTACGTTTGTGTCGATGCCGCGATAATGACAGCGACCCTTCGCATTTGGCGGAAGCGATGCCCATGAAGGCTATACAAATGCGACAACGAGGACGCGTACCGTTGCGAGCATGTATGTTGCGATATGCGCGCAGACGCATGGGATACGTGCGCTCACGTAAGAAGCCACGAAGGTTCCACGCACAATGGGGCAAAGGAGGGACAAACGAGCGACTCGAAGACAAACGCATAGTCGGGCCTTTTCTAGCGGGTATCCTCCCACGACCCTTGCTGGCAACTGCACTGGTATGCGAGCTTCCGGCTGGTGGAAACGGCCGTCCTCGTTTTGCACTTTCGCGCGCTTTCCGTTCCTCCGTGCGAGTGCGCTAGCCCCTTCGCGCTCGTGTCTGCCCTGTGGTGACTCATCGGACGTTTTCGGACACGAGAGTCCATTCAGCGGCGGCCACCAAAGCTCCACCACCGCTGCCGGAGAGCGTCGTCGTCCTTATCCGACGTGCGACGTTATCGCAAGATCCGAACAGGGTAGATGCGGTGGTCGTCCTGTCCGGGGCACGCCGAGGCGAACAAGCCGCGAGCCACCGTACACGTTGAGCCAAGTATACAGCGAGCAGCCCGTGATCGGATGGGCTTGGCGTGGGCCGCCGCGCTTTTGATATAAAACGGCTGCGTCTCTCGTTGCCCTTACTGTGAACGAATGCACTTGGGCCTCGTATTGTGTCTTGTCTTCCTATAATCGCCGATTGTAGTTTCCGCCATCCCTTTTCGCTTTTCTGATTGTGTGGAGAAGCTTGACAATTGGCGAAATTAACTTTATGGTAGTTGACGTCGCCGACGTTCTATTCACTCCCCCAACGTTCAGCTATTGCGTCGAACGATTGCGCTTGCGCGAAGCTGGTATGACTGGCGCGTCCACGGCCTAAATTGTTAACAGCGAGGGCTGTACACTATTGCATATCACGTATACCGTTCGACATTCACGCCTTATTCGCGTGGTTTTCGGCTAGCAACGTCAGACCAATACAATCGACTGAGAATTTTGAAAAACAACAACGAAAGAACTGAAAAATAAAGGGGTCTTCGAACCGCCTTAGACGAATGTGTACGGTAACTTGTGAGTTTTTAAGGTGAAAGCAATAAGTTCCTCATTGATGATTTTTTTAGTTTTTCTAGGTTTACACACTGCAGCCCGTTAGGGTTACCGCAGGAGTGAGCGCAGAGGTTGAAACATTTAGTAACAGATGAGAGTATGAACATGTAAAAGAACTATGAATCAGCAATCACATTTGAAAACAAGGGCCGACTTTTGGTCTTCTTGGTACAATATCTCTGAAGTGACTTAGCGCAAGTATTTTAGAGAGGGGACAAGACGAAGAGAACACACAGGCGCTAACTTTCGACGAATAATAACGCATCATTTGTGGAGAGAGTAAGCGCAAGTGTGTGTACCCGTCGTGTTGTCCCGTCTGTCAAAATCTGCACAAAGTCAATATACAGACATTGAAAGAACATGAGAAACTGGTAAGAAATAAACTTCGGCAGGCGAGAAATCACAATGTTGAATCGCGCGTACAAAACAAAAACTGTATTCAACGCAGGAATTGACCGTCAGCAGCGTCAACGCAAGCGAAACACATCACGTGAGGGCGTCACTATCTGACCTGATCATGTTGCCATAGATCACCGAAATTTATGCCGTCGTCAAAGGGTTACATGACGTTACGTCACTTAATGACTTCATTACATTACTTCGGCGCTCGGTCAAAAGTATAGGCCGATCGCGCCGCCAATTTGAGCGCGTGAGGTGCTAAAAACTTAGCAATGCTTCCGATTATTGAGACAGTTTGAGGCCATGTTTGGTGCAGGAAACCTTCGATAGAAGGCGGAGAAGAATCGCTGCACGGAGCTAGAAGAATAAATCAGAAGGCGAAGAAGATGGTTTTCGCCTTTCACTCGTTTTAGGCGATGGCGTAAGGGAGTTTTTCCGGGTTCCGGCAGAGAATAGCGGAAATGAATTGGTCCTGGCATTGTGCAATGCGCGGTCCACTTTACCGCGAGGGCGGTCGATTGACCCGTTCCAGATCGATCGTCTATGGCTCCGAAAGCCAGAGAGGACGTTAATGAAACCGTCGTTGAGTCACTTGCGCGTAGGTGGCCTGCCATTAGGTGGACGGCGTTTCGTGTTCTTGTTGCGCGACCTGGAGCACGCGAGCGACATGTATTGCTGGCCCTCTAAGCCCACAAGGATTGTCGATCTCTCCCTTGCGTGGCCAAAGTGTTTCGCTCGCATTTGCGCGTCACAGTCAATGCTCTGGACCGCCGTTAGCGAAAAGAGCCCGGGATTCGGAGGGCGCGTGTTTAAATAAAGCGAATAGAAAAAAATAACTAACGAAAAAACAAAAATAAAAAAAATTGTAGAAATCGTAAAAAATCGTAGAAATCGTAAAAACAGCGACCTCTCAATCCGCAGCGCGCGAAGCTAACCACTAGGTCACGAAGCGTTTGTTTTCAATATTGCTAACGGCAAGCTATTTAAATACACCGCGTACCGCATGGCGGTCCTCAGAGCTCCGCAACGTCTGCGCGTTTTTGTAAGCTGTAGCGAGGTGGCGCGAAGGTTTCGCTTTGGGCGCTCTGTGAAGGTCGTCGCCCCTTTGGTCTCGATGAGCGCTGCCTCCGCGGAATGTGGTCTCTCCAACGCTCGCGCTTAGCAGACTCGTGAGCACGAAGGTCTCTGTTGTAGCCGCGTTTACGAAAGAAGCACGCTGCTCACACATGACACAGGAAGAATTGTGACAGCTATTCGCGGTTGTCCTGTGTATACTTGCGCCTCGTTTCGTTCGTCTTTCCCTGTGTTTGAACAGCGCGCGTTTTGAGTGTCGACCTGTGAGAATTAGTCC
Organism: Rhipicephalus microplus; assembly: GCF_043290135.1. NCBI lineage: Eukaryota > Metazoa > Arthropoda > Arachnida > Ixodida > Ixodidae > Rhipicephalus > Rhipicephalus microplus. The sequence goes on from NC_134710.1 coordinate 466,158,877, forward strand.
GCGCACGTCCTACATATGCTTATTTCGTGCGTGCTGGAGTAGCTTGTCCGGTGAAAAGCCAAGCAAACTTTCCAGCTCTCCATTAAAATAATTATCTCTCTCTATTTCTGCTTGAGGTGCGTGCTGCTAATTTCGAGCTGGTTGTCGTCTTTCGCGTGATTTTGCGATTCGTTGTTGTAGCATTCATTGCTGCGCCCCTGTGGCGAAACAATGCGCAATAAGTAGTCAAGTACTTCTGTGAAGACACGTAACGTTTCACTATTCTGTTCGCAGATTCTTTCTAACACTATTGATTGATAAGCTGGGCTTAAGTAAAGGTGTCAAAAGTTAAGTCTTTTGGAGCGTCTCAGTTTGGTAGCCAATGCTGCAGCAGAAGGTGCGAAAGTGCCACATAGGCAGAGCGAAGAGCCTGCAAGGAATATCGTCGCAGCAGAAATGTGTGAAAAATTTCCCTATATTGTAATATTCCGTCGTAACATTTTCATTCTCTCAAAACAATATAATTGAGTAATTGCTGTGGTGACGGACAACTTTGCCTTAATTGTTGGTTTCCCAGCACGCAGCCAACAGTGACCACTGTCTAAAGTGAGGGGGGGGGGGGGGGGGGGCTCGCGCTTTCTTTGCACTCCCCCTCGGCTGATACGGCTATGACGGTAACTACAGGAATAGTGGGCACACCACCGTTTCACTTTGTCCCACGTGTGTCAGTCTTTCCAATTACGACCGATCGCTGCCGGTGTCGCCATCTAAACTGTTTATACGTGCAGACAAGAATGGACACAGTACTACCGTATTTACCACACGGCAAATCGCCATATTGTGCGAGCGGTCACACTGGTGCCTCCCGACGTCAGCGAGGCCCACACCACGCCAGCGTGGGCCAGTTTACACAGGATCAATAAAGGCTGGCCGTCATCGGTTAAATCACGGTCCATCTCGAACAAACGCTGGCAAGTCGTCATCGCTTGAACTCCGGCAAATTCTCATCGGTGCAACGCCGGCTAGCCGACATGGGACCGATGTGATTCAAAGTGGCGCGAGCGTGACATGCCGGCATGCCGACATATAGCTACCGTTGTTTTCCGACATTTTGAACGCGATCAACCTAATGCCAGCGTTTTGTAACCGTCGGGATTTTAGGGGCAAAGCTCCTTAAGGTGTGGGTCTGTCCGTCCCTCGTATGTATATGTAGTTGTACGTAGCCACTGGTGGCACATACCCGCTCTGGGGATGCGAGATGGGAGATGGCGGTACTTGGAGTGTTCACTAGATGGACGCACGGACGGATGGACAGACAGACTAGCAGACAGACGGATGGATGGATATACGCGTGGACCCATGGACGGATGAACGCACGAACAGACAGACTGACATGAATGGACGAGTTCACGGACAGATGGATGGACGCATGGATAGACGCATGGATGGTCGCGTGGACGGACGGAAGCGAGAACGAACGGACGGACCGAAGCACGGACGTGCTGACGGACGCTTCGCCCCACTCATCACCATTCACTCCGTGGATATGCTGTGATTTTTTTTTAGGTTATAACCGCGATGACTGCACAGAGTGCTTCAGCAGTACGTACAACGAGATTGTACAAAAAAAAAACGGCAATAGTTAAGGTAACGATGCCTGCGGGAAAATCCCGAAGCGATGGAATGTTAACGTGAAGGACGGCGCGCCCGTAAATTTGAGAACGGTCGTCTATGTGAAATGCGAACGCTTTATTTCAGCGCTAGTTTCCGTCTCTGGATTTTGCACACACGTATGTGACCCTCAGTGGCTAAAACTCAAACTTCTGTGGGCTGAGAAGCAACCCCAAAACAGCATTTAGCAAAATTGTAGCGTAACCTATACGCAACAAACAACCTAGAAGCAACCAGATTAGACTTCAGAATTGTCCAGCTTTGTTGTTTCATACCTTGAGTGATTTGTGTAAGCATCGCCATTTTTTATATCCATGCGGGTGCTTGTATGTACACACGCACAATAAAAAGATGGGAAATAGAGTTCACCCTCTCCCTGACTACGACATTGGCAAGCTCACTTGCATACTCATGCGGAAGGGCGCGCACCCAAGCAAAATTCCGACATTACCGTGGCCTTCGCTCCGTATCTATTCATCGGCGTCTGTATAGCCATTTGAGACATGTATGAAAATATTCTTGCACAATGTGGCGTCTCCAATTCATGTGACTCATGCCGCATTCCATTTCCACTGCAACAGTCCTCAGACCTTTCTCTTTCATTTCAAAAGTAAACGGGAGACAAAGTACGTGCATTCAAAGATTTTGCCTGTGCCATGAGCAGTTCTGACACACCCCGATACAACGCAGGAGCAGGTGTGGGCGCCTACAGCAATCAGACCCTTTTTATAATCCGCAAGAGCGCGCTTCTCTGCACTGCATCTTGACCCTAATAATGGCGGCATCAGTCGTCCTTCAAGCGGACGCGAGGCCCAAGCGTGATGTGTATGCGTCTTCCTTGTCACAGCGTGAGCAAGCGACGTAACACGCGGTTTACGTCGTGTAAGCTGGATTTTCTGCCATGCCATGTGCATTGCAAAAGAGCCAGCTTTAAATTTATGACAAATGTTGGTAAGTCCAACAAAAATGACCGAAGAAGCTACATGGCTTCAGCCACACATTAAACGTAGTAAATCAATTGAAAAATTGTTTCTCGGTCAATGTAAAACCCGGAGTCGTTTTTGAAACCTCTTCTCTAAGGCTTGCAATCAACGTTTAAAGATGTCAAAGTGGCTCTAAATTCAGACCGCTCCCATAGGCTGCGTGCAAAATATTCAGATGTCCTGAGAAAGAAGGCGCTTATTGGCATGTTATTTAGTTAACCTTGAAATATTCTAGTGGTTTCGTAGTATCTCAAACCGGGAGTCGTTTTCAATATCGTGTCTCGTTCGTGAGATATGATTGTTTTTCGTGCGATTCCCCTTGTGTTACGGTGGGGCGCACCAGCCGCCGCCGAGAGATGGCGCGACATGTACATGTCTAGAGATGCTGGGGATTGGCTTGGTGTGGTATCTGCTCAAAAAAATTCGTAGAAGATTCCAGAACGCCATTCTTTTAGTATTAGCGACCACAAGGAATGTTTCTGCCGACCTTAACTTGATTAGTTTTTTCCGTGTGTGCGTAAGAAAACTCGCTACACGTGATTAATTTGCACCAGTTTTCATCGTTCTTTTTTGTTTTTCCATAGTCAGATAGTGTTTAGTACTGTTTAGTTTAGGTTCATGCTTTTTCTTTAGTTTACTAACTACAGTGTGCTCAATACTAGCAGAGGGTTTGAGCCAGTGGTTTTAGGCAACAACAGCAGTACGATTCTGTTGATGATTTCCTTTATTTTTGCCATGCAAAAAGGAGGAAGGGAGCTCAGACGAAAAGCTACAAAACTGTAGCTTGAATGTGCCTGAGGACCAACAGAAATACATTCGTGCGACATAACGGCAGAAGAAACTAGACGCAGTCAGCGAGCAAAAATTGAAACACATTTCACATTTAGGTGTAATGAAACATACAAGGAATGGATACTAGTGTAGAAATACGCATGTTGCAACGAAAAAAAAAGAAGTACTCGGCAAATATAAGACACACACAGAAACAAAAGCAAGAGATATATGCACAACCTTACGAAAAATAATTTATGCTCGTTAGGTGTCAGGGTGAGTATGTCGTCTTTTTCATATTCGTCACGAATGGCCCGTGGCACGCTCACTAGCTTCGTCTTCTGTCGCAGGTCGGTTCGGCGGTGAGCTTCTTCCGAGAGGATCAGCCGCCGGGCCATGACGACCAACCGACTGGCGGCACGAAGCTGGCCAACGCTGCAGCAATGTCGACGACAGCCGGTGGCGAGTCCCGCGTGAACTGACCGTCTCTCGTACCGCCGCTGTGAGTACCGCTTGCCACCGAGGGCCGCCGGGGGCAGTGCCCTCGGGCATTACCGTGAGTTATGCCTCGACATTGAGGGAGTTTTAGTAACGGAGTTGCCATGCCGCCTATAGTTACTACATGCGCTCTTGCGTTCCTTTGAATCCCCAGCCCAGCGCCTACTCTACATTTTATCAATGTCAGCCAGATGCGCCCAATCCAGACGTCACCACCCTCGTCTCGGGCCCTCTCCTGCTCTCGTCCATCGCCTAGCCTTCGCGGTCATGGCGAAGGAAGCACCTCATTCCATTCCTCGGGACGAGTATAGCATAAAGTAATTTTTTTTTTCAGCTGTGCACAAATCCGTGGGGCGGCGTCTTGCATTCCTCGTTATCACAGTGTTGGCGATCACGCTGGCTGTGTAAGTCATAGGGTGCTTTGAGGTAGCATGTCGCCGTTCGCGGCGCTATGCGGGCAACCAATGGGGACGTGTCACGGTGACGCCGTTGCATAACTAACGCTTTGAGGCGGCGGCCGCGGCATTGCCCCCAGCCACAAATAAAGAGCATGAAGGAAGAAATCTGACAGACATATGATATATATATTGCAAAGGGACACACGGCCATCTCGCCTCCGTGGGAAAGCGCTCAGACCTACGTGTGACGCAAGCAGCCCTGCCCCCGATGTGGCGTCGCATCACGACCATTCTTTAACATAAAACTGACCAAGCTTAGGGCTCCCGTTCAAGTGTGCTCGTTTACACTGGCACTGAATGAAATAAAGGAGGCGTTGCCCAGCCGCACTGATCGAGAAAACAAAACTGTAGTACTGATATACGCGATCCGCTTACGGATACCGGTTATAAGAGTTCTAGTGCCGGGGTCCCAAAACTCCTTGCGTACGGAAGTCCTTGGGCTCCTTTGTGTTCTCGTCGAATACGGCTGGGAGTGCAAAGGAATGCAAGCGGCTTTGTGCCAGTGGCACTAAAACTCTCTATTAGGGAGTGTTAGTGCCGCGAGCTTTTGCGTTCTTTTGCATTCTCCTTAACGCACAGGGGCTGACGAACAGAATAACGCAGAAATGTGGACGCCCAACTGCCTAGGTGTTCTCTCGTTACTATAATTTTCTGTTAGATACTTTTAGTGCCAGAGTTTCCAAGGTCCTTAGTTCTTTAGTACTCTACCTACTTTCTTATGTTCCTCAGCCGCGTGAGGTACAAAGAAAGCAAAAGAACGCAAGGAGCTTGGAATACTCGGGCAGTTTGTAGGCCGCGACCCTAAATCTCACTTGTTAATGACGAGAAACTTTAGTGCTTCGGAGGCTTGTGCTGCTAGGCCGAAGTGACACGCCGCGCGCCAGTCAGTTTCTGATAGCGACAGCACTGCACTGATTGATCCGGTATCTGGACATGTGACCGGCTGCGTAAACATCATGGGCGCCGCCACCTGAGAAGACGAAAAAAAAACGAAACACATGGACGCAGTGAACATCCGCAAATGGCGACGATGTCAGACAGCATAACGCGAAACTCCGTGCGAGGACAAGCTCTATAGTGTTCGGGTGGCTCCTCGCGTATCAGATCAAAACATGTTTTTAAAGACGATAGTCTTTCTTGGGGACTTTCGACGCAAAAATATTGGTCTGTCTGTCTGTCCGTATGTTTGTCTGTTTGTCCACTCCTAACGGCATCGGGTACTTGAAACGGTTGACCCCAGCCGCTGCGCCCACCTATGTCGCTCGAGATTTAGGGTTCCTGATTGTGCAATTGTCAATCAAAAAGCAATTTTTGCGCATGTCCGGGGTACCATAACAACACGTATATATCTGCATGTGCGTCTCTTACTAGAAAAAGTACACATGAGTAATTTTAAGGACCATAGCGCTTATCGCACTCCGCTGACCATACAACGCTTGCACGGAAAGGTGAGTGTTTCCAACGCTTTGCTAAAACGAAATGGTTGTGGCACCTACCCTCGCCTTGCGTTCTACACCTTATCACCTCTGAGATGGGCGCGCACACCTGTCTCAAAGCCGCGTGCTTTTTTTTTTTTTTAATTCTACGCCTGTGCTTTGTAGGTATACCCCTACATTCTCGCGATGGTTTTTCCTGGCCCTATAGTTGCGGTGTAGGCTGAAGGCCATGATACTGTATGGAATATCCAGGCGCACTTCAGTAGCTATGAATAGGACTATGGGTAACGTGTGTATCCGCGAGCGCCGCTAATGTCCGTTCATGACGTATGTATAGAAGGAAAATAAGACGGCGAATAGGCGCTAGCACAGAGGCGGTTTGTGCAAACTGTCGTCTATTTAGAGGCGGCAGGCGTGGACCACTCGAGCCGGGCACTCCTGCAACTAATTGCGGTTTATCGATCCGACTTATATCGGCTGCCGACAAGTATATCGCTCACGCACAGCAACACTCTCTGCACGATCGGTGTATACGCGCAGCTGCTGCCACTGCGCAAGCTTGTGTTTTTTTAAAAAAAAGCTACCCCGAAACGCACATATATACGTGTGCATGACTCGTCGCCCGTGCATTCGCAGAGACGAATAGCGCTGAAGGAACGCTCATTATTGCACGCCTTCTTTATTTGCATTCTACCTGTAGTAACAATATCCTGAAAGACCCGACCGAGGATTTCCATGTATGTAAAACAGGTACAGGCGCCGTCGCGATTCGGAGCCGCTTGTTGCGACGTCCATGTCGCGTAGGCGGTGCTCGGAGGCAGCTTTGCAGCTGTTGTGCCAGTGGTCACGTGAGCTTAACGGGTAGTGGCGAGCTGTGGGCTCGACGGAGCCTATGCGTCGAGGACGTCTCAACAAGCGGCTCTGTCTGCAATGGGTCTATTGCGTGGAATAGGTGCATTGCAGTCGTTTGCAAGACTGCCTGTAGCTCGTCGACCTCATTCTAGATTCCCGTAGGGCAACATGCCGCTTATGTTTAGTGCAACGGGCATCGAGGGGCACTACTGTTTCTTTATAATAATAAAACAACGATAAGAGAAATGCCGTTCTCCGAAAATTTCCATCATGTCTTTTTTACGCGCATTGATATCGCACAGCGCATGGGCCTCTAGCATTTCACCTACATCGAAATGCGACCGTCGCGACCGGATTCGAACCAGCGACCTCCGGGTCAGCAGCCGAGCCCCGTTAACCACTGATCCACCGCGGCTATCTCTGGGTGCTCTTCCAAGCAGACCTCGCGTTGCCTTCACTTCCGGCTCTCTGGAATTCTCATAAAGTGTGTTCTAGAAACATAGAAATCCATGGTTTTGCCTGCAGTTGAGATATTTTGGATACGTTTGCTATCGCAGCATAACCTAATACAACGGCTTTGCCTCTATTGTCTCTATTATTAGTAATATCTGGGGTTTGACATCCAACAAAAATGACGATGTGATGATGAGAGACGCCGTAGTGGAGAGCTCCGGAAATTTCGACCACCTGGGGTTATTTAACGTGAACCTAAGTTTAAGTACACGTGCCTCAAATTAACATTTTCGCTTCCATCGAGAATGCAGCAGCCGCAGCCGGGCTTTAATATCTCAAGATGATCGATGACAATTGATTGACCTCATGGAAATATTGTCAAGTACTGGTATTGTTGCGGCACCTTGCGGAGGAGATCCCAAACGCGCTTCTTTCTGCGTGAAGTCTGGGATCCGCTTCGGCTGTGCGCGGAACATAAGGTAACCCTGGCAATGCACCAGCGCTCACGAACGCCGAGGTGCGAGTGTTATACTACCTGACAAACAAGTCAAGGATGGTGGGTCGCCTCCATTATTTTTTTGCTCATTCTTGTTGTTAATCTATCTCAAGTTTCCTCCCGTCATCTCCCTCGCCTGTCCGTCACAGTGTGCTCGCGGTGGCTGTCGCAATCGCGCGCTGCGCCCTTTGCCGCCGCTCTGGATGGAGCGTAAAATGTCGCTGCCGAAGATGCATCCTATACAACCGCTTTTTAACCCGTTCGGAACAATTTCACGGTGTTTCAGAAGCTGTATCCACCATGATTGAGAAATAACAGAAAGGAGCTATCTGCATGCTACCTGTGGCTTCCCTTAATAAATACTGTGGTAGATGGCATCCTCACGTGCGCACATTCATTAATTACGGCAGTGCTTACAAAGTTAATAAGCCAACTTTTTAACCAGTGGAAATAAATGGTAGATTCCAAGGCTGAATTGAAGTCGTTTCTATGAATAGTCGATATAGCCACTTTAAAATTTCTGGACGGTAGCCACTGGTAATCACCGCGGGGCGATGAAATCTGGCTAATTTATACACTCGTTACACAGGCAGCCTAAATCGCGGTTAGCGTAACTGTGGTTACGTGTAACCACGTTTCGCTTATGTTACATGGTACAAGAAACTGTGGTTGTGCCACTAACGACGGTTGTAGCAGACCGAGCTTGGCAACCTTGGTTTGGCGGGTAACCAAGCAAATGGTGGCGTCCATGAAGATGCTGTCAGTCACCTTAAAGGCCAACTCCGGTGATTTTTCGACCACGTCAAGGTAATGGTGTTTCTATGTTCCTGAGACGCTCTTGTCACGAGCCCAATAGCTGAAATGCTCGGGAAATTTGAAAATAATTTTTAATGAGCAAAAAGGTGCAACACCGAAACCAAAACCCTACCAGGCGTCCTGTCTGCGTATGACGTACTGTTTGGTAAGAACCAGAGGCCATATATTGGTCGCGCCAGCGCGGAGTATGAAAACTGTGAAAGCCAAACCAGCGAAGCGCTAGCCAAACACGACAGAGGAAGGAAGAACGCTTTCCTGTGCTACACCTGTGCCAAACACCGCCGCTGTCGCCTTGTGACTGGCACAATAAACGCTGTAGCGGCCGAAGTAGCGATGCCATCGGCTGCATCGATTCCGTCGGCATGCCAAACATGACGTCACACAGACAGTGTTGCCAATAACTCCGACAAGAGAGGTGCGCTTTTCGAGGCAAGCTTTAAAATAACAATCAGCGCGTCTCTCAAGCCCGTAATTTGGCATAAATGACGAAAATGTGCAAAGTAACGTACCCAGCGAATTTCACTGAGATCCATTGACCTCGAAAAATCGCCGGAGTTTGCCATTAACTGAGAACGCTTTTGCTCTGTGTATTATCTGGGATTCCGCAGTGTCTGCATGACGGCTGATATTTCTACTGAATCAAACGCCTTCTCGTAATCTATGAAGGCTATGTATAGTGGTTGGTTATATTCTGAGCATTTCTCTATTACCTGACTGATAGTATGAATGTGGTCGATTGTTGAGTAGCCTGTTCGAAATCCTGCTTGTTCCTTTGGTTGATTGAATTCCAATGTTTTCTTTACTCTGTTAGCAATTACCTTTGTAAATAGCTTGTATACTACAGAGAGCAAAATCAGGGCGTTGATGAAGTACATATAAACATCCTGGAAGAAATCTACAGGGGATCAACTACTACCATAGTGCTTCATAAAGAAAGCAACAGAATACCAATCAAGAAGGGTGTAAGGCAGGGGGACACAATCTCCCCAATGCTATTTACCGCGTGCTTACAGGAGGTTTTCAGAAGCCTAGAATGGGAACAGTTAGGGATAAGAGTTAATGGAGAGTATCTTAGTAACCTGTGCTTCGCCGATGACATTGCATTGCTGAGTAACTCGGGGGACGAATTGCAACTCATGTATACGGAGTTAGACAAGGAGAGCAGAAAGGTGGGTCTTAAAATGAATCTGCAGAAAACGAGAGTAATGTACAACAACCTTGGAAAAGAGCAGCACTTCGAGATAGGTAATAGTCCACTTCAAGTTGTAAAAGACTATGTCTACTTAGGGCAGGTAATAACCGCGGAGCAGAATCACGAGATTGTAGCAACTAGAAGAATAAGAATGGGGTGGAGCGTATTTGGCAAGCACTCTCAAATTATGAAAGGTAGATTGCCACTATCCCTCAAGAGGAAGGTATATAACAGCTGTATTTTGCCGGTACTTAGCTACGGAGCAGAAACCTGGAGACTTACAAAGAGGGTTCAGCTTAAATTGAGGACGACGCAGCGAGCAATGGAAAGAAAAATGGTAGGTGTAACCTTAAGAGACAGAAAGAGAGCAGAGTGGATTAGAAAACAAACGGGGGTTAAGGACATCATAGCTGAAATCAGGAAGAAGAAATGGACATGGGCCAGGCATGTAGGGCGTAGACAGGATAACCGCCGGTCGTTAAGGGTAACTAACTGGATTCCCAGAGAAGGCAAGCGGGTTAGGGGGAGACACAAGGTTAGGTGGGCAGATGAGATTAAGAAGTTTGCGGGTATAAATTGGCAGCAGCGAGCACAGGACCGGGTTAACTGGCGGAACATGGGAGAGGCCTTTGTCCTGCAGTGGACGTAGTCAGGCTGATGATGATGATGATCATCATCATCATCTGGGAACCGTGGTTGGCACTATCCGAGGTTCAACGGGGTTAACTGTGGTTGATCGCAACCGTGGTTAATTTGCGTGTGCAACATGGGCATTAGCAGGCGAAACCGAAACCGACGCACCAAACAGGGCATCTATCATTCACTTCAAAAATGGCCTCAAGGATGACACCGTTTCCCTCGTCGTTATTAACCTTCAATCTACACACATCGTTTCCTGGCAGCGCTTTCCAGTCCTGTGGCCGCTTATCGCCGCTCGCTAAACCTCCTGCCCAGATGCGAAAGAAACAGTGTCGACATTTGAGGGCGTATTCGAAGTGAATAGTACAGATGCGCTGTTTCGTGCGTCGGTTTCGTTTTCGCCTTCTAAAGTAGCCAGATTTCATCGCCCTGCGAAGATTAGCCATAGACGCTTTTCAGAAGTTTTAAAGTGGCTATTGACTATTCGTAGAAAGAACTTGAATTGGCCGATGTCGTTCGACCGGTTATTTCCATTGGTTAAAAAGTTAATTGTTTAGTTTATATAATTACTATCATAGATAGTGGTTGTGCACACCGGAGGATGCTTTCTGTCAAAGTGAAGGGAACGTCGCAGGTAGCACGCAAATACGTCTTTCCTGCGATTTTTCAACGATAGTCGACACTTTTCTTGAAACAACTTCAATATATATATATATATGTATATATATATATATATATATTTAGAACACAGCTCAAGATTGATTCTTGCCATGACACGGCCGTATGTTTATAAAGACAAAATGTAAAAACGAAAGCGAACTTCGCGGGGTCACTTACGCGGTCGCTCCAGGCGACTCAATGGTGAAAACGATCTTGTTTTGTTATCTCAGTCGATGTATTAATTGCCGTACGTGGACGAGTGGTGTGTCTCTCGGCTGAGCCGAGTGAGACAGCGATATGTTTGCCCCCTCGCCTTTCGCGGCGTGATTCGCTTTCGCCGATATTACGTCATATTCCATGGTCCCGACAGTGAGGGATTCGTGCGAAGCCACTTTTACGAGGCATTTATATCTGTTGTGTCCGGGTTTCGTATGAGCCGTCTTCGTATCAGCCATGCAGGGAAAATTCGTCCTTGACTGCTCAGTTTTTCGGCACGTTTTCCTGTATGCACGGCCGGAGGCTGCATGCGTGAAACGCGCATTGCCATCAAATGCCGCACGCAATGGCACACAGCTTCTCTATCGAGGCGTCTATATATCGAGATTTATTTATCGCCCACGCCACGAGCATAATGGAACCCGGGTCGTCGATCGTGGCGGCTCGCTGGGCGTGGGTGCAAAAGGAGCCGCCATTGGAGCGAGACGACGCCGCGGCGTCTGAAAGAGCCGCGCGCCATTCGTTTTCGGGACTGACAAAAATCTCCTTTTCCTGCTTGTTTTGTACTCTCGCCTTCCTGGTCGTCATGATTTGGTTAAGAAATCGCTAGTAAAAGAAACTCCCTGAGGAAACTGCCTGCGCACTCCTGTGCGCGTGCCGCGTTTGTTATGCTCTCCGGTCGACTCGTTAATGGAGTGGGTCTCATTTGTAACGACCAATGGCGTCTTTCGCTGTAGCGGCCTCGTTCTTCTTCTGATTGTTCGCTTCCTCGGGTGCGCGTGTTGTGCAGTCAGCGCGTTTCTGCCTGGTGCTGCTCAAAACAAAGTGCGCTGAAAGAAGTCAGTGTGCGGGAGCGCTCGTTGTATGGCGCCCTTGTTCAGGCCGCCGGCATGGAATTGCTGATGACCAGGAGAAGGCGACACGTTTTTTTTTTTTTTTCCTTGGCCTGAGAGTTTGCAACCACGGGGCGGAGGGACAAGCCAGTGTGTAAAACTTTTGTCTCCCTTGTTTTAAAACAAGGTTGTGCGAGATACCTCGCTGTTTTGTCCCCGTTGAACATTACAAGGAAGCAGAGAAATAAGATAATCGTATATATCTGAATTTTGTAGGGCAACTTTACTTCCCTGTAGATCCATATTATTGATGAAAGTCACCTACACTTATCTCTGTCACTGCCAAAGAAACTTTGTTCATTCACGTGAACTTCCCCGTAGACTTGCGTGGGCCATGTCTTGCGCAAGCAGTTTTCGCTTTCTCGCCCGATAAGCGCGCGAAAGGCGCGATTCAGCACCAGCGACGCAGTATACATGAATGAGTGAACCTCTCGTCCGCGTTAATCAAATAATCAAATGAAATCTGTTCGAATATAGTCGCAGGTGTCTAATGGAAGACGTATAACTCGCTGAATTAAAAAAGTTTACGTATTTGTCTTTAGCCTATATTTTGTCAATTCGCCAAAAATATAGTTTTTCGCACAGGGGCTCTGAAAGGTCTGAATCGCGCATCACCTCTCGTTCACCTGTTGTTGACAGTTGTCGGGCTCAATCGGTCTTTGTGACGTCACTATGCTTGCGTCCCACATCCGTACTTTTGTATAGCTTGTCAACGGCGTAGATTGTAAGCACATTTATGACCGTTTCGAAATGCGTGGAGTATATGCACACCCTATGAACCTTGCATGAGATTGCATGTGGCATTGAGACGAAAATGAACGGAATTTTTAAGGAACGACATAAGTCAACTGGTCGATGGTACTTCTTTGGCGATATCTTCTTCAGTTTGAAATTCCCCTCCGTGTTGAGTGGGTCTGAATGTAGACCTGCATTTCCTTCAGCGGTGGTGTCGTCGGACAGCTAGCTTCTCGCAAAATTTCCCATGCCTCGTTTTCCGCTTCTTCTGCGACTTTCAACTGCACATGGAGGCTATAGTTCTGTTCCGGTGCCTTACATGTGCAGACGTGAAATCATTCTAATCATTACATTTCTCTACCCTTCCATGAACGTCCTCCGGTAATCACACAGGTGAAGCTGGTTAAATCACGTGAGAAAGCTTCAAGAGATAAGTACATTACTAGGCAACCCCATGATTGCCACTGAAATTGTTCAAAAATACCCAAATTACTAGCAGCAATATATAGCAGACAAAATCGCCTTGTAGTAGGTCTCTATGCGCGTAGGATCGTGTTGAAATCTGCTTGGCGAGACTTGTAGAGCAGTGCTTCTGAAATTGGAATCCACTGACCCCATGGCGTCCGCGAAGCCATTTTTGTGGGTCCTCCAGAGCCTTCCTCGAAAGAAGAAAGACGCCTTTTAAGGCATATTATTTATGTACCCTCGCAGCGGCCTTTTTGATTTTGGGTGTGCTTCGCCGTATAACGTTAAATAACTGCGGCGGAGCTCGCTTAATGCAAAAAGAAAAGTTCATGTCACTGACTATGTTATATCTTCTGCATGAGGTAGGCGGCTGTAATGCATTTGTTGTAGTTTTCTGTGACATTTGCACATGGGCATATATTTTAAAAGATTGCGTACTTGACGAAGTCGAACTTACGTGGCACATGAGTTCGACCTTTTCTTTTTGTTTTTGTCAGAGAGAAATGAAAGGCACACATTTGACGCTGCATGTTGAGCTAATTTATGACCCGCAACCCCCAGTTTTTTTTTCTTATTGCAAGGGCCTCATCACCTCCAAAGGTCCACAAAGAGTCACCGAAACATACACGGCTTGAGAACTCTTGGTCTAGCGCTTTGTCTTAACAACAAACCTCGAAATGTTCACAAAGAATCATCACTCGGAATATTCACGAACAATAGGTATACAGAAGATAAAAAATTACCACCCTGAACCTCAAAAGAACACCACATAAAAATTCAGTGTCTTCGAGGACATAACGGTGTTGCTAGGAATTAGTAAATGATGCGGCCCAGTTTTTTCACGAAGATCCCCGTGTAAAGATATGTCGCTGCAAGTAAGCTTAATATCTCGGCTCCGACACGCAACTTTTCGTCGTCTCTGTTAAGAAAGTGTCGTCTAAACGAACTTAGAATCATTCGCGAAACGACGAGCTTGATTGTGCCGCAGAAATATCGCGTTTTATGGCGTCTCTGGGTGAAGGTCACATTGAGGAAGGCATCGAAACGGCATGCCACCGAACTTAATACGTCCTGTGCGTTCCATATCACAGTGAGTGCCATCTTTTCTGGGCTGCGCAGCGTAAAAGCCGTCTTGACCGCTTCACGTTGACCACCTTCAATTGTGCGCGCGCAATTAGCGTTCACATGTCTTCGCCCTTTCCCGCCATCCAGCGCAAATTACCAAATCACGCTTCGCTGTGAAATATTCTGAATCTTTCGATCACTACGGGCGAACAATCTTATTCGATAGGGGGCGAGTTCCGCTACCGACGCAATTGGCTCCTGGCGTTTCATCGTTTTCTTTCAGTTTTTTTTCTTCTTCTCTGGCTTCATTCGTGGACTCGCAGTGCTGTTTGGCACGCACCTTTCAGTCGTATACCCGCGGGCGGAAAGTGAGCGAAGATTGAAAAAAGTGAGGCGACTAAGCCGCGCTGTAGCGCGTGCAGTCGGTTCTCGCTCGCCTGCGCGGTGTCGAGAATGATTGCACCGTTCTCGCCACGAAATGCTCCCAGGCACGCACTGAAGCGCACGTTTCATTATAGGCCTCCGCGTTGTTAATTTTTGTATTCTCTCGCTTCAGCCTCTTTTTCATAGTCTGCGTGCGCCTATTTGGAAACATTTTTGAAAGACGCGCTGCCCTGAACGCAGTGAGCTGCTTGTCCGCGATGTATAGTGTGCACGTAAACACGGCTCGCGCTCTGTTTAGGGCCCTACATTGGCTCCTCGTAAGCGGGAAAAATTTGCAGATATTTATTGCAAGTTTTTCAGAGATTGCGTGTGCCTCTGCTTTCATTTCTTTAATATATATTTTTTTTTGCACGGGCCAGGAGTTCACACACTTCAACGTGCACGACGAAATTTTTCAGTGTCTAGCGCCTGTGAAGATGAGGTATAAATATTCTTATAAGAACAAATAAAACGCTATATCAAAGTAGTCATGTACCGCCACAACTTTTGCGCAGGAGATACTTAAATGATGTTGCGCCCAATAACGCGTGACGCATAGGAAATATGGCCATTTTTGTGTGGTTATAATCAGATTGCCCTTAAGGACAGTGTTTTTGCTTCTGTGAGAGTGTTTGAGGCTATGGAAATGAATAATCGAAATTGCCGCAGCATTTTTGTGTTAGTCATTCGTGTGCCGCAGTGACAGCACATTCCTGAGCGCTTATTTTGCTATAACAAGGCACCTTGTACTTTCATTTGTCACGGGCTACAGGCATGCTTCATCAGCGAACGGTCTTGCTTAAAAATATGAATCGCAATGAACTGTTCATATATATATATATATATATATGTGTGTGTGTGTGTGTGTGTGTGTGTGTGTGTGTGTGTGTGTGTGTGTGTGTGTGTGTGTGTGTGTGTGTGTGTGTGTGTGTGTGTGTGTGTGTGTGTGTGTGTGTGTTCGTTCACGAGTGAATCTGGCAAACGAACAGGCCGAGGAGGACTGTTCTGGTGTTCTGCATGATGCCATGTATCCTTCGTCACAGTGAGTCGATAGGGTCTACTTTATCACCGTTATTAGCACTTCAAGTAAAGTCGGCCTGCCGGAAAAAACCGGAGCCGAAAACTAGCTACGCTGCCTGGGCCGAGCCACATTGCAATAACTCCATATGCGAGTACATACAAGCTGAGGCGTTCCGCTGGTACCTACCTGAGATCTCCGACGTTGAAGAATCGCAGGAAGGTATCAAATAAAGCGTGATCGAGTGACTTGCTGCGCCCAACGCAGACCCATTCTGCTAATTCATATGCTACAGGCTCATAAAAGAACAACGCATCAGACACTACTACGAGAAAAAGACGCGCCTTGGTTGCCTTGTAAAACTGAAGTATGCTCACATATCGGGCTTGACCGACGGTGTGCCTGAAACAATCGAAAGGCGCCTTGCTGGATTGACGCTCTCTATCGTAACGACGTGGCTTGCTGCTGCACTCCAAGCGGAAGTTTCTGTCCAAAAAGATGTTTCCCAACGCTTCACAAAGTGGTAACTCGTGCAATGGAAGCCTCATCCTACATGACGATGGAACACTGCAGGGTCGATGCGCAACCCTCGCAGTGAGTTTCAACAGCGTGCATCGGCTAGTTTGCCAAATCAACTGCACTGACTCAATGTGTGCCCTCGTCGTGGCGTGTATACTCTTGCCGACGACCAAGGAAACAAAGAGGGCAGCCCGAAGCTCCACTAATTCGTTTTGGTGCATTTGTCAAGGGACACTCTGGCAGCGCAGCTCAGGATACTGGAGTCAGTTCAGTATCGGTGACATTCTGCTCAGAGAGTCAAGTTGTAAATCATCAAGTATTCATGCATCAGTGTCAAAGAAGTCACCTCAACAACAGCAACTTTGGGATACGTACATATATATTTGAAGATAAGGAAAATAAATGGAGCATTCTAAGCACACTTCCTCCATCGAATGAAGACCGCAGGGCTCTTGCTAGTGGGCTACGCCCCAATTTTGAACCTTTCGCTGAACTTGAACACTATGACTTTGCTTCAACACAACGAAGTTCTGTACACCCCTTTCAGAAATCAAAAGTACGTCTTCAGTGCCGATACGTCCGCACTTCAGCCCGTTGACGTCGCGCACCTTCCGTCGTCGCGACAAGTTGGGTTGTTAGATGTGCTTCGCAGTTGCAAGGACATTTTTCTCAATGACTCAGGTGTACGTCGGTTTTCTTGGGGATCAAAGACGTCACATCTGCCTGAGCAACAACATCCCGACCACAGATGCCCTCGACACAGAAATTGGATATTGTCGGGCAACTCGACCTCCTTCTGAAAGAAGGTGTAGTGCGTTCCTTTTTTCCACCATGCGCACCTCCCGGTACTTTTGCTGAGAAATAAGGCGAAGGGTGCACTAGTTTGAGCGTTCATTAACGAAAGCTGAATGCTGTTACTGTGCCGGACTGCCATATTCCGCGTATCGATGTTGTGCTCTACTATCCTGGAAAATGGAAATATTTTTCCACACTAAATATTGCATCAGGCTGTTGGCATGTAAAATGCATGCATCCAGGTGACATCTCACACATAGTTGTCATCACGCCGAACGGCATTTGTGCATGGATGGGCTTGTTATGCATTTTGGATTTGTGGAATGCTCCTGCTACAGTTCTAATAGCTGCCGAACCAGTGCAAAAAATATTACTTGAAAATTGCATTTATTTACATTGATGATATTGTGGTCTTCTTTAATGCATTTTTTCAACACGAAAAGCAGCTCCAAGCTCTATTGCGAACTCTGAAAACTGAGAACACGAAACTAAAACTGAATAAGCGTCGCTTTGCCCAAGATTTTATTGACAGTATGGGTGTCTCACTTTTCAGTACCGCCCAAACGAAGCAATGTAAAAACAGCATATTGAGATTGCTAGCTGGGCCAAGAGTGGCGCCCTTATGTGCTTCCCGTGTTCGTGTCCTTTTTTGCTACATCACAGTTCTTAAGCGCTGGTTTCATTGGAAGTGCGTCCGGTTACCCAGCGTTTTTGGAATGGATGGTGCCACGGCCTGGTGCGCGGTGGCGCTAGTGTTCATCTCTAGAAGGCCTCTCGTTTCGGCTGTCTTCGGTCTTACACTCCGTCTCGTCCTAATTCAAAACGCTATCAGTGAATGCCGATGCTGTTACCTGACGAGGGTCTTGACACCGAAGGCAATCTCATGTATCTCATAGCCTGTACACGCACACAATGCGGGAAGCGCTTTCTGTATGCCTTTTTTTTTTTTCTAACGTACATGGGTAGATGGTGGCTAGTCAACCTTTCTCGGAGTAACACAGTGCCCGAACGAGAGGTACGCGAGTCATTTCAACGAGGAATAGGCTCTCGCTTTTCACCGCGGTGGCGTCCGAGCACGGAGAAGAGGAAACGTCTTTCGCCGCCGCGGATATTCCCCCCCGTGGAACGCACTCGTGCGTTGTCTGCACACCTGTACGTGTCCCTCTTTCAAGGCCTGAGCGCCGCGGCCTCTATTTCAAGGGCCCACCATCAAAGGAACGCCAGAGGAAGCTGCCCTCCCGTCCCTCGATACAGCGCCTGCCGCTTGTACCTTCAGAGCATGGCCCGCAAAGCGAGGCGTACACGACGCGCTTGCCGCTGTCGTCATCCGAGCCGAGGAAAAAGACGCCGTGACTACACGCCTCGCAGCCGCCGTGCTCATACATAGGCGATACAGTAGTTTTATGCTTACTGGGTCGCGGTTCAAGCGTGGCTGATTGACTGTGGTCGTGATGCTATAAATATTCTTCCGCAGTAGCAGGTAAAGAACGCGTATATGGACGTGCGTGCTAGTAATAATGATAAGAAAAATCATTTCTGAGTACTCTACAAAAACACTGTTGCTGTATATTAGCTAGAGAAATTATAACCTAGTTGGAATGCTGAGGCTGCAAATAAATCAGTTTTCCCAAGAAGTGCTCAATTTTAAGCGGCTGTGGAAACTGTGAAACCGCTCGGTCGTCGGTCGACACCTTTAGCATCAGTCGGCGAGTATCCTCGACGTGATTTTGGCTTTGAAGTTACTGCAGCCAGACTGCGTTCATGGCGAGACGTACACCTTCGCGTTCCCATTGAAAAGCTCGCGCGGTCTCTTTTGCATCCACCGCTCTCGACTCGAAAGTGAAAGGCATCACTTGTAGAGACGATAGTCTTTCTTGGGGACCTTCGTCGCCACGTTAAAGAATTCCAGGTGGTCGAAATTTCCGGAGCCCTCCACTACAACGTCTCTCATAATCATATGGTGGTTTTGGGACGTTAAACCCCCCCATATCAATCAATCAATCGGGACCTTCGTCGCGAAATTTTGGTGTGTCTGTTCATTTGTATGTTTGTACACCCTTAACGATACCGTGCAGTCTAAACGGCACCAGCCGATACCCCAAACGGCCGACCCCACCCACAGCGCTCACCAGTGTTGCTCAAGATTCTGTGTTCATACCTGTGCGATTGTTAATTGAAAAGCAATTATTGTGCATATCTGAAGCACCATAACAATACGTATATATCCTGTATCTGCGTCTTTTACTAGAAAAGGCATACATAAGCAATTCTAAGGACCGTAGCGCGCTTATCACGCTGCGCTGACCATGCAACGCTTGCACGAAAAGGCAAGTGTTTCCAACGCTTTGCTAAGACTAAAGCCTCTTGATCCTGGGAAAGTAACGACGCTCTCCTCCACGCGCGCGTTTCCTCCCCGATTGTGCTCGCCCACTTGCCGTGCGCCGACTTTCCCGTCTTTATTTCGTCGACTCTCTCTTGGGCGCGCCGCAGAATTCAATGAAGGCGGTTTATTTGCGGTAGCTTGCGCGCCACAGTAGTGCTGAAATTTCTTAACGGCGATAATAAAATTAAGAACACTGAGTCAACTGTTCATTAAATGATTAGCTTCTTCGAAAGGTCGTATAAGTGGGGCATGCTAAATAAATAAAAGTTTTTATGGGGAATTCTACGGTGCGGATGCTTTTCTGCCGCATGTTACTATGCTGTACGTTTGCATCTGATTTAGTTCCGCTTGTGGGATGTACGTCTGTGTTCGGATTTTTTTTTTTTTTTCGTGCTTGTGAGTTAGTATAGTAAACAGGTACTTACAGCGTCACATATTGCAATGACTTCGCGGATGGTGGATCGTTTACCCACGTGTTCATCTTCTCGTTGCCGCTAAAGTACTTTGCGCAGTGGTCTCCAATTTGAGGAAGGCCTTTGACCAATGTCAATGCAATTAAGTGTCGCCAAAAGTGGCTTACCACAATAACAGCAACAAAAGGAAATGATTTGATTGATATGTGGGGTTTAACGTCCCGAAACCACCATATGATTATGAGAGACGCCGTAGTGGAGGGCTCCGAAAATTTCGACCACCTGGGGTTCTTTAACGTGCACTCAAATCTGAGCAACACAAGAAAAGGATTAATTAGAACTGTGTTTTCGTGTTTTTGTCAAAGAAAGTAGCGATTGGGTTACCTGTGAGAGGAGAAACTCTGCACCAGGATTGTCTTCATTATCTGTGCGTCGATAGCGACAAAAAATCTTATCGGGACTGACTGATCCTGGTCAGAAGTACCCATGTGACACCGATGTAAAAGGTGATATCTTATTGGGGCATGCAAGACATGCTAATGCACGCGTGACCAAAACGATTGTGGTCATGGTCTACTAGAAAATGGCTAACTCGCCATCACCGTGCTATAGCTTTTTTTTTCGTTGCACCTCTGTATGTCTTTCGATGGACCGCATCTCTTTCAAGATTTTTGTGTGTAAATTCTCTTCCGCCCCCCCCCCTGCAAAAAACAAATAACAAAATAAATACCCCTATGAAAACGAGCGCCAATTAGTGTCATCTCTATTCATCCATTCATTTGTTTTCCCTAACAAACATCCTTGTAAACGAATTCTAACAGTCCCAAAAAGCACTATCGAGAAGCTGTGTCGTCCCAGGTAATTGTTCGCAGCGAAAGCAGACTACAGTTGTGCGTTTTCAACGATTGCCGAGGTGCGTGCGAGGTGAAGAAGTATGAGCTGAATATTTTTATTTACTTTATTTATTTATTTATCTAGACATACTGCAGACTAGCATTTTGGTCCAGACAGAAGGGGCATAAAAACATCAAGTCATTCGTAACAGCAAAAAAACAGAAAAAAACATGTATTCATGCGCTAACAGAGGTCACATGTCTGTAAAACAGCAACAAAATTTATAGCACATTTCAACACTCTAATCTCCAAGTAGATAACGTTCCAGCGACAAAGCAGAATTGTCAGCGGAAAAAATCTCACGAGGCAGTGAATCGAATTCATCAACTGTTCTGGGAAAATAACTGTATTTGTGAGCATTAGTTTGTGCAAATATGGGTGCCAATAATCGATCATGTTTACGGCGGGTATTCCTAGCAGTGGCCGGCTGAACGCAACGAGGTTGATGATGTATTGATATGTGGGGTTTAACGTCCCAAAACCACCATATGATTGAGAGACGCCGTAGTAAAGGGCTTCGGAAATTTCGACCACCTGGGGTCTTTTAACGTGCACGGAAATCTGAGCACACGGGCCTACAACATTTCCGCCTCCATCGGAAATGCAGCCGCCGCAGCCGGGATTCGAAACCGCGACCTGCGGGTCAGCAGCCGAGTACCTTAGTCACTAGACCACCGCGGCGGGGCAACGCAACGAGGTATATTCAAGGTAATTTTTCCTTGACATAATTTTGTATAAAAACGTTTAACAAGTTAACTTTCTTCTTGTTTATAACAAATGAATTCAATTATTGATAACTCCTCTTTGAAACAATGCACGAATAGCCGAGAAAAAAATTGCAGCATATCCACGAGGTGAATGATGACGAGTGAGACGAAGCGTGCGAACGAACGCAGAGACAGACGGACAGATGAACGGATGGATGCATACACGGACGCATGGAAGCGTGGACGGACTGATGAACGCTTCGTCCCACTCATTTACTCCGTGGATATGCTGTGACACCTTTTTAATTGACATCCAATGCAATGCAACTGGCTGCTACGCCGACACGGGACATCCGACCCATGCCGTAAAGAGCTTCGCCCCTAAAATCACGTATGTTGATGAGGAGGCCGAAACTATATTTCAAATGCAGCTTTCGGTGGTGCTTTGACGCAAGCAATAAGAAAGGCGCCTTACCTCGCAAAGTAGACTGTTCTTTGTCGGAATGAAGTTTTTTCGGCCGATGTTGTGCAGCCACTGCTCCTTGCGCAAGCCATTGCATTTATCTTGGGGTATCATAAAAAGTGCGTAACAATTTTCGCTGCGGTTGTTGCAGTCATAGGCGCAACAGGACGGCTCATCGCCCGCACCAAGCACAGCAAAGAAAGCGCGTGCTACGTTTGTTACGCAGAGCGTCGGCGAAAAATGGCGTGAGCGAGAAAGAAAAACACAAGCAAAGTGCAAGATCCACGCGTCTCCAAGGGCAACCGCGAAGGAGACCAATCATCGCGCAGAAACAGTGTTGGAGACCACGAGGACGTGAAGGGGGTGAGGAGGGAAAGAAGAGGTCGAGCGCGCGGTGGCGAGTACAGTGGATCGCGGTACTTTCTCAAGATCAAGGGGCTTTAGCTAAGACGACAAGGTGGTGGCACCTACCCGTCGCCTTGCGTTTTACACCTTATCAGCTCTGAGACGGGCGTGCACGCCCGTCTCAGAGCTGCACGCTTTGTGTTCCAAGATAACTGACAGATAGCGCTCATCTCTCACGTGTCACGTGACTTGATGTGCTCGTTCGTCTCCGCTGCATGCTCGAGGCACTCTAACGTAGCGCCTCCAGAATACCGTTCACCGATTTTCTTGCGCAGAACGTTAAATAAACGGTTTGCTCACTCCATCCAGACTCAAGACAATCGTCTTTCGGCGACATTTGCGGTGTAACAAGTAGACGGGGCCAATTATTTTCTTGTAAGTTCATGCATTGAGCCTGCCACGGCCCCTTCTGAGAGCTTTTTACACGTCCTGCGGTTCCTCCAGGATCAGAGGCATTGTTTTTACTGCCTCCAAGATCGGCCCACTTTTCATACGTCACAGAGACGTCACAAATTTGGTGATCAGTGACGCCATGGTGGCGTCTTATGGCGTGCCGCGAAGTCGTCACGTGATGACGGTTTTTCACACCACTAGCATTGACGCCGCTGAGGGATGCGCGTCAATTTTCCCGTTTTACTAGACATCCAAGGCTTTGGCCGTAATAACAGTTGCGGACGCTTGATGGCTCTTGTTTGCATTGGGTCGCTCAGGTGATGCAAAGCGATTATATACGATAGCTGCATACAAGTACAAGCGTTAAATGGGCGTGTCGTGGTCATGCAATTACAAAACCAGAATACCGTCGCTAGTGAGACAGCATGCTTAAAGGAGCACTGACATCAAATTTACTCATGCCAAAGTTTTTGCGTCAGCAAGTAGCTATAGACTCCCGTATCAGCGATTCGTGACCTAAAACGCAACTCAGGGATGAATAACTATCACTTTTAGCGATTTATATCACTGGTATCTAGCACTCTTCAAAACGGCCGGCAATCCCGCCAATTTTAGCGCTGGGAGCACCAGCAGTAGCGCTAACTCGCGGTCACCTCCAGATCACACCACAGCTGATCACTTCTCCACAGAAAGGAGTGACGCCAGGCTCAGCTGCTCCGCCAACGTTTCGTCTGCTAGGCGGGCACACTCAGTCATTCCTTGTCACCTGCATTGCTGTCATCACCGTACGAAGTGTCGACTCTGGTTCAATACGATAGTCTCGAGCTTGGAATTGCAGCGATTCACGACGTCGCGTATTATTTTTGCTTCGATCGACCCTTTGCAGAAAAGTGATTTTGAAATAGACGCCGTTCCAAGCAGCGCAGCAGAGGTGCCCAAGGATGCACGCGTCAGCCATGTTCGCTCGTATGTTTCAGTTAGCTATATTGGTGTGTTTTGGCATGCAAAGCGTTCAGGTATACGCGGAGTGGTCAATGCAATATAGTCATCGCGAATGAGCATCAGCGGAAAAATAGAATACGTTTCCTGCTTGCCAGGTTCTTTTTTGCGCCTCCAGATGACCCCACCTATCCAGCCTCTCGTGGTTAACATGGTATTACCACTTTTACGTGGACGTAAATTCTACAGATGAACTGAAATTCAACGATACCTGCGTGTTACTTGTTAGCGACGATATCTGACTATACGCTGTTCCACTTTTGATAGCTTGTGGTCGTGTTGATGCGTAACACATACGTGATATGAAAAGATACCTTCATTGCGCTTTTTGCGTGCTTCTAACTAGACGACGGCAACTCACCTGCAACTCACAACGATCCGCCGGCATGCTGACGGACAAGCACACGTTTAATCACGCTCTTTTCTTTCGCCCTTCTTTTAAAGGTGGTTTTTATCTTGATAATTTCACGCAATCAATCAAACCGGTGCGACAAAGGTCAGACGCGACGAGCGAGTGCGTTTCTGCGCTTCGGCGCCAGTCGGCGCAACACTCTGATTGTACACGTTCGCTAGTACAAGGCATCGTCACTCAGGATGGCGTTTGTGGAATGTATCACACCGAACACGTAGCACTAGTGTCGATGTCGCAGGGCAGTGTATTTTTCGTTTTTTATCCTTAGCTTGTCTGTTTGACAACGCATTCAAATAACTTCCACGCGAGGGATGTCATTCTAAGTCGGCCAACCAGACCTATGCATAACAAGCGATCGAATGATGGGCACATCTCGATCTTGAAATTGGGTGTCAGTGCTCCTTTAACGAACATTCTGTCACTCACCGTGAGCACCAACAGGCGGTCATAAATATACTAGGCTCGCTGCATCAACCAATGTGCTCCATCAGATACAACGGTGATTTCGAATGAGCAGCTATATGCTTTGGTGAGGGCGAAGCAACTTCCCAAGAATGAGCATGTAAACGTGGCGAACAGAAACGCAGTCGTCCGCCGCGGTGGAGCAGTAGTTATGATATAGTGCCTAGAAATATTACTATGGGGTTGGGCTGCTCCCGATTGCTGGTGGGATCTGGGCCGTGGCTATCACGTTTCGATGGAGGCGAAATGCTGGCGGCCCATGTACTCTGTGATGTCTGCGAATTTTAACGAACACCAGATGGCTCAAATTTATGCAGTCTGTCACTATGGCGTCACTCATATTCATATAGTGGTTTTACGATGTAAAACACCAGATAATATAAATACTAAACTCAGCCGCTTTTTAAGGCAACACTGGGGTACAGCCACGGCCACGTCTGTGTAGAGCACGCGAACACCCGGTTTTTGTTCTGCGGGGCGAATCTTTGGGTCAGTATCAGGCTCTAACGTGGTCAGCCTGACAAGTAGGCCGTGCACGCTTCTGACACCACCTTCAGAGCCCGAAACAGTCTCAAAGTTTCAGCCCGCAGAGCAAAAACCGGCTGCTCGAGTGCCCTACAGAGACATGCGGCGGCTGTACGCTTTTGCGAGACTACAAGGCGGTGCGCATTTGTTCAAGACTTCAAATGTGCGCCCTGCCCATACATTGACATCATCCGTTTATGAACCTTTTTTTTTTCACGGCAGCTTACTGTGCTGACTCAAGTGGCGCTTCTTGCATGAGCATGCACACGTATGCTAATTCGTGAACCTGCTGTGTCGTAATGGTATATGAAGACATTACGCTATCCTCGCATAGTCCTTATAGGGTTCCCATTTTCAACGTGTTCGTATTCCCGAAAACAAGACCGTAGTACGTTCGTCGTAAACCCGCGTTCGTGCATGGGACGTTAGGAAGTGTGAGTGGTCCGAGACGGCATCTTATCGCTGTATCTAGCTTGTTCGCTTAAGCGGGGCATTTTTTCTTTTTCGTCCGTGGACGCTCGAAGAAAAGTCAATGAAGCGTGCCGTTGCCCCTTACTGCAGCGCGGCTTGTATAGCCTTCTCTGTTCACCGGTCATTGCTGCAGAGCAGTGGCCTCGAAAGCCAATGTGGACGGTGGCCGTGCCCACTTGAGACTCGGGACGAATGCGGGGATGTGCTAAAGCGTACCGCTGCGCGTGTGAGCGGCCACACGACAATCGTTAATCACCCGAACCCCACCTTCACTAGCGTCCTGCCTCGGCGTCCGTCGTATAGTATGCATGCCTGTGTGCATGGCGGCGCGCACTTGATCCCGTAATGTATCTCTTGCTCCTACCAGGGTGCCGCGCACTCGTCTTTATAGCCGAACCGGCGAGGCCTTAATTGTTTTCAGTCCCCAATTTGGTTTCATGACCAGTCGAAGTCTGCGTGAGCGTAAGTTAGTGTTAGATCTATCTCATTATTCAGATGTAACAGACAATAATGCCAAGGAGAGTATAGCGAAAGTTATTAGACCAAATGTAATGTAAATGTGAGAACGAAAAGTGGGTAAAAAAATAACTTGCCGTGGGCAGGAACCAAACTTGCGACCTTCGAATAACGCATTCCATGCTCTTCCAACTGAGCTACCACGGCGGCTATCCTACCAGCCACTTTATAGGATCTGTATATGAATTAAACGCGGGAGTGTCAGTCAGCGCCGCCTGTAGCCATGGCGGCGAGTGTGGCACAATCTTTATGAGCCTGTTTTGGCGTCACGTAGCACGTGAACTTATTACGAGCTAGGCACTCCCCAACTGACACCCCCGCGTTTAATTCATATATTCACTGGGGGAATGGCCGCTGTGGTAGCTCAGTTCGAACAGCATCGAACGCGTTATTCGAAGGTCGCAGGCTTGGTTCCTGCTAACGGCAAGTTATCTTTTCACCCGCTTTTCTTTGTATATATATATATCGTCCTTACAGAGGACGGTGGCGAGCTTTGGGCTTCGCCGATCCTATATGCGCAGCGACGTCGCTACAAGAGCTGCAGTATGTTGACGGCGCTTACCTATGTTTACTTACATGTCGATAGGGCCGATAGAGGCTTCAACAAACGTAACGAAATCCGCCGGCAATCCCGGCTGCGGCGGCCGCATTTCGATGGAGCTGAAAGGATTGGGACCCGTGTTTCTTAAATTACGGTGCGTGTTAACGAACACCAGACGCATGTTCCAAATTTCAGGACCTTTCCGCTATGGTATCTATCGTAATCATGTCGTTGTTTTGGCTCGTAAAACGCCCCGCCGCGGTGGTCACTCGGCTAAGGTACTTGGCTGCTGACCCGCAGGTCGCGGGATCGAATTCCGGCTGCGGCGGCTGCATTTCCGATGGAGGCGGAAATGTTGTAGGCCTGTGTGATTAGATTAGGGTGCACTTTAGAGAACTCCAGGTGGTTGAAGCTTCGGGAGCCCTCCACTACGGCGTCTCTCACAATCACGTAGTGATTTTGGGACGTTAAACCCCACATATTAATCAATTGGCACGTAAAACCCCAACATTTATTTTTACAACGCTGGTAGCGTAAACTAAACGATAAGTACACGAAGCAAAACTATACAGAGAGAAACGAGCCCGATGTTTAGGGGCAATCGTTTTTGGGGATGGAAAGCACAGATAAGGATCCGTCATTGCAATGGACATCCAAAAGGGTCAACCGCGTACCGACATGAAGAAACATCCACCGAAGGGAGTGCAGAAATAGAGAAATGAGGAAGTAGCGGTCAACTGTCCGCCGTTTTTCTTTCACAGCGCTCGTCGGTCGCTTCGCTGAACGACTCTTCCTGGCGGTCCAAGGAAGCGCACTCGCTCAACTGCGCGTTTAGTCTGCGCGAGAACTGGGAAAAGGGCTGGCTCAGGGGTAGGCGTTGATGATGCGCGTGAGAGAAGTGGACGACGGCGTCTGTATTTTGGCGAAGAATTGGTGTCACGGCGCCTGATGAAATACAATCGAAAATTCCACGTGGACATCCAGTCGGTTGCATGCTGGTTTCTAGACGATAGGTATCCTGCTCCTATAGTTACAGTGCGGCTGTTGCAGTCTACGTTAAGCCCGTGGAACCCTGAAACCACTCATTCACTGTTCTCGGACACCAATATGTGGCGCGGCAGTCAAGCCGTCATGCCTTAGGATGGTTTTTCTAGTTTGACTTTTTTGCCTCATTAACTGCGCACGGAAGCTCGGGCTGGTAAACAATAAAGAAAAAAAAACGAAGTTAACGGTTGCCTACTTGACTGATTCCTGGATATGCTGTTCTGTAGCCAAAGTGTGGCTGCCCAGTTGCATAAAATAAGCTCTCTAATGGGACACGAAAGAAAAAACTACAGCATATATACAGAGTGAACGACGATGAGTAGGGCGAAGCGTCCGTCCGTGCTTCCGTCCATGCGTACGTCCGTCTGCACATCGGGATCCTGCTGACGAGCACGAGCCGCAGTGGCCTTCCGCACTCGGCGCTCCTCGTCGCCATGGACCGCCAAGCAGCCCGATCCGGCAAGCGCACTCGTATGGTGATGATCCAGGCGCCTGAGAGATTACAACCGTGCCGGTGGAGCCTCGCACAGCCCGCACCGCAGCCAATTAGAGAGCAGCTGCACCGCCAACGCCGTCTTGGATACCTTCACTATAGTATTCTAGGCACCATACCTTCACCCAACGCATGTCTATGGGACAACGCCCTCTCGGAAACGAGACCAGATGGCTGGTTGGACGGATCTATGTATGTATCTGGCTGCGCCCTTTAGATCAGGTGGTGGCTCACGCCACCTAGCCATAAAGTACTATCACTATGTGTTTAAGGATTGAATTTCACTCGATCCTTGATTCTAGCGACCAATCAGTTAGCCTTCTCCTGGTTATTTCTACCCGTTTAAAGTCTATTTTGCCTGCATTAATCCTAAACCCCAATGCTTTGAAAAATTCCGCGCCATTATCTTGCACTATAGGGTGGAGCCTTTTATACAACATTATCAGGTGTTCAGCCGTTATCTCTTTCTTTCCACACGCACTACATACGGTGCCTGTGCCTTCGTATAGTTGGCTCGGTACGTCTTGGTCTGTAATACTCCCGTTCTGGCCTCGAACAGCAGAGATATACCCCGAGAATTATCGTATACATTTTTTTGCAATTTACTGCTTAAAAGTTCGGTAGGTTTCCAAGGATGATTTCGTAAGCATTCTAATCTTCCACATGAGAAATGTAATGCTTACAGCGCCATCTAGTATTACGTCACCAAACTGCAGTTTGCGTGAATGGACGGACGGACGGACGGATGGACGGACGGACGGACGGACGGATCTTTCAGATCGGGCGGCGGCTAACGCCACCTAGCCGTAATACTTAGTGAACGAACAACAAAATTTATCTTTTTTCTTTTGAATAGTGAAGTTGAACGCTCGTACTTTGCAGTGAAGGGTTTAATTTTAACTCGTGCTTTGACTTTAGCCACCATTCAGATAACCTCCTTCTAGTTAATTCTACCCGCTTAAAGTCTATTTTGCCTTCCCTGTCCCTAAACACCCGTGCTTTGAAAAACTGTGCGCCATCATTCTGAACTTAACACGGTGAAGCCCTTTACAGAACATTATCAAGTGTTCGGCAGTTTCCTCCTCCTCTCTACATGCACAGCACACCGTGTCTACCCCTTCGTATTTGGCCTGATATGTCTTGGTTTGCAATACTGCCGTCCTGGCCTCAAACAGTAGAGAACTACCCCGAGTGTTATCACTTATCCTTTCCTTGGCCAATTCCTGCTTAAAAGTTCGATAGATCTCTAGTGCGTACTTCTTAGTCATGCGAATTCTCCACTTGTCGGTCTCCGTTTCCTTCACCTCCTTCTTAACCGATAGTTCTTTTTGGTTTGGCCCCCTGCTGTTTTCTAAGTATTTACCAGTCAATTTTCTGGTTCGCTTCCTCCATTTTGTATCGACATTCTTCATGTATAAGTAGCTGAAAACCTCCCTAGCCCAATGCTCCTCTCCATTTCTCTCAATCGCTTCTCAAATTTTATCGTGCTGCTAGCTTCCTTGCCCTCAAATGATGTCCATCCCATATTACCGTGTACTCCCTCATTTGGTGTATACCCGTAAGCTCCTAAACAAGCCTACCCATTCCACGTTGCTTAATTTCTAATTTTGCTTGAACTTTTGATCTCATGCACAAGATCGCATTGCCGAACGTCAGACCAGGAACCATGACCCCATTCCATATTTCTCTCACAACATCCTACCTATTGTAATTTCACAGTGGCCTATTTTTTATCACTGCTGCATTCCTGTTACCTTTAGTCGTTACGTATATTTCTTGTTCCCTTAGGTACTCGGTCTTATTGCTTCTCCATATGCCCAGGTATTTGTATCTATCTGTTATATTGTGAGCGTGACAAGCGAATGACTCTTTATTCTCTTTGATATCGTCATCACCTGTACATCTTCTTCATCTGTAAATATCATCACCAGCGTGATTTAGCTCGAGCCTGGCTGAATAAACCGGTTCCTCACAAGCGGTGGACTGTGCTTTTCGTTCCCTCAAGTCCTCTCGCCCGTTCTCGCTGGAGCTCCGCTCGGGTCGTCGCATAGAACCCCCTGCCATGGCGGCCCAAGAAAACCCTGGCCCATCCAACGTCGCCGTCCTACTGCAGCCACCGCCACCCGCTCTGCCCAACAACATTCGCCTGCGTGATCCACCTGTGTTTTCCGGTCTCTGAGGCGATGATGTTGAAGACTGGATCAAGAACTACGACCTCGCCAGTGATTTGAACAGGTGGGACAATCCACAGAAGTTGCGCAACGTCCCATTTTACTTGTCCGATGTTGCCAAAACTTGGTTCTGGAACCACCACCCGGATCTTCCCGACAGGGACACTTTCGAGCAGCAAATTCGTCAGATATTTGGTGCCCCTGCAGTTCGCACTGAGGCAGCAAAGAAGAAGCTCACTGAACGCACACAGCTTCCGGGTGGATCTTACACCTTTTATATTGAGGATGTCCTTGCACTGTGCTAGCGCGTTAACACCGGCATGTCTCAGAACGACCAAATACGCCACATTATTAAAGGCATTAACACCGTTGCCTTTAACTGCCTCGCCTCGCAAAATCCTGCCACCACCCAGGACGTGATAACCATCTGTCAGCGACTTGACGAGCTTCAGTCTCTTCGCCTTTGCTACGATGCCACCGACGTTCGTTTGCCTGCACCCCTCGACTTGCGTGCACTTATTCGCGACATCGTTCGTGAAGAGCTGCACGGGCGCTGCTCTTCCTGTGCTGTGGAAGTTACTTTCCCATCTGAAAAAGATAGCTTGCGAGACCTGATTAATCAAGAGATCGCCTCCGCATCGCGTCCGACGTGTTCCAACGGTCCCTGCATGCGCCAGACGCGCACGTACGCCGAAGTTGCCGCGCTCTCTGCCGCACCCACCGTTTCTGTGCCTACAACAGCAGACCATACATCTGTGGCTTCGTTATCACCGCCAGTGCGTGCACCACCTTACTACGCACCTCAGCGCCCTCCTCGACCAATCTGTTACTACTGCGGCTATCGAGGACATATCGCTCGGTTTTGTCGAAGGCGCCAACAAGACGAGCAACGCGGCTACGCTCCCGAAGAACATCGAAGCTTCCGTCCGACCATGAACTACCTAAGACCACCCTCCCGATCGTCCTATTGCCGTTCACCGTCTCCTACTTACCATACGGACATGCCTGGGAATTCCCGCACGTCTCGCCGCAGGTCGCCTTCTCCAGGTCGCCGTTCAGTGTCGCCTCTGCGGCCCACCTCCCATTCCACGAACGTCCACGCGGAAAACTCCCTAATGCAGTTTTATGAGGGGAAACTGCATCCGCCGGACAGCTAACAATTCCTCCAGAGCGCCTATCGAATTTGATAGTAGTGTTTGTAGAAGGTGTACGCGTTGAGGCCCTTGTAGACACTGGCGCTGCCTTTTCGATTATTCGTGCTGATTTTTGTTCCCGCCTTCGAAAAGTCACCACACCTTATGGCGGCCCGCCTCTACGTGCGACGACCAACGCTCTCATTCGTCCACTTGCACAGTGTACCGTTCGTGTCTGCATAGAAGGCATTCGTCATCACATTGTTTTCGCGGTATTTCGTGAGTGCACCCACGCTCTCATTCTGAGGTAGGATTTCTTGTCTTCTGCGTCCGCTTTTATATCTTGTCATCAGCGCCTCCTGCATCTAAATGCCACTGAATCTTCTCCGCTTGAACACGATGGACGCATCCGCCTTGTCACCAAGTCAGATTATGTACTTCGGCCATACATCGAAGAAATTATAAGTGTTAATTGCACCGACATTGTGGATGGTGACGTACTAATTCTCTCTTACGGTCATACCCTACGTAGGGGCATTGTGATCACACCAGGGCTTATTCGCTTCTTCGATGGGTCTACGTACATAACCGCCATAAATCAAACGCCCGAGTGTGTACTGCTCCCCTGTGGCTCAACAGTATCTTGCGTGGTTGACAGTGAGCCTGTTGCGATTGTTACTCTTCCGAACAACAACCACAACGATGTTCCGAAGTCACAATCACTGCCATTCGATGCCTCTGCCACACCTGTGTCGGCAACAATAAGCACCGACTTAACACCTGATCAAACTGAAGATTTGCTCGCCCTGTTAAATAGACACCGTTCTCTATTTGACGTGAACTCGCCCGCCCTCAGCATGACTACCACCGCTACTCACAGCATCCAAACTGACGGCTCTCGCATTGTACATCGGCGTTCATATCGCGTGTCTCAGGCAGAACGCAAGATCATCGAGGAAAACGTCTCAGACATGCTACGACGCAACATCATACGTCCTTCCGCGAGTCCCTGGTCATCCCCAGTTGTTCTCGTTCAAAAGAAAGATGGGACAGTGCGTTTCTGCTGCGTCGATTACCATGCGCTAAACAAAATAACACGCAAGGATGTTTATCCCCTCCCTCGGATCGACGATGCATTGGATTCATTACATGGCGCAAAGTATTTTTCTAGCCTCGACCTTAGGTCAGGCTACTGGCAGATACCAATGTCGGAGACTGATGAAGACTGATAAAGAGAAGGCCGCCTTTTCAACGCCAGATGGGTTGTACTTGTTCAATGTGATGCCTTTTGGACTCTGTAATGCGCCCGCCACCTTCGAACGCATGATAGACGGCGTATTGCGTGGTTTGAAATGGAAAACATGTCTGTGCTATTTCGATGACATAGTAGTGTTTTCATCCACGTTCTCGCAGCATCTACAACGTCTTGACGAAGTCCTCAAATGCCTTGCAAAAGCCGGTCTACAGCTTAACACCAAGAAATGTACCTTTGCTAGCAAGACAATCAAGGTTCTCGGCCACCTTGTCAGCAAAGAAGGAATTCGGCCCGACCCCGAGAAGCTTGCCGCTGTCCTCGATTTTCCTCGTCCACTACGTCAAAACGACCTGCGCAGCTTTCTGGGGTTATCTTCTTATTTCCGGCGCTTCATACGTGGCTTCGTGGAACTGGCGTCTTCGCTCCATCAACTCCTCGCAAGGAACGTCCCCTTCATTTGGTTCGAAGACTGCGAAAGCGCTTTCACGGCATTGAAGCAAGCCCTCACGTCGGATCCGGTACTGTGCCACTTCGATTCCACCGCACCCACCATCCTTCACACCGACGCAAGTAGTCATGATCTTGGTGCGGTACTCTTGCAGCGTGACAAAAACTCACGTGAACGCGTCGTTGCTTACGCAAGTTGTGCTCTTACCGCTCCAGAAAAGAACTACACTATCACCGAGCAGGAGTGCCTTGATGTTGTTTGGGTAGTGCAAAGATTCCGACCATATCTTCACGGCCGTCATTTTACCGTCGTGACCGACCATAACGCCCTATGCTGGCTTTCATCGCTGAAAAACTTATCGGGTCGCCTCGGTCGCTGGGCGCTTCGCTTACAGGAGTATGATTTCGATGTTGCCTACAGATCTGGGAAGAAGCATCAAGATGCTGATGCTCTATCGCGCTGTCCTTTGCCCAGCGGAAGCCACTCACCATCGATGCTCCAAAACGACAGCACCTCTCCAATCGCAGCGCTAAGTTCATCACCTGCCACCCTATCCGTCCTTGTTTCACAACAACGTGTCGACCCATACTGCCGCACCATTGTTGACCGCTTGACCGGCTCTACTACTCCTCCAAACGCCAGACACCGTCGACAACTTAAACAATTTAAGCTTGTCGGTGATGCTTTATGTCGGTACATTTACCACATCGATGGCAACAAGTGGGTACCCGTCATCCCAGGTTCTCTGCAACGTGAAGATCTGGAAGCCTTCCATGATGATCCAACCGCCGCTCATCTAGGCTATCACAAGACTTACGACAAAATACGAAGTCGTTGTTTTTGGCCTGGCCTCTCTTCAGCCGTCGCTAAGTACGTCGCCTCCTGTGTCCATTGCCAACGGCGAAAACGACTGACAACTGCTCCGGCTGGCTTAATGCAACCTCTTCCTTGTCCCTCCTCGCCTTTTGAAGTCGTTGGAATCGACTTGTATGACCCTCTTCCTATATCATCCAATGGGAATCGCTGGATTGTCACGGCCGTCGACCACCTTACCCGCTACGCAGAAACAGCTTCTATACCATCTGGGACTGCCACTGAGATCGCCGATTTCTTTCTTCGCCACATCTTTTTGCGTCATGGAGCTCCACGTATTCTCCTGAGTGATCGTGGCAAAGTCTTCCTCTCTTCCATTGTCGAGCAAGTTTTGCGTGCCTCGAGCACTGTTCACAAGACCACTTCTAGCTACCACCCGCAGACCAACGGATTGACCGAACGGTTTCATCGGACCCTATCGGACATGATCGCCATGTACATTCACCCCGACCACACGAAGTTGGATGCAATTCTACCCTTCCGGACATTCGCCTATAATACGGCTGCTCAACGCACTACCGGCTTTTCTCCATTTTTTCTCGTCCATGGTCGCTCGCCAAGTTTCGCTCTGGATGTCTCTTTCCTTTCGGCCCCTGCATCCTCGACGGCTCCTTTCTCTGAAGAATTCCTATCTCGTCTCGCACACTGCCGTCACCAGGCCCGTGTTAACACCGGCCTCTCTCAAGACACTCGCAAATCTCGCGACGACTCGTCTCTCCGTGTTGTGAGTTTTTCCCCTGGTGACGAAGTTCTTCTATGGACTCCACTACGCGTCCCCGGCCTATGCGACAAATTCATCAGTCGCTTCATTGGGCCGTACACGGTGGTCGAACAGAAATCTGCTGTCAATTACCGCGTTTCTCCTCTTAGCGCTAGTCCTGATCATCGTTGCCGAGGAACAGAGATAGTGCACGTATCTCGTTCAAAGCCTTATGCGCGACGCATTTCATAATACTGTCAAGCGACCAGGCGGCCGCTTTCACCGCGCGGGGGAATTAGTGTGAGCGCGACAAGCGAATGACTCTTTATTCTCTTTGATATCATCATCACCTGTACATCTTCTTCATCTGTAAATATCATCACCAGCGTGATTTAGCTCGAGCCTGACTGAATAAACCGGTTCCTCACAATATCTGTTATATTCGCCTCTATGGCACAGTGCCATCTATTGTATGAGAAGGGAGACGCTACTGGGTACAGAGGACGTTGACGATCGACGGCCGACGCCGCCCGACAACCGGCCAGGTCTCGCCATAAGTACCTTCGCCCCTAACACAATGGCTTGATTTACGTTGACAAAATGCTCTCTGTAAACTTTAATGCCATATGTTTCACTATCATAAATTCATTCCTTGCGGAAGGAGTCAAAGTTAAAGTTGTAATTTTGAAATTTTCGTCGCAATGTTCAAGCGTGGCGTCGAAAATTTGAAGCTGATTTTTTTGTATTTTCGCGACATTGACTCGATGAAAATTTCTGAAACTTCGCATGCCAGGTCCATGGTATCGACAAATGACAATGTATCTCGTTTTTATCGATTAAAAGCTATGTAGCGCCTCGTAGATGCCTTCAGAATCTTCGACCTCGTGGTGTTTGGTGCGGGAACTTTAAGGTGGCGTATCAACTAGCATTTTCTTTTCGCGCGTTTACTCGTTTACTAAGCGTCGGCGAGTCGTGGTAGAGAAGTGTTTTCGGTATTCTGAAAGTGCACTTCACTCATACGCGAAAAATAGTTTTGTTCTTTAGTGTCTCTAAGTGAACTGCGGGATGCTGAACGGAATTCTTTCAGAATAAACAAGTTCATAATTGACCAGGTCGTTCATCTTTTCCTGTCTTTGCCGCATTACCGTGGTAGCAGTATTAATACTATTTAAGCTTCCTTTATCTTTCGCATTTGTAGCCACGTAGCCTATCTGAAGTAAAGTAGCGAATTTGGCTAGTTGTAACATATTGATCATGATCATTGCAAAAAAATAGCACAAAAACACAGGAAATTGCACGGCACAGATGCTGTTACGAACATAAAGTTTAATGACAAAGACGTGTCATATATATACAAACATGAAGACATCAAATATAGTGACCCCCCCCCCACCCTCCCTAAGCACGTAATCAAGTATGCTGTGGACACAAATTCTCGGCATCTGTAGGAGCGGTTGAAGGCTAGCTGACGCACCTCTCTCATGCCTTTACAATTTCACACGCTTCAGCTCTTTGACCCGTGTGCTGGTCTCTATGCCTCATCACCATAGGGGTTTTGTTTAACTGAGCTGCACAGCTGCACTGCCCGAAATGGAGGGCAAGATGCCTAGATTCAGGGAGCTAGCGTGCTCCCTTGGGCGGACGTTGAGGCAACGTCCCGTCTGCCCAATGTACGACATACGCACGACAAAGGGTACACCACTCAGCTCGCACAGTCAGTTAAACGCTTAGAGTGCTTTATAGAGCAACCTTCAGCGCTTACAATGGCTGGCCCCGACACAGTGCAGCGCCTGTGTCGTGCACTCGTGTTTTTTGTGCGTTGATAACAATGCGTAGCCTATCTCTTCGTCACTAATTTGTTTCTTTTTTTTATCTATCTATCTATCTATCTATCTTTATTTAATCTAATCGAATGGGATAAATGTCCTGCACAGGTCCCAGAATCTGTGGCAGCAGGGGTGCCTTCAAGATGTCACTGTGCAGCGACCGATCGTCGCTGGACAGCTCCCTCAAAGCATTTATGGCGGAACTTGTCAGAGCGCCATCTCCTGACAGCGCGTGTGAACAGGACGAACCATGGAGCCCACGTAAGTGGCCGCAATGGCGCTTTTTTGTTATTTTTAATTATCGCTGTCTTCGCGGTCTGCTCCTGTAATATTGCCACTGAAGTGCTCGACAAATTGATACATAATAACAATGTACACTTCACACAATCTATTTATTGCACTCAACCGCCGCATTTCATTAGAACCTGCACTAATAAAGCAGGCAAAGGGAAAATCAACCTTATAGTCAATAATAGAGTACGCTCCTGATACTGGATCATAACTACCTCTTATTTAGAAAACTTGCGCTGGAACCTTTCAGCTAAAGTTGCAATTACTGTTGGATCATAAATTTGTCTAATGATCGCAGTAGCGAACTTACACTGTGCGCGGCTTGGTACGTACACTGCGCGTTTTATGATTTTATAAACTTTGAAGTTGTACCCTTTTTCTAAGCACAGAATTGATAGGGCTGTCGAGTTCCTGAAGCTTCAAAATTGATTCCCCTATAACGTAATAATCTGCTGGAAAGAATCGGTTCCCCAGAATAAATCGTGAAATGCACGTTCCTTCCGCTATTCTTATATGCTAGTTACACCTTGACGCTTATGGTTTCCGCAGACACCACCGCCATTGTTTCCAGAGCTGTCGTTTAACGAGTATACATAGGCATGTCTCCTCTTTGTGTTACCGCAGAATACGGCACCAGAGAACTTACAAACGGCGCACTGCTAAGATGGCATTTGTTTTCAGCTGTTTTTCAATTCCTCTCTGAAACACCAGTTACTGCTCTAAATTTAAAGTAAAAAAAATAAGTGATAATAAAAGCGGAGAGTGCGAAAACCCTCCAAAGAAAAAGTGGAGACGAACTCTGAGCGGCTTCTATATGTGTACCGAGAATAACAGGAATAGCCCGTTATTAGTTTTTTACATGGCTAATTTCCATTCGTGCACTGCTTTCTCTAGCGTCTAAAAGGACGCTACCTAGTTTGCCGTGAATCTAAATCGGTCTTTTGTTTTTAAATTTTTCTTGAAGATCAAGACATCATGAGATTTTGCAGATGCTGTTCAACTCACTCCGTCGAAAATCTGCGAACGAAAAAACGTTTGGGTTTGCTTGATGGCGCCTCCAGCAGCTCAGCAAGACAGATCTAGGAGAGAAAATTTGTTTCATAATTACTTATATAAAGGCTCGAAATTGTAAGCGAATTTGGTTTCATCTATGTCGTCCAGCGCGTGAAAAGTTTTTGGGAAAGGAGGAGGCATAGGTGAAAAGACGGGAGGTTTATTATAAGTTGGCTGACCACACAAGTGAAGTTGGTAAAATAGAAAACAGAATAAAAAAGTATGGCAGAACGAAGCAGTACCAGAGAAGAAGGAAAAAAAAACAACCTGACTCTCCTCAAAAGTCCCCTTGTTTGTAAGCAGTATTGCACGTGTGTGCTATCGGCCCGTGTCCCGTCTTTTGCCGAATAATGGTTGTCAAGTCTGTCTGACGCAGTTACGAGCATCATCTAGCACATGAAGCAAACATTCACCGGTTTGTTTTGTTCGGCAAACAACCGGAGTAATGCAGGGCTAGGATCGAGTAATTGATTTGTCTTCGCCGCGCGTCAGTTCCCTTATGTGTAAACGCACGTTCGACAGCAACCACTGAGCAGTATAGCGTAAAGTGCTTGAATAGGCCTATTGCGCTCAATAAGTCGATGTCCAACATTACACGCAAGTTTTTAATGCAGCGTAAGCAATACTATAGTGGAGGGCCCCGGAAAGTTTGACCACCTATATATGCATGGCTCTGCAACGTGCGCCTGAATCTGTAGCACATGGGCGTCTGGAATTTCGCCTCTATCGAAATGTTACCGCCGCTGCACGAATGGAACCCGCGATTTCCGAATCAGCAGCCCAGAACCGTAGTGACTGTGCCACTGAGGTGGCTCGGCACGAACGGATCACCGATATCAAGAGCCATGGTATCGTTCGTAGTCAATTATCGAAGCGAGGTGACCTTAAAGGAAGACCAGCAATGCCATTTGTCGAGGATGATGGCCATCGGCGGTGCCATCTGGCATGTTCTATATAGCCAAAAAAAGTCGCCATATATTTGGTCGCTCAGGACAGGTGTGGATCAGAGCAAAAATGTATGTCACCCCTTATGCTGTGTTGCCGCGGCGAAGTGCAAGTGAAATAATGCCTGAAATTGATCGGGGCAAGCGGCCTTGGCGACGACATTGCCTGCCCCGTAATCACGTGAAGCCAGCAATACTAAATCCGAAAAAGTGCCAGCAATGCTAAATCCGAAAAGTGACCCACGTGCCTATCGAAGCGCTTGATATCACAGTCTGCGCACCTGCATTTCGGAATCTCAATTGTAGTTTGAAACGCTGTTTTATCGTTACGCTGAGGTTTTGCGCACGAGATATTTTAACTATCTACAATAACGACAGCATCGATGGTCGGGCGAAGTGAAGTGTGACGCTTCTCGATGGAGAAACTTGTACTTGTATACTTGTCAATACAGTCGCTATGCATTCAAACTGAAACTCCTTTAAATAACAAGAAAAATAACGAAAGTTTCAAGTAGCGGTTTTTCGTGCTCCTGAAGTACGTGCTCCGTCCTTGTGAGAAATAACGGGGCTCGTTTAGCGTACATTAGACGTGATTAGTGTCACGTACGCGCGTATACCGATTCTTGGACCGAACTCGCTTTGCAGAGATCGTTTTTCTGCACTCTTCGCTGAATGTTCTTGTCGCTGCGCGTATTATGTGTCACTGCTGTGTATAGTGTTCCTCGCAGAAAGCATGTTTGCTAGGCTATATATTTTTCGAAGGGAGTCGTTCAAGCGATCGGGATGCGCCGATGCAATGAACGTGCGTAGGAGGAGTGCGGGATATCACTTTCCCCGAAGTGATCTTGTTTGCCCAGCGCGATCGAGCAGCCGCGTCGAGCCTGTATAGTGGTCGGTATGCGAGCACAAAGCCGACGACTGCTGCCTCTCGCAGTGGCTCAGGTGGCCGGCAAGCCGGGTGCCTCGACGGAAGTCTCCGGCGACGACACCCAGAGCGAGTGCTCCGACGCCAGCAACCAGGCTTTGTCTTCTCCTGCGAGCGCCACCAGATCCTCGCCCGCGTCCACCAACGAAGAGTACGCCGGTCCCGGTGAGCGACCGTGTAGTCACGTTGCAACGCCGACTATTACATGTATTGTCGAGCGTCCTTATAATGAAGTTGAATCGGGCCCATATGCTGAAAGTGGGCTTTAATTCACTTATATCGGCCTAACGAAAGCAAATGCAGCTTGTAAAGGAGCTTACGACTTTATGAAACGAATGTGTGGTGCGCGCAGTGAAGATGAACACTGCGAGTGTGAGAGGAGCGCACCGCTCAGTTCCCGTCGCACTTATTTTTTTCCCATTTACCGCGATTAATTTCATTACATTTTATTACCTCAATGAAAGCACTGTGGTGTTGCATAAGGAGCTGGTGTACAAAAAAGGATTGCACGTTGACTGTCCATGATGAGTAATGAGCTCTTACAGCTTCAACGAAGGCATGTGAGTTGGTTACGGCGACGATGACGTAAACGAAAGACCGTTCTAGTATGCATGCAAGGGTGTGCAAAAAAAAAGCGGAATGGTGTGAGTACATTTTCAAGAGTTAGCTACTCATAGAGAATTTCCCGCTCATTGTTGCTAACTTTCAGCCATCATGATTTTGCCCAATTCTCGGCTTGTTTAGTATTTAATCTTCAGCGCTAGGTTAAGGGGACACTGAAGCTAACGATGAATCGGTTTTCATTGGTAAAGTCTAGTCTGAGAACTCTGTCGTCAAGTTCACCATGATAAAGCTTCTAATATAAGAGAAAAAAATCAAGGTTAATTTTTCATTTTCGAGTTTCACGCCGTAAGTTCCACGCCGGACGTCGTGGATTTCAAAGTGTACTGTTTGTATTTTAGCGTCACTGACCCAAGGAAATTATCCCAAACATGGTCTGTTAAGTCCGTGGGCCCTCCAAAAATGATGCACTGCGTTTTTGCTGACTGGGAACTCCGTAGTGCCCAGAAGACGCCATCGACATTGATGACGTCATGACTACTGCTGCTGAAATCGCAAGGAGGCGTCGCCAGTGGCATTTTCTTTGTGCGTGTTTTCTCGCTTACCAAGAGTCCTTTCGCGGCAACCGTTGTGATTTTTGTATCGCCAACAAATAATTAACTAATAGTAGGAAGCTAGTTTTAATTTTTCCCCTTTAGCGCCTCTTTGAGCGAATCGATCGCAAACGTGGCGTTCACACCGTTCGCAGAGATCCGTGCCTCGCAGCTTCGGGTGCCTCCTCCGGGCAGGAGCAGCGCACCGGTGAACCAGGACAGCGACGGTGACTCCGGCATTGACGGTTCGGTGGAACGCTTCTCGCAGAGGGTCGGCTCCACGTCGTCGGCCGACACCGAGCCTTCCTCCTGCAACGACGGACCTGTAGAAAGGTGCGCCCACGCTACACATTCTGTCTCCTTGTGTCAGAAGCTCCACCTTTCTTGCAGTGTTCTTAGTCGCCTTAGATATTTCGCGCCTAAAGCGGGGACATTCGCTCTTTCTCATCGAGTCTCTTTACCATGGCACCATACTGTCCTACACCACGCTACGATTCTAGCTGATTAACTTTTCTTTGTTTATTCATACTTTGTAAAATGAGTTCATTCTCATGATGAAGTGATTCCCATAAAGAGAATGGTTTATTGTATTAGTCACAACTTTGCGAATGTCATTTATTCTTTGAGTAGGGATACAGCATGCTGCCGACAGAAAACGCATTCAGCTTTCTTTTATCTGTCTGTCTGTCTGTCTGTCTGTCTGTCTGTCTGTCTGTCTGTCTGTCTGTCTGTCTGTCTGTCTGTCTGTCTGTCTGTCTCATCATAGTTTCCTACAAAATTACTTAGAGAAAATCTGCCGCCAGTGTGGTGCTTGATTCAAGGCAATTACGGAATATGTGTGATTCGAACATCAATCGGATTTGTGAACCTCGAAGGCGCGCCTGGCTTCACGTTAAAATGGTTGATTTCGTACTAAAAGAGAAGGTAAGAAGCTATTGATGCTTTTACATTGCACAGAAACGTGTTTTATTTAACACTGGAACTTTCTGCGTCTATTTAAAATTTTACGAAGCGTAAGAAATACCAACGGTCGCCAAACTTGGCAGGCAGACGACAAAGCGAGCGTTCTCTCTGCCACTTTATGTCGTCTATTTTTTTCTTTCATCCTTTGGTTGAGCCGTGAAGGTGAGTGGACTTCTTTTTTGTAATATGATACGCGTGGATGAGATCTACTTATAAATGTTTTGTTTTAGAGAACCTTTATTTACGCAGTGAAAAATCTCGCTCAACACCAGCCAACACAAGCCTCGCAGACACATGTACCGTCATTCCTAGCGCTTCAACGAAGGGACCGACAACTGATTTTTTTCGACCCAGTCTTTTTTTTTTCGTTGCGACAGAAAGCTTATCCTTCGTAGAGTTTGTAGCTGCCATAGTTAATCCCAAAAGCGCGTAGTCATTTTATAAGCAGTATTTTTTTTTCAGGCTAAAAGACTGTGAACACAGATGACCCCTTTCATTTAGCAACGCTGAGAATGCATACATAACCTCCTATACATTTCTTGCCTGCTGGATGAGCGTGAAATGTCCGTCATCTATGGCGGCGTAGGGTTACTACGTAGTACTACGGATCTACGTAGGGTTAAGGGTATTTGTACTTGGTCTTTTATATTAGCAACTTTGGCGTTTGCTAATTACAGAGGCTATGCCTTGTATTGAAGAGGTACCCTGCTGAATGAGCGCGAAACGCCCGTCATCTATGATGGCGTCACTTACGTAGGGTTAGTTATAATTAATTTTAATTGCGTTTACGCCTTTTTAAAACTTTTTACGTTATATTTGTTGCATATAGGTTCCAAAAAAACTTAAAAACTTATTTGAAGGCAACCCTACTTAAGTGGCGCCATCATTGCAGTTCCGACGACGGCCGCTTCCCAAGTGACCGCCGATAATCTAGCAGACAAGAGAAATCTAGGAGGCCGTGATTCATAGCGATGCCGGTAGCCCTTCTAGAGACTTGTGCATGCTGTCGTTGTTCTGCTTTCGCAGGAGTTCCTGTAACTATGCTTGACCACGCTTGTTTTGAGCTTTACAGCTATTTTTGAATATAAAAGGCCGTTAAAACTAGATGATGTGGCTTTATTCACTGTGTTTGTACCGCGTTGCGTGCGCCTACGCCCAAGATTGATGCGCCTGTGGCGTGGATGACTTGTCCCGTCGTCATTACTCTCTCGACACATGAGCCAAGTCAAGTCACCGAAAACGTCGATTAAAAATCTTAGCGACCTGTAAACTGCGTGAACTGCGTGCACGGTTTCATGAGCACGTAGAAAAGTTGCTTAAGATGCACTGACGAGCACGGAATCATTACGTCATGCGAAGGT
The DNA here is from genome assembly GCF_043290135.1 of Rhipicephalus microplus. Taxonomy (NCBI): domain Eukaryota; kingdom Metazoa; phylum Arthropoda; class Arachnida; order Ixodida; family Ixodidae; genus Rhipicephalus; species Rhipicephalus microplus. The sequence continues at coordinate 466,202,128 of NC_134710.1, forward strand.
AGCGCCACCTTCTTGCGCACTACTAACGCAGGCCTGTAAGTACATTTTTATAGATACTTTATACTATAAAAAAGCAAGCAATATTTCATGCTAACAGGAAAATTCTTGACCTCGTGCACTAGTTTACGGTCACATGACAAATAACACCGGATAATTAAAGTTTCTGCCCCCAAGTGGCGCCACAGGCTATTTTCTCGATTTTCAATGAATAAATAAATGTATAACTCCACTTTTCACGAGAAAACCAGGGTTGGTATAGGTCAGTATAAGAGTCAACCATTCCATTCGTGCAGTTCTTTAAGTTCGCTGGTCCCTTTAATAAGTTCGCATAGACGGTGGCGCCACTTTTCCCCCCTATGGGTATTTTTGTGAGAAACTCTCTGGTCTGTCTGTCTGTTCTACATAACTACGCGTGTGCGCACATGTGTGTGTTTGTCTAGAGAGAGAGAGCGAGACTAGCAATGTTGCATGTGTACTGACTGCAGGCGCGAGCTAAGAGACATGCACTCAAAGTAAGAACGTTTGGTCCTGCGCATTCAAAGCGGCGCACTTGACGATCACGGGTGTAGAAGTATCGAACGGGCTGTTTCATGGAATACTTAAACCTTATAATAGCCTCTTTCGGTGGCCGTCCTTCCAAGTAGACATCGGAATAGGCTTCACTAAGTATGTGGTGTTACAAAAAAAAAAGCGTTCTTCCCTTCAGCTTCAAGGCGTTAGTGCAGATATGTCAGTTGAAGAATACATCCAATGACGGACTCCCGAATGAGTTTAAGGGATCCGTATACACAAGGCAGTTTGACAAAGGTGCACCGTCATCCCGAGTTGATTCGGGTATATAGACAGTTGGCGTGTACTTATCTCGCGGCGTCCTCGTTTCTTGCGTGCGAAATTTATGGCCTATAGCTGCGGCTTTTTTTCCCAGGCCTTTGTTAGGGGCAGACTCGACGTGTCGCGGCGTCTTCTTGCCGTAGAATGACAAGTGCACCGACAGCCTCGACTTCCGGGTTCCGGTGACAGGCGCGGCCCGGGCGTCATTCTACGAATGCCGCCGTCGTAGAGCGCGTGTGAACGTTAAGACGGACATGTCGTAGTGACGCCAGCGTGGGAAACCGACAGTTGCCTCCCAACTCTATGGTTCACCCGACGTGAATATTAGACGGCTGAGCAAGCGCCACTTTGTGCAGACTACGGCAGAAGCACTTACAAGCTTCTCATTAGCCATATCCGTGTCTTAAATGTCGAAATTCACTTTCGCCTATTTCACACTAATCTCTCAATCGTCGTTAACTCAAGGTGAAGCCTTACAGTTTTTGAAGGACAAAGTTTCTTTGATATTGTGCGCTTTTTATAAGTTATTCTGTTACTACCAAAATTACCAAAAGACGATCATGAGCAGTTTGAATGTGGCAAGATGTGTTGTATCTCTACAGGACGCACTTCAACTTCAGAGGAAGTCTGTTGGCGACACTTAATTGCTGATAATGTTTGTCGGGTGTTATGCATCAGACACCTCATATTCAAAACAGCCGATATAATGACGACATTCCGCGTGTCATCTTCCGCTGCAGGCATCAGCTGCACGAGGATGCATCTCCTACCGCCGGCAACGACGGAGGCGCCAGGGCCTCGTTTGCGGCGGGGCCTCCGCGGGTGCACTTCGATGAAAGCTTGCCATTCTCGGAGCAGCACATGCGCCGCTCCTGCAGGCAGCTCATGGCCGCGCTGTACGCCTCTTCCCCAAAAGGACCTCAGCTGGACCCTCGTTCCGCGGGACGATACCGCAGTTTCTCCCTGCCTGCGCGTGCGTTCGAAGAGGACGAATCCTTCAAGAGACTCTCCGTGCCCGCTGCCCGTACACTGCCCTCGAGCTTTGACCTTGATGGCAGAAGCGCATCCTCTGGCGTCAAGTTGTCTGTCGCTCCGATGCTCGACGACGTTTCGACACGTGCGACTACATGGTCCGGCTCTCGTTGGACGTTGCTTCCGCCGGACTCGTCCCCCGCGTTGTCACTGACCGACTCGAACGACTCTCGTCGACGCGACCACGACGTTCCGGCGCCTGTGCCCAGCGAGCCATCGACAAACAAGCACCCAGCCTATTGCATATCCGCGACGTTGAAGGGCTCGAAAGGAATAACCCCGTCGCTGAAAGACTCTGCCATGCCGGAGAACTCCAAGTACCCTGGCCGCGGTATTTTGAGCTCTGCGCAGTACGCTAACGAGGCCGTTTTCGTGAATGGAAACGTTGAACAACCTTCGCACGTCCGGCAGGAGCACAGCCAACTTGGCGCGACGAGCCGCGACTCGGCCTGCGAGAGACCTGGCCGAGATCAAGGTATGGTGAACAATGCGTGTTCAGGGGAAGCTGGCATTTCAGAGCCATGGCGTACAGCCAGCGACCTGAGAACCGCCGCCCAGCCTGTCCGTATGGCGCCCAGGGAAGCCGTCGTCAGCCGGGTGCAGCCGACGCGACCAGTTTCTAGTCACTCGCCGTCGTCACTGTCAGGTGCGAAGCCCAAGACGACGCTGCCGCCTAAGGCACTACCGCTGTCCTTGCCGGGTAAGACGCGTGCAACTAAACATAGATACCTATCTTATGAACACCACGGATGTTGTAACCAGGAATCATGGTCAACAATTTCCGTCAGTTTCTATGTGTGAAAGCACTCCATACGGATGCTAGGCGTTCTTTATTGTGATAAGGGGTGATGTGTACTGCTACCCACTTCTTACTCTCGTATTACTCTTTAAACTGCCTAAAACCACCTGCCATACTTGAGAATGACATTTTGGAATGGTTGTCTTTGTTAATAAGCAACGAAAGAGAGCAAATGTAGTGGATTAGTATAAGGCGTGTTTGTGGTAGTTGCATGACTCCACAATATTTAGTTCACATTGCCCCAGCCTAGCTGTATTATTCTTATCATTATACGAGAGGATTCGGCACTGCATGTAAAATGTCAATTTTTATGAAAGGGAACACGCGATCGCGTGGCCGGTGCTCTGCAGCGGCTGCCTACAGCACCATCAGTCGATACAACGCCTCTTTTATTGCAACGCCAGTGCAAACGCGTGCTTCTCAATAGAAGCCGTCGGTCCGCCTTGATTTAGGGAGTGGTGGTGATGTGGCGCTGTATGAGGGGTCCCGCTGCTTGCGTCGCACGTGCGTCCGAGCGCTTTCCCCGAAAAATGCAATAGACGTGTTTCCCAGACCAATATCATACGTCTGTCAGATTCGCTCCTTCATGCCATAGAGTTTCCTAATATATGCTAGAGGGAACCCTGGCGCTAGTGTCTAAGGGAGCTGCAACACACGGCGCTTCAACGAGCATGGGGATGATGGGTAGTTCGCATATTTCTCTAGTCTTCGTACTTCTAGCCTGCTTCTGGCAGTGTGTGTGTTCGTGTGGCTTGGCGCTGTTTTCTCACGAAACAAAAAAAAAGAAAATGGCCAGCGGTTGCGCTTCACCACCTTATTATTTTCTAGGCCTAACATTTCGAATCAAGTCACGAAGTTGAAAAGGGTTTGTTCTTTCCTTCAAAATGCAACCGAAACCAGCTATAAACTAGGCCGCAAGTACGATTCGCCACCCGCAAGTACGAAGACTAGGCAAATGTGTGTACTACCCATAATTCCCATGGTCGCTGAATGATCGCAGCGCCAGAGCTTCCTCTATTAGTTTTCGGAAAGTCTATGCTTTATGCTGCTTCTTTCTGGCTCGAGGCAATGCCGCCGCCGTGTCACAGAGCAGCGCATGCAGAAACGTTGCACTGACGCTTCCCCATTGGTTGCCCGCATAGCGCCACCAGCGGCGACGCGCTATCTCAAAACACCGTATATTATATATATATAGAGCCAGCGTGACTGTCAATATTGTGAACACGAGGAATGCAACACGCCATCCCACGAATCTGTACACAACTGAACAAAAACATCGCCGCGGTGGTCTAGTGGCTAAGGTACTCGGCTGCTGACCCGCAGGTCGCGGGATCGAATGCCGGCTGCATTTTCGATGGAGGCGAAAAGGCTCTAGGCTTGTGGGCTCATATTTCGGTGCTTGTTAAAGAAACTTAGGTGGTCTAAATATCCGAAGCCCTCCACTACGGCGTCTCTCATAATCACATGGTGGTTTTGGGACGTAAAACCCCACATATCTATCTACAACTGAACAAAAAATTACTTCATATGATTTTCGTATTGAAGCGCTGCATGAGGGGCTACTCTCTCCCATCAGCGCAAAGCGCACCCGAAGGCTAGGCGAAGCGAGCGAGCAGGTAAAGGATAGAGGAGAGGGAGTTGAACAGCTGGATCGGCGGCATCTGGCTGGCATCGATAAGATAGAGGGGGCGTTGTTGGACAGATAATGAAAGTGCGTCGGCTTTTGGCGGCATCACCCGTTGCGAGACTATAGAGCGGGAGCACAGTTTAGCGGCGCTTGTGCAACGGTTATGACTTGTTTCGTTTGCTAACAAATGACGCGAAAAGCAGACGCGCTTTTTTTATGTGTCAGTTGATTGTGACAGAGCGCGGGCCGCGCGCTTCCGTGCTCCCTTTCGTAAACATTTACACTGTACAGATCCTCAAGGAAAGAGGGTGCGTGTTCACTCGTCCGCAGATGCTCCCTCCTCGTGTTGTGCCGTTTCCTCTGCACGATGAACATTGCAAAATTGACGCATGGACCGAGAAAAAACGAATCAGCTTGCACGCATACGTGATCACGGGCAAGAAGCGTGTCCAAAGTGCGCGGCGCATCGCTTGCCGATAATGCTATACGACAGCGCATTTACAGCGCGTAATTGCCAAAATTTTCTTGGATCGCCATGTGCTGGCTACAATGCTGTCTCGCTGCGCCCCATTCATTCTATTCTCCACGAATAACAGTTGCTGCCCGTCTGGGACGTCACTGCATGCGTAATAGTAGAAATGTTCAGTATAACTGTTAACGCAATAGCCTAATGGTGGAACGGCGGTGTGCCGCTTTAGTGCTTCTGCGCATGCATGAATAGCTCAGGTTGACTTAAAATTTGTTTCCTCTGTGCATCATTTACCACACTGTCAAAACAAAAAAAGGAACTGCGGACGCTTTGCTGCTCCTCCTTGTTGTCCGTTCGAGTCTCTTTATCTGCGCGCATGCGACTTCTTCTGAAACGTTGAGCGCATGTGCAGTGATGCACACGTTGTTTGCCAGCAGCGATGCCACCCAAAAGCCGTGGTTCTTCTGGTCCGGACACCGGCACCATGCGCGTGCTGTTCGCGCGCCCCGCGGCCGTCGTCCCGGAGCCCACCTCGCACGCCGAGCAGTCGTCCACTCGCGCCACGCGGTCTCCGAGTGCCGGGCGCTTCCTCTTCGACGCGGCGCGACCGTGCACGCCGCCAGCGGCTTACGGGTCGCGTCTCGCCGACGTTGCCAACAGGACGCCGGAAGTCGCTAACGGAGTCCACGAATCGCTGTTCATGAACTGGCCCCAAAACAAGAGCTTCGATGACCTGGGCCGTGAGCAAAGCCCGCTGCGCAGTCTATGCGAGGCACCTAGCTGCTTCGCTGCCGACGGCGCAACTTCACCCAAGAGCACGAGCATGCCAACACTCGTGCACCAGGGAGCCACTCCTAACGGCAGAGGTGAGTTTGTGCCCAGTGAAAGTGACGTTTATGGCCTTGATTGAGTGGTCGTCTTTCTAAGGGCCTCGTGTTTTTCCCTTTTGTTAAACACTGGCAACTCGTTCTGTCTGTCGTACCTGCTTCACATACATTCTGCGTCATTCTTGTAGCGTTTTTATTTTTCTTCACCATTCGAGTGCGCGGGTCAGGTGAAGGAACAGTTGTGTTGCGGCCGGTGGTTTGGACGATAAGATAACATTGTGCGTCCTCAATGGGGCGTCCACTACCGGCGCGGCCTAATCGGCGCTATCCGCGCACACATTCACTGATCAATCGCGTTTGTGACAACGCGGGGCGGTTGTCCCAATGGTGGTCTCGTGGGCCACATTTGATCCAGGGCCGTTTATGTTGGACGCGATTTTGCGTGAGAAATCTGCAAATTGTCTTTCCCACTGCGTGCTCTCTTGTTGCCCATGTCTTCGCACTGTGACTGATCTCCTCGTTCGACGGCCAAAGATCGACTTTGGAGATTTTATTTCGCTTAGATAGGCAGTGTCCAGGGTAGGTACGAGCGACATTTATTGCACGCGTTAGTTACAGATTGGGAACAGAAGCTTGGAACGCAATGGTGTGGTAGTTGCGATGTTAGTCTCCGATTTGACAAATATGCGTCCGGTGACGTGAAACCGCGAATCACGTGTTTTCAAGTCGCTGCGTTCAGCGTACACGTTTCACTCTTTTAACGTTTCAAAGTGGGCCTCTTGCGTGTTGCCTAATTTGGAAACGTTCGCACGTTTTTCTATTCGTCTTAATTTTTTCGGCTTATGTAATTTGAAACTGGCTTCTGTGAACGTGCTTAGAGGCATGGTAGAGGGAGATTTCACCGTGGTTCTGCAATTTCCTTCTAGCTTGCCTGTAGCGAGGCACGACAGTCATACACTCCCTGTCATCCCTATTGCTGAAATTACTCGAAACGGGATCGGCGCCTATGCTGTCTCTTCGCGATAATCACCGGATACGCGTTTGAAGTTAATTGCGCACATATTGGACGCGGCGAGGGTCGGAAGCGTTGGTAGACACTTGACCTTACCGCAGGCCCAGCGAAGGTGGTCCAAGGCGGTGTGGAATACGCCGTGGTGACGCGCAAGCCATCGTACCAACATGCGGCACTCTCTCCAATACCGCGCATCACCAGCACACCGTGCGTCATGGACGACTCCGAGCCACCGCTTCCACCGCGCAAGTCCATGCACAAAAGGTGAGAGACTCGATTAAGGTCACCTTAGATTTCCGTGACGCGCTCTGCTTAGCGGTGTGAAAATTTTTACCGACTATAAAAATTCCGAATATTTTAAGAACACGGACTCGCAATTCGCAACGCGCAGTCGCACTTAACTGCTAATTGTGGGAGCGCTTACTTCTTTATTATAATTGTGACGTGCGCATTCAGCGCGAGTTTTATTTCTACAGGTGTGTGCATGACGTATCGCAGTGCGAATTCCCTATTATTTTTGGGTGGTCTATCACTGGTATGCCTTTAATTATTCGGGAATAGTGTTTTGCTGAGTCATGTTTGTTCGTCCATTTTCTTGTCGCAAACAGCGCAACCTTAGCATGAGGCTAGGAAGATGTGAGTATTGTTTAGTTAATATGGGTTGCTGTTTCGTGCGTGATATGGTGACACAGGAAAACACGAGGGTCCTATCTCTCGTATTTTCTAGCGTCCCGGTTTCGGTAATATTAGTCGCTATCTACATTGTATACTATTCTAATCGTGTAATAGAGAGATTGAATGTTTGAGCGTACCTACTTATTTAACATCGTAAAACGAGCGTCACTTGCGAAAGATAAACATACAAGGTGAAAACAGTGTTCTAGTTCAGTTTGCGCGGTATCGCTTGGTACCAGCTTTTTGGAAAGCTGCCTGTGTACCGAATGTCGAGTTCTTACAGCCTTTAGGCAGACGCTTTCACCAAGTTTTTGCTTCACTGCTCCAATATTAACATTTACTCTAAGTTTAAATGGAGTTAGCGGAGCTTCCTAAGTACAAAACCGGATATTGCGTTTCTTCTAGTATCAGGTAACTTAAAATTTCTATCAATACAAGCAGTCACGGGTGATGTGTAAAAATTTTTTACGATTGATTGTAGAAACGCGATGCGCGCTTCGGGAACAACACATTGTCGAACGCAGGATTACCGCTCCAAATGAGTTTTGTTGGGTTATGTTTAGCCGTAGGAAACGTACGTGTCAGAGGATTTCGTGTCAAGTGTGAATGAACCAGTTTTTGCCCGACTGTCGCGTCTGAGTGTAGTAACAAAGAGAAGACTACGACTGGCTACTTCGGAAACCATGTCATCTCTCCTACGCTCTCCAAGTGGACACTTGTTCGCAGTTAATAGAGAGTTATAGTATACCGGGCTTACCGGGTGTACCGTGATACCGGAATCAAAGTGCGCATGCGCAGATACGTACGTCACCCGTACTGCTTCCCGTACGCGTGGTATTTTTTCAGATTTCACGTTGCCGTGGTAGCGTAGGTGTACGTAAACATGGCGGCGTCCTCGGACGCCCGCTTCGAAGTGATTTTGGCGTAGTTGTTGAGATTCACCTTGTTCGCAGCAAACGACTGTTTAAAGTGGCTTCGCTTACCTTCAGTTAGCTTTGATGACCGAGTATAACGGATAAGATGGCGTAATTTTTTAGATAGCTTCCCTTTTTGAACTCATCTAGGTCTAACTACAAGATCGATGTAAACAAATCGGCAACGTAGATGTTTTTGCGTTTGGTGCGTGGTTCATATTTATTTACTTTTATTAATACTAAAATACACTTCTAACAATGCTTCGCGCGGTGGTATACAGGCAAGCATTCTCGTTTTCTTTTCATTTTCACTGCTTAACTTATTAACCATCTAATAGGCGGTGTCACCATCCCAGCTGGGGCACGTAAACCACGTAAACGCTATCCCGCTAAACCAGAAGACGCTGCCCACAACGAACGTTTGCTGCACGGTAACGTCATTCCCTTAACCTACGCTATCACGGTAGCGCTAAAGTATAACTGTTGAATATTTATAAGCGGAGCCATTTCGTGAGAGTACCGCAAGATCTGCGTGTTCATATGTGTCCAAACCATGAGCAAATATCCGAGCCGAGTTCATATCCAAACCACGAGCATTTATATGCGTGAAATCTTTTCGAACCTGCTATGCACCCCACTACGTGGTCTTAAGAGAATACGCACAGTAACGTTTGTGCCTACCGTAATGGGTGGCCGGCTTTAACGCATGAGGTAGTCGTCAGAATTTCGTGTTCTGACGTCCAATGGCAATGTCTGCTTGTACCACGCAATATTACTGCGATAATACATCTGTTACCGTGAAGTGGCAGGACGCGTGTGTTTGTAAAGCATGAACATTATTTTCACCACATTTTCAAGCATAGGAAGTTAATTTTTTTTCAGCTGTGTCCAACCACGCGCATGACTGTGAGGTAGAACATGTGCCTGACATGCAAACAACCTGGGTGCGATCCTCACTCGGACAAGGAAATTTTCATTATTTTTACAAGATAATTGTTTGATCACAATCAACGAATGCCCACACCGACGCCGGAATGACTGCGAAACGAGCACTTCAACGCGACAGCGCTGAAACGGAATGCTGTGCCTTTAGAAGAAGCTTTACTTGTGCGTGAAGCACAAGCATGTTTGGTGCCGTTGTCTTGCTGCGTAGTGAAGCCGATGCTGCTTCGTTTTCCCCTGGCGATAATTGTACATGTTTTCATACGTAACTATACCCTGGCTCGGCTGTTTTGAGGCTTTTTTTTGCCAGTGGAGGCTATAACCGCTGTGGTATTGTGCTGCTACGCGCGAGGATGCGGGAACGATTCCCTCGATTACATTTGCGTGGAAGCGAAACTAAGGGAAAAAAAAGAACATCCTACAGGCTACATTGGAGGTGCATGTGAAAGACCGTGCTTATGACTCTCAAAATCTCGCTTTTTGTTTTTTTTTAATGGGCCGGCTTCTGTACTCGCTTCCCCATTTTGTACTGATTCGTCGTTCAGTCAGTTCTATAAGCAGTGAGTTGTTTTACATTTTGAAAATGAACATCTTTTTCCCGTCTTTTTCTGTGACTATCGTTAACATAACATAGTGGACATCACACGCAGTTCGTAAACGTTTTCTTGTTGGTTTTAACACGTGAAGCTAAAAATACCGAATTTTTAGTACTGGCGTACCAAACCAGGGTGATAACGAGACGCGCCGTAGCGGCGCACTCAGTATTTGTTTTGACCACTTGAGGCAATTCGACGCGGCCCTGATATAAATATGAGGTCCTTTACCTGGTTTTTGCATTTTGTTTATTTTGAAGTGCGGCAGCCGTTGCCTAGAATCGAAGCCGCGTCTGACCTTGAACTTAGAGGCCTGCTCGTAACACCTCGGGCTGCACGTTCTCTCCAGCTGCAAGCATTGCGAACTTTTGAGCTCGATAAGAATATATATCTGGGTTTTAACGTCCCAAGCCCACCATATGATTATGAGAGACGTCGTAGTGGAGGGCTTCGGAAATTGGGACCACCTAGAGTTTTTTAACGTGAACTCAAATCTGAGCACACGCGCCTACAGCATTTCCGCCTCCAACGGAAATGCAGCCGCCGCAGCCGGAATTCGATCCTGCGACCTGCGGGTCAGCAGCCGAGTACCTTAGCCACTAGACCACCGCGGTAGAGCAGCTCGATAAGAAGAAAGTAATGATAACGAGAATAATTTCCAACTGAGATACAGACTCCGTCCTAACAACCCCCGGCCAGGTGCGATATCCGTTGAAACATATTTTTTAAGACAAGCATCTGCCGCACCAAAAGCCAATAAAAACCCAGGAGGGTCCGAGAACACCCTATCGCTCTGCGGGTTGTTGGTCAGTGGTTGTGTGCACGTGTTGCTTATCGCCTTTCAGTCCATTCAGAAGTTCTGATGCGAAGATAGCATACGCCTCGGTCTGTGTGCTCGTAGTTCTCTTTGACGTGGCTGAACAAGAAGGCAATAGGGGATCGCTTGTCCTAGCCTGAGCAGGCCTAGATCAACACATGCGGACAGTAATAAACTATATATCCTTTAATGTGACACGACTTTCAGTAGACCGCAGTTAACATGATCGCCGAGAGTGTACGCGCAACTTCCTGCTTTTTTTTCTGCATTAAATAGGAGGGTTAGCCGCCACTATTTACCACCAGCTGCATGTTTGTTCTTATAGAATAAAAAAGCGTAAAAAATCACCGCCATATCTACAAAATGAAGCCCCACTGCGGTGGTCTAGTGGCTAAGGTACTCGGCTGGTGACCCGCAGGTCGCGGGATTGAATCCCGGCTGCGGTGGCTGCATTTTCGATGGAGGCGGAAATGTTGTGGGCCCGTGTGCTCAAATTTAGGTGCACGTTAAAGAACCCCAGGTGGTCCAAATTTCCGGAACCCTGAACTACGGCGTCTCTCATAATCCTACGGTGATTTTGGGACGTTAAACCCCACATATCAATCAAATCTATCTACAAAATGAATGATGTTAGAGGAGCTTGATCTGAGGTGCACGGGGCGTTTCTTGGCAGGACCATTTCTGTAGATAGCCCCGCATTTCTGTAGATTGCTACGTCAATGCACTGCGTGCATTATCATCATTCTAGAAAATTATTTTTTTCGCTCGTGCAAGCTTGTGCCACTTTGCGAAACTGTTGGCAGTTGTGGACTCTGCTAGGGTGCCTACTTCAATTACAGTTGTGGCATCCTTATATGCTGCGCGTCTGTAAAGCAATGCGCAGCGCACACTTACGTTGTTCTACTTTTTGTCCATGCTGAGGAATTATGGCCGAGTCTTTATTATGGGTTGACAAACTTCAACCACCCACTATTTGCGAAATTCACTCAGTCGGACAACTGGTGCGATTGTGCGCTTCTGCCATGCAGTATACTTGCGTTAACGTGACAACTTTGGTGACATGCCGACTTTATTGGCTTCTCATTTTGCGAAGCAGTGGCAAGCGCCGGCTTGACACTGTAGTTCAATACTTTGATGCCACGGATAATGCCCAGGTTCGATAGCAGTGCGAATCCAAAGCCCCTTCTTTTTTATTGCGATAGCAGTTATATGGACATTCTCGGCTGTATTTTGCCGTCGGCGTCCGCGTCGATGTGGCCGTCGCCGTCATACACAGTATATGTACAGGTATCTATATAATAAAATCGCAAGAAAGAAATCCAGGAAAAGGCTCCGGCGCGCGGAATCGAACGTGGAACCTCTGAAACATCACTACGTGGCGTTAGCCACTGAGCTGCGGAGCAGCACGTCCTTTAACGTTCAAACGGCAAGCTATTATTTCACCTAATGCTGGTGACGGGAATCTCGGGGGGAGGGGAAGGGGAGGAACTATCTTGTTTTCAGCATTACCAGCAAGATGACACAATGAGCGCGCGGTGGCGCGCGTACTCATCTCCCACGCGTAATTTGCCCCGCGGATAGGAGGGGGTGGACGCAAAGCTCCTGGACGCTCACTCGCGCGCCCTAATCTCGTGGTGGGGAGGATCGTACGTCTTTGCTGGCTGGCTTTTGCTGGAACGACTAGGTTGTAGTTGCCAGGCGCACAAAGGTCACTGCAATCGTTGCACAGTGTTCGTTTGCGAAAAGAGTGCGCTTTGCAGACACCACGAAGTAACAACTGAGACGCTTATTCGCGTTCATCTGAACCTGTGAGTATGTTTCGTGCGTTATTTGTGCGTGAGAAACGTAAGGCACGTTTTGATCTGATTGCCAATCTGTGCGTGACCTTCCAATTTGTTGCGATCGCGTTTATTGCTTCGCCTTTGTGGCAATACTCTGCCTTTTTTTCCCCTATCATCAATCGGGACTGCTTGGGGCAGCTTTCGTGAGCCCCCCTCTCTGCCTCCCCGTTTCCATATGAAGTACTATGCTTAGCTTTTACTAAAGGAGCGGCAACTGGCAACTACCGCACTTCTGCAGCTCGACAGATAACTGTAACTGAAACAACGCCAGCAACATAAGTTGCAATAAAAAAAAAAGTAACCCCCTCGACGCGCGTGACAGGAACTGCATTTGCAGTGCTTACCACCGCATCCTGTCCTTCACTTTGTTGGTGTTATCGGCCTTGCTGAAAGAGGGGGCTGCACCGCAAGATATTGCGCTTAACGTGTGTTATTGGCAATCGAATCTTTTGAAAGCTTGGCTAGAATCAGCAAGACTTTGGAGCCTCAGCGAGAATCAGCGAGAATTTGGAGCCACAGCATGTGCACGCTGAATATAGCGAGTTCGCTTCAGTGGAACCCTGCGACGGGGCCTGTGTCTCAAAGCGGTATAGCCGGTTTTTGCCACAATCAAATGAAAAATAAGTTGTGTTCTCGCATAACGCGAAATTGTGATTCCATAGCTTATTACGATGCGCAACACGCATTTATCGAATTTTGTACTGCTGGTTATGTACTAAACGCGATAAAAATTGCATGTAGTAGAGTTTGGGCAGTAAACGCAGGGCTCGTGATTTTGTAAATAAAGCTGTTCTGTTTGTGCTTTAAACCCTCCACACACCACACACGCGCACACATACACGCGCACGGATACAGAATTGTAACTATCATGTTGACAGTCCATAAGTCTGGACTTGTGAATCGAAACACAAAAGGATTGAACAGTACTATCCGCCAGGCAACCATCGAACTTTAAAGAAGGAAGCCGATATATCGTATTGCTGTTCGCAGCCATCACCGTTAACCACTATAACCTTAGTAGTACCTATTGCAGTTTGGCAAGTAATCATGAGAAAGCTAGCTCCGCTGAAACTGTTGTGGAAACGAAACAAGGGGCGAAAAAAAAGTTTCTTTTATGTGAAACCTGTTTCAATAGACAATGCAGGTGTTCAGAAAGAGACTCCGGCTCGCGGAATCGAACTTGCGTTCTATGCATCGTGAGTGCGAGGCGTTAACCACTGAGCCACCGAGGAGCACGTCGTGCAGTGTTCAAGCGGCACGCTATTTATATCTACCACTCACCGCTGCTGACAAGCATCTGGAGGGTGGGGGGGGGGTATTATCGTGCTTTCAGCAGTGCTAGCAAGATGGCGCAATATACGTGCATTGCCTGATCATGTGGCGGGGCGCGCTCTAATCTCCCACGCATACTTTTTTGCCCCGCTTAGAGGAGGGGAGTGATGCTCCCTGGGGCGCCCTTATCTCACGGTGGGTAGGGGGGGAGAAGATCGTACGTTTTGGCTGGCGTCGGGCTTTTGTTGGCCTCGTGCGTTGGCTGGAACGATTCTGTTGTAGTTACCGGGTGCACAAAGGTCACTACAATTATTGCAGTCTCTGTTTGCGAAAAGCGTGGGCTTTCAGACACAGCTAAGTTAAAACTAAGACGCTTATTCGCGTGCATCTGTACCTGTGAGTATGTTTCGTGCGTCTTTCGGGCAGGAGAAACGTGGGGCGTCTTTAGATGGGCTTTCCATTTTGCTCGCGACCTTCCAATCTGTTGCTGTCGCGTTCAGTGCTTTGCCTTTGCGGCAAAGCTGTGACTTTTTTATTCAGCTGAAAACGATGCGGTGTCACGAGGTGCTTTATATTTGGATCTACAGTGCTATCTTAACACCGGTGCATGAAGCTACTTAACTCGCCGTCTCTCTGGAGCGGCGTGCAATTAGTTGACAGTGATTATGTGCCTCTTCCCTCACTGTCTGATTCGTGCTGCAGCGACTACGGTCTGTACTGCGGCCCAGCGTCTTCGATTAGCTCGCTGAACGGAGGCGCAGCCACACCGAACGGCTCTACGCCGCACAGCCGCTCGTCATCGCATGGTGACTCGTCGTCACGCAGCTTGTCGTCGCGCGGCTCTACGCCGCGGCTTCTCGACCGGGTTCAAGGCATAGGGCGCAGTGCCAGGTCGGCGCTGCTGCGTGCCTTCAGCACCGAGCGCATCTACCGTCCGCAAAAGACCGAGACGGCCGCGGTTGCCAGAGACCGCCGGCGAGAGTTCCTGGACTCTAACCTCGGAGTCAACCAGGCGACGCCTCTGGCGTCTCCTTCACCCTCGCCTTCGACGTCATCCTCGGCGTCTTTGATGTTGGGTCTCAAGGCACGCATGAGCTTTCGCAAGAGCAAGCGACGACCCCGCGAGGAGCCCACCGGTATCGAGATCAACGCAGACAGGTATTTTGGGCTCGCAGCATGCATAATAATGTCTGCAATCGTTTGCTATTCTGTTAATAGATGAATATTTGACAAAAGTGGCGCAGGACTGCGTTCGTAACCAAAAAGTAAAACTTGTTGCAGCTACAGCCTATTAGCGAAATCTTTCAACGACATTAGTACATTGGCCAGCAGAGAGCTTGTAACATTATTGTGATCGACTCCAGTCTTATTGCTTCTATGTCGTCGGTTCATGCATGTGCAATAAACCTAAATTCGGCAGAATGAGGCCTGACGCGTACAGGATGAACAACTTAAAGGCTTGTTGCTCGAAACACTATTGTGTTTATATATCTGTGTTGCAACTTGCCAATATGTAGGCCATTTAATCTGTATTTTGACTCGGAAGGACATGCGTTGATTCAGGACCCGCGAAATAAAGGTATTAAAGGTGCAAGCGTCCGATCAAAAAAAAATTTTCTTTTAAAATGGCGATATTCCATGCATCATTGAAAGCAAAGCTGTTCATGAACTTTGCATCGAAGAACTCAACTGAAACGGTACTCTAATTCGTAAGAAGGCTCATCAGGAATGGCTGTACTGGTCATATATTTACCCTAAAGAATGTGTGACAATACGGGCTCAGAGACCATAGATTAAAATTTTGTGGGTTTTTTGCTGCCACAGTAACTTAATCTGCACTACAAGTAAAATACAGAAAGATATACCATTAGGTGGCAGTGTGTGTTATTTTTCAAACTGCAATACCACAAATAGGACATAAGAAATGTAGTTTTTAATATTCTTGCTAGGGGATGAAAATCCGATGCATAGCTTCACATAGAGGGACAGAATGAACAGATACCATGATATAGCAAACTTTCGTCAAGTCCAGCGGTGTTTATTCACCCCCCAAATTTAAACTAGGCAGAGCCCAATTGGTAGATTGTAGGTTGTTATAAACGAAGACCTACGCAACCCCTTTCGTTTCAACATGATCTGTCCAGGCATATATTCAGAAGATATTTGCATATTATGCAGTTGGACTCCCACATCCATAAGTAGATACTCTGGGTGATGGGCAGTCTCCACAGAGGAAGCTGTGGAGCAATAGATGCTACTCAAGCCAAACCTTCAACATCAACTAAAGGTACACCCGTGAGGCCATGAGAAGATAGGGCCTAGTCCTAGGCCATCTCTGAAGAGGGGCGGCCTGTTGGACTAGGCCACGCATTGACGCAAATTGCCACCATTGACATAAATCACACACTCAAAAGTAGAGGCTTCAGGTTCATTCCCTCTCATCACATTGCGCACTGCTGGGCTGGCATCAGAGCTTCTTAGTGATTGGATGCCCTCTGTCGCCCCGTTCATGTGAGGACGCCTAAAGAAGCAACGTGAGAAAGTGCCTTAAAAATGCTAAACTTTTCAATGTTTGCTGCGTGAGCGAAGCTAAACTTCGACACATAGCTTTTCAGCTCTCCATTTTAGTTAATTATTTATTTGTTTCACAATACATGATTGCAGTGGTGAGGGAGACAAAAAGCAACATTATGAGTCACCTGACTCTGCTTCTAGAATGACACCGTATATTCTTCACACAGAGCAACTGAAGTGGCAAAATAAAAAAAACACATGAGAACACATTCACATGGTGGAGAATGGGGGGAAAGCTTATACAAAATATAAATTACAACAAGGCTTCCAAAATGGGTTAAATTGCATGCATGTATCATTGCAACACAAATACAGAAATGAGATAGAGGGCAATAGTGGTGCAGACACCAGTGTTCCATAAAGGAGCATAAACACAGGTTTTCGTACTTCAATAGTCAGAAGAGTCAGTACATATATAACACTTTATGCATACAAACATGAGAAAGTGAACTCAAGCCTTCACTAACTATATGTGCTCTAAGTACATCTTCGACTTTTTTCTGTAAGATGAAATGGGAGAAGCGTGCATTATCAAAGTTAGTACTTAAGGATGACTGTTTAGTAGATTAAGGATTTGCCATTTTAAAAGTTGCTGACCATTGGTAGTTCTAGCTCTTGGTTTCAAAATGGTGGGATGTCTAAAGTTGTAGTTTCGAGCGTTATTAGTGTAGGTAGTGAGAAATTGCCGAGAGTAATTTCTCTATTTGAAAAGTATGAACTCCGAGAGTCTCTGGTTGTAAATCTCACAAATGCAAAGAATGTGCTCGGATGAAAAATGCTAAGATAAGTGTTCGGGGCATGATAAGTTACGAATGACACGAAGAGCTTTTTTTGGATTAGATACAAGTTATCCAGATTATGCAGTGATGTAACTCCACAAACAAGAATAAAATAGTGCAAGTGGTAATGAGCGAAAAAAAGTATAATTGGCATTTTCATGAATTTGGTACCGAGGTCCAACATCTGTTTGAGATACATACTGATTTGGCTATGTTCCTTACAAGAAATTGTGCGTGTGGTGTCTGTCCATCGTGAGTTATCATGCTATTGTACGTCAATAAATTTATATTGAGAGAGAATTGTTTTAGTACCTGCATCTTAAATAACAGCAGAGGGGATGAATGAACTGGTTTATTAATGGCATGAAGATGCCCGAGCTTTTTGTGATGACTGTAAAATTCATCTAAATATGTGCTTTACCAGACTTATTTTCAACTGAATGTTTATCTGTAAACAAGTTGTGTGTTGTGTATGTGCAGCGACCCTCTCTGGACCGGTGCTCAGCCGAAACACGTGAGCGCTCAGCTGCTGCAGCAGAACCTCGACGGCACGCAGGTTGTCGAGCTGCGCCGGCCGCCCGGGCGCTCCTTCGGCTTCTTTCTGGCCAGAGGACGAGTGCACACCCACCATGGCGTTTTCGTCTCCCGCATGCCTGATGTCTTGACGCAGCAGGTGAGCTATTGACCAGTGATCGAGGAACATGGCTGTCGGCAGGAGAGAAGGTGCAAAGGGACTGGCTTGCTCTACCCCTTCATTTTCTACAGGATATATTCTGTAGAGATCGTCTTATCAGAATTTAGAGCAACTTGGTGTTCGTTTTGTGCAACTAAAGTAATGCTCCCAATTAGGTAATGATGTCTGGCTGTCTGAGTCTGACGAACTGCCTTGGCGTCATTGCGACTTGGTGTTCGTTTCGTGCAACTAAAGTAATGTTCCTAATTACGTAATGATGTCTGGCTGTCTGAGTCTGACGAACTGCCTTGGCGTCATTGCGACTGCCATATAGACTATTTGAAACACACGCAAAAAGTCTGACATTTATTTAGGTCCGCCTCTTCGAGATTTTCGCTAACCAATTCACATTTTGGCGATGCTATTCACTCTTGCCAGACGATGAAGGGCTCTGCTGGATATCGAGTAGCTACTACTCTCTTGTGTCCTAGCATTTCTGTTGGGCTGTTGTAATGCATTAGCCTAACTTGCTTTAAAATCAGCTGGCAGAATAAGTAAGTTTGTAGAAATTTATCTTCACTGCCTTGTTAACACATTCTACGCATCCTTAATTTTAATTGTCAGAAAATGCTGCCAATCGATAGTAGAGGCCCCCAAAAGCACGCGAGTCAAATAATACAGCGCAACATAGGGCCTGGAATTCACAATTAATTCTTAGTGAGCTAAAAGTTCTTTCCTCTTTTCTCAACAAATGACACAAGAAGCTTGAAAAACACTTGTCACAGCTGTTCTAACAACCATTGGCTTATTTGAACATGGTGCGCTCGGTTGTTACAGAGACCGCTGCGGGAGGCCACTGCTTGTTCATGCGAACGCGCGATCACTTTGAAAAAGTGTATTCTAAGAAAAAAAGTACTCAAAGTCGCGAAGCACACGTGGCATATTTTCTTTGCTCGTTCTATTCCTCCCTGCTTAGCTTCCAGCACTCTCGTCGGGATGAAAAAAGAGAAGATGCGATTCTAGAATGTGACAGATCTTTTTTAACACCCTACATACTGGACCGATTCTAAAAGTTTTTCTCGCTTTAAAGTCATTAGGCAATAAGCTCTTTTAGCGAATCCATTGCATGGCTACGAAAAAAAAGTTGCAGGGCCTGTTGAACATTTCCATTTGTGAGAAATAGCCTGAATTGCAGGCTGCATCCCAGCACTACACATTAATACCAAACTCGCATGAGCTTCATTGTAATTCAATCCACGAAAAACATCACAAGACAAGCAACAGCAGGCAGCCAGTCAGCCAAATATATGTAAATAAATGAAATGGGAAATTGTTTTTGGGTGAACTTTGGTATAGGCGTGATATCATCATCATATAGGGAGAGATGGTGACACTGTTTATATAATCTATAAGGGGTTCAGCCAGCATGTGCTTGTACGGAAGTGGGCACATGACAGTTGTACAAAACAAAAATGGCAGGTCTGGTTGGTGAAACTAATAGAGTGCAAATGAAATCGCATTGTGTCATATCTCAGTGTATCTCTATTCCAGCTGTTGCAAGGGCTTCTTGACATCGGTGATGAGATACTCGAGGTCAACGGCACCGATGTTCGTGATGCGGACATTATGACGGTGAACTCGCTGATGACTAACCAAAACACACTGCTTCTCACCGTGCTGCCTTACATCTGCCGAAAAGACATTTGATGCGAGACGGGCTGCGACTGATCCATCAAACAGAGGCTCTACACTGTCACATGACACTACAGCTGACCTTATGCAGTGAAGAAGTTCGCCATCTGCGGTATTAGTATTCGGGCATGCTTTTTGAAAGGTACAGCTGTGGCTACATCTGTCTAGAGCATGCGCGCAGCCAGTTTTCGCTCTGCGGGGCGACGCCTTGCGGCAGTTTTGGCTTCGGACACTGCGTGTTAGGAGCATGTGTCACCTAGTAGTCAGGCTGATCACGTCACAGCTCGAAACTGCCTCCAGGCGCCGCCCTGCAGAGCGAAAATCGGCTGCTCGCGCGCTCTTCAAAGACGTGGCCGGGGCTGAACAAAGGGGTCGAAGTTTGGTACCAAGGTCCCGCATCTGTTTGAGATACATACTGATTTGGCTGAAGGGAACATTAGAGCTCGTGGCAGCCGCTCGGTGCTATTGCCGGCAAGGGGCTTTAACGAGTTCCGCACAGGCTCAGTAAGCAGTGTTCTCGCATTTCGTGGATTGTTCAGCTTGCGAAGATTTGACGTGTGGCAGCACACGATATCAGATGACGAAACAGCTGCCCCTTCACTGAGCTCATTGCACCTACGCTAAACTCGTTGCAGCTGCTCGCTGGTGGTGGTGCCGAGCGGCCATCACGTGCTCCGATGTTTTCTTGACAGTGGACTCTTGTGTACATGCAGGGTCATACTGACACTCTGGATGTGGCTGTGAAACTTTTTCCTCAACTCCTGGCAATGTTATTGCACGGATAATATACATTCCATTTTTTCTGCCATCTGCCTTCTGTAAATCACTTCTTTCATTAACCTGGCCTATCCTGTGAACATGTGTTATGAAGGCATGTCCTATGCAAAATGTTTTGCTTTATATATTCAAAACATGTACGTCATCACTGTTCTCAATGTTTTAGGCCTTGTTTTTTCAGTTGTACAGCACATGTTCACCTTAGAACATGATATTTTATAAACACCTTTACAGTATTGTACAATTATCTCTGAGAAAGTTTATGTGTCAAAGTAGTTATCACAAGTGCCTTATTGTTCTATCGTGTTATTGAATATTATTCAGCTGTTTAATTACATCTCTAAGTGTTTTCATGTTGTATAAAGTATATTTATTGCATGTTTACACTGAGAACATATCTCGTGAATGTTGTGAACATAGCATTATCGATGCAATGCAAAATAATGACAATCTTACACCACCTGCTTATCCTTGAAATCATGAGCATTTGTCAAAACTTACCTAGTGACAATACTGTTGTGGAAATGAAAATAGTGTTTTATCATTTAACTGTCCCCTTGAAAAGAAAACTGACGTAATTGGTTTCCACGCCACATGCCTGAAATTGTTACCTGTTAATCTAGAAGTTCTGAAATCTACGAATAAGACGAGAACGCAAAATTTCTTTTTTTTGACAAGCACTTGAATTTTTTTTAGTTGAGAGGGTTGCGCTTATAAGGGAACACAACTCAATATAGAAATGGAGGTTCACTTTTTCAGGTTGACAGTGCATGAAAAATGTGCAGAAATGAGTACCTTAACTCAGAATGCTGAATATGATTGGAACCCAGGAAAGCATTTATAGTCTAGCTTTTGTTATTTCCTGATTGTGGAAAAACACTGGGAATGAAATAAAAGCGAGATCAGTCAACGCAACCAGCCTGAGGCTATGGTTGGCCTTGAAGCTTTAATTTTTTTTTGTCTTTCTTGAAAAACATACGGCTTGAAAGAATGGCAGTAAATATATTTCCAAGGTTTTCTGTAACATGATTCTACATGCACTCTTTTAGTGTAGTTTTTGTGGTCTATGGGTCAGCTTGGTCCTATGTCATGTTTCACGCATACAATTGAAGTTTGTTCTACACTTCATTATATTGGCTCCTGCAATGCAGACACTCTTGTAGGCATACAAGACCAGCTTCTGCACCAGCAAAAGCAGTCAATAACAGTTTTTTGTGACTACACTGCTTGTTAAGCAGTGGAGACAACTGTGTGAGCTATAGAGATCACTTACCTCGAATAATGTGTAGAAAGTGCAAATTCTCACATAAAGATCAATGTGGGATTGTAAAGGCTGTAAATGAAGTTGTCTCTACATATACTGTGACATAAAACTCGTGTGCTTTTCATCTCTATTTACTAACTTCTGCTAATTTTTTTATGTGATCATGGCATAGCTCTTTATCGAAGTGAAATTATTGTGATGTAAAATATAGACCAGATAATATTTCAAGCAACGATCCACAAGTTGGAAGTGTGAACATTATGAAGGTCAGCACAATTGTACCATTGCAATGTATGTGATCAAACATCGAAAAATGCACTAGTTTTTCTGCACCATTTCTGTGCCACATTAAACAGAGTGAGTTTACGTTCATGTTGACCATGTGTGATAGTGCGCATGTGGTATCATTGAACATCGTTTCATTTTTTATGCACTCTTTATGCTAATTGTTACAGTAATAAAATAAACGGTATGATGAGGGCATGACTGAAAATTTCAGGCATTTGCATTGAAAAGTGGTCCTTTTCTAGCACAGCAGTTCACTGTTGTAGAATAAGCTGCTGTTTTTGTGACTGTAAGCAGTGGAGTAAATAACTCCCATGTACCCTCAGTGTGCAAAATTTGTTCATGACTGAAAGGACATGTGCTGTGTCGGGGCTCTACTATTAGTTTTGTGTGCAACTATCAGTGCTTTAAGATGCTAATGAAGAATTGCTGCTGATTATTTCTGGTCTTTTAAATGTCAGCCAAAGCTATATGCACAAGACTCAATTCACTTTATCACTCTAAGAGTGGAATTTAATACGAACACACACTGTTTCATCTGACACCACGTGTTTACAGAAAAGTTGAGAATGGCATATTGTGTTGTGTGCCCGCTGGGAAATGTTCAGGGGCATGTGCTTAAATAAGGTTAGGTCACTGGTACTTTCACTTCATTGTCAGCTCATACAGCCACTGCTGTGTCTGATGAACTATTTGGCAACGAGTTGTTACTCATTTGTTTTACCAACTTGGAAAGCGCAGACATTTTCTTGGTGTTGTGTGCATTTTCTGGCTTACAGGATGTTCACAGGAGATCTGGACAGACGTGTGTAACAGCGACTGTCCTCTGTACAATTTTTTTCTTAAAGGCGCGTAGTTTTGAACCAGCGGGTACAGGTTGGTGCTGTATGTTGACAGGCTTAGTAGCATTGCTTGTGTGAAATAAAGGCTAATAATTTGTCAAAGTTTTAAAGAATTTGTCCAAAAACAGCACTTTACATAACATCCTTCTTAAGGAAGTTTTCTTCCTGGCAAGTCTGTAAGGCTCGTAAAATCAATGGAACGAAGAGTTTAACCGGAAAAAAATGGTACATTATTGTGACCAATGCAGCTGAAGGGATAGTCCGAATCGTAAGTGTAAAGGCTAAGTAGAATGTCCTAGGTGATGTGTTTATCTTTGGGATTGTGAACCCTGTGTGCCTTTTAAATGTGAAGCCATACAGTTGAGCAAGACAGTATGAAATTGCTATGCGTTTGATGTGTCTTGTTTGTGTTGTCATAAGCGTACAACCACTGTTGTGCAGCTAGATTAACTTATCTGATGGACTGACACTGACAGGTCAATACAGTGTGTTTGAATGCACTCTGCAATATTAACGGATTTTATACCTAATACATAAAATTTAATCTCCCAATAATAAAGTACTCTTCTTTAGCAAAAGACCTGGGTCATGTGTTATTCATAACACAGTATAAGACAAAGATGGAGCCTTGAAAGTAGTGCAGATTGATAAGCAAGGAATATCTGTGAAGCAGACTTTTAACAGCAAGGCTTTTGAGCATGTCATAATTTGTCTCTGAAACTGAAATCGTAATGAACCGGCACTTTGTCTTGGCATGTTCATTTTCTGTATTTTTTCCACTGGTTTTCACCTTGTTCAAAGCACTCTTTCTTTTGGCGTGTTCCAATTCGCTCCCCGAATACAGATTTCCCCAGTGTGGCTTGTAATAACACCGCTGCACCAGAGAACTAGACATAAAAATTTTTTTGCAAAAAAATGCGCGTGGCGTGATGGGAATATTGGAGTTTGGCTCTGTCTTGTTCTCTGGAGCACCTGCCTACAAAATTAGACCACTTGTACTGCTAGAACACGAAGCATTACGTTTGTTTTGGGCTTGCTGAATTCGTTGCAATTATATTTTATATAAAGAAGCACCCCTGCCTTCTCTTCACGTTAGGTTGCAAATACTAGCAGATCATACCTTCCTAAAAATATGTGCATCCTCACAGAATGGGTCACAGTATGTTTTCATTACTGAGCCGACATTCTTTTATAACCAACGGTGGTGTAGATTAAGGCGTCAACCAGTCATCCTCGTACAGAAGCTCTTGGATACATTACAAGTTAACCTTCCTGAGGTACTGGTATTAAGAACACCTATTCAATTACAATTACTCCATAATTTCCATATTTCTGATGCTAGCATTTATTACCGTGGCACGCTTTGAAAAACTTGTCATATCAGATCATTTTGAAAAATCTTGTTGGGCAGCATCTGATTTTTCTCATCTTAAGTACCCCTTGAAAAATTAATGGTGCTCCTCTAGAATGGCGGAGATATCAGTTACGAGACTACTACGCCAAGTCTGCCCCCTAAATTTTTATATACATAGGTCTGGTCTGGCAAAGTTTCCCCTATGCCTCCAATGCAACGAGAGTGAATCCCTTCATCATTTCTTCTTAACATGCAGGTTATATACAAACCAAAGAATGAGACTGTTAGAAGAACCTCTCCTTAGGTTGGCTTTAAATTTATTCTGTCCGGTGGTCCTTTCCTATAGAGCAACTGAAAAGGAATTTAGCGATAGGAACGTTTGCGAGGCCGTATGTGATTTCTTGAAGGCGACGAAATTAATAGAATGTTAAGCTGAGGCATAAATTCACTTTATTTCAAACTATATTAGCTTGCTCGTTTTTATATTAGCTCTATTTATTTTATTTCTAATCTATCGTTTACCAATTGGTTCTTTGTTTAAACATTTTATTTAGATAGCCCGGCTGGGGAAACAATTCGATCTCACAAATGAGGCACCGTCCGTTTGATAACCAATCCCCCGTGGTGGGTTGCACCAAGACTCCGAGGAACAACCAACCAACCAATACGCCCTGGATGTGAAGGTGGCGACAGTACCGCACTGCTATCCAGGAACGCTAGCAGGAGATAGCATAGCTTTATGCAGTATAGTGTAGCAAGGCGCCGGGGAAGATAAGGGAGTGTGAGGAAGAGAGAGGTGATGACAAGGAGGAGGCCAAGGTGAAGAGAAAAGGGTAAAACATAGCATATAAAGAAATATAATTGAATGCGGAGACGATAAAGGAGAGAAAAATAAAAGAATAGAAAGAAGGAGGAAGCAAGCAAGAGGTAAGATCAAGATGACAGAGAAGAGGAGAAAAATAAACATGAACAACGAAAAAAGTCGTCAGAAGCATAGTGTAAGAAGATAGAGAAACTATGCAAAATTTATGGTGATAGCATAAGCTAGGACACCGCTTTCTCTTCAGCATTGTGCATCCAATACAAGCAGCGTTAATCTTTTTGTCATGGACGAAACCGAAACGGAATCGTCCACGGTGCCAGCGGGTGCCTCTGGGTGACCGCAAAGAATGACTAAAATAATGTGAAAAAGATACCAGGGCACGTAGCAATATCTTGAAATACGACGGCTTCAATTACCCTAAGAAAAATGTCTTGCCAGTGTTGCATTTGTGTTTTTAAGTAGATTGATAGATTGATATGTGGGGTTTAACGTCCTAAAACCACTATATGAATATGAGAGACGCCGTAGTGGAGGGCTCCGGAAATTTAGACCACCTGGGGTTCTTTAACGTGCACCCAAATCTGAGCATACGGGCCTACAACATTTCCGCCTCCATCGGAAATGCAGCCGCCGCAGCCGGGATCCGAACCCGCGCCCTGCGATTCAGCAGCCGAGTACCTTAGCCACTAGACCACCGCGGCGGGGCTTTTTAAGTAGAGTCGCTGGGCGTAAGCTTGATCTTGGTAAACTAGCTTTCGCAAATTGTCTGTTGCGCAGAAGCCCGCATTCTCATAACTTGACAGTGTCGTCGTCGATATGGCGCGGTAAAAATGACAGTGGTTTGAACATTGATAAAGACGCTCACAATCTGGCCTCTGATGTGTCACCTACGTGTCGCGCGCTGAATATACGCGCTGGTCATTCACCTTTACAGAGCAAGAGAGAAAAAAGCCCTCAAATATGTTGCCTACCGTTGTTATAGAAGCCCGTGTGGTCAACGGCAATTGAAGAATTTGCGCGCGTGGCGTTTTTCGCTCTCAAAAAAAAAAAAACGCGGTATGCGGTTTCTATTTGCAATGCCCACGGGCGCGCCGTGCAATCCAAGATGACGGTCGGAGGAGGGTCAACCCGTGAACTCGCATAAGAAAAGATCGGACGTACCGCTGTACGCCCCGTGCCGCTGTCACCGAATTGACTCTTCATCGTCCAATGAATGTATAGCGTACCAAAGTACTTCCCCAAACGATACGAACTGCTAAATGTTCGCTACCTCACTTTTTGTCGCAGTTCGAAGGATGGTGGTGTCAGCTGATCGACCGTGCATCAATGATGCCTTGCGTAATCCTGTGCGTGCTACAGAAAACTGCGCGAACTAGAATGAACGTATGAGCTGAACGGCCCTCCGAGGTGATTGGCACCGAGCCTGCCTGGCGGAGGAAGAAGAAGAAGAAGAAGAAGAGGGTGTTGAATGAAAACGCGGAGGAGAGGTCGGCCTTGGAAGCGGGTTTCTGGCCTGCTACTCCTCACGGTGGTAAGGAAAAAAGGGAAAGAAAGAGAAGGGTATGATGAGGGGTGATCGTGGTATAGCACAATGAGTCACTACACGCAATGTCTCGTTCGGTGTAGTACACGCACA
This sequence comes from Rhipicephalus microplus, assembly GCF_043290135.1. Taxonomy (NCBI): domain Eukaryota; kingdom Metazoa; phylum Arthropoda; class Arachnida; order Ixodida; family Ixodidae; genus Rhipicephalus; species Rhipicephalus microplus. Next base: position 466,228,478 of record NC_134710.1, read on the forward strand.
AAAGTCTCTACATTAGCAGATTCTCTATAAACGGGAATCTAAACCTGTCTTGCTTAGAAATGCGAGCAGGCCCTTTAAACTGCGTTGGGCGTGATCCACACGTTCCCAAGCACCCAAAAGTTTCTCTTCCGAAAAGGGTCGGCAGTCTAGGTCTTCTGTGAGGCACTTAAGAGATAGTCTTTCAACTGCGTATAAAGGGCACACCCGCAGGATGTGATGAATAGTTTCTGGCGTGTTACACAAGTTGCAGTTAGGATTTCGCTCTTGTCCAATCATGCATAGGTATCGTCCCTTGTATGCAACACCCAGCCACAGTATATGTAGTAGCGATTCTTGGTCTCTCCTTAGACTCGCTCGCTGGATTCCGTGCCGACCGGTTGTGCCCTTGCGATCTCCGACGTCAGCGCAGCTCTGGCCGACTGGGCTGGCCCTACGTCATCTCCTGACGCCGATCTCCGACGACAGCGTAGCTCTGACCCAATGTACTTGCCCTACGCCACCTCCTGACGCCGACAAGAGCTCTCGCAAGTGGTGCCCTGTCCTCGGACTCCTGTGACCGTGTTTCCATCTTTCCTATCTCTCCTATCCCCTCGGTATGTCCTCGCTCGCTGGCTTAGCGCATCTTTCTCTCTATATATACCTTTAATCCTATTCTTTTAATCCCTCTTCACCCCCATCTTTTGTGAGCTACTGTTGAGGTGTCGCACCATGATGCATACAGTTACGTGGCTCACTTTTCTTTTGCTTTCTTTCTTAGAACCACTTTGTGTGTGTCTCTCCTTAGTCGGAACGGAAGGCAAAAAACACGAGAGTCAAGCCTGTAAATGAGCTTGTGGCGATAATCCGGATAATTCTATAGTGCTTGCATCGATGTCTTCATAACTTTGAACAGCAAGGCGTTGATGTTATATCGGGAAAAGTGAATTGATATCACCTCGCCACTAGTGTGTGCCATTTAGCGAATGCCCAGCTATGCCACAATGACTGGGAATGTATTGCAACGCAGCGGTATGTCCGGATTGAAATGCCTTATTCAACTTATTCATTAAGTCATACACCAGAGAACTGTACGCGGTGTCTTGTTTCATGTAGTTTCTAATTAGCTGAAGTGCCGGCTTGGAGTCGCAAAATAATGTCTATTTCGCTGGAATCTGCTGCAAAATGTAGCATGCAGCTTGTCGGATGCCGGTCAGCTCTGTGGCAGTGGATGATGTCTGTTGTGCTATTTTAAAGCGTTGAGTGATTCCCATTTGAGGCACAGTGAAAGCTGCTGCTGAGGAGGTCTGCGTGACAGAGCCATCTGCAAAAATGTGTACTGTATATCCGTACATATAGTCAATATACGACAGTGAAATGCTTAAGACCAGCAGTTGATATTTTTTACTTCTTTGTTATTCTTGGAATCCAAAGACGCATGATCGGCTTAGGAATCGTCCAGAGTGGTTTTGTATGTCTGAGATAACATGTGGTGCATAATTTGAAGGCAGCAGATCTCGGTGCGACATAACGACTTCTGAGTATGCAGCATTGGCTCGTGTGTTAAAAGTGTCTGCCAATGGATGGCCTCGATGCGTTGTCAGTAGCCTCAGATGTATTCGTAGTGGTTCGTGTTGAAGATAAACACAAGCTGAACAAGCACGTGCTTCTGCAATAGTGCCCCATGTTGAAGTGCATCGAGGTACTCCTAGGCAAATTCTTAGGGCACACGCCTGAGCTCCCTCGAGTGTACGTACAGCCGTTGTGCGAGCACGGGAGAGAACAGGAGCACTGTAGCGAAGGTATCCAATAAAAAGTGCCTGGTATAGCTGTATAAGAGATGATTTCGATGGTCCCCATGATTTTCCAGACAAATGGCAAATGACCTGGACAAAGCTGTCTAGTTTCGTTTTTCTTAGCGATGAGATGTGCTTCGACCAAGGCAAATCATGATCGATGATAACTCCGAGGAACTTGTGAGGAGTTATTGAAGGCATTATGTTTCCATCGATGACTTGGGGGTAGCAAGCCATGGATGCTTTCGTGAATGCCAGGGTTGCACTTTTCGTCAGTGACAGCTGCAGTCCGCAGGTATTGAGGTATGCAGACATTAGCGATACCGCACGTTGTAGTTTCTTTTGTACTTGCAAACGTGTTAGACTCGTTGTCCAAATGCAAAAGTCATCTGCTTACACAGACACCGAGATTTTGCCTCTTAGTTTAACGAGCTTTTTAACGAGGCCAACAAGTACAATGTTAAATATTGTTGGGCTCAGGACTCCACCTTGAGGCACGCCACGATAAACGGGATGCTTATTTGTGTCACCGTCAGCAGTAGACATGAATATAGTTCATTCGTGAAGATAGTTGGCTATCCATTGATGCATCCGGCCACCAATGCCATAGTCTTCAAGAGCATTAAGAATGGCGTCATGCAGAGCATTGTCGAATACACTTTTGATATGCCCCGCCGCGGTGGTCTAGTGGCTAAGGTACTCGGATGCTGACCCGCAGGTTGCGGGATCAAATCCCGGCTGCGATTCCGATGGAGGCGGAAATGTTGTAGGCCCGTGTGCTCAGATTTGGGTGCACGTTAAAGAACCCCAGGTGGTCGAAATTTCCGGAGTCCTCCACTACGGCGTCTCTCATAATCATATAGTGGTTTTTGGACGTTAAATTCCATATATCAATAAAGCAAATCACCTTTGATATCAAGAAATACTGCAGCCGTTCATCGGCGGCACCGTTTATGATGTTGAACGGCTGTTACCAAATCAATCACACTGTCAATTGACGACCTTCTCTTCCGGAAGCCAGTCATGGCGTTTGGATATACTCTTTGCTTCTCTAGGAACCATTCAGAGCGCATCAGAATTATTCGTTCCGGGAGTTTTCCTACAAAACTTGCTAGCTCCGCTGGTCTGTAGGATAGCATATCACGGGGAGACTCGCCAGGTTTCAGATATGCCACGATCTTGCTAGTTTTCCAGTGTGCCGGTACAGTTCCAGATGCCCAAGAAAGGTTGTACGAAGACAGCAGTTCTTCGGTTGCCCGAGGACCAAGGTGGCGTAGGGTAGCATAGGTGATTCTATCAAGCCCAGGTGCACTAGAACGTTGTGAAGTGGACATAGCCGCACGAAGCTCTTGCAGCGTGAAAGGATGATCGAGACGGACGTAGCTGTAGGCGGTGCGCACCGAAGCAGTGAGCCATCTGTTGTTGCAGAGCCGGAGAGGTGCATGCAAAATCATGCTGTGATCTGTTTCTCGCTGCATGTTCTTATAATGGCCAGTGCACGGAAAGGACGCAGTTGCTGACGGATATGCCGCATTAGTAGGTCGCGGGCGAGTAGCGCGCGAGCACAGTACCGAATGTTCAACGTGGTTTGCAAGCATATTACGCCGTCATGATTAATTGCGCTGTCAGGAAAATGCAGTTGCTTTTTCAACAGAACACAAGCATCAGCACCCCGTTTAGTAGCGATTAGGTCACAGCCATGCTCAGACTCTAACCGTGCGCAATTCACTGCACTGTGATGTTGCAAGTTTTATCAACACGATCGAAACAAGACAATTGAAAAGAATACACACGTATGCTTTTCCCAACGTCGAAATAGCGGAAATAGCGTACGGAAGGTACAGATGATGTGGAAGAGAAGTCAGCAGAGAGGTGTGGATTGTAGTCGTAATTGCACATTCCATCACTCTGACCATCTCGCTTCACTGGTCGAGCTCTAGCGTGTCGGCGATACGGTACTCCATAAAATCATTTGTAATAGCGCTACGTTCAATGCATACGGAAAATAATGATTTTATTTTGACCTCACAGAAGGATATTATACATAAATACAATCAAAGTGACTTAGCAGTGTGAAAAAAAATCAACAAACGAGGGGACGTGCAGTGCAACTGGCTCCTCGTGAGTTAGCAGCTGATCATTCATTGCCGGTGTCACTCTCGGTGCGTTGACAACCTTCTACGCCCAGTAAATGGTCTGCGTTGTCACCATGCGTCCTTTCAACATTACTGCTGAAGGCTATATGTGGAACTCCCTTCGCTTAATGACTTCTACAACACCAAAATTGCGTCCCTCACCACGTTCATCTGGGCGCGTAGAACGTTTCGCTCTGAAACGCGTTCACAACCTAATTATTTGCAGTATGCTGACATCTATCAACAAACGCACCAAAACAAACCGCGCACCGTTGGCCATGTTTTATAGAGCGAATTGCGAGCCCGTGCGACTTTCCGCATACAATGAATGTCATGGGATTCATGCACTACAAAAGCAATGACGAGGGCAATACGAGTTTCGACTGCCAAGGTCAGGCGCCAACAGTTAAAGGAGTCGTGAAAAGGCCGCTTTTCCATGACAATGCGGTAGCATCGGCAGCCATAGGTACAAACCAGGTCACATCAGCCAAAGTGGACCTGCTTAGACGCTTTGCCTATCAAAAAGCATGGAACTCCGCGGCATCCGCGAGCGCGTGCAAATTTGGACGGTCGTCAGCGTCTTTGCTATACGTGGTCTGCGTCCTACAAGAACTCTGCTTTATGTGACGCCAGCTGCAGAGTTCAAGCGGGGCGTGGCACCGGTTCGACTATGACTGCGTTGCTCACGCGGATGCTTTCCCTTGTGCAGGTTCTTGTCACTTCAGTTTGCTGCCATTGCTTTGCAAATTGGCAGGATGAATCTTGGAAAGCGGCATCTACGGCTGGCGATTCTTCCATCGCCTATTTTTCTTCGGAAGGCATCGGAGCTGGCAACGACATATGTGACGCACAGATCAACACCACTTCTTCAGGACAATGCCCGATACCAGTCAACGAACCCTGAAACGTCACTGTGCATATCTACAGCCTACATATACATCGGGATTTCAATGTGTCTCGGGGGCGTGGCACCGGCTCGACTATGACTGCGTCGATCACGCGGATGCTTTTGCTTGTGCAGGTTCTCGTCACTTCAGATTCCCGCCATTGCTTTGAAAACTGGCAGGATGAATCTTGGAAAGCTGCATCTTCGACTGGCAATTCTTCCATCGACTATTTTTCTTGGGAAGGCATTGCAGGAGGCAACGACATATGTAACGCACAGATCAGCACCGCTTCTTCTGGCCAATAACCGATACCAGTCAACGAACCCTGGAACGTCACGGTGCATAGCTACAGCCTAAATATACATAGGTATTTCAATGTGTCTCGGGGGCGTGGCACTGGCTCGACTGTGACTGCGTCGATCACGCGGATGCTTTTGCTTGTGCAGGTTCTCGTCACTTTAGTTTCCGGCCATTACTTTGAAAACTAGCAGGATGAATCTTGGAAAGCTGCATCTTCGGCTAGCGATTCTTTCATTGACTATTTTTCTTGGGAAGGCATTGAAGGAGGCAACGAGATATGTGACGCACAGATCAGCACCCCTTCTTCTGGACAATGCCCGATACATGTCAACGAACCCTGGAACGTCACTGTGCATAGCTGCAGCCTATATATACATCGGTATTTCAATGGGTCTCGGGGGCGTGGCACCGGCTCGACTATGACTGCGTCGATCACGTGGATGCTTTCGCTTGTGCAGGTTCTCGTTACTTCAGTTTCCGGCCATTGCTTTGAAAACTGGCAGGATGAATCTTGGAAAGCTGCATCTTCGGCTGGCGATTCTTCCATCGACTATTTTTCTTCGGCAGGCATCGGAGCTGGCAACGACATATGTGACGAACAGATCAACACCGCTTCTTCAGGACAATGCCCGATACAAGTCAACGAACCCTGAAACGTCACTGTGCATATCTACAGCCTACATATACATCGGGATTTCAATGTGTCTCGGGGGCGTGGCACCGGCTCGACTATGACTGCGTCGATCACGCGGATGCTTTTGTTTGTACAGGTTCTCGTCACATCAGTTTCCGGCCATTGCTTTGAAAACTGGCAGGATGAATCTTGGAAAGCTGCATCTTCGACTGGCAATTCTTCCATCGACTATTTTTCTTGGGAAGGCATTGAAGGAGGCAACGACATATGTGACGCACAGATCAGCACCGCTTCTTCTGGACAATGCCCGATACCAGTCAACGAACCCTGGAACGTCACTGTGCATAGCTACAGCCTACATATACATCGGGATTTCAATGTGTCTCGGGGGCGTGGCACCGGCTCGACTATGACTGCGTCGATCACGCGGATGCTTTTGCTTGTACAGGTTCTCGTCACATCAGTTTCCCGCCATTGCTTTGAAAACTGGCAGGATGAATCTTGGAAAGCTGCATCTTCGACTGGCAATTTTTCCATCGACTATTTTTCTTCGGAAGGCATTGAAGGAGGCAACGACATATGTGACGCACAGATCAACACCGCTTCTTCAGGACAATGCCCGATACCAGTCAACGAACCCTGAAACGTCACTGTGCATATCTACAGCCTAAATATACATAGTGATTTCAATGTGTCTCGGGGGCGTGGCACCGGCTCGACTATGACTGTGTCGATCACGCGGATGCTTTTGCTTGTACAGGTTCTCGTCACATCAGTTTCCGGCCATTGCTTTGAAAACTGGCTGGATGAATCTTGGAAAGCTGCATCTTCGGCTGGCGATTCTTCCATCGACTATTTTTCTTGGGAAGGCATTGAAGGAGGCAACGACATATGTGACGCACAGATCAGCACCGCTTCTTCTGGACAATGCCCGATACCAGTCAACGAACCCTGGAACGTCACTGTGCATAGCTACATCCTACGTATACATCGGGATTTCAATTTGTCTTGGGGGCGTGGCACCGGCTCGACTATGACTGCGTCGTTCACGTGGAAGCTTTTGCTTGTGAAGCTTCTCGTCACTTCAATTTCCTGCCATTGCTTTGCAAACTGGCAGGATGAATCTTGGAAAGCTGCATCTTCGACTGGCGATTCTTCCATCGACTATTTTTCTTGGGAAGGCATTGAAGAAGGCAACGACATATGTGACGCACAGATCAGCACCGCTTCTTCTGGACAATGCCCGATACCAGTCAACGAACCCTGGAACGTCACTGTGCATAGCTACAGCCTACATATACATCGGTATTTCAATGTGTCTCGGGGGCGTGGCACCGGCTCAACTAAGACTGCGTCGATCACGCGGATGCTTTTGCTTATGCAGGTTCTCGTCACTTCAGTTTCCGGCCATTGCTTTGAAAACTGGCAGGATGAATCTTGGAAAGCTGCATCTTCGGCTGGCGATTCTTCCATCGACTATTTTTCTTGGGAAGGCATTGAAGGAGGCAACGACATATGTGACGCACAGATCAGCACCGCTTCTTCTGGACAATGCCCGATACCAGTCAACGAACCCTGGAACGTCACTGTGCATAGCTACATCCTACGTATACATCGGGATTTCAATTTGTCTTGGGGGCGTGGCACCGGCTCGACTATGACTGCGTCGATCACGCGGATGGTTTTGCTTGTGCAGGTTAGTCTGAACGCCACATGTGGTACTCAAGGTTGTTTTTTTTTGCCTGTGCCACCCCCTGTGCTTTTCGATAGTGCATGGACCCATACGTGTCATTCGCGACCCATATGTTTTAGACACTATAGGTTCAAGCTACTGCGCCGTTTTGCATTTTACTTCTTATTGTTGTTCATATGCGGGGATGTTGAGACTAACCCTGGTCCCTATAATACTATTTTTAAACAGCTAGTTGAAGACCAAAAAGGCATTAAGAAAAAAGTGGGTGCAATTGAGAAACATCGAGCCGAAAGCAAGTCTGCCATTTTGAGACTGAACGAACGTATCAGTAGGTTAGAAACTGCACTCTCTAAACTCGGAGATTTCCACGGTGTCGTAACGCAAGTCAAGCAGTCGTGTGAAGAGCAACAGACCGAAATAAGGTCGCTTGTTGACAAGGTTTATGAACTTGAAAACTGTAGTAGGAGGTGCAACCGAATATTTTAAGGTGTGCCAGATGACCAAGAGCAAGAAACATATGAAAAAGTTTAGAAGTACGTAACTGAAATTTGTGAAACGAAACTACACTGTGATAAAGTTTTCATAGACAGAGCACATCGTCTCTGAAGGTGCAGTCCGAACATAACAAGGCCAATAATTGTGAAGTTTCTCTCGTGCAAAGACAAGCGGTTAGCACTTTTGAATGCTAGGAAATTAAAAGGCACACATATTAGCGTGTCAGAAGACTTTTCAGAGAACGTACGCACAACGCGTAAACACCTTTGGGATTACGCGAAAAAGAATCAAGGTGAAACTGACAATATAAAACTTAAATTCACGACTCTCTATAATAATAAAGTAAAGTATATCTACGATGCTGCCCTGGACCAGGTCATGCGGGCGGATTGACAGCATTCAAAAGCAAATGGGTTGGTTATTTCGTTTCTATTTGTGAATTGCAGAAGCTTACGCAATGAAAATGATGAATTTTTTAACCTTGTTTAAATGACTAGTCTGATTATCATTCTTGGACCAGAACCATGGCTTCATGCAGATATTGCTGACGAAGAAGTATTTCCAAGTGGTTATGTTTGCTATCGCAGGGATTGAGATGGCTTTGGCGGCGGAGTGTTTATTTTAGTAGATGCGACAATTTGCCTCCCAGATAATAGATATTGAGTGCATTGAAAGCGAAACGTTATGGGTAAAAACTAGATTGAAAAATGGCCGCTCAGCATCGGTATGTTCGTTCTCTCGTCCACCCGGGACGAAAATTAACGTTCTTGAGGAACTTAGCAACGCAATTGAAAAAGTGGACAGTGATTACTTATTTATTGGTGGAGATTTCAACCTTCCAGGCATCAATTGGTCACAGGCAAATCCCATTTCTAGTGCTTGCAGCCATTCAAGCAAAGAACTGCTAAGGTCATGTAGCCTCTTTGGGTAAACACAGCTTGTTCTGGAGCCCACAAGAGGAACAAATGTTTTAGATTTGCTTTTTAACACTGCGCCTGAGTCGGTGCGATCAACACTAGTGCTGCCGGGCATAAGTGATCATGACGCTGCCCCATGTGGTATGAATTTGCAATACGTCAATTTCCGAACGGTGACAACCGTCGAATTTTTAGCTATGAGAAAGCACGTATCTCTGATATAGCCATCGCTTTAAACTCTTTTTGTGACACATTTGAAACGCAGGTGGAATTTATGATTGTTGAAGAGTTGTGGCAAACATTTGCAGGGAAAATGCTGTAACTGCTCGAAAAGCATGTGCCTTCATGGTTTCTAACTGCCAGGCGCCGCAAAAGCAAACCATGGTATTCACGTGACGTTAAACGCACGGCCAGCCAACGTGCGCGTGTTTACTCTGCCTATAGAAAAAAAAAACATTCGTTAAATATGAGAGATGAATTTAGGCGAAAAACAGTTGATATGAAGACAGCTCTGAAAACAGCTTAAGATAAATTCTTTCATACATTTCACCTGTGCCTAAGGAAGCGCCCTAAGGAACTGTGGAAAATATTTAAGTCAAACAGCAAAGACGTGTTATCGATTCCAGCTCTTGATTACAACCACACCACATCCATAATGATGTAGATAAAACTGAGTGCTTTATCTGATCTCTTAGTTCTGCGTATACCCCTCGGGTGAACATCACTGACACTTTTGCACAGTCGTCTGAGGTGGTGGCGATATTGAGCGATGTTGTGATTGGCCAACATAAAATAGAGGCTTTTATTAAATCTATAAATGCCTCTAAAGCCACAGGGCCTGATTATTTGTCACCTGCTTTTTGCTTTCTTTGTGCCCGCACGAAGTATCTAAATATCTGTGCGTCATTTACACTAAGTCTTTAGATGAACCTCTATTACCCGATGACTGGAAACTTGCCAACGTAGTGCCCGTTCACAAGAGTGGACCGCGAAGTAATGTTTTATAGTATAGGCAAATTTTCTTCACAAGTGTTGCATGCGAAATACTTGAACATGTTCTATCTGCCAATATAATGACTCATACGAACACGTATTCTTTACTTAGTCCTCAGCAGCACGGCTTTCGTAGTCTTTTTCCTGCTCAACACAGTTACTTGACACGACTCATCCTCTGCTCTAGATAAGGGTTTCTGTGTTGACTGCATGTTTCTAGATTAAAAAAAAGCATTTGACGTCGTACCCCACTCGTTATTTATTTAAAAACTAAAAAATGTGTAACGATATGGTTGTGAACTGGATAAGCGAGTATTTAAATTTAAGGAGGCAAAAGGTTGTTATCAACAGTAAGTCATCCCGGGATGTTGATGTGTCTTCTGGAGTGCCTCAAGGGTCAGTATTGGGTCCGCTATTGTTCCTCATCTACATAAATGACATTTGTTCCGGTATTTCATAACATATCAAATTATTTGCCGACGACTATGTTTTTTACAGGCTTATGCATAGCTCCCATGATTGCACTACTCCTCAAAACGATCTTGACACAGTTTTTGAATGGTGTGGAATGTGGCATATGTTCATTAATGAAAAAAAAAACAGTGCATATGTGTTTCATTAAGAAAAAGGCATTACATGACTAATTTTACTCTGTAAATTCAACCAGGCTGCTAACAGTTCGTGAACACAAGCATCTCGGCGTATATTTTACACCGGACCTTTCCTGGATCCATCACATCAATCACGTCACAAGTAAAGCAGGACGTGTGCTAGGTTTCCTGCGCAGAAACGCAAGTAAGTTATCACTTGAGTCCAACAATCAACTATATATGACTAACATTCGATCTGTCTTAGATTACGCTGGGGCTGTGTGGGGTCCGTGGAAGGCATGTGATGTGTCCAATTTAGGAAGAATTCAAAACATGGCTGTTTGGTTTGTCTGCTCTGATTTCACCAGAAATTTCTGTTTCAAAGGCAAAAGAAAAGCTTGGTTGGGAACTTCTAGACAAGCGAAGGGAATATCTAAGGTTGAAACTTTTTCACAACATATTTCAAATTTCAAAGCCGTACAGGTCTGGACCCTCACGATACTTTTGCAAGCCGGTCTACGTTTTACAGCGAGTAGATCATGTTAATGAGATAAAGAAAATAAGCTGCCGCACTGACGCATTTGAAATGTCATTTTTTTCCCAGGACGATAGCGCGGTCAAATAGGCTGCCTTCTGAAGTAGCAGAGGTTACTTCACATGAAGTCTTTTCAAGATTACTTCAGGGTCTAGAGTAGTGTACTCACGAGGATGTGTAGGGACGAAATGGTAATGTGAAGCTGCTTTGTTTTGTCTACTCCCACGTGCCACTACGTATAGTTGACAATGAATTGCGTTATTATTGTGTTGCAGAAGTGTGAGTACCTGTATTCAGTGTTGAAATTTTATATCCCCTCTCCACACTGTAATGCCCTTGGGCGCTGTGGGTACTATGATAAATAGATAAAAAGCACAAATTGTATAAGACAAAAACGCCGATGAGTGCACACACTCGCAATTACCACAGAGTTACTCGATAAGCAAAGTGTCCATGCAGGTCTACTCTACTTTCGCTGACGTCAACTACTTGGTTCGTGTGGATGCCGGCGGTTCCGCATTGTAGTTTTACCAGTGACCTTTTCACGACCCCTTTAACTATAACTCCGTGGCTGCAGAAAATCTGGCGAAGCTGATATGTGTAACTCTGCGGGCAATAATCGAACGCGTGATTTGCCGCATTTTCACTTCACGTCTTGCAAGAAGGAAGCAGATTTATCGTCTCACAGACGGCGCACTTTATTCACTGATGCACGAAACATGCATAGTGGTTATAGTGTTCGTTTCTTCTTAACGTGTTGACACTGAGGCTAGCCCAGCCCAACAAGGGAGCGTGTGCCTACTGACCATCCTAGAAAGTGTGCCCCCTTCATGAATTCCGCTTGGTGGTGCGGCAACCTATGGGCATCGCGACGGCTAGCAGCGCCTTTTCATTTCGTGAAGTTGCGTCGTCCCCGGAACGGAAGATGTCTGCGGACGTCACCGCACCGACGGGCACTCGGCATTGCTACTTCAAGAGGTCGATGACGTTTCGCGAGAGCCGTAGCCTAAAGAGTAAAGGGGCCGTTTCCAGAGTAAATTACTTTTGGCGATACCGTAAAACTGTCGCCTTCAATGCGCGCTGAAGGACTCGTCAACAAGACTTGAAAATAGTTGGCATGGTCTAGTACTTCTAGCGGCGCCAATTTCGCGACACAGAACTCGATATGCAGTAGTCTTTGTATGCCTGAAATAAACGAACTCACGTAGAGTTAATTTATTCTTGAACAAAAACACGGCCGTGGCGGTCTAGTGGATAAAATACTCAGCTGCTGACCCGCAGGTTGCGGAATCAAATCACGGCTTCGGTAGCTGCATTTGCGATAGAGGCTGAAATGGTGTAGGCTCGTGTGCTCAGATTCAGGTGGAAGCTAAAGAACCCCAGATGGTCAAAATATCCGGAGCCCATACGGCGTCTTTCATCATCATATGGTGGTTTTCGAACGTTACACCCCACATATAAGTCAAGCAATCAATCAATCAATCAATCGATCAATCAATCAATCAACTATTGAAGAAAGCTCCCCATGAGACCGACGCTTTGAAATCTGTGACCGCTTTCGCGTCGCCATCACACCCATCGTGGAACGAGGTTACAGCGCAATCAAATGATTACATGGTTACAGCGCAAGAATGAAATGCGCAATGAAATGATTACAAATGGTTACAGCGCAAGAATGATTACAGCGCAATGAAAGACACGAGACTACAAAACAAACGAAAACCTGCGCTGACTTCCAACTTAGGTTTATAGCGCGGCTGCATTTCTGATGGAGGCGGAAATGCTGTAGGCCTGTGTACTCAGATTTGGGTGCACGTTAAAGAACCCCAGGTGGTCGAACTTTCCGGAGCCTTCCACTACGGCGTCTCTCATAATCATATGGTGGTTTTGGGACGTTAAACCCAACATATCAATCAATCAATCAATCAATCAATCACTGAAGTTTATTGCGAAGAGCAAGCAGTTAATGAAAAATGACAGCATGTGATAAAAACCACAGCATGGGATGAACGACAACCCCACTCGAAACACGAAGCCAACATGAGCAATGCTTACGCTAGCTTCGTGTCTCGAAATGGAATAAAAACTATATCCGTACCCACACTTTGTCAACATTGCCACCAAATGGGAAAATTTTCTAGATTTCAAGCCAGTAATCAGTATGAATACTCAATAAAACCTGAGCCAGTTGCCTCCTAAGAAGAATTTGTTTGGGGGAGTATTTCTGCCATAACACAGTATTTGTCTACCGGCTTGCTCGCGTTTTCTTGCTTAAAAACCCGGCTCTCGCCAGTTCCCTGTAAGGTATCTTATTGGAGAATTTCGTTGCGAAAACAAGAGTACTGAAAAAGCGCGTGGAAAGTGCTTTCTTCAGATCCGCCACGTTTCAGTGGTTGAACAGGATAAGAGCAACCAGGAAACAATGCAGAGGTACAGCGGGAGCGCATACGCTGTGCCGAGAGCTGTCAGGAGCAATTTGTAGTGCTCTCGCCCGAAAAGCGGAGTGGGTGCAATTGACGACAGTCACGTGACTTTCAATTGTCACATCATCACCTTCTCTTAGGCTAATGCTGGTGCAGGAATCTTTAATCAAGTCCTGCGAAATAAATTCAAGTTGTGTGGAATAACTTTCAGACAGTAGCAAAAATATTTTGCTACCAGTACACCATGTGCGAAGATGGTGTTCTGAACTTTTCTGCCAACGGTTGTTTTATGGAAGAGTACTCGATTTCTTTTTCGGCCACCGAACTAGTAGTAAAACTTTTTGCTTGTAAATAAAGTAACTTTTTTATTATTGGCGAGCAAGTCTGCGAAAGCATTCACTGATTGACTGTGTCTGCATTGCTTTGTATTCTCGGGAGCATTTTTAATTTTTAAAACCAGTCGCTACAAGGTTAAATGCTTTATAACATTTCATTCCTTACGCGGCTGCTTCAATTGTACGTCAATACAACGCTTTCTGCGCACACGATTTCGTTTGAGAGGCATTCACTAGCCTTCTGCGAATTGTGAATATCAGATTCGAAGTGAGTGCGAAGCGAATAGTTATTTTGCTCGAATATTTTCGAAGCGCATTCGAATGGTATGTATCACTTATTAAAAAATGGGAATATTTATCCTGATCTAAATAACCTACACAGTCTTTTTATTGAAATAGGGGCTGTATGCAAATGTCTTTTTTTTTCGTAAAAAGGAAGTGGGAACAACCTTGAGTTGTAGCGGGATTTGAGTTTTGATAGGATGCTTGTGATAACCTGTAAGATATGTAACATTTTAAAATTTGTTATACTTAGAGCATGTAAGCAGTGATAACAACCTTTTAAGCATAATAAAATGAATAATTGATTTGAGGGTAACATGTTAATTTAACATGGAGCCACTATAGAAGCTCATTGCCTCACGAATTCACATACGCATTTTTTTAGAACCAGTCTAGTATTAGTGGAGTTCCAAATATTTGTCGCTCAATGCAATTGAATTCTCTCTCCTCGTCCCGACGGAAGAGCTGGAAGCTAAGCAGGGAGGAATGGCACAGGAAACGGAAAAACGTCACGCGTGCCTCATGACCTTGAACACATTTTCTCTGTTTTATTTTTTGATCGAATACGTGGCTTTTCAGTGCGATCGCGCGCGTACGCGTGGACAAGCGGCGGCCTCCCGCGGCAGCCCCAGTAACGACGTAGCGCGCCATATAGTCGGCCAATGGCTGCGACAAGTGATTTTTGAGCTTGTAGTGTCATTTATATTTTCGAAGGAAAAGAGCAATTTTTAGCTGGCTTTGAGAAATATTGTGAATAGTAGACTGCGTGCTTTGCTATAATATAAGCCTCGCTTGTTCTCGGTAGTCTCGACTACCGATCCAGCAACAACCATCGGCAGCGTTTTTCTGACCTGCTCACTAAGCGTTGCAGAGCCCCTTTAAATTTGAAGGGGTGCTTTGCGGCAAAGTAATTTCCCCTATTTAGATGCTTTAACGACTCAGCCCTTGTGCACTGCAGTGAAACCACTTCTACAGGTGGTTGCATACGGATTAATATACAACTGTTCGCTTATTACGAATACTTCAAAATTTTCCGTAGGTTAAATTTAAACCAAAGTGAATTCGAATACTTTAGTATCCCTTCGAATATTCGAAGCAATCGAATATTCGCACAAGCCTAGCATTTACCACGTAATGTATGACTTGCCACTGGCCAATGATATGATTTTTAAAAGCCTGAAATGAAAAAAAGAAGCGAAAAAAAGAGCAACTTGTGGAACAAATGCCAGAAAGAACTGCCGGCAGTTCGCTAACAGTGAACGGGGGCCTACACGAAGCTTTTAAAAACAAGTTTTTTAGTAAGTTTTCTCAAATGAGTTACACGGTACGACGGCAGAGCTCCTGATTTTGTGGGTTTTGGCGTTTTTGCCATTAATTATCCAACGCCACAAAACATTTTAAAAAATTACTGTGTAGCCTGTCAGTGTCATTGTTAACGAAAAACCCATCGTTCGGGGGACGCACGGTCAGTAGAAGTGGTGGCGGCAAAAACACAACGAGCAGGAAAGAATGAGTGCTACTGCACTACCGTACTGCCTTACTGTAATTGCACGACCTGTTTCCATAACTTTCTAAAGGGCTCTATTATTCCTGGTCATATCAACGGGGTGCGTACCTACCAAGAAGCCGCCTACCGAAAAAATTGGCCCCGTATCTGCATGCTACACTGTAAATGTCGTCGAAAGACGACAGTCTTGCGTCTGGAGAGAATTAACAAAACGTTTACTTGGTGTTCTGCGCAAAAAATTTGGTCAATGGTATTCTGCAGGCACTGCGTTAGAGTGCCTCGAGCGTGTAGTGGAGGCGAACGAGCGTATCCAGTCACGTCACACGTGAGACATGAGCGCTACCTGGCAGTTATATTTAGAAAATGAAGCGTGCGGCGTGCGCGCCCGTCTCAGGGTTGATAAGGCAAGGCGACGGGTAGGTGCCACCACCGTGTCATCTTAGCAAAGCGTTGGAAACACTTGCCTTTTCGTGCACAGCCCTGCATGGTCAGGTCAGCGTGATAAACAGTATGGTCGTTAGAATTCCTTATGATGCCTTTTCTAGTAAAAAACACTCATACAGAATATTGACGTGTTGTTACGGTGTCTCTGATATGCGAGATAATTGCTTGTTAATTGACACTCGCAAAAGTGTGAGCTCTGAGTCTGGAGCAATATTGGTGGGCGCTGCGGATGGAGTCGGCCGTGTGGGGTATCGTTAGATGCCGTTTGGGGTATCGTTAGGGTGGACAAACAGACAAATGTACAGAGAGACAGATCAAAATTTTTGCGTCGAAGGTCCCCAAGAAAGAGAAAAATAAAAAATGAAGTTTTTTCATTACATTCCAAGGTCCCCAAGAAAGAGAAAAACGAGCCCCCTCAGCCCCCGAACTCTACTCCAACTGTGGCACAGCTAGCAGAGCTTCTCTCTTTGCATGCACAAAGGTCACTCGTCAGATTCGCAGCTCGAAGCAATTATCGTAGTCCGTAATTGCGCGGTGCAACGACTCGCGAATATCAGACATTGCAGAAGCACTTGCATCGATAGCCTTCTTTTCGAATCGGTGTTGTCGAAATCTTGCGCACAGAGTCGTAACAGACAAAATGTCAGAGGTGATTGAGTTTCCTGTGACGATTGCGAACGAGACGTCACCATAAAGCTTGATTTAAAACTAAAGTTACACGGCATGAGTGTATAGTGATATGTATGGTTTAATCACATTTAAGGCGACTCGATCTCGAAAAGTAGAAGAGGCAATACATGCTGGACGCACTCCAGTGAAATAGGTCGCGTCAGCCACACTAACTTTGTTGACATGGTGGTGCAATCTAGCAAAAGAGCCTGGAAACATCAAGTGGATTATCGCGCATCGGTGGATGCATTTAGCCGTCGTGCCCCATCTCGCCGGCTGGATTATCCGGAATATCAACAACAACGCATTGTCGGACGCCATCAAACATGCATTCTGCGGATTAGTGGAAACCCAGTGCGTCTCAATACGCACGCGGTGTGTGCTGACAATGATTATTGCTCATTCCCCGACGCAAAACAAACCTGAGTAACCAGGCCTAACCTGCTGATACCCAAACAATCAAGAGTGAGTGGACAGCGAACACCATCTATGGCTTGGCAGCATCACTAAAACCGAAACCACCCGGCAGCAATTCAAATCGCAACTGGTGCCCACCCTTTACCATGTAATTCCTGATAGTGCAGTGCAAACAGACACAAACAAGCAACTCTGTTTTAGCATCGCACATACACAAACAGGAATAACACCAGAGGACAAATTGCTGTAAACATGACCAGAACTCACCGAGGCACCGCACCGAAAGGGACCACTGCCCGTGTGAAAGAGCTCTACCACTCTACCATTACTACTCCTTCCGTCGGAAGGAGTAGTAATGGCAGAGTGTGAAAGCTGTAAAGGCTGGTCACACATTGCACCTTTGCACGAGACTAACATCAATGCAGGCTGCAATAGCACTCCGAGAAATCAAAATGCGTGACAAACAAGCACAACAATTTGCCCAAATAAAAGCCTAATGGGAAGCAGACCATGCCGATGCAAAAACCGACAGGCACATCCTGATCACTTGGCTTAACAAGGAACGCAACTTGCGAGCATAATTCGCTGAGAAGGTCACTAGTCTCCAAGCCCAACTAAAAAGAAAAAACATTGAGCAGAGAAGTAGGAATCAGGACCCGCAAGAACACCGGAACCAGGCTACCGGCTACCTGCACATCTTGCCGCAGCTTGGGGATATCAGAGCCAACACTCCTCTCAAAAATGCACTCCCACAGTCAGTGGAAGGAAGACACCACAATTCAAAGCACAAGCGAAATAAATTAAGAAACTTAACCCACATCTGAGGTAGCAGATGATCATAACACATGGACATAAGTAGGCGAAAAATGTAGAGCTTGGAAACCAGAGAAAACCAGCCAGACGCAGCAACATCACCGCCCGCACCAAACACAGAAACGTGCCAACGCACACATGCAATAGATTAAACACAACGACCACCCACCACAACGCGAGCGCACAGTAGTTCAAGGTGACTCCAATGCTGATCGATGAAAAAGGCACCTCCGCAAAACAATACATGAACAAAGACTACGAATCACTACAAAGTCAGGTGCCAAATCTAGAAGAAACACTGCAACGAGCACAAGGTGAAATTGAGAAAGAAAAAAGTGTCACCAGCACAGAACTACAACTAATCATCCATGTAGGGACTACTGACGTTCTAAATAGAGCAGACGGGGAAAGAACGGCAGAGAAACTGAAACGACGACTCACATGCTGGAGCCAAAAGGCACCCAAAAATCACTACATTGTGTGTGCCATACCACAGCCAAAAAAAAGGGGCCAACAATTTCTAACTGCATGCAAAACATGGAATACGAAAATCGGCCATGCTAGCACAGCACTGGGTCTATGTGTACAGTTTATGTCAACAGCTGCCCACCTAACCAAAGACCAGCTATACGACATCCACTACTCGGAACAGGCAGCTGATATTCTTGGACATCAGCTAAGTGAGATCGACGACAACAGCAAACAGCCAAGTCAACTGCAACATTGGCAACGAATGCGACTACAAGAAAGGACCACGCAAACGCTGCTGAAGGCAATTACAACAGACCTAGGCAAACGAAGACAAAGAAACGTGCATTCGTAGGCATACATAATTAGAACAAAGACAAACAAAGCTATATGCAAACCACACTCAAACTCCAATCCCCGAGAAATCGCCGAACATTCCTCAGAAAAATACGCAACAAAAGAACAAAACATAATGAGGTCACTAAAACTCATGGTACGCCTGTTGAATCTGCAAGGAACAAACAAACTGAAGTGCGCTGAACTCCAAGACCAAATAACAGACAAAAAATAGATGTCTACGCTCTAACAGGGACTCATCTGAGGGACGAAGAACAACCTCTTCTCCCGGGACCTGTATGGCAGGGAAAGATCAGCAGCGAAGGACAAAAACGGGGAGGAGGCATTGGCTTTATTTTACAAAGTAACACCACAGTAATGGTGGATAGAGCACTGCACGGGCCGATTTTTCCGGCCCGAGCCCGGCGCCGCCGGAAAACATGATGCTCCGGCCCACCCGAGCCAGGCCCGGTGTTTTTAAATACAGCCCGTACCCGGTCCGGGCCCAAAAGGCTTAAGCCCAGCCTGTTTCAGCCAGCTATGCTTTGAACATAAACGAGGCACTGTCGACTCTTCGGTTATTGTCAAGATACCTTCCTCACTCAAGATATTTTCTAGTGAGTGTATTGGAACTTCTGTCAGTGTCGCGAGTTTTCACTGGTATACTCTGTGTACTTTCGGTTAGTTATACAGTAACACTTTTGCAAAAATTTGTAAGGTAATATAAAATGTGATTGTAGTCATAGTTGGCTGTCTCATGTCAGCTGTGCTAACCACACAATCTTATTTTTGCATTAAAAAACGGTTACGAACATGCTACCTCCATGAAGTGGGAACGACAGACATATATAGTGTAAGTCTAAATAAATTTCATGCGAGCCAGGGCTGTTGAGCAAAAGTAATGCATCTCCTGCAAACATCATTTATTACGCCATGCAATAAAAAAACACACGCTCAAGCTATTTCTAGGAGCAATACAGCAGGCTGGGCAGCGTTACATAACCTAAAACTATCGTGTCGACTCCTCGGCTGTTTCCAACATACAGTGTGTTTTCGAGCGCAAAACAAGAATGTTCTTTTACTCACACTTCTTCCCCGAGTCACCGCCACTGCAGTTCCATAATCTGTCAAAGCGACCAAGGCTCATTATCTCCTGACGATACCTATTTCATTAGGTTAAGCTTTCGTTAATTAACATTTCCAATGTAACTTATCTGTGGCGGATACTGGCATACTAGTCTCGCGTAGTCGTGGCAGTTGTGACGTTTTAGAAACTGAACATTAAAATATAAGATTTTACCATTCAGCTTCACGAGTGTTATGTAACTTTCTTTGTAATCTCCGCAGCTTTCAGCTCACATGGCACATCATTTTCGACAGAAGATAACCTAGGCTGTTATCGTGTGGTGATGTAAACGATGCGTGAAACGGCGGACAGCTGACACGAAGCCTTGCCTATTTCGCGTTGTACTCATTGACATAAGCTTTAGATTTCTTTTTGACACCATTGGATTTAGCCACGGACACGAGCATGTAGTCTGCAACCTCCGACGGGAGTAAGTACTCAAGGAGGCGCACTACCCTGTCCGCTGTTCCTCCTGTCCTGTAATGCGCCTTGGGATGCTCTTCCCTGAGGGCGGAGACCATGTCTGTAACCACTTCACTCTGGTCGTCGCGCATGAGGCCTTCCATGAACACTCTGGCCATGATTTTCATTTTCGTCACTTTTTCTTGGTTGACGTCTCCGCGCACATCCGATGGAAGGCCTGCGATGAGCTCATCAATGTGCTGGGCCATTACCGTCGGGTCTGTTATTCCTGTCCTGTAAAGAACAAGAAAACAATCAACACATTAGGATGCAACGCACATTTTGACATATAC
The DNA here is from genome assembly GCF_043290135.1 of Rhipicephalus microplus. Classification (NCBI taxonomy): domain Eukaryota; kingdom Metazoa; phylum Arthropoda; class Arachnida; order Ixodida; family Ixodidae; genus Rhipicephalus; species Rhipicephalus microplus. Next base: position 466,249,004 of record NC_134710.1, read on the forward strand.
GAAAAAGAAAAGTTTAGTGCCGCAGGTAAATATTTTAAATATAACGGTGATGCGTACAATTGTTGTTATTTTCGTCATATTGATATGTGGGGTTTAACGTCCCAAAACCACCACATGATTATGAGAGACGCCGTAGTGGAGGGCTCCGGGAATTTCGACCACCTGGGGTTCTTCAACGTGCACCCAAATCTGAGCACACGGGCCTACAACATCTCCGCCTTTATCGGAAATGCAGCCGCCGCAGCCGGGATGCAATCCCGCGACCTGCGGGTCAGCAGCCGAGTACCTTAGCCACTAGACCACCGCGGCGGGGCTATTTTCGTCATATACTTATGGTGTGTCTCAGCCGTATACGTTTATGCATACACAGACCACAGCGTTATCATCGTGCTGTTACATCGGTGCCCGGCATGGCTCACTGGCTGTGCGGCTATGTAAACGTTAAAATTGGGCACACTGGGAACGCACGATGCATACCAGTCACTTGCGCAGCCCAGTGAGGAGAGGGAAATACGGCCATGACATTTGTACGCACAATGTAGCACCTTAAGTGTTTTTCATTTGAATGTGTGCAGTATAAAGATATACTTTCTGGTCTTATCACCCTTCTCAATTCCTTTACTATAAGCTTCGATATACTTTTGCTTTCCGGGGCATGCGTTACTCATAATGACAACGCTTCACAACTAGACTGTTACATCTACAATGGTGTTACTACAGGGCTCGTCATCGTGGCGGAAGCGTTGCCTTGTACGTAAAGTACTGTCTTGTTCCAATTATTATTGATTAGCTAACTTTTGAGACAACTTTTCTTGAATGTATTACAATATGATTACCCAATATTGTTGCAAGTTACAGCACTGTATCGGCTACCCATGTGCCGCAAGTCTGAATTTCTCACTACTTTGCAAATGTTTATTATATCTAAGCTAAACTTCATCCGCGCGTCATGTTTAATGATGGGTAACGTAAATGCTAACGTGATAAGAGATGACGTGGCCACTATGTGGTCTGAAACTACTGTGTCTATTGCTTATTGTTCAAACACTATATTAGGCTGCACAGCCAAATCATGGATCATAGAACCACATTGCTGGACGTCTGAATCAGAAACATACCAAATACGAAGATTTTTACAGGCTTGCTTTTACTTGACCTCTGTGACGCATTACCAGTTTCTGCTCATTTTTTACCCTTTACCTCTATTCTTAATTAGGCTGACAAAACAATGCGTCACATCATCAAGGAGATCACACTGAAAAAAAATCGCTTGAAAATAGCGCTCATGAGTTGGTATTTTTTTTATACGCTAAGTGACTCAGATCGTGCATGTAGCGTTTTCTCGCGTTATCTCAAAGCATGTTATGATATAATTTTTGGATGGCGTTGCGCACACCAAAAAACAAGAAAAACTGCAACGAATAGATCACCACGGGCTTTCACAAAATTATTTTTTAATGTATAAGTGTGTTCTAACATCTGACCTATAAACATGCTAAAACAATTCAAGACTTATCACAATAAGCTGAATTCATACATACTCAACGCTGAGATAGTTTATTATGAATGCCTTTTCACCAAGATTTCTTATGATCCTCATAAACAGTGAAAAAAATTGAATATTCCGGGACAATTAGCTGAAAATAAAACGCGCATGATAGCAAAAATGACATCATAGAGCTCCATCATCGTTCATGACCAAGACTACAGCGATGATGCAGCTCTTACGTAGACATTTTGCCCAGTCCGGTGACGTACAGGAGTCGTTAAATAATCCCAGGCCATGCTGCTATATGAATACAAGAAATAGTGGCCTGTGAACTTTTTACGGCCTCTGTACATTAATATTTCGCCCATTCCCGCGGCGATGTGCCTATCTTAGAATACTGTATACAGGAAAAAATTGCCCATTGAGCCTAACACACTGAGTGTAAGCAGACTGTCACCTTTGAAGGTACTTTGCTCACTAAATAGATTACGTTCCCGCCACAGTGGTCTAGCGGTTGTAGTGGACTGCTAACTTGAAGGTCAAGTGATAGAATTTCAGCCGTGGCGGCAACACTTGTGATGGAGGCGGAATCGTTTGAGGCCTGTGTACCTAGATTTAGGCGCGTGTTTTAAAATAAGAACAAAACCCGAGTTGTCGAAATTTCCGGAGCCATCCTATGTGGTGTCCTAAGCTGATGGAGCTGGAGTTGAGTTAGTAATTGTCGTTATTCTTCGATGGACGTCTGGGCTTAAAACCGATGCTGACGTAGGCTCTGGAACGACCGAGAGCCTCGATTAATCGCATGCTGCGCGATTTCTTACGCCATTTAGGTGGACGAAAGCAGTCACAATGAGATAAGTCATTGAGCGAGTGCAGGACAGTGAGACGCGATTTACACGATGCCTTAGCTTGCAATTACTTTTATAATCTTAGTCAAGGTGAAGCCGAGCATGTTTTCGAAGTAGAGATCCGGTGTGTTATAGCTTGTGAGCAATGTCGAGCTACCCGTGTGAGGTTTCAGCCGGTGTCGATTGAGTTCAGAGCAATATTTCTAGACACAGTGCGCGCAACTGTCCCTATTGGACCTGTAAGGGTGTGAAGTTGAAGGAGAATAATAAAAGCTCCCGATATTGTGCAGCTATTACTGTATGTACTTTCATACGTGGGATAACGCACGCCGACACCTTGAAGGAAATGGTGCATATGTTCACAACGGTATGCAGCACGGCCACCGCTGGCTGTGCAATTCAAGTACAGTTCGTGACAAAATGCGCACAAAAATACGAATTGACGCACATCAGAAACGTCGCATTGCGCATACTGAGACAAGGTTATATGGCCGTCTCGGCTTCTTCAGCGCTGTGATACTGTGAGCTTGATCTCGCGTTTCGTGCTCTCCATCATATGTACGATGCACGCATAGTAATGCACTGTGTCTGTTTACACTACTGTTGTAGTGAAACGCGACACCAAAACATTTATTAGAGTGACTAGTATGTGCGAGAGCTCGGGATAGCCACGACCTCCAGCTAATAATCTGGCGGCTGAAGGTATATGTATGCTTTGAGGCAAGTGTTAACCTACAGTACTTTTATTATATTGTTTTACCGGGAACACTGATGCAACTGGATATTTCCGCGAAGGAACTGAATAAAACGCCACAAGAAATCGCCCCCAGCTCCGCCACCTTCCTCGACGACTTTGTAAATGCGTAAAATTGTAAATGCTACGATGCCTACGGACGCACTTGAATTGCCTAACTGGTAACGTAAGCAACGTTGTCCGTTACGGTCTTGAAGTGGTGACGAGTGCGGTACTAAGTTAAGAATACTGCCAACGCCGAGGACAGGCCAAAGCCCGCTCTAACTCAGGACCAGCTGGAAGATTGTCAATAAATAAGGTTCAACTTTTCTTCCTTAAATATTAAAAAAAAAAGACTTGGCCGCAAATGGTTATGGCAACCTTTGGGCAGGCAGTGTAGTACATGCGTTGCCAACGAAAAAAGCAACTGCGTCCTCTTAGGACTCGACACTGTGACCAATGAAACAGCGCTAAAGTGCACCCGCTTCTCTGTGCTGGAACACTTCACCTTGTAAACGAACTTGCTGTTGGGCATACGCGTATCTGCCGGGGGGGGAGGCTGAGCCCCCTTTTACTGAGCAAAGTTAGCGGGCTGAGCCCCCCCCCCCCCCCCCCATTTTCGACAGTGGTCACTGCCGGTTGCAGGCTCAGGAAAAACAAACAACTAAGGCGAAATTTTCCTCCACCATTGTGAACACTTGATTTGCGTCAGCAAACCATCAATAGCTCTAACCGATGAGGAGCTAGCATTTTTAGACAGTAGCAGGGGCCATAGGAGTTAGGTAATTACTATAAGGCACAGTAGGCATTGGTAAGGTGGGGCTGACATACATAGATCTTTTATCAGTTCTGTTATTTTGGTCCGTGGTTTGGTCTTATCGTATGTGCCATGACACTGTTCCATCTGTCACTATATATTTCATAGTTTTCCGAACAAATTTTCAATTGGTAGTAAGCGCTTGTCCCTGTATTTCTGTCTGAGTCTAAGTAGTGCGCTCTTATTTCAAAACAATCATGTATCATCAACTTGGCCAAACAACTATATTGGTGATCACTCAACTATATTGTTACCAGGAAAAGTTACAATATAGTGATAATTTTCCAATATTCCAGGAGTGACGATTTCCTTGAAGGCGCTTTGCGACGCTCTACGCCCTGGGATGCAGCGCTGCAGCGAAGGCTAGCGCTGAACAAAGGCCCTATAATACTACATCACTTGTTCATGTTTTTATTCTGCTGCAGCCGGCCGACGCAGTTAAAGATGGGAACGAACAAACTTTTTTTATGGACAGGTCAGAGCATTTGCTGTTTCAGAAAAATAATTTTTCTTTTATCGAAAAACATGATCATAAGTGCGACTAATCTTTCTAAATATCTTAGTTGTGCCGTACTGAAAGCGCCAAGAAAGGTTTCCGCGTTCGTCTCCGATAAATCTTATCAGCCTTGCTTACGGCAACTAGAAGCGACGGTGGCATGCTTGCGAAGTGGCGACGAATACAGCAGTGGACTCGAGCTCAGCGGGAAGCTACGTAGATAAAAATGCTCACTATATCTGTGCCTTTTTAAGGGTTGCTTCACATTTAAAACTGAATTCTTTGTGAGCTGTCTTTAGTCAAATAAAATTTGTATTGCACAATAATATATTTGCTGTTGAAGAGGCCGCCATCAACATAATTGTATTCATGCGAAAAGTTCTGATGTAACCGTAATCCATCAAGATCGTCACATGTAATATTATTACATGGTTGACAAACATATATGTGTTGTCCCAGTGCATGCTGCTTAAAACTAACTGACCATTTTTTACGCTATATATATATATATATATATATATATATATATATATATATATATATATATATATATATATATATATATATATATATATATATATATATATATATATATATTGTATAGGAAAGAAGACGCACGTACGAAGTTATTTTATTGACGTTTCGGCCGTGGGTCCGGCCTTCATCAGAATACAGTTTATTGCACGAGTGCTGTTTATATACATGTGCATATCAGTAAGATACAAATGTGAAAACCGACATGAAAGGCTATATATGGGCATATATATATATATATATATATATATATATATATATATATATATATATATATATATATATATATGCAAGTCACACAATATAAAGAGCACCTAATCTACGAGTAAAAAGATATTGCTTCCATGCGCGAGCACGTTGTTTACAAATAAAAGATGAAACGCATAAAAGATAAAGCACATAACATGAAGAGTAGTCCGACCGGTAAAAGCAAGAGAAAAAAAACTATAAAATACTAATAAAAATGACAAAGACGTTACAAAGCTGCTACGTAATCAACGGATACAGACAATGTAGTGCGAGCAAGGTTGAAAAAAGTTGGACAGGGTGATACAAGTTACGCAGATAGGCAACTAAGTTTTCCTACGTTTTCATTCAGACCAGATGCGACGGCGTTGAACTTATAGATGAGGAATGATTCACGGGCTTCTCTATCATAATTTGTGTGGAAACCAGATTCTAGTAATGTGACTTGTAGGTTTTCAAAAAAGTGGCCAGGGAGGTGCACGTGTCTTGAAATGGGCAAGTGGGGCAAGGTGTTAGCATGAGATTTATGGTTGTTAAAATGCAGTCTAAAAGCCCTTCTGTTTGACCAATGTACTGTATTTCACATAGCGCACATTCTATCATGTATATCACGTTCTTAGAATATATATATATATATATATATATATATATATATATATATATATATATATATATATATATATATATATATATATATATATATATTGAATGAACTTGCAGATAGCACATTTGAAAAGGAAATTGTCTTTGCTAACGTTTCGGCCGCGGCACGGCCTTCGTCAGAGTCATATATATATATATATATATATATATATATATATATATATATATATATATATATATATATAAGGGAAAGAAGTGTATACCTAAGGGCTCGTTTTTCCATGTTTTAACCCAATAATAATGAGATCTAACACACAGTAATGCCAAGGAATGTACAAGGGAAGTTATTAGAACCAATTGAATGTAAATAAGAAGAAAGAAAAGTGGATGAAAAAATAACCAGCCGTGAGCAGGAATCGAACCTACGACCTTCGAATAACGCGTTCGATGCTCTAACCACTGAGCTACCACAGCGGCCTTCCATCCATCCACTTTTTTGGGTTTATATGTGAATTTAGAAGTAGGAGTGACAGTCAGCGACATCTATAAGCCAAGCGACGAGTGTGAAAAGACTCTTTTACGCGCATGTTTGGAGTCACGTAGCACGTGAACTTATTATGAGCTGGCAGCTGATTAATAGTTCCTCTTATACAACCTAATAAGTAAGTTCACGTGTAATTTGAGCCGCAACACACGTGGCGGGACCCCTACCACACGCAAGCGGGGGACAAATCAGCCAATTGGCGACGCTCTTTCACCCTCCGCAGCATAGCCATTTGGCTGATTTGTCCTCCGCTTGCGTGCGGTAGGGGTCCCGCCACGTGTGTTGCGGCTGTGCGGGAAGCGCGTGAAACGGCCCTGAACGTGTCGTGCATTTGCGCTTAACTGAGTTTTCGAAACACTTTACCTGTATCCAGTGGGTTCGATGGTGCTGACTTGAACACCTGCTGTGCGTAAAGTTCGCCGAAGTCCATCTGCTAGTGAGACGCAGGCGTGTTTCGTCATGCAGTATGGTACCACCCACGGAGCCGTCATGCGACCTGCAGTGAACGAAAGAAGAATTAAACGCCCGTTTCTCCGCTGCTTACATGGTAAATATGCTAATGTAAAACTTGAAAAGCTGCCACTGCAAGAAGAAAGAAAAAGATCGAGGTGAGCTTGAAAACTTAGACTGCGCTATCTTAATAGAGGTCATTTGTACACCGTTAAGTACATTGTCCCTTCTGCGTGTTCGCATGACATCATCCTTTGCTGAGACCTCTCCGATCCCACCATAATGCCATCATTGACTGCGCACGTGCCGAAGTTGCGTTTTCATCACTGTGTGAGGTCCCATGACAAGAACATCTTCATAAACCGCCTAAGTTACTCGTTCAGGAGAAAACCGACATTCCGCTTAGAACTGTATCACTTGTCTCCGTGTCCTGCGAGCTGTCGCCGATGGCACACTCTTTTTCACGCCATTCGATCTCTCTTCACGAGCCGTAAAGCTCTAACGCTTGAGATAGTCGCTGGCCGCATCGATATATTCGTGTTCAAACCACTCTCCTAGCCTGTCAAGTTGCTTGTAGGTGAATGTCTTGTCCACGTAGATGATGTTGACTCATCGTCTCTCAAGTTGACGTCCCAGATGACCACTGTGAACAACCACATGCTTTTTCAGCCCTTGAGGAGTCATCAAACGACACATTTCCCAACGCCATCACCGATACCCTCCCTCCTGCCGATCACGCCGACCTTCTTTTTCTTCTGCAGAAATTTCGCAATTCCTTCGATGTGTCGCAGCCTCAACAGAACCGCATGAGTCGACACTGTTGCGCTCAAGCCGCTGCGTCAAAGACCATACTAGGGTGGCTAGAATGGGGAGGTGTGATGAGTGCGGTCTTTTTTGCTTGCCATAAAAGGTCTCTCGGCGTGCCGATGCCACTCGGGGCACTGATGGCAGCGGCGCGGATTGTGAGTGGTGCACTTCGCAGGCTTTTCATCCAGTCCTCTGTTATTTCCTTCACAGGCGGTCACTGCTTTACAATTACTTTGCCAATCGGTGCTAAACAGCAGCAAATGATTTCAAACGAAGCTTGTACAATCGTGTCTTCATAGATGTCGAGTCATTGTTTTTTCATTACATTTTGTCATGTCTCCATGCGACCTGCGATGTACATGTGACTTTAAAAAGACCAACTAATAGCGTTCCAAAGGCAATACATTCTTATATTTGGCGTCAACGCTACTAGGACCCAGTCATAGGATGCGTTTGAGTGTTAGGCTACAAGTTTATTGGGCAACTGTGAAAATTGAGGCCAGTCCGCCTGGATTGCGTGGGCATTGCCGCCTATTTCTGCCGGTCTCATGTCCTGACGTGACTCTCTCCTCCTCCGCGGTGTGTCGCACTGGGAGAGCTGGATTGACGATTGACCCCTCTCACCCGGTAGCGGATGTCGACTGTGGCGCCGTGCGTGAAGTCGCTTGGAACGTTTTGCGCACGCGCGTCGGAACTAGGGAGAGAGTGAGAATCTCTCCGGGACGACATAGGGTGGCGCGCATTCGACAATTGGCAACCTTGCCCCCCCGAGGTCGCAGCAGTTAGTATCTCCGGCGAGGGCTAGGCGAACGGCCTCTGGTGACGTCCGCGTAGCTTTAAGGGAAGTCACGATGACGCTCCGTACTGCGTCGTGCTCCCGACCGGGCTGCAGAAATTAGGTGCCTTTCTCCTCTTCTAACCACCACCATTTCTTTCCCGTCCGGGCTCCTAATGTTCGGGGCTCGTCGGACTTCGCCAAAGGCGCCTTGCGCCCGCAGCAAACGCTCACCTTTCTTTGCCCCTATCAAACGCTTGGCCGAATAGCGGTGCGGTGTCTTCGCGCGTGGTCGTACTACCGCGACCCGTATTTCTAGAAGCCAACGCCAGGGAATTTTCGCTCGAGCGACCGGCCCCAGTTTTCCCGGTGTCACCGTGAATCTCTTTTGCCCATCGAGACATGCTCGCGGCATCCTGCGTAGTACTTCTGGCCTGTGGCATGGGCCTATCCCACCACCCCTGTTGCAACGGGCTCTGTACCGCATTTTTGGTTGCCGCAGGCATAGAATGTTGTGACCTGTTGAGAACAGTACCGTGTTCTTGCCACGCTGCGCTCGGCGCCATGGCTGTCCAAACGTGCGTGCGCAGAATAACGCGGCCATGCGGCTCACTAAGACAGGACCGACGCTAGTGGCCGTACTCCTTCGGTAACGTGAAAACTACAAAACCTTAAAGTTATTTGGCGGGAATCACTGTCCAGTCACAGTAGCCTTTGTTTTTATTATTGTGCTCAAGCAGAATGTAACCGCCATGGCGAGGATAAAACTCGTCGCCTCAAACTTAGCAGCGTGTCGCCACAACCGAGCTAACGCAATGCTTTTGCATTATTATTATTATTATTATTATTATTATTATTATTATTATTATTATTATTATTATTATTATTAATATTGTTGTTGTTGTTGTTGTTGTTGTTGTTGTTGTTCTTGTTGTTGTTGTTGTTTAGGCGTGAATTACTTCGAGCCTGAAGGAACTAAAGATGCCCTTTAACAGCTCTCTATCACGCCAAAGCTGCACTGTAAACAGAAATAAGCCGAAATGGGAGTAAATGACCTTGTCCTCTAGCGCACACCCAGATGGGAGTTTTAAAAAACCCGTCTCTGGGAGTAAAAAATTTACTCCCCATCAGAAGGGGGTTTTCGCATGGTGTCAGGGGGGTTTTTATTTACATCCATAGGGGAACTTTTTCAGGACAGTATGGGAGTAAATTTTTTGCATCGACCGAGAAAAAAATTACGTCAGCAGCCGTACCATGCGCAAGCGTAACTTTAATTACATTACATTTAATACGCACAACACTGATTACAGTACACAAACATTATCACAACGTTCACGTAATACCACAACACTCGCACTCACCACAGCTTGCCACACGCAGTACACACCTACCATATAGTCACCGAGTATATATAGGCACCACATTCTGACCTCCTGTAGCCCAGGTGAAAGCCTTTTTTTTTCTAATAATTAAGCAATAAATACGCACGGCGTAAGTATGAACTTGCGGTGGTCTGATGTAAGCGCTTCAACACACATGCTTTTTATCCTAATCCTGCCTAATATTTAATATCTTTTTACTATAACGAAAAAGTTTTATCAGTTGACGCTCTGTCGTACAGGCTGAATTCGCATCAGCAGTGCTGTTTGTGGACCCGTGAAATGCACTGAATCATACACAAAGTGCGCGCGGCCTTGAATGAACACATTAACGAGGCACATTCAGCAGCTCCAGCGATGAACCGAGGTAGACCGCCGCTACCGCGTTCGATGACTAGGCCTCACTCACGAGTACGGCACGGCGATTCGATGAATGACAGCTGGCGATCCCAAAATGCTTGCTGATGTGCAGTTTACGTCTCATTTTTCCCATGCACAGAAATAGGTGTTCGCTATCCACGCAGTTTAAGCTACGGAGCGATAGACTTAAACGAATGAGACGGTTCGCAGTCGCTGTTCCAGTTGCTCGCATGCATTGCATGTATAGCTCGCAGAGCTCGCCACGGCGGCCGGTGCGCAGTGCGAGCTCGATACGATGCCGGCTTGATACCGACGCCATAGCGAGGTCTTCCTACCGCTTAGATGTTGCAGCCGGTGAAATACCAGTGACACTCCGAGAAGCCACTATCGGCGGAGACGGGGCGAGCGCGTCGCCGGCGCAACTCTCAGACCGGTTGCCGGCCAGCCTGCCGTAGTCGAGCGAAGCCTACTTCGAACCGCTTCGAAGTTTTACGGTGCAATCGCTGACGATCGTACTCCGCCTCGTTCGGCGCTCGCCTTGTAGTTAGTCATTGACAGCTGCGGTCGCAAGGCGCAGAAGACTGTTATACATCCCAGCAGCCTTCATTTTTTGTGAAACACATTCTTTGCATCGCCGGTGGTCGGTGCTAGCTCGTAGCGCTTGCCGCGGTAGCCGGCGCGCAGTGCGAGTTCGATACGATGCCGGCTTGATGCCGACGGCATAGCGAGGCCTTCTTACCACTTAGATGTTACAGCCGGTGAAATACCGGTGACACTCCGAGAAGCCACTATTGGCAGAGACGGGGCGAGCGCGTCGCCGGCGCAACTCTCAGACCGGTTGCCGGCCAGCCTGCCGTAGTCGAGCGAAGCCTACTTCAGACCACTTCGAAGTTTCTGATGGTGAAACTCCAGGAGCAGTCGCTGACGATCGTAACAGCTTACTTTTGCTACCATTAATTTATTCTTCGAAGTTTTTTGTTACTCGGCCCTTTGAAGCGTGGCATTCAGGACGTTTCGTTGAGGAATCGGACCGATGTGCAGCGTGGTTTAAGGTGCGAAATATATTGAAATGTTCCCAGTAAATACCAACCGGTTGTTGCTATTCTTCGCTGCACTTATAATTTCGTTGCCTGTTGACAGATGCTTACACGGTTAGCCACACAAATCACATGTGTTTCACACCGACGTGCAAACATGTGCCCGTACAGACACATACACACACACACGCACACACACACACTCACACACACACACACACACACACACTCACACACACACACACACACACACACTCACACACACACACACACGTCACGCCCAAAGAGGGTTTTTAAAGCTCCTATAGGGAGTTTGTAACCATGTGACCTGAAACTCCCTGGGGAGTTTAACAAGGTCATGTCGTTCATAAACTCTGTGATTAAGGAGGGGGCGTTTTACGATGACATGTGCCGAGTTCACTCCCTACCAGGGAGTAAATAATTGGGGCAGGGGAGTTTTGTGGGCTCATGTGCTGGAGAAACTCCCATCTCGGCTAACTTTTGTTTACAGTGTGTTATCGCCTGGTAGCGATGACAGCTTCCTATTGGAGAGCTTTAGGTTTGAAGCTTCCAGGCGTTCAGGTGTTCTGACTCTTCGTATTTGTATGTACTCTTGTTGCGTGCTTGAAATAGCGGAGGATAGCTTTCAGGTTATGGGGCCCCAAGCGTTGGCGTACCAATAACCAAAATCTTCTTAGTATAAGCGTTGAATGAAGAGGACTCTGTGGGTAGTGTTCTCGGAGTATATACCGGTGGATGTACGTGTTAGAAAATTACACAGGTAATACGGTATACCATGAAACGGAAACAAGTGCATGCGCCGGATTCTCGCGCATAAATTTTGGCGTTTTTTATGCTGCGATGATTGTGCTAAGTACCCACCACGGTGCATGGTCTTGTGGTTATGATGCTGACCCCAATGTTGCGAAATAGAATCCCTAGCCGTGGAGGCCACATTTTCGGTGGATGCTAAGATGCTCGATGCCCGTGTACTTTGATTTCTGTGGCCCTGCACTAAGGTGTCCCTCGTAACCAAATTGTTCTTTCCGGACGCCAAAACCTAAAGAATAATGTTTCGGTTGTGGCGAAGTATCTTACGGTTACGAGCTACTGGTATAAAATTAGGCGGGATGTCTCAACGCTGCTGCTGCGAATTGGCACTCGATGAGCGGAGTACTCGTGGTCGGGTGGAGTCAGTTTGCGGCTGCACAGCCGGATCGAGTGTAGCGAACATAAGCTTACACAAATATTGTCCTACAGGGCTAACCATGCTCTACGAAATAATTATATCATGTGGTGATTTAAGCGCTAAAAGCAGGATATCATTACGAAGCAAGCCGTACTAGAGTGTTCCGGAAATTTTGACTAGCTCTTGTTCTCTAACGTGCACGGGCATCGCACAGTACACGACCTTGATTATGTTTGTCCGCAACATCCGCTTGGCAGAAGTGTACACTCAAGTGAAATACTGTAGACAGCAGAAAAGCAACTGAGGAAGGGACAAAAAAAGGCTAAAGCAAGTAATTAGTTATATAAGCAGGTCATAGACGGCAAAAGAACAATGCCGAGACTTGGTAATGTATAATAGTTGCAAAATATGAACAATTAGGAAAGCGGTTATGCGAAGAAATAAGTTTGATTGAACAAAGTCTGAATATAGATAGCAAGAAGAACATTGATAAAATGCAATATTTGGTTATGTAAAAGGTTGTTCTGTCGGACATCTCACATCTCGCTTACACAACAAAGACACTCTCGTTTGTGCGTGCTATCGGCCTCCTAATATACCTGCTGGTTTTTCTTCAGATTTGTACGATGCCCTTAACATGCTTCATGTTCGGTTTCCCACCTCGCATATTATTCTTTTAGGCGATTTTAATTTCCCTGACATCCACTGGAATTCGCCTTGTACCTTACCTGGCTCCAGTGATTCCGAATCCACCTCTTTTATTAATACATGCTTAGAGTTTAACCTTAGCCAGTTAGTTAACTCCCCAACCCGTATCACGTTTACTAGTTCTACCATATTAGACTTGGTGTTCACAAATAACCCTGATCTCATCCAGTTTCTGTCAGTCGTGCCAGGTCTCAGCGATCACTCTGCCATTCACTTTCTCGTACCTAACACGCCGTCAAAAATTAGTAAAACTACAAAAATAATCAGAGATTACGGGAGAGCTGACTACACGTTAATTAATGCTGAACTGGAGACATTTTCACACGAATTTTTTTCTAGCTTTTCTGAACACTCGGTAAACGAAAACTGGCTACGTTTTAGAGCTAAAATCGAAGAACTTACCGACCGCTTCATACCACGCCGTAGAATAACCGATAACAATCGGTCTGCTTGGTTCACGCCTACTTTAAGGCGGCTACTTAATAAAAAGAAGCGCATCTTTCGAAGTGCAAAGCTCTCGGGCAACATCAAAAGATGGGATGATTATCGTAGTGTAGCCGACGAGTACGCACGCGCACTCTCACTTGCCAAGCACTCATATTTTGAACAAACGTCACCTTCTTTGTTAGTAACTAATCCTCGTAAATTTTGGCAGGTAATTGTGGAAATAACAAAAAACAAATTAACCTAGTTTCAGGGAGCGAATCATTTCTTCCAAGAGAAAATTGTTGCCTAGCTCTTAATAGTGTATTCGCATCATCATTTGTAAACGTGGCGCCTACCACTGTTCCTTACTTGTCTACTCGCAACTACGATCTAATGGAGCCAGTACACCTTGATTGGGAGGGCATAAGGAAATTAATTGAAAATCTCAAGCCTTCTTCTTCCCCCGGAGATGACGGAATTAACGCCAAGTTTCTCAAAAACACCGCATTGTTTTCGTCCTTAATACTGTGCAGAACTTTTTCACAGTCTTTGGAATCGAGTACCTTGCCAAACGACTGGAAAGTGGGAAGATGGTTCCTCTTCAAACGTCAGGTAACACCAACGATCCCCACAAGTATAGACCCATCTCACTAACTAGTGTGCAATGTAAGCTATTAGAACATGTCATTTACTGCAACTCAGTCAACTTTCTTGAGAATAATTCTTTTTTTACTGACTTTCAACATGGTTTTAGAAAAAGTTACTCGAGTGAAACTCAGCTCTTATGCTTTACTAATGATTTGTTCTCAGCTATTGATCGTGGTACTTTTATTGATTGTGTACTTATCAACTTTTCTAAAGGATTTGACAGAGTTTGTAACAAATTACTACTTTTAAAATTAAGTAAACTAAATCTTGACCCACACATATTAAAATGGATCGAGTGCTTCTTACGTAACCGCGAGCAATTTATGACTGCTAATGAATGTAACTCTCCTCCTACTGCCGTAACCTCAGGTGTGCCCCAAGGCTCTGTTTTGGGTCCCTTACTTTTTTTAATATTTATTAATGGTTTGCCTCATAACATTTCCTCCTCCATTAGGTTATTTGCTGATGATTGTGTTATTTACCGTGAAATTTTGACCTCCAACGACACTGACACCCTGCAATCTGACCTAGACAATATTTCTTCGTGGTGTAATAATTGGCTAATGAAACTTAACACAAATAAATGCAAATCAATGAGAATAGCTTGTAACCCTTCAAAAGTTGCGTACCCTTCGTACCTACTTAATAACACTCCCCTAAAAAGCGTTTCTTTTTACAAGTACCTCGGTGTTAACATTTCTAATAACCTGTCATGGCAGGCTCACGTTGGCTACATAACATGCAACGCTAATCGAACTCTTGGCTATTTACGTCGAAATTTTTCTCTTGCTCCAATTAACCTAAAGCTTCTCTTGTATAAATCATTAGTGCGGCCAAAACTGGAATATTCGTCGTCTATCTGGGATCCTCATATTCACATGCTCATAGACAACATTGAATCAATTCAGAATCACTCAGCACGTTTCATATTGTTCCATTACTCTCGAACTGCAAGTGTCACATTAATAAATGCTCAAATAAATTTGCATAACCTCTCAATACGACGCAAAAATTCACGTCTCTGTCTCTTTCATAAGATCTATCACACTAACAGAACCCTCTCTGATTCACTGTTTTTTCCACCAGCCTACATATAAGCACGCAATGACCATCAATACAAGGTTGGGGTTCCCTTCTGCCATACGAACCAGCACTTCAACTCTTTCATCCCTAGAACATGTACTGACTGGAACCACCTTCCCGCATCGATCGCTTCAATCACAGATGCCAATGCGTCCAAATCAATTATTTTTGAAAGTGCATTATAATTTATTCTAATCCTGCTGTTTTGTTTTACTTCTTATTATATTTGTTGTCCCACTCCTCTCTGTAATGCCCAGTGCTTTGAGAGTAAATAAATGAAATGAAATAACTAACAGTCAGTTCGATGTTTGTAGGAATCTCATTTGCATAGAAGTCAAGTTCATCATGGGTAAGTGAAGCTTACATTCACTAGTTACATCATAAGTTCAAATCTACGAGACGCAAAACAGCGTAATTCTTGCATTCGTCACAGAAAGAAGCATTATACCAAACATTTGATAACAACCTATCACACCAGTATATGCGGGGAAGACATCACAAGCATTACAGTGTGCAGCACAGCACAGTGGCTATGAATGAGTGCGTGTCACGGAATCGCGAAACTAAAAAGCAGGAAGAGCTGAAAAACAAAAGGTTGGCTGCAGGTATTTTTTGGCGCACTTGCATTTGTCGGGACGGCACGAACGCCGCCGCGTGACTTTCTCCAACCTATAAGGCACACGGTCTTGCTTTTCTGTCCTCGCGAGAGAACTGGCAGAAAGATAGGAAAATCGCGCAGTTTGCACGAAGCATGGGCCCGTCGCCGCTTCGTTCTCCCCGTCGACCGACTTGCCAAGCTTCGAGGTAAGAGGCTTCTTCCGGAGTTCTCTTTCTTTTACTCTTTTACAAGCTTTACTCCCTATATTAAAAAGCGTGGATGGATAGCCGACTAGGTAGCCGAGTTCAGAACACGAGTGCCGAATTCTCCGGCACGGGATAGCAGATCGCTGACATGTGAGACAAGGAGTAAGGACAGAGAACAATAAATAAAGAAAAAAATGCGATAAAACAAGCGAAACGAAGGTAGAGAAAGATAGAAATAGAGAGCACTTAAGAGATAAAGATAAAGAAGAGAATAAAGCGAGATGATCAAAGAAAGATAGAGAAACCAAGAGGAAGAGATAGAAAGAAACATGAAGAAAGAAATACGGCGGGAAGCAGACATAAATACAAATTGAAGATAGAGACAGAAATAGAGAGATAAGGAAAAGGGGGAAATGAAATAAAGACCACGCACGCGCACATACAGAGAGAGACTGAGAGAAAGAGAGATACAAGAGAGGAAAATAGAAAAAATGCCTAATAATGCAAACATCAGCAAAACAGCAACAGTCAGCACTGCCCATAAAGTAAGATATTATTATTATTTTTTATTTTTTTCTTTCTTTATCTATTTCATATTTCTCTTTCGGAAAACGCGGATTTTTCGCTCGGAATCAGCGACAATGACGCCAACGCCAGAATATGTAAAAAGAGGGGGCTTTAGTTCTATCATCGCCTAAATACTGAATGCATGGCGAATAATATTGGTACAGTGATACTGACACAATAAAAACCTTGAAACACACACACACACACACACACAAATATATATATATATATATATATATATATATATATATATATATATATATATATATATATATATATATATATATATATATATATATATATATATATATATATTCTTCATAGACTCGGTCATGTTATAGGTGCTCGACTGAAGCAAACAAACAAAAAAACCGTGCTTTACTGCCGTCCGCTTGCACTAGAACGCCCATTGATTATACATAAAAACGACAAAGAAAAACCATGTGGACGGCGGCAGTGCGCAATAAAACCGTGCCTGCATCGCAGTATACAACTTTACGAAGTGCATAACAATAATTGTTTAAGTTTGACATCCCGTAACCATGGTATAATTAAAGAGTGTTACGCTTGTACTTGCTTCAGGGTGTTACGTACAAAGAGGCTAGGGTATTAGAATTACAAAGTATTGGTTGCTCACCGAACATGCTGGAAACGATGACAATCCGTCCTTGCGACTTTTTAAGCAGTGGAAGGAACTTCAGGACCACGGCAGTGGCTCCGATAACATTTACGTCGAACAAAGATCGAATCTTCGCCATACTGTGCCACTCCAGTGGGCCGACAGTCGTCACTCCGGCATTGGACACCACTGCCCACAGAGCTGCAGGAGAGAGCGGCAACTTTTGTTCTAACAAAACTAGAGGCTTCGTCATTTGCTCATGACGCCACCAAACGTGGCCACATCAGCGCGGACGCTCACTATCGCGTGTGCAGCGCCTTCAGAAGCAACGACAGAGGGCGCTAGTAAACATCAGTAGGCCGAAAAGACACCTTTGAAGAAGAGGCCGATGAGCCCGGCATCTCTTTGGCCATTTTTTAGCCAGATTTTACTGAGCCGCGCATATATATGTATGCACACTGTGGTTCAAATACTGCAAAGCACGATGTAAAATAAATCTTGTGTCATGGACATTTATACTAGCCCCTAAAAAAAGCGAGCACACAATTAGTACATTGTTAGTAATAGTGCAGTTAGGTGTCATTTGAACATGCCTGCATATGCATAATTTCCGTTTTAATTATTACATGGGCATTTGTTGAGTTCAAAACATAAAAATTAATTAAGCCTAATTAAAAAAAAGTAGTCGTGGCTATTTCAGTACACTGGGAACAATAGTTATGCTTCGTGTAGAGACGGAAGTCTTTAAAAACATTGTGTGTGTTGCCAGAACTTATTAGCATGAAGTACCCTTTTATTGAATTGCAATATGCCGGGGCTCACAAACACTGATGGAACAATTATCAATGTTTTCAAACGTCGTAGCATCTGTGTTGTGATAAGTGGGGTTAACGTTCCAAAACCACCACATACTTATGAGAGACGCCTTAGTGAAGGGCTCCGAAAATTTTGACCACCTGGGGTTCTTTAAGGTACACCCAAATCTGAGCAGACGGGCCCACAACATTTACGCCTCCATTTAAAATGTAGCCGCCACAGCCGGGATTTGATTCCACCACATGCAGGTCAGCAGCCGAATACCTTAGCCACAATACTACCACGGCGGGACTCGTAGCATAGGTATTAAGAATACATGAAATGTAACATGTGCCTTTCTTGGTTGTTGCACGCACACAACAGGCGCATCTCGTTGTTGGCCCCCTCATAGAGTACGGCCGTCGAAGGGCTGTCGAGCATTTTGCGCAAAAGCAACATGGAAGTGAGGATCATTTCATATGTAATGACTCCTTCTCGCGTTATGTGACCAGCTTTGAACAGCGATTGAAAAGGGAGGAGAACCACGGCTGGCGGCTTCGTAATAGCTATAGTTGGTGTCAGTGTATGCTATTGAACCAGAAGAGCGCGCTTTATATCTTAAGCGCAACAGCGTACAGCTGTCAGTGGTCAGTGTTTTGTTGTTCTATTTCTATCTATCTATCTATCTATCTATATATCTATTGTAATGGTACACAGTACTAGGCTGGGGTGTCAGCCATCTTCTTTATTTCTAACCTCTTCTTCCTCCTCGTCTCCCTCCAACCCTGCCAAATGTCCACGTACACTCCCCCTCTTTAAAGACTCATCCCTCCTGTGGTGAAACATGAAAACGTTTCCAATGGTCGCAAACTCCAGCACACCATCATCGTTGGTGTAACCGACCCTTTTGAGAACGCCATGTTGCACTGCGATCTGCACCACGCGATAAGGTTCCATGTACACCTGCTTTGTGCCGGGAAGGCCTTTTCTGACAAGCATCAGATCGCTCAGTTGTATCTGAGGTATCCGCGTGTTGTGGCGACGGTCAAAGTTCCTCTTCATACTTTCCCGGAATCGCTGGTAGGCTTCCGAAGTTTTTCGTTTTTCGCACAATTGCAGGCGGTCTGCAATGCAAAGTTCTTGATCAGCAGGAAGCACTGGTACCTTTCCGAAAGCTGAAAAATATGGGCTACAGCTGATGCTCACAGTGTGCGACCAATTGTGATGAGCAACAGCTGCCTCCAAGCAGCACTTCCAACCACCCTGAAAACTTGGATACATTGAAATGAACTGCTTCAAATCCCGAATGATCCTTTCAGCCATTCCATTTCCTGCAGGATGGTACGGAGCGCAGCGTCGCAATACAACTCCTCGTTCCTTCGCCCAATCTTGCAAACGCTGACTGAGAAACGCTGGCCCATTGTCTGATATTACTATTTCCGTATTCTTGAACATCTCTCGACTCAAAAGAGCGATCACACTATTTACGTCTTCTCTTCCCGGCCATGCAGCCACTATTCTTGTGCGCTGGTCTATTGCCACTAGGAAAGACTGCGTTCTTCTTACTCCTGCAGTTTTCTTCTTGGGCTCTGCGAAATCCAGATGGATGACTTCAAATGGTACGTCGGAATGTTGAGGCAAAACCATCTCGTCTGTTCTCTGGAGGTACTTGGCTTTGTGAACTTGACATTGATGACAAGACTGAGCATACCGTTGAACAACCTGTTTCATAAGTTTCCACTGGAAACGCTGAAGAATCTTGTGATATGTCCTCCAAAAGCCGTCATGTCCACCTGAGTGCGGGGAGTCGTGATAGAGCTCCAAAATTTGAGGCACCATTGTTTCTAGGACTGTGAACTTTCCGTTATGGAACTTAAGTTCTTCGGTTCCCTCCCGCAACAATGTTGCGTTGACATTTTTATGATCAGGAATTACCGCAAGTCTTGAAAGCGCATCTACGTCCTTAAGGTGTTCTCCAGGCCTGCGGTGGACCATGAAAGTAAACTGCTGGGGTTCACTCACCCACCTAGCAATTTTTCCTCGAGGCTCGGCGAGGTTAAGGATACACGTTAAGGCTTGGTGGTCCGTAAAGAGCTAGAAGCTCCTACCATCTAGGTAAGGTCTAAAATAGCGTACGGCCATTAAGACTGCCAAGGCTTCCTTCTCTGTAGTCGTGTAGTTCAGCTGAGTTTTCGAAAAGGTGTACGAATAGTACCCGACGACCCTCTTTTGACGGCTCCGTGGAGAGTCGGTATCTCTCTGGTAAAGCACTGCGCCTGTGCCATAATAATAAACATCGGTGTTCAGTTCAAAGGGCAACTTGAAGTCTGGAAGAGTCAGGACCAGATCCGATGAAATAATGGTCACAAGGCTGTGATAAACAGATTCACACTCTGCTGTCCACTGAAATGGCACATTCTTCTTAGTCATTTCAGTGAGGCATTTGGTTTTGGTCGCATAATTTCTAATGAATGACCCTAAATGCCCTGCAAGACCCAGAAATACTCGCAAAGAGTGCAAGTCACATGGCTTCTGCATTTTTGCGATTCGTTCGACTGATTCCTGTTTTGTTGTCTTGGTTTGGCCGTGCAATACTCTTCCAAGAAACACCACTTTACTTTGGAAAAACTCACTCTTCTTGTCATTAATTTAGAGCTCGGCTTCACAAAGTGCTTGAAGTACACTAGCCAGATGGTTTGAGTGCTCTTCCTCGTTGCGGGAGTATACTATTATATCGTCTATGTAGACGTTACAAAACTTCCCGATAAACGGTCGCAAGACGTCGTTCATCATTTTCTGGAACCAAGCGGGTGAGTTCTTCCATCCAAACGGATGTCGGTTATACTCATAGATGTCAAAGGGCGTGATGAAGGCAGAATATTTCTTGCACTTTTCATAAATCGGAACTTGCCAAAATTCTTTACATAGGTCAATGCGCGAGAAAACTCTGCAGCCACCTGTGTCATCTATGATACAGTCTATACGTGGCATAGGAAACGAAAAAAGCTCAGTCTGCTTATTAATTTGTCTGTAGTCCGTGCAGAGTCGAAGACTTCCATCTTCCTTTGGTGCAATGGTGGATGGGTGAAGCGAACGTAGACGTGGATGGACGGATAATCTGCGCATCCAACATCTTTTGAATCTCGTTCTGAAGCCACACTTTCTTCTCTCGTGACATATTATAGGGCTTTTTTCTCACCACCGTCGTATCACTGAGCTGGAATGAAACCTCAAACTTCGTAGTTGCTGTAGGATATCCTTTCAGGCACAGCAATTCCGGGTAAAGC
The DNA here is from genome assembly GCF_043290135.1 of Rhipicephalus microplus. Classification (NCBI taxonomy): domain Eukaryota; kingdom Metazoa; phylum Arthropoda; class Arachnida; order Ixodida; family Ixodidae; genus Rhipicephalus; species Rhipicephalus microplus. Next base: position 466,270,248 of record NC_134710.1, read on the forward strand.
GTCTTAACATCTTTACCTGACGATGGTTTCCGCGGAGTCCTTGAAGGCAAAACTGCAGCGTTGATAGCGCGGCGCTTTTCTTCTGTGGTAATTTCGCCTGTCCGGTAGATATTGAGGTGAAGTGCACTGATGACTGGACGTGAAAGCAGTAGTTCATACGGAACTCCGTCGAGTACCAGTGCTTGCGCAGTGACAGTGTTGCCGAGACACGATACGGTTATACAAGTCCATTTATCGTGAACATCTCGTCTTCCATCGTATCCGTGTACTTCTACTGGTCTTCCCTCTTTTACTTTCGCCCTCTCAACAATATTTGCGTTAATAACCATGACGCTTGCTCCACTATCAACTAACGCACTCCGTTCCTTTCCATCCACAAAAACAGATATGTACAATAAACTTGCATGAGACAAATAAACAGCTTCTCTTGATGTCGTCGGGTGGAAGCCGAGACCCTCTCTATTTAGTTTTTTGTTACGTGATCTAGCTCTTCGCCATGGTCTGAGCCTCCCTGGGTGGTCAAAAAGGATACGGGTGTTGCGGTAGGTCTCCAGCTTGCAAGCGGTCGTCGTTCCTCAGCTCGTGTGGCCCCGGTATTCCTCGCAGCAGGTGTCATGGGTTGACGCTGGGTTCCTAGGTCCTGGAGGTAGACGTTTCGCATTCCCTGCAGAAGTTCTTCCACCGTCTTGGGTCCTATTTGTATTTGCTTCTGGAGGTCCGGACTTGAACCATGAATGATAAGTGGAACCACAGACGTCTCAGGCAAAGATGAGTCCGCCAGCTGTAGCAAGCGCCTTTTCTCATAAAAATAGCTGAGTGCAGATCCAGACCTGTATTTGAACGTGATTGCTTTGTCCCATAGCAACACCTTGTTCTCGCTGAAGGAGCTCAGAAAGCTTGCTTTCCACTCTATCCATTGTTTGTTGCTGTGAGCGTTGAGACGCCATTCGTACCAACTCTTTGCTATGCCCGATAGGAATAGTCGCATGTTTTTGACTTTATCTTCGTTGTTGTGCTAGTAGTTTTCATTGCATGCATACTCGTAAGACGTGAGCCAGGACTCGGGACTACTATGCTCTCCATCAAACATGTCTGGCTTCATGTGTTCGCGACTCAGTCTGCTTAGTCTTTCGGTCACGTTTACAAGCAAGTGCATTAAATCATTTTGCTGCCTATTCTGTTCTTGGTGCAGTTCAACAAACTTGTTGATCAGCTCGACGGAACTCTCAGGCGAAGCAGTGGTAGCAGGCTTCGCGTCGTTTCTTACTGGAGTCAGCACAAAATTCTCATAATCCTGAAGTTTCATGTTGATCCTCATCGTTCTTTTAGCAAGTAAATGGTCTGGAGTGAGCTTCATTTTAGTGCTTATATAGGAAACAAATGTGTCAGTGCTCACTGCTTCCGGAAGTGCTAGTCCCTCTTCATCTTGAGGCGTTGCGGTCAAGATCCGGATGCCACTGCGTTGATTTGCTCCAAAGGGGAAGTCCATCCACATCTTAAATGTCCACACAGAAAGTATACGTGGCTGCGCCAATTGGTAATATTACACAGCAATAGACCTGGGTGTCAGCCATCTTCTTTATTTCTAACCTCTTCTTCCTCCTCGTCTCCCTCCAACTCTGCCAAACGTCCACGTACATCTATCTATCTATCTATCTATCTATCTATCTATCTATCTATCTATCTATCTATCTATCTATCTATCTATCTATCTATGACTTTAAGCTCTCCTGGCTGTTTCGGTAATGATATCAATACCAAAATTGGTATGGCATAACATGACTTTATGAGAAGCCCAAGTGGCTAATTACAACATGAAAATCAAAAGATGTATGTCATGAATGTCATGATTTACATTTCATGGTGTTGCTGCCCTTACGGTGGTTTTGTACACATGACATGTTGACTAATTAATATAGTATGACATGTCTGCATAGCGAGCACAAGCGGAAGACCCTAACGTGAAAATCATGACATGCGGGACTACATCATGACTACCTGCCACACTCATGATGCGCTCGCGGCCGTTTCGCTAGGTTCGCCTATACTAAATTTGGTATCACGGGACGTGAATGGAAGATGAAGGTATGTGACTGGCGCAAACATGATAATCATGAGACGCGTTTCATGTAACAACATTACTACATTCCACGCTCATGTGCTCGCGGCCATATTGCTAGCTTCGCATATACCAAATTTAGTATTACGGGACGTCAATAGACAACGAAGGTAAATGACACGTTTAAAGATGATAATCATGATATGCGTGTCATGTTACACATGCTAAGCTCTCAGAATTTAGGGGCTGTCTTGATAGCTACATGTATATCAAATTGGCATCCCATGACGTGAATAGAGGAGGAAGGTAAACTACACGTCCAAACATGATAATCACGATACGGGTGTCATGTAAATATGACTACTAGCTACACTCATAGCATGCTCGCGGCCGTTTTGTTAGCTCCACATATACCAAATTTGGTATCACGTGACGTGAATAGATGACAAAGGTGAATGACAAATCCAAATATGTTAATCAAGTCGTGCGCGTCATGTAAAACATGACCACATGCTATGCTCATAGGGCGCTCGCGGCTGTTTCGCTAGCTCCACATATAGCAAATTTGCTATCACATGACGTCAATAGAGTATGATGGTAAATGACACGTCGAGGGAAGATAATCATGATATGGGAGTTATGTAAAACATGACTACATGCTACGCTCATAGGGTGCTTGTGGCTGTGTCACTCGCTCCACATTTACCAAATTTGGTATCACATGACGTCAATATACGACGAAGGTAAATGACACGTCCAAACATGACAAACATGACATGGAACTCATGTACGGCATAATTTACGTCTGCCTCAGAACGTTGCACTGATTTTAAAGTGGCATATCAACCTTCCTCATTTGTGCTTCGCATATCTTCGATACCCACTGTACGTGGGATCTGCCAATTTTTTTCTATGTAAATGTAAATATTCCACAGGCGTCTGTCTGGTTGGGTATGTAAACTGGGAAACGATTTAAGTGGGTAATGAATCCGCACCGAATTTCTATGGACTACAAAAAATTCACAAGCCTGACGTGTCCTCCGACCGATTGTAGACTCACTTCTTCTCCATGCCGAGCCCTTTCAAATTTTCTACACCACATCTTCGCCCCCCTAACCCGGAAGACACAAACGCATGTCCGTGACTCCAGCCACTTCGTGCAGCTAGCGTCAGAGATGAACATCGACGATCACGAATGCGTGGTCTTGTTCTACGTCGATTCATTGTTCACCAGCGTGCCAGAGCCCTTAGCTGTGTCCTCTGCCCGTGCTGCACTTGAGGGTGACGCATGCCTGAGTGAAAGGACTCCTTTGGCTGTTGGCAAGCTCTGCTGTCTACTTGAATTCTACCTGGCTAGTACATGCTTCTGCTACAAAGAAACACTTTTCAGGCAGAACATTGGAACTGCGATGGGAGATTCCATCTCCGTCATGATGGCAAACTTAAACATGGAGTTTATAGAAGAGAAAGTACTCAGCTCCTTCTCGCCGCGACACAAACTTTTTCTTCGTTATTGGACGATTGCTTTTGCGTCATGAAGACATCTGAAATGGAGAACTTCAGACAGCATCTACATTCCGTCCACCCAACCATACAATTCACGGCTGAGTGTGAAAGCGACCACAGACTGCCCTTTCTGGACGTCCAGGTGGCGCAACGGCTTGGAGTTCTCCAAGCGCAATAGAGAACTCCAAGCGCCACGGCTTGGAGTTCTCCGTTCACAGGAGGCCACCCCACACCGGCCACTACCATCAATATGATTATTGTCATCCCGCCTGCCACAAGGCCTCGGTTGTGAGCACGTTACTCCAGAGAGGCAAGAACATATATATGCTCCTATGACACGGAGTGAAAGAAAGCAGGTGATCGCGTAATTGCGGACCTCAGAAAAAACGGATACCCAAAAAACTTCATGCGAGGCGCCACCCGCCGCGCAGAGCAACGGAGGATACAAAACCCCAATCAGCATTAACTGGCAGCCCTCCGAAATGCGTACCAGTCGCATACATCGAAGGAAACAACAAGATGTTGGCACGGGTCTTCAAAAAAGAAGGGGTTCGCATCGCGCACGTGTCTTCATGTACGCTGGGCCACCTCCTCCCCCGACGAAAAAAAGCAGCCAACAATGGACAGGACCGCCGGTGTCATTTACCAAATCCCGTGCACCGAGTGCCGTTCTTCGTATACTGGCAAGACAAAAAACCTATCGTAACGACTCAAACAACACGCCAACGACGTCCGGAAGCTATGCGAAGAGCGCAGCGCTGTCGCCAAGCACTTCGAGACGTTTGACCACCAGATAAATTTCGACGCAACGACCATCCTTGAAAACGAGACTAACCCCCGAATGCAGAGATGTTACTTGGCTCGCGACTTGAACTTAACTTGAGCAAGTCGGCGCGAAGCAAGCAGCGGACTTCAAAACGCCCAAGTCAGCCTTCGCGTTTCATAGATGCTCAGGCTGTCTTGCTTGGTCAAGTCAAGAACGAGCTTCAAAGCAGAAACACGCTGCTCGCCTGCTAACGAGGGTAATTATAACTATAAAAACGAAGGGCCACAAGCATATTCTTGCCATTTTACGGCTAACGAGCGGCACGTGGTGCCTGCCACCACAGCGATGCGCAGTGTTGCTTCTGTAAAGCGTTCGTTGCCCGCTGGTTTTAGTGGCCACCCAAATGCGGTGCGTTTCTCCACGGTTGCTTGTTTGGAGGCGAAACAAGCATCGCGTTGGGTTCTTTCGTCGTTTTTTTTTTTTCTCAATCGAACGCCATGGCATGTATTTGTGCTGACTTGGCTCACGAGGTGACGCGATTTTGACGGTATTTGTTTTTGTGTTAGCCAGTGTGCATGCCTGTTATGGGCTAGGTCGCAGTTATTATGAAAAAAAAAAACAAGTTCTGGGAACAAATTTGATTCGTATCCTTTTGTTGAGCTTGGTAAACAAGAGAAAAAGTGGGGGTCAGGACATTACCCTCAGCAGAATTCTGTCTCGCGGGGTGCAGCAATGTATCGCTGCATGATGGTGACGCGGATAAAAAAACCCGTGATAGGGGCACCTCTTTTTTATGTGTGTGTAATTTTACGTAGCGTTGTGCTACAAGCGATGCCTTTCTGAGCGAGAAACAGCGCCCTAGACGGGACGAAAGAATAGACGAGGCACTCGGACACAGCATCGAGTAATTTTTTTTTTTTTTACCGAAAGAGACGGAAAATGTCGTCGTGTTATAGAAAAACAGAAATAGCCTTTGCGGTTACGGAACACTTCGGCGTTGTCGACACCGGGGCTATTAATACGCACGTGTGTGTAGTCGACACCACCTGTAACGCAAGGGAACTCGGCCACTTCGTAACAGTCCGCCGGGTGCAGAAAGCGCACCAGCATCGCGTACAGGTGCTTTGCGATGAGTAGCGTAACTTTTCCGACTGCACGGCACACTGTCGACTACGGAATGCGGACGAAATTTCCGGTGACTGGTTGGAATGTGCCAGCGCTGTAAAACCTGAGAGCCATCAGTAGCTGTAACACTGGATGCACGGGCTGTCTTCAGTTGTCCCCACTTTCACGGAGCGGCCACATAACGAGAAGCTGCCCCACGGCGTTCTTCATGAATCTGTACCTAGCGTGGAATTGTTGCTCGTCGTACAACTCCATCGGATTTCCTTGGTCACGTAAAGCGGTTCCAAGAATCTTCGGCAGGCAGTGCGCCTCAAAAAATGCTACGCTTATGGCGAGGCAAGCTAACTCAAAAGCGGCCACCTTTCACGCGACGTCCATTCGAGAGGTGGCCATGTTGCAATAACGCGTCAAGTCGCTTTCAAGCAAGCCCCGCAGCTGACTTGAAACTTGTCCTGACTTCGACCGAGCCAAGTCGCCTTCAAGTCATCCGGAAGTTCGAGAACGATTTATGGCGACCGGCAAGACTGTCTTGAGTCAAGAACGAGTCAAGTACTAGTCAAGTAACATCTCTGCATTCGGGGGTAACTGGCAGAGAAGGTTACTACTCGAGTTTCGATATGTACATCGAACAGCCTAAAACATCAACCGTTCTCTCGGAAGCCTTCCCCCGTTGTATACACATGGGCTACGCTCCGTGGCATAACAGGAGATATATTGATAGAGAGAAAGAGAGAGAGAAGGGGCGTTAACCACCCTACGAGTGCTTTGAAGATGCCGCTGCAACGTAGCTCCAGTACCCTTCGAGGAAGAAACAAAGTCGGTTCTGAAACGTCGCTTTACGCATCTTCACGTACTTTTTTGTTGGAGTGTAAAGTTTAAATCGTTTCCCAGTTTCCTAGAGCTTTGTTACGTTGCTATACAAGCCCCGCCACGGTGGTCTAGTGGCTAAGGTACTCGGCTGCTGACCCGCAGGTCACGGGATCAAATCCCGGCTGTGGCGGCTGCATTTCCTATGGAGGCGGAAATGTTGTAGGCCCGTGTACTCAGACTTGGGTGTACGTTAAAGAACCTTAGGTGGTCAAAATTTCCGGAGCCCTCCACTATGGCTTCTCTCATAATCATATAGTGGTTTTGGGACGTTAAACCCCACAAATCAATCAATCAATTACGTTGCTATACAAATAAGTAATAGCGTCCATCATTATCTAGCTTAATCATGCATCATTTTTTTGAAGAACGCACTTGTTGCTGACTGGTTTCAGCGGCATGCATGGTTAGATGGAAATGCTCAAATTATCAGAGTAACCATATTGGCTGTAATTGAATTGAATGTAACGTGGGGTAAATATAATATCGAAGCCGTGCTTTATGTTCTTGCTCCTTTTTAAGGCCAATTAGGGGAAGATAATAATGAACGCTGGCATTTTTCTTACGGCAATGTCGTTTATTCAGCAGTCAATTTTTTGAAGCTATCTGTGGTAGATTTATAATTAAGAAAGTCATTAACGAGCCACTGATTGCAGCATAATCGGTGACGTAGTTTTTATATGTAGCAGAAACAATACCTCTGTTTAGGCAAGTTCGTTCACCATTTTTTCAGAAACATTAGTGCTCTTTTGTATTTATTTAAGCAGGATGTACGTGTGTTGCTTGGTTGGTTGGTTTTTGGAAGAGTGGCTCAACCCACCGCGTGGGATTGGATGCGAAACGTGCGGCAGTAGCGCAGGTGTAAGCAGTACAGCTGGCGCGTGTCGCTGTCCCATTCAGCTTCGTCTTCTTGTCCACCATGATTCGCTAATAGGAGCTCGCCCAATCTCTATTTTGCCGGGGAAGAAAAACTGTGGTTCAATGCTTCACCAGCCTACCCTAGATATGAATATTATGCAAACCGAACGCAGCTCAAGCTTACAAGTGGTATTATGCATTAAATGTTGATTATATGTGGAGTTTAACGTCTCAAAACCACCTTATGATTAGAGAGACGCCGTAGTGGAGGGCTCCTGAAATGCTAACCACCTGGGGTTCTTTGACATGCACCCAAATCTTAGCACATGGACCTACAGCATTCCCGCTTCATGCATTAAATTTTCAGGTGTAATTGCCTAAACTTAGCTGAATCAATCAATCAATAAACAAAACTTCTTCAATCAATCAATTTTACTGAGTAGATATCTTACCGCATGTCATAAGACTCATAACACTGTTCCAAAAAAAAGATGTAAATATAACCACAAGTTATTGAAGGAACTCTACCTTCAACATCATATATGTCACAAGGTAAGCCATTCTACGGTGAGCAAAATAGCGTAGAATTCACAGGCAGACTACACACATACGCAATGGGTGGCATTTCATAACAATGCTCATAATGCCACAATGAATGTGGTTGTACTGGTGATCATGGGAGTGTTTCTTCAATACTTTGGTCCTGAGAGCCATGGCGCTTTCAAAAAAGTCACAGTCTTGCCGCAGAGGCGAAACAATGAACGTGATAGCAACAAATTAGAAAGTCACGCGCAAAATGACCACCACATCGAAACGTGCCCCGCGTTTTTTACGCACAAATGACGCATGAAACGTAACCTCAGGCCCCGCCGCGGTGGTATAGTGGCTAAGGTACTCGGCTGCTGACCCGCAGGTCGCGGGATCGAATCCCGGCTGTGGCGGCTGCATTTCCGATGGAGGCGGAAATGTTGTAGGCCCGTGTGCTCAGATTTGGGTGCACGTTAAAGAACCCCAGGTGGTCGAAATTTCCGGAGCCCTCCACCACGGCGTCTCTCATCAAATGGTAGTTTTGGGACGTTAAACCCCACATATCAATCAAAAGTAATCTCAGGTACAGATAAGTGCGAACAATCGTCTCAGTTGTTACTTCGCTGTGTCTGAAAAGCGCACTCTTTTTGCAAATGTAGATAGTGGAACGGTTGCAGCGACTTTTGTGTGCTAGGTAACTAAAACAGAATCATTCCGGTAAACGCCGAACGCCAGCCAAGACGTACAATCCTTCCTATCGCGAGATAAGGACGCTCGAGGAGCGTCGATCCCCTGCTCTTTGCGGGGCAAAGTACTCGTGGGAGATCAGAGAGTATTGCCGCGTCGTGACGATGTTGCTACGCACGCTCATTGCACCATCTTGCTGATAATGCCGGAATCAAGATAATCCCCCCCTTCCGAGATGCCCGTCAGCAGCGGTAAGTGGTAGATATAGATAGCTTGCCGTTTGAATATTGAAGGACGTGATCCTTGGGGGCTCAGTGTGAATGCCTGGTGCTTACGAATCAGAGGACCCAAGTTCGTTTCCGTGCACCGGAATCGTTTTTCTGGATTTTTTTCTTGAATTTTCACACACACACACACACACACACACACACACACACACACACACACACACACACACACACACACACACACACACACACACACACACACATATATATATAGGAAAAAAGTGTATACCTAAGGGCTCGTTTTTCCGTGTTTTGACACAATATTAATGAGATCTAACAGACAATAATGCCAAGGAATGTATTGGAGAAGTTAATAGAACCGATGTAATGTAAATGGGAAGAAAAAAAAGTGTGTGAAAAAGTAACTTGCCGTAAGCAGGAATCGAACCTACGACCTTCGAATAACGCGTTTGATTACGCGGTCGAGCATCGAACGAAGGCATCGAACGCCATGATTCGCACCATTCGTTCGCACCATTCGTTCGCACCATTCGTTCGAGCATCGAACGAATGCGGACGCAATCATTTGGGATTCCACACCCTCTGGTAGTGGGCGCATGCTGGGATTGCTAGCCGGTTCTCAAGAGGATAGCACTCGAAGTGCCGTTCATGAATGAATAAATCGACGCGTATAAGCTCCTTACAATCCAGATTTGTTCCTCTAAATCGTGTAGCTTAGCTGCCCAATACAAGATTGCCGCAGTTGCCTTGTAAATTGTCACTCACCTGTATTACTGTTGTCTTTGGCGATGACGGCATATGCTTTCTCGATGTCGTCCTCTTTCGTTACGTCCAGGTGTAAGACACATACGTTTGGGACAAGCGTGAGTGTCATGGCTCCGTCGCTCTTGGAACTGAGGCAGCCAGCGTAGACGCGGAAGCCATCCGATGCCAGCCGCTTAGTCAAGAGATGTCCGAATCCAGTGTCGCAGCCTGTCACCGAAAGAACACACGTAGACTTGAATACGTGAACGGCGTTATTAAAAAAACACACGGTGTGGCGCACCATCCACAATAGAAGATTGGCGTGCTGAATGACCACTGTATAAAAAATGGCAGATCCCACGTACAGTGGGAATCGATGATATGCGAAGCATCAATGAGAAATGTTGATATGTCACTTTAAAACCAGCAGAACGTTACGTAGTGGAGGTAAATGATTTCGTACGTGACTTCTGTATCATGATTATCAAGTTTGGATGTGTCGTTTAACTTCATCTATTCACCTCACGTGACACCAAATTGAGTATATGTAAAACTAGCGAAACGGCCGCGAGCACGCTATTAGCGTGGTATGTTGTCATGTTCTTACATGACACGCGTGTCAGGATTATCATGTTTGCACCAGTCCTATATTTTGTCATCCACTGACGTCACGTAACACTAAATTTGGTATATGTGGAGCTAGCAGAATGGCCGCGAGCGCATCATGAAGGGCCCAAAATACTGCAATGTAGCGTTGACGCACGCGCACGCCGGGCACAGCGACGCTACGTCAGCAAAACGCGAGCACTTTATAGTCTGACGCCAGGTGCGACCAGCGCGACCAGCGTCCATCGGCGCGGCCCGACGGCAAGCGGCGCGAAATGCGACATGCTGCATTTCGCGCCGATGCGTTATCCCTACAACTCTGCGTCTCCCTCTTTTCGTGACGGAGGCACGCCGGACGCGCTGAAACGCACATGCGGGAAAACAACGCCACGCGGCGCGCGCCGGCGACTATATGGCAGGACCGGCGCCTGGCGTGGCAACGCCGGTGTGACGCGACGAAATGAACGCCGGCGAGCACGCGCACCGCGTCACGTCCAATTGTATTGGCACCTTGACTGTGGCATGTAGTCATGTTCTCACATGACACGCATATCATAATTATCATATTTGCACCAGTGACATACCTTCGTCATCCGTTGACGTCACGTAATACCAAATTTGGCAAATGTAAAACTAGCGAAACGGCCGCGAGCACATCATGAACGTAGCATGTAGTCATGTCGTTACATGACACGCATCTCGTGATTATCATGTTTGCACTAGTATCATACCTTCGTCATCAATTCATGCCCTGTAGTTGTAGGCCCGTGTGCTCAGATTTGGGTGCACGTTAAAGAACCCCAGGTGGTCGAAATTTCCGGAGCCCTCCACTACAGCGTCTCTCATAATCATATGGTGGTTTTGGGACGTTAAACCCCACATATCAATCAATCAATTCATGCCCTGTAATACCAAATTTGGTATAGGTGAAGCTAGCAAGACGGCCGCCAGCGCATCATGAGCATGGCATGTAGTCAAGTTGTTACAATGCACGCATCTCGTGGTTATCATGTTTGCACCAGTCATATACCTTTGTCATCAATTCACACACTGTAATGCCAAATTTGGTATATGTGACGCTAGCGGAACGGCCGCGAGCGCATCATGAGCGCGGCATGTATTCACGTTGCTACATGACACGCATATTATGATTTTTATGTCAGGGTCTGTTGCTTGTGTTTGCCATGCAATAATGTCATACCATACTAGTTTGGCAACATGCCACGTGAACGAAACTACCGCAAGAGCTGCAGGACCCTGAAATGTAAGTCATGACATTCATGGTATACATGTCATGATTTTCATGTTATGACTAGTAAAATATGTTCTTCATATGGTCATGTTATGTCATACCAAGTTTGGTATTGATACCATTATCGAAACGGCCTGTAGAGCTAAAAGTCGTAGGCGGCTAGATAGATAGATAGATAGATAGATAGATAGATAGATAGATAGATAGATAGATAGATAGATAGATAGATAGATAGATAGATAGATAGATAGATAGATAGATAGATAGATAGATAGATAGATAGATAGATAGATAGATAGATAGATAGATAGATAGATAGATAGATAGATAGATAGATAGATAGATAGATAGATAGATAGATAGATAGATAGATAGATAGATAGATAGATAGATAGATAGATAGATAGATACGTTCAAAGTCACCGAAGTTCGCTTAGAAATGCGTCGCCTTTAAAACAGCAGACAAAAGTTCGTTTTTCTTTCTCGATAAGTCGTAGCCTAATAAAATGACCAGTTCCAAGGCCAAAAGTTTCAATTTTGAGAGGTGTAATCATGAACATTAGACGCGAATACATTCCAACGTACACCTAATGCCTAAGGTTAGCTCACGAGGGTTTATCGCTCAGCTGCCGCCTCGTGCATTGACCACGCGTCTCTTATAATCATATGGTGGTTTTGGGACGTTAAACCCGACATATCAATCAATCAATCATGCATTGACCACGTGCCACACGACGCACTTTGGCAAAAAAGAAAGTGTTCCACACTCAACGCATGCGCTCTTAGAAACTGTAGTAAAAAGGTAGTAACTGGACCCGTTACTACCTCTATTACCCCGTTGCTACATATTGTGGTCATTTCACTACCTCAGTAGTATAACATAGGCAGTATATGTATGTGGTAGTAAATGGTACTACCTGCCAAGTTAGTAATCATTACTGCTTGCGTACGTGCGCATAGAGACGCGCGCAGGGTTCCCCATCGGGGGCTGGGGGGGGGGGGGGGGTGTAAGGGTTCCGTAGGCAGAAATACTTTTTGGGAAGAGGGACTTGCTGAAGGCCTTGAATAAGACTCATTTTTATATTTATTTTCGGTAAAACCCACACAAAACCTTCAAAATTTTGGAAACGGGCCCGAGCCCTGCCCTCCCCCGGCTACGGGGCTGCAGCGAAGTTTTGTAGGAGCGCCCCTTCTACCTTACTATGTCTATGTGTCCAGCACCTTAGGACCCCCCCCCCTCCCCCCATCTTCTAGATAACTAAAGAGGGGACCTCTCCCCCCCCCCCCCCCATGCGCAAGCCTATGCGTGTACACACACGTCCGCTTCTGCCGTGTAAAGGACCCAATGGACATTAAAACTCCCTAATACAACCAAATAAAGTCCGAAACGTCCACGTCCTAAGCATAAGCAGCTGAGGTGAGGTACTCTAATATAAATATATATATATATATATATATATATATATATATATATATATATATATATATATATATATATATATAATATATATATATATATATATATATATATATATATTATCCCATTGCGTATAATTTGTATTTGGTATCTATTTAGTTTGATAGTTTGGTATAAGGGCCATATCAGTGGTTGCAATAAAATCTCGCGTCTATAAATCTGCATCAACTATTGTATATTTCTAATTCACAACATGTGAATCTTTCGTGGTGGTTATTACCACTGTTGTACATACTATGTTTGTTCTAAGTTGCATTCACTGTGTACTCTCAATGGCCGTTTTAAATTTTGAGCGCTCAAAACTTCAGGTTTCTCTCTTTCTTTTTCAAATCAATGTATTATACGCTTTGCGTATTTATGTAGGATATATATTTACTTAATTTTTTAACCCATTGAAGTATAAGAAGAAAGCTTTGTTGTCAGGATTAAAAATTTTAGATGCACAAATGTGGCGTGGGTCTGCGCGGCTGGAACCATGTTACTTGTTTGGACGTGTTACCCGCCGTATAGTGCCTAGAATATAGGAACTATACAAGGGTCGCACGTACGTCGAACCCGGGAACGAGAGGACCGAGGACCGCCATGTTTGTCAACTATAAAGATAGTAGAGGTATAAGATAGTAAAAGTACTATAAAGATAGTAGAGCATTCTGCGCATGCGTATTCTGATCTCTCTTTCCTATAGGAGCGTAATAATGAAGTTAGTATACTAACTCCATTATAACACTCAGCAAATGGAACCAAAGTAGGTTATTTACAAAATGGCTCATGCAAATGCTTCCGAGATACGGAGTAATCTTACCGGTTATGAGGACACTCTTTCCTTTCGGATTGACCAGTGCGTTGAATAGGGCCCTGCGTGTATGCCACAGGAGCCAATATCCACAGGAAAGTGCGAGTGCGAATAAAAATGCGTTGGTAGCCACCAGCAGTAACAGTGGCAGGGACAGAACGACTGCCCACAACAGTACTGTGGCTAGGAGGGTTACGTGGAGAATGGTGGCCATGTTGTGACCAAGCACCGTGAAGATTTGACGACTGCTTCTACAGAACCTTCTATTAAAGCACGCAGCGAGTGCGAAATTTCGCAACATGTTAATGCGGGCTACCCTGACTACTATCGCAAATGAGTATGCAGGAATACATACTGTAGCAATGAATGACAACATGTGGTAAAGAGCGTCTTGCAACGCTATTTGTTTAGGTGTGAGTGATTACGCTCTTTCGTGGGTACGGCGCCGGGGGAAACCTGCATATTGCGAAGGAATTACTTTATGCAGTCTAAGGCAAGGCCACGTGGAATGCGATGACCCCACATTCTCCGGTCTTTTGTTTCAGGGGCGCAATTTACGCATGCTCCAGACGTATGCAGAACAGCACATTTGAAAGCCTGCATTAAGCCCCGTCTCAAAACGAACCTTGAATGCAAAGAAATGTTAACTGACACTGATGATTTGCGAATTGATATGGATTGATAGATATGAACCGTCACCGCGAAACAAATCAAACTCTCTAAGAAACGTGCGAACGCAGGCACCGAACTATGAACTGCAATTTTATCCGGGTACACATGCAGAGAACAGCCAAGAATAAAAAAATTAAAAAGTTAGGAAAAATGCATGCGTGTACACAAGAAACAACCCCACACATAAAAAACAAGAACAGAAGAAAACATTTACTCATTTTGTTACGGCATTGTTTGTGCTACAAAGCTGTAGATGGGAAGCTGCTGCAAGACACCTTAGTTTTTGAGCCCCGGTTATGGTTTAGTGGTTGTAGTGCTTGACTGCTGACCCGCAGGTTGCGAGTTTGATCGCCGGCCACGGGGGCTGTATTTACTTTGAGGCAAAATGCTAGAGGCGCAGTGAACTTAAATTTTGGAGCCTGTCAAAAAAAAAAAAAAAAAGTGGCCGATACTTCCGGTGCTCTCCACAACTGTTCCTCTTATGGTAATATTGTGGTTTGGGGGGCGGTAACACCGCAACATTTATTATCATTTCTATTATTGGCCTGACTGTCTGGTCACGAAGTCTCGCAATGACGCTAGTTGCACTAAACTGAGGTTAACGGCCACATTCCTGGCAATGCACAGCACATATAGGTCATTCTTACATATACCTGCTTCTTGATCTTTGGGGGGGGGGGGGGGGGTAATTTTTTTTGTGGGTTGAAGTGAAGCTTTTATGAGTTGCATACTTTGGTGTTGCACATGCACTCTAAAAAAAGAGCGAGTAAAAAGGGTGTCTTTTTGTCCCACAACAATAATCGTCATCTATATTGCGTTCCATCCTTGCGCTATCGCCCCGCGCCCGGTACATTCCGGTCACGAACAACATGCCCATTATCACGGTTACATTGCATTCTCGATAGGAAAGTGGCCAGCACCGAGTTTTCAAGAAAGGAAGCGCACGCAAGCCTGATGACGATTATTGTTGTGGGACAAAAAGACACCCTTTTTACTCGATATTTTTTTAGAGTGTGGTATTTCGTCTCCATCGAAAGGCGACAGCCATGATCGGGCCCGCCACCTTCAGATTAGCAAGCGAGTACCGCAACCGCTATGGGGCGAGGTGCTCAATAGATGGTCACGGAAAAATGAAGGCGCCCCTAGTACTTCACGTAGGTATCTGGTAGTGGCACTCGCAAGTGGGCATTCCCGTTCGCCGGTGTATTCCTGGGGTAAACCCATTGCTTCGCCACGGATCTCTGAAGCAACGTACATAGAAGTGCGCGGTTGACATCCCACCTATACTCAAAAGGGAATATGTTTTAGAATACAATAAATCCTCTTGGTTAGCGAGGTAGTACTGTATTGTCGACAATGTCATAATTTTTCCCGCAGTTGTTACAGCAGGATCTTTGTAATATACCATGTCAAAGAGGGTTTAGTACTAAGGTTATCTTTGACCTGTGGCTATACGCTTTAGCAGCGCTACTGTCACAGATATCGCAGCATACCGAGGATGATGTCACTCTGTTCGGTGAGCATCTTTAAAAGCCCCTGTTTCTTTTTTGCTTCCAAAAAACGCTGTATGCGTTCACTTGTGCGAACTCTTACATTGGTTTTTTTTAAATAAACACGGATGAAACTACGCTTCAAAGTGACTTTCTTAAAGAACTGCTTCAGCTTCCTTTAATGCTACTCCCAAGAAAACTGTCTTTTTCTTTATGCACTCATTGAGTTCCTTTTTACAATAATCATCCTGACACTCAATGGCCCTAATAATAGGCGCCTTATGCTCCGATATCATATCGTATATTCTACAGAAGTCGTAACTGAACTTGAACCATTGATTTCATGCGGTGTTTTTTTTTTTTTGCATTTTCAGAATAATTGTGAAAATGAAGTCTCCACCCAAACTAAAGTAGTGGCAAAAATGTCGCACGTAACTCGTGCCACTGAAAAAAAAAAGCGCTGCGAGCCCCGCACAGATGGAAACGAGTGCAGGGCCAGAGAGTGCTATAGTGTCAGTGGTTTATTTCGCAAAAAGGAAACTTCTCAGTCCTAAAAGTTGGTGTTTCTCCTCATTCTCTTGCTGTTTCCACACAGACACGATAATTTAAAATATTTAACAAAGTGGGAACCTACACCAGAGCTGAGAGATTAAGACACATCTCGCAAATCCCACACAGGCGCGAGCCCGTGTGAAGCGCTGCGACCGATCATTATTAGCGCGTAGGCCTGTCTCTTCCGATTTGTGAGCGAACGCGTGCCTGCTGTGCAAGTGTGCTGCTTTGTAGATTTCAGAGTTGATCACTAAGGCCATTAGTATCGATTTGTTTAGGCTTGTTCCGCACGTTTGTTCGTTGAGCGAAACGTGTAGTCTTTCGTCACGCGTGCTCATGCGTGCATAATCGTATTCATAGAAACAGGAAGATAAAGGTGAAGGTGAGTAATTGGAAGACAAAGAAGACATATCATCATCGTATTGTTCACGTTGAAATCATCTAAATAAATGGTTCTAACCATCGTGGCTCTTTGGTCTGTTCGTTCACAACATGGTGCCTTGACCGAGAAATCGAGGCAGCAGACGTGACGCCGGGAGCGGCAGCCGTGGAGCCGAGAGCTACCGACAAGAAAGAGGCCATCTTTAATCGTGAATGTAAGCCTACATCTTGTTCACCGTGAATCGAAATATTGTTTCGCATAAGAGGAAAACGTTGAGGACGCAGATAACGAATGTCATCGCAGAGGCAGAAAGAGAGATGAATAATTGAGAAGGCGTAGACGCTCTAAGCATAACCCTTAGCCAAATCAACGGCATCACGGAGAGTTTGAAAGCGGCCAATGTGCAGATGGAGTCATTTATAACGGAGGAAACCGCAGCAGATGAATTCGCGAAAGTAGTGGAATACGATATGAAGGTTACTACGGCCATTTCAAGAATACAATTGTGCATCAAGAAGTCACCGTGCATGATGGACAACAGTCCATGGAAATAACAAGAACTGAACCAACAGTGTCAGGAAATCAAGCTACTGATTGTTATGTGGAATCGCGAAAAATAGACAGGTTCAGGTTTGACGGCAACAAGCTGACGTGGCAAGGATTTCGAACGCACTTTGAGAGCGTGATACATATTCGACCGAACTTACCAGAAAGTCAAAAGTTCCACTACCTAACCTCTGCCCTTGATCGAAAGTCAGCAGCTTTCATTGAATGACTACAATACTCCGATAAAAATTACCAGAGAGTTGTTAAGCGTTTGAAAGAGGAGCTTGGCAATGAAGAACATTTGAAAAAAAAATCGCATGAATGCATTGATCAAGTTAAAACCAGTTAGGAACCCAAAAGATGTCAAACGTTTACGAGAACTTTGCCAGACAGTGCAAGTGCACACGAACGCATTGGAAGTGTTTGGAGTTGCAGTGCGTTCGTACGCTACAGTGCTTATGCCAATCCTAAAGCGTTGCACACCACAATAATTGTTTATTGAATACCAATTATACGAGAACAGAAGGCAAAGCACGCAAGACAGAACACAAACTTCAGAAAGAGAAAGCAACGTCTGTACTAGTGAAGATACACTGAAAGGATTGATAACATTTTTGCAAGAAAAAGTGAGGTGCAGAGAGTCGCTAGAAAATTTCGAAGATGGGAAAAAGAGACCTTGAAAAAAATGGACTAACAGATCAAACTTAACAAGCAAGACTTCCGCATTTCAGAGCTCCGTCCCAAAAAGATGATGCTTCTGTAATCTACCCAATCACAGCACTGAATTCTGCAGGTGGTCACTAAAATACGACGACAAAAAGAAAAATCTTCGAGATGAAAACAGGTGCTTTAGGTGCACGAGACAAAATCACAACGCAAAAGCTTGCAAAGCCACGGTAGTTTGTAAGCGTTGCCGAGCAAGACACGCAACTTCTATGTGCAGGACAAAGGGCAGTGAAGGCAGCAAGCATAATGACAAAAATGAGGAACGAAACGACGATATGGCTGTTAACAAACTGTGCAACCTGCTAGCATCTTCTAAACTGCAAGAAGAATGCCATCGTATTCTATTGCAGAGGGGCCATAGCATGGACAGAAGGTGAAGTTAAAGCATAGTACGCAAGAATGTTATTTGACAGCGGAGGCCAAAGATACAAACCAGTTTGTCATGAATAATTGGTTGCAAGGTACGCCGCAGAGAAAAACTGAGATTTGGATAATTTGGAAAAAAAGAAAGTGAAAGTGTTATGAACGTTGTCGAAGTTGCACTGAAGGAAAATCCAAATGGGAAATATCTAGTAATAGAGGCGAGTGAAATAGACATGATATCAAGGACGAGACTTCTTTGCCCAAACGACGATTCAAAGTCCTATATGAAGAAAATGGGAATGAAAATCGCTGATGACAACCATCAAAAACATAGAACGCAGGAAAGAAGCTTACTCCTAGGATCTGATTTCTATTGGAAGGCAATAACTGCGCGTATGAAAAAACTAAATGAACACACGATGCTAGTAGAAAGCGATCTAGGCTGAATTGTACATGGACCATTGGTGTAGAATCTTACGTCAGAGAAGCAAAATCAGTCATGGTTCTTCACGCTACAGGAAGAACATACGATATAACGAATGCCATCCAAATATTTTGGGGGCTTAAAAACACTGGAATAACGGAAACGAAGAGCAGGCTGCATAGGGTTGGCCACCTTTTGCATCATTTGAAAGGACAGTGAAGAGGAATGGAGATAGATACAAAGTAAGACAACCATGAAAACAAACAGTGCACATGGAAGACAACAAGAAAGTAGCAATAAGAAAATTGATGCAAGTATTTAGAAGACTTCAGAAAGACTCGGCTCTATGAGAAAGATACAACAGAGCTATAAAAGAATGTTTTACATCGGGAGTGGCAGAGCTAGAGACGTCGCATGAATATGAGCGCGTTGCATACTAGATGCCACATCAAGCAGTCATGAGTGAGATCTACTGACAACAAAAGTGCACTGTCCTCATGAGGATAGTGCTTGACGCTTCGTCGTCAATGACACCAGAAATGTCGTTGAATGAAAACCTAGAAGCTGGAGAAAATTTGAATTCAGACATACTGGCACTGATAATGAACTTTCGCAAACACTCGGTTGTAATGATGGCAGAGGCGGAAAAGGCATTCTTGCAGATCAGTATTCACGAAGAAGATCGAGACGCCCTTTGTTTTTTGTGGCGAAAAAATGAGCACTGTGACTTAACTAAAGAAAACATCGTTGCATGGAGAATGACCAGAGTGACGTTTGGTACAACGCCAAGCAATTTATTGCTGGCAGCAACAATACAGCATCACCTGAATAAAAAACAAGAAAACTTTCAAAAACGGTGGATAAACTTCGAAATTCAGTTCACGTCGATGGTGTCATGATTGGAGCAACGCACGAGAATCAAGCAAAATGTTTATACCGGGACGCAAAAGAACTTTTTCGCAGAGCAGGAATGAACCTAAGGAAATGGAGATCAAACAGTGAAGAGATGAGGAAACATTTTTCCGAGAATCAAGAGGCCATTCCTACATCATCAAGCGAAACCAACGTTCTTGGAGTGACATGGAATACGGATGACAATACTTAGTGCTATCATATCAAAAAATGGCTGACAGCAAAAGTGAGTGAAAGGCTGAGCAAGCAAGCAGTACAAGAAAGTGCCAAGATATTTGATTCATTGAGATTTCTAACACCTGTCTCAGTAAGAGCAAATCTAGTGATGCCAAGGCTCTGGAAGTCTGGAATTTCTTGGGAACAACATTTAGCAGAGCGAGACGAGAAGATATTGAGCAACTGGTTGGAGGAAATTTATATCAATCGAAAATATAAAAGTACCACGGCAGTACGTCTCAAATAAGAAACAGCATTTCAACACAGAATTGCACATTTTTTCCGATGCAAGCCCTTCGGCGTATGGGAATGCTACCTACATGGTACTGTCCTACGAAAACGGAGTCAACGAGACAGTGCCGATTCTCGCAAAAAGTTACGTGTCTCCAATGAAGGCAATCATCATAGCAAAATTAGAGCTTCTGGGAGCAACACGATCTGTGAGAATGTGAAGTTACAACACAATTAACCTGAAACAAGAAATTGACCAGGTTAAGTTTGGGACAATTTCCACAGTCGTCCTAAACTGGATAGGAAAAGAAAAAAACGGCGGGAAGCCGAGAATCAATGGGCATACTTGTGCAGTAATGAAAATCCGACGGATATTTTAACCAGAAGGGCCAACATGGAACAACTTTCATCAGCAGAAATTTGGTCGAAAAGTCTGGAGTGGTTACAGAACAAAAGCTACCCAAGTTACAAAAAGCCAGGTGGTAATGGAGAAACAAGGGAAGTTGAAATATTCGTTGAATATACGACGGAACAAGGCGCAGAATGAGCAATGGAAATTGCAAAGTTTGGCACTTACTCAAAGATGTTGAGGGTAATAGCTTGGATGTTTCACTTCCACAGCAATTTTCAGCGCGACAAAACATATGTTCCTCTAACAGCTGAAGAAATCCAGGCCGTGGAGAGCCGGTTTAATTGGCAAGAACAAAATATAGAACTTATAAAACAAATTAAGAATATCGGAGCACATGAGACAATTTGGGGATGTCAGCTTTTCACAGACAAACAAGACATACTGAGACTAAAAGGACGACTTCAAGACACAAGTATGACATTTAACTAAAAAAATTCGATAGTAATACCTGGGAAAATCATTTTACAAGGATACTGATTAGACATGTGCATGGAGAGACATTCAACGGCGGAGTGCGAGATGCACTAGCCTGTTTAAGAACCCCGTTTGGAATACTCAGAATGGCAGGAAGTAAAAGATGTCATTAGAACATATATGCAGAAGGTGTGATTCCAGACCACTGTGACAATACCTCCTGTGCCTGCCGACCGAGTAACAAGAAGTTCACCTTTGGAAATAGTTCGAACGGACCTCACAGGCCCCATGCAAGCAGCCAAAACAATAGGAGAGATAATGAAGGTTTACATAATAATCTTTACGTGCGCAGTTACCAGGGCTGTGCGCTTAGAAACAGCTAAAGACACTTCAGATGAAAGTTTTATGCAAGCTTTTCGGCACTTCACTGCAAGAAGAGGGATGTGCTCAGTCATCTACAGCGACAATGCGAAAGCTTTCAAGAAAGCCAACAAAGAATTGAACATAATCGAGACGTTACATTGTGACACAACAAGGAACTTTATTGAAAATCATTGTATCAAGTTGAGATTTATTTCCGAAAATGTCCCATGGTGGAGTATATTTTATGAACGGCTTATACGCATTGATATGTGGGGTTTAACGTCCCAATACGGCTTATACGCTGCTTCAAGTCATATATGCAAAGAGTTATTGGTCGGCGTTTACTACATATCAATGAGATGCAAAGCTTAGTCTGTGAAGTTGAAGGCATCATGAACAACCGACCACTTACGTACATTTACGAGAAACCGGACGAGCCCACTCCTTTGACCCCTTCAAATCTGATTTGTGGAAAGCAAAATATTGGCAAAGTGGCTGATTGGGCTAATTGGTTTCGCGCTGTTAAACGTCAAGTACGAAATATTGAAGCAGACGTAAATAAATAATGGGACCACAACCTTAAACAGGTGTAAAAACTTTGCGAAGAAGTTACTAAAGTATGGTGGCAACGATGGAACTCTTAGTATATGAAAGAAATGACGTGTGCATTAATGAAACCCGCAATGAGAAGTAATAATGAGAAACTTAAAAACGGTGACATTGTTTTATTAGAACAAATAAATCTCAAGGCCTGTTGAAAAATGTGCTTGGTAAAGAAAGTTTTCTCAGGGTGAGACCAGCTCTCAAGCGTCTGCGTTTTGAAGACTCATGACTCGTGAGCTGCTCTGATTTATTCCACCTCCTGGCGATTGACTTCCATTGCAGATGGAATGCAAGAAATGCATGTTGGCCTTGTTTACGTTACTCCTTAAACCCCAGTTGGCTAACAAAGCCAACACCTGCGTCACTGGGCTGTCCTGAAACGGCTGCTGGTTAAATCAAAACTAACACTCCTCATGCAGTGCACGTTTGCGAGCGTTGCCGTGGGTGAAGCGTACTCACTCACCCGCACGTGCTTTCCGGCACTGGGTAGGGTTTCATCCAGAGTTTATTTTTCTTTCCTACGTGGTGGAACAATCATTCTCACTTCCTTTATTAGGTGGCGGCTGGGTAAAGTAGACTAAGTTAAATATGCCTTACGTGGAATTATATTGGCAGAACCAGGTCAAGTTTTTCTGCTCTGGACGGATACATCACGTTGCAATGGCGAATTAAGAAAACTAACGGATTGCTCTGTGGAGCAAGAATTCTCGCTCCACCTAAATCAGCGGATTTGACCGGAAGTCCGCCTTCTTATGTGTGCCAGCCTGTCGTGCTGGTGTTTTTAGCCACAGGCTACCGTGGATGGCAAAAAACACGCTTCGCACCGTGCGCTTTTGTTGTTCCTCTTAGAAAGCAGCATTTTGCGGACTCTGAGGCAAAAATACTTCAGGCCCGTGCACATAGAAATAGGCGCAAGTTAAAAAACTCCCGGGAGTCGAAGCTTCTGGAGGTCTCTACAATGCGGTGGCTGTCATAATAATAGCGTGGTTTTGGGATGTCAAACCTATTCATCGTCATCGTCATCATCATCATTATTATTATTATTATTATTATTATTATTATTATTATTATTATTATTATTATTATTATTATTATTATTATTATTATTATTATTATTATTATTATTATTATTATTATTATTATTATTATCACTTCGCGGACTCAGACAAAATGAATTCGGCGTCCAGTGAGAATTTTCCAGACTCAAACCACGAGTGTGAGAGTGCTGCATGCGTACCAACGGGCATTTCACGTGGTCTTGCGCCTGAGGGTTAAGAAGCCTAGGTTGATAGACTCCGTCGAGCAAGTCGCCCGTCGACATTCGAGCGATCAAGTACCGTACAAATGCGGTGGTGGCAGCAAGGAATTCAAAATTCCCCCCACCCCATCCCCTGGATTGTTGTTTTCCTTCAGGAACCTTTGTCTGTCGTGACGTGCAGCGAAGAGACACATTGTGAGATTCACTGCTTCACCAACGCGCTCGCCAGGTAGTCCCGGCGAAGTCTGCAGAAACAACACACACTGAATGCTGTGGTCAGGCAGATTTCCTGTGGCCAAGCGTGTGTGCGTTAGATTTGCGCGCACCAATCACTAGCGTCGAAGCGCACGCATTCCGATGTCAGATTGGTCGACAGTGCTTTCTCTTTCGGGTCTACACGCTTCATTCGCGATCCACCCAACTGCTCATAATCTGCCATTGAAATTCAGCATTAGCACACAGTTTTGTATATTCTTCATTGGTGAAGAGGCTACGCGGAATTACCATGGGCGTGTGTGATAAGCACATAATAGCGTAGAAGGGTGGGTATACAATGCTAAGCGCACTGTTGTACGAAACGGCATTCCAAGGAACAACGTTCCAGGAACTAGTTACTTTTGGGAGGGACAAAAAAACGCCACATTACATTCAAGATTGGTCGTACTGTAACGGGAACTTGTTGCGTTTACGAAGGAGCAGTGGAGGCAACAGCGTTCTTTTTGTACGGCATTCAACACGTCCACGCACGCATCACATGAGGCAGAACATGGTGCATGGGCAACCGCGTGAGGCACAAAAGTGTATACCACTGGCCTATCAAGCGATTATGATGTATCCTGGTTGGCTACCTGTCATATATATATATATATATATATATATATATATATATATATATATATATATATATATATATATATATATATATATATATATATATATATATATGGACAAACGAGATCGCGAGAAGACGGCGTTTGTGACCCCAGACGGACTATACGAGTTCAAAGTGCTCCCTTTCAGTTTGTGCTCTGCTCCCGCTACCTTCGAGAGGATGATGGACACTGTGCTCTCCGGACTCAAGTGGCAATCGTGTCTCGTCTACCTTGACGATGTAGTGGTTTTTTTCTTCTACCTTAGAGCAGCACATCCACCGACTGAGAATGGTACTGGATGCCATTCGCGTGGAAGCATTGACCATCAAACCAGAAAAGTGTCACTTTGGATTTCGTCAGCTTCGGTTCCTCGGGCACATAGTGCGGAAGGCGTCTGCCCAGACCGGGAAAAGATTGCAGCAGTTGAAAATTTTCCGAAACCGCAAGAGAAAAAGGCCGTCAGACGATTCCTGGGACTATGTGCCTACTACAGACGCTTTGTTGAAAACTTTGCTAAGGTCGCTGAGCCTTTGACACGGCTAACGAAAGAAAGTGTACCATTCTCTTGGTGGGAAGAACAAGAAGCGGCTTTCTCAGAGTTGCGACACCGTTTGCAGTCTCCTCCAATACTTGCCCATTTTGACGAAGAGGCCGATACAGACATACATACCGACGCGAGTAACGTTGGTCTCGGTGCCATCCTCGTTCAGTGGCAGAATGGAGAAGAAAAGGTCATTGCTTACGCGAGCCGCACTTTATCGAATGCTGAGTCCAATTACTCAGCAACAGAGAAAGAGTGTCTCGCAGTTATATGGGCCATCAGCAAGTTTCGTCCATACCTCTACGGCAGACCGTTTCGAGCAATCAGTGATCATCATTCATTGTGTTGGCTGGCAAACATCAAGGACCCTTGAGGAAGACTTGCTAGATGGAGCCTGCGTCTGCAGGAACATGACATCACTTTGGTCAACAAGTCCGGTCTCAAGCACAATGACGCGGATTGCCTGTCTCGTGCACCTGTTGAGTCTCCATCATCTGACCAAGAACAAGACATCCCATTTCTTGGAGTTCTGAACGTGTTGGAGATGGCTCGTCTTCAGCGAATGGACCCGGAACTACGCCTGCTTATCCAATACTTGGAGGGTCACCAAATTAAGGTACCACGAGTTTTCGTCCGTGGTTTGACATCCTATGTCCTCCGGAACGACGTCTTATACAAGCGCAACTTCGTAAACACTGGTGAAACGTTTCTGCTTCTTGCATCATCATCAGTGCGAGCAGAAATCTTAGAAGCGTGTCATGACGACCCATCGGCTGGCCATATGGGTAGTAGTTGCACTTTGGCCAGAATTTTCCGGAAGTATTATTGGCCGAAATTAAGGGATTCAGTGCACCATTATGTTAAGTCATGCCGGGATTGCCTGAGACTCAAAATACCACCATCGAAACCAGCGGGTCTGTTGCAACCAATAGACCCACCAAAAGGGCCATTTCAGCAAGTGGGAATGAATTGGCTTGGTCCATTTCCTCTCTCTTCATCGGGAAAGCGCTGGATTGTTGTAGCAACAGACTACATGACACGATATGCTGAGACATCACCTCTCGCGAAAGGAACGGCGAACGAAGTAGCCTAGTTTTTCGTCACTCAGATTGTACTACGACATGGCGCACCGCAGCTTGTCGTTACAGACAAAGGAACAGCATTTACTGCTCGTTTGATGCAGTCTGTTATGAAGCTCACCCACACCGACCATAGAAGGACTACAGCATACCATCCGCAAACAAACGGATTAACCAAAAGGCTCAATAGAACTCTCGCCGACATGATCTCGATGTATGTGGACGTTGAGCACCAAACATGGGACAGTATTTTGCCTTATGCTACATTTGCGTACAATACCGCAGTACAAGAAACGACACACTTCGCGCCATTTCAACTTGTTTATGGTCGGACGGTCACAACGACCTTAGACGTGATGTTACCGGTCAACGATTCGAATGAGAGTGACCCACACATGAGCGACTGCATAGAAAGGGCAGAAGAGGCATGGCAATTGGCCAGACATCGTATCATTTTGCAGCGAGGCTCCGACGCAAGTCGCTATAATCTGAAGCGGAGAGACGTACAGTACAACCCCGGAGACAAAGTGTGGGTGTGGACGCCTATACGCGCACCTGGCCTATCAGAAAAACTGATGCGGCGCTATTTCGGCCCTTACAAAGTACTTCGCCGGTTAGGCACGCTAAACTACGAAGTAATTCCTGAAGGGCAAGTGTGCTCAACCCGAAGCAGGAATCGCCCAGAAGTCGTACATGTATTACGAATGAAACCATATTACGAAAGGCACTGAACGAGAAAACTGATAAATGTGCTCAAACATCAGATAAATACTCCTTTACAAAACCGTTTGACGTCAGCGTACGCATCGGGACGATGCGTTTCGGGAGGGGGACTAATGCCGCATGTTGTTAGGTACCTACCAAAGTCTTGCGCCGCTTCCTGCTCTTATGAATTCTGCCACACCAACAGGCAAGCCAAACGCGCCAAGCTAAACGCGCCATGCAACGCTGGCTGCACGTGTCACCACACCACGCGCTGGAAAAAGAACGCTGGCAGTTTTTTCGAGGAGCAGCTCGAGGCGAGACGCAAGAGAAGAAGTTGACGAGGTTTTCACTAGTGAGCTCACAACCTTTGTGTATTTAGTTGACGGGCACAAGTTCACCATTATTAAATAGATGTTTTAGCTTCCTACGCTGTATTTGTTCGTTACAATATATATATATATATATATATATATATATATATATATATATATATATATATATATATATATATATATATATATATATATATATGGGGGGGGGGAAATGTGTCCACAAGGGCTCGTTTTTCTGTGTTTTAACACCATAATCATGAGATATAACTGACAATAATGCCAAGGAAAGCTTATTAGACCGAGTTGTAGATGTGAAGAAAGAAAAGTGGATGAAAAGATAACTTGCCGTGGGCAGGAACCGAACCTGCAACCTTCGAATAACGTGCTCGATGCTCTACCACCAAGCTACTACGGCGGCTATCCCCCCAGCCACTTTATTGGATATATAGGTGAATTTCAACGTGGGAGTGTCAGTCAGTGCCAACAATAGCCATGGCGGCGAGTGCAGCGCACTCTTTATGAGACTGTTTGGCCTCACGTGGCATGTGAACTTGTTAGGAAACTGGCAGTTGACCAATAGTCCCTCGTATACAACCTAAAGGCCCCGCCGCATTGGTCTAGTGGCTAGGGTACTCGGCTGCTGACCCGCAGATCACGGGATCGAATCCCGGCTGTGGCGGCTGCATTTCCGATGGAGGCGGAAATGTCTTAGGCCCATGTGCTCAGATTTGGGTGCACGTTAAGAACCCCAGGTGGTCAGAATTTCCGGAGCCCTCCACTACGGCGTCTCTCATAATCATATGGTGGTTTTGAGACGTTAAACTCCACATATCTATCTATCTATCTATCTATCTATCTATCTATCTATCTATCTATCTATCTATCTATGTATCTATCTATCTATCTATCTATCTATCTATCTACAACCTAAAGGCACCAAGTCTGCCAGTAGTACGAGATCTTCGTTAATAAATAGGGCAAAGAATTGTATACTTAAAAGCTCGTTTTTCCGTGTTTTGACACCATAATAATGAGATCTATCAGACAATAATCCCAATGAAAGTATAGGTGAAGTTATTAGACCGAATCGTAATGTTAATGTGAAGAAAGAAAAGTGGGTGATAAAATACCTTGCCGTGAGCAGGAACCAAACCTGCGACCTTTGAATAACGCTTTCGATGCTCTATCACTGAGCTACCACATCGGCTATCCCCTCAGTCACTTTATTGGATATATATGTGAATTTTACCGTGGGAGTGTCAGTCAGTGCCACTAATAGCCATGGCGGTGAGCGTGGCACATTCTTTTTGAGCCTGTTTGGCGTCACGTGGCACGTGAACTTATTACTAACTGGCAGCTGACCAATAGTCTCCCGTATACAACCTAAAGGCACCAAGTCTGCCAGTACGAGACCCTCGTTAATGAATAGGGTAAGCAATTGTATACTTAAGGGCTCGTTTTGCCGTGTTGTGACACCCCCATAATATTGAGTTCTAACAGACAATAATGCCAAGGAAAGCATTGGGGAAGTTATTAGACCGAAGTGTAATACGTATATGTGAAGATAGAAAAGTGGGTAAAAGAATAACACACACACACACACACAAACACACACATACACATACATGCATATATATATATATATATATATATATATATATATATATATATATATATATATATATATATATATATATATATATATATATATAGTCCGTGTTTTAACACAATATTAATGAGATCTAACAGACAGTAATGCCAAGGAATCTACAGGGGAAGTTATTACAACCAATAGAATGTAAATAAGAAAGAAAAGTGGATGAAAAAATAACCAGCCGTGAGCAGGAAACGAACCTTCGAATAACGCGTTCGATGCTCTAACCACTGAGCTACCACAGCGGCCTTCCCTCCATCCACTTTTTTGGGTTTATATGTGAATTTAGAAGTAGGAGTGACAGTCAGCGCCATCTATAAGCCAAGCGACGAGTGTGAAAACACTCTTTTTATGCGCATGTTTGGCGTCACGTAGAACGGGAACTTATTATGAGCGGGCAGCTGATTAATAGTCCCTCGTATACAACCTAATGACACAAGTCTGCCAGTACGAGACCCTCGTTAATGAATAAGTGAAGAAGTGTATACCTAAGGGCTCGTGTTTCTGTGTTTAACACAATAATAGTGAAATCTCACTGACTATAATGCCAAGGACAGTATGGGGGGAAATTATTAGACTGACTTGTATTTTAATATGCGAAGAAAGAAAAGGGGATGAAAAGATAACTTGACGTGGGCAAGAACCGAACCAACGACCTTCGATTAACCATTAGTTATTTGCGAGCTCGCAATAAGTTCACGTGCCACGCGATGCCAGAAAGGCTGATAAAGAGTGTACCACACTCGCCCCCATGACTACTAGTGGCGCTGTCTAACACTTCCCAGTTTAATTCACATATAAACCCAATAAATTGACTGGGGGAATAGCCGCCGTGGTAGCTCAGTAGTAGAGCGTCGAACGCGTTATTCGAATGTCGCAGGTTTGGTTCCTGCTCACAGCAAATTTTTTTTTTCACCCACGTTTCTTTCTTTACATTAAAAAAATTACAATTCGGTCTCACTTCCCCTCTACTTTCCTTGGCATTATTGGCTGTCAGATCTCATTAATATTTTGTTAAACAGGGAAAAACGAGCCCATAAATATACACTTCTTGCAAGATGGTGCAAGCACACAAGGCCATTTGAAAATTGCAGTTTAAGCGATGGGCCTGAAGACGCGTGTTATCGATATGACGGCGTGCATGTATCCCGCCCTTCTGTACCACTCCCTGAAGCGCCTGTGATTGAAACCAGCCGGCGCTGATTAGGCTCTACCATTTACAAGTAATGAGGCAAAACTAAGGTAAACAAAATGGCTACAAATATAAAAAAGGTGAAATGTGAAAATGGGACAGATAATAACGAAACATATTAGAATAGGTCACAAAGTGCGATAGATATATGCACAAATATGGAAATTCAGGCAAATTCAAATGAAAATAATAATACAAGAATAAAATAAAATTATCAAGAACATACAACCAAGATACACATCCGAACAGAACATGGAAAGATGTTTGGTTGGTCCACTCCCTCAGATAACTATTAGGCACTTACTTTGAGTATACCAAGGAAAAAATAAAAATAAAAATTATGCCGTGCTCCATTCATGGCCCGTCTATTTTTGTAACGCCCTAAGGAACAACAGATTGCCGATGCTTTCGTTGATGCCATGTGTTAGTGTTTGAAATTCGTGGATGAGGTACAACTGCCTTTGCTCCCGTTCACGAGTCCCGCGAAAGCCTGAGAGAAGGAAAGTGACTCGTACTTTATTTAATTAGTGCTCTGGAAAATTTAGATGCTTGGACAAAGGAAGAGTTGGCAGAGTGCGTGCGTGGGCTTCACGGTTATTGAAACGTAGTCTGAATGCCGTACTAGTTTGACCAATATACTGCTGGCCACAGATATCGCAATGCAGTGTGTATACCACACTCTGGCCTTCACAATTTAGCGACTCCTTAATTTTGAATGTAAAGTCTGAGGACGAAGCCTTGGCAACAAAGGTTATGGTCATGTGTTTTCAGACTTGGCGGCGCTGTTTTTCAGATGGCTTATGACCCGATTCACTGCTTTCAAACTCAGTCGTGCTGGCTCTAACTAGAATGTCTGTTTTGTTCTTTCCGTGGTGGTAGACCACTCGCGGCGGCTCCGTGAGAATGGACGATAGACTCACACTATGCTGTATAATGTTAAAATGTTTTAAAAGATATGCAGCATGCTAGGCTTTCGACAACCAAAGCGGGCAGAATCATATCGGAAAGGATTGGCATTGGAGCTGAGGCTCCCACTGGAGACACTGAAATTCAGGTGCGGCGAGAGTTACATAAGGCCCTGTACATAAAACCTTTGCCCAAAAATATGCATCTGATTCACCATACGCAGCGCAGGCAGGCAAGAGCCAAAACTTTACAAGTTGAGTACGGCGAGTACGAAGCGGCAGTCTATAGAGATCTCGCGGAATACAACGAGAAAGACGCTTTTGTGATTGTGGTGGTGGACAGGTGGGGACGCTTGGTCTCCTCTGGATCGGTCAAAACCCACTCCTCAGAAATTGCAGAAGAAGCGTCCAAAGCGCTAGCTATAACTAATTCGCAGTCGGGCTTGATTCTCAGTGATTCAAAGACAGCCATCTGAAATCTGGGGAGGGGCAGAATATCGGTGATGGCCGCACGATTTCTGCATGGGGCCACGGGACGAGAAATTCGAGAAATAGAAATTGTTTGGGTACCGGCACACTCTCGGAACCCTGAGAACGAGGCGGCTCACCTGAATGCTCGAGGTTTCGTCAGCCGGAGAGGTGAGCCGCCCGTTCCGAGGAGGTCCGCGAAAGATGGGCTGGTGTCCTTTCACCACATAACGAATCATTATAAACTAGAGCGGAAGTTTTATCCGCCTCCGCACAAGCGGTTGACTAAGGCGCAGGAATGCGTCTGGAGAAAACTGCACACTCAATATTTTCCCAACCCTTACGTGTAGAACAAATTATAGCCGGAGGAGATAAAGCCGCAATGCAAATGGTGCCAGGCTGTGGCAACATATGATCTCACATACTTTGGGAATGTAGCGTAGTGCCGCCGCCGGTAGATATTATGCGTGATCTCTCTCTTGAGAACTGGGAGGCTGTGTTGACCAGCTCAGACCCAGTCGTCCAGTTAAGGGTCGTGGAGTGGACCACACAGGTCGCCACCAACCTTGGGTTGATGACCATCTAACACGGAATAGTCCGCAGTTGCTTTCTGACGAAATAAAGTTTACCCATCCATCCATCATGGAAATAACTTTAAGACAATCGCTATGTTCCCTCTCTCCCTCTCTTAATATATATATATATATATATATATATACTGGGTGGAGGTACTGGGATCGATACCCAGCTCCTCCACCACTTGAAATACCACGGTTCAGCTGACGCTTTATTCAAGCAAGAGCAAGATGGCACCGATGATGAAAAGGAACGGCCCGAAGACTGATGATGGTGATTGACAGATGAGGAAGATGACGTCCAATGAATCCTTACACAATATATATATATATATATATATATATATATATATATATATATATATATATATATATATATATATATATATACAGTATAAAAAGAGGTCGACAAACGTGCGAAAAAACACTAGTTTTACTAACGTTTCGGCAGGTGGGCCTGGCTTCGTCGGAGTGAATGGTTACACATGGCACACAGGGCACATATATAAGCCGCTTCTTTGCGTATCACACGGCTAAGTCATTATCAGTAGTATAGGAAACAAGATTATATATCACCAAAGGTACGTGGCTATAGTGTATATACAGCTGAAAACGCGTATCATTATACAATAGTGAATTGGCACGTGTTAGATACCCTACAACTTGTATGGAATGAAACAGGTCAGCAAAATAACAAACTGCGCACGCAGTAGCTCACTTGGTCATACGTTCTGTGGGATAAACACAGCCTAAAAACATTCAGTAAGCCTTTAAAAAAG
This sequence comes from Rhipicephalus microplus, assembly GCF_043290135.1. Classification (NCBI taxonomy): domain Eukaryota; kingdom Metazoa; phylum Arthropoda; class Arachnida; order Ixodida; family Ixodidae; genus Rhipicephalus; species Rhipicephalus microplus. The sequence goes on from NC_134710.1 coordinate 466,302,430, forward strand.
AAAAAGAAGTTTAGAGAGATAAACAAAATCACAAAGCAGGCAGAGCAAAATGAATGCGAGTAAATGGTGAAGCGACAAAGGCCACCTACATTATGTAGGTAATATTTGACAATAGGCCAACATCGTGCGAAGAATATACACTTGTCAGTAAAAAAAAAGCGATTTACTAAGGCAATATGCAAGTAAGCGTACCCGGGCTCTCGTTCATGCCGGCAGATAGTGTTTTGAATTTATGAATTAAAAATGACTCTTTTACTTCGCGTTCATGGTGTGATTTAAAACCCGATTCCAGTATTGTAGCTATCATGTTACTGAATGAATGACCTGCCTCGGTGACATGCCTTGAAATCGGTAAGTTAGGAAGGGCATGCACATGAGCTTTATGATTATTGAAACGGTATCGAAAAGCAGTTTCAGTATGACCAATGTATTGTACATGACAGATTGAGCATTCTAGCAAATATACGACATTTGCAGTATCACAAGTAAAACTGCCCTTAATTTTTAACTTGAAGTTCGTCGCAGTACTGGCTGCCAGTGTTGTTGTCGTCATGTGTGCACACACTTTACAGCGGGGCTTTTTACAAGGACGGCAACCAAGCGCCTGGTCGTTATTGCTATGTCTGGTTTTAGAGGAAGTTAATAAATCTCGCAAATTTCTGCCTCGTCTGTACACAACACGTAGTGGTTCTGGAAACGCTTTTGCAAGGCGTTCGCTCTGCATAAGTATGTTGTGGTGTTTACGAAAAATTGATGCTACGTTAGGTGCCGATGCGTTATGGGTTAAAACCAGGTTAACCTGTGAATGACTTTTAGGATTTTTCTTGGGGATGCAGAGTGCTGTACGGTCTTGTGCGTCGGCACGCCTTACTGCGTCATCGACTAACTTGGGCGGATATTTCTGTTTAAGAAGTGCAGTGCGTAGCTGGTTACAGTTATTATCAAAGTCAGATTGCTCAGAGCAAATTCGCTTAAAGCGTAAGGCCTGGCTGTAAGGTATGCTGGATTTGCAGTGCTTTTTGTGGCTGCTTTGAAAGTGTAAATACCTCTGTCTATCAGTCGGCTTGCGGTACAGTTTAGTGCTCAATTTTGCATTATCGAGACAAACGGTTACATCGAGAAAGTTAATGGTCTCTGGTGAATATGTGTGCGAAAAGGATATGGAAGGGTGAGCATTATTAAAGTCCGAAATAGAAGACAAAAGTTCCTCCTCTCCATGTGGCCAAATCATGAAAATGTCGTCAATAAATCTTTTATAATAAAAAGGTTTTAGCGAACGACCCAACAAGAATTTGTTCTCAAGGGATCCCATAAATATATTTGCATAGCTTGGCCCGATCTTAGTACCCATAGACGTACCACTTACTTGAACATAATGCACTCCATTGAATTCAAAGTTGTTGTACTGAAGAATCATTTCAAGCAGTATAGCTATAGTCGAGCTATCAATGGACTTGTCGAGAGCGGAGTGATCGTAAGCCTCAACCACGGACCTTATACCATCAGAGTGCGGTATGCTTGTGTAGAGAGACGCAACATCGAGAGTTACAAGAAGAGCGTTGTTAGGTATAATAAGGTTGGCAATATCAGAAAGGAAGTCGTTAGTATCTCGCAGAAATGACTGGAACGTAGGGTGTATCTGGTTTATCAGGCTATCTACGTAACGCGACAAGTTTTCTGTCACGGTACCTATGCCGGAAACAATTGGGCGACCAGGATTGTTGTGTTTATGGATTTTCGGCAACAAATAGAACCTACCAGCTGCCGGACTAAGAGGGATTAGAGAAGCTGCCCTATCATTTAGTTTTTTCTCCTTTATTAGTTTTCTTATTGTGCCGCCTAATATCGCTTTATAATCCTCAGTCGGATCGGCCTCGAGTCGCTTATAAAACGACCTATCATCAAGCTGACTGTTCGCTTCAGCAATATATTTGGTCGTGTCCATGACAACGATGGCACCTCCTTTGTCCGCAGGTTTTATTGTGATGTCGGTGCGTTTGCCAAGGTTTGCTATAGCTTTTCTTTCTAGGGTCGATAGGTTTCGACGAAAAGACTGGGGTTCATTATACGCTTGAATGATATCTCGCTGCACTGCTTTAATAAATATGTCCAAGTGTTTGTCACGTTGTGACCCCGGTGTCCAACGTTTAGCCGAGGGTAAAGCGGTTGGATCGTCGGCTGGAGTCGGCTGATCGAAGAAATATTCGCGTAGTCTCATATTTCGTGCGAAGTTGTCTAAATCTTTGTATAACTGAAATTCATTATAGTTACCACTTGCTGGACAGAAGCTTAAACCACGGAATAAAAGACTGAGTTCTTCTTTAGATAAGATAGCAGTTGAAATATTAATAATGTTGTCGGGTGCAGGTTTACATGTTCTTTCCTTGGCCGAAGATGGAGGCGTTGAGTTTCGAAGTTTTACACCATCTCTGAGCAATTTTTTGCGTTTCTGTGCGTTAAGCTTGGAACGTTTCTTTTGCTCATATGCTCTTAGGGACGATGATTCCTCTGGAGAAAGGCTAAACTGATCGAGTAGTTGGCGCTCCCTGTTTATCAGCGATTTCACGGAAGATCGATAATGGTTTAATACAATGTGTACTAGCTCAAGTGAGGCGTTCTTTAGGGTGTCAAACCACTTGCTCGCGTTGCACTTTGATAGCTTTGATGTTGCTGGCTGTAGACAGAGACTTAAACCTCTAGGCGGAATGGAAGCCGCTAAATATGCTTCTAGAGTAGACACATGTAGCTCGTAACGGACATATATATATATATATATATATATATATATATATATATATATATATATATATATATATATATATATATATATATATATATCTGGCTGTAGACAGAGACTTAAACCTCTAGGCGGAATGGAAGCCGCTAAATATGCTTCTAGAGTAGACACATGTAGCTCGTAACGGACATATATATATATATATATATATATATATATATATATATATATATATATATATATATATCCTCCGTGAGCAGTCACAACGTGGTTTCTTTCGACGTTTCAGCCAGAGTCTGGCCTTCATCAGGAATGAGGGTCAGTTCAATGGTGCTCAGCTTTATACAATCTTCCAGGAAAAAACGTACGCGAAGAAAAAAAATGAGAACATGAGGTAGACCCCCCTTCCCCCTCCCCAAGCCATACTCCTTCCACTTTTTTCTATTTCTTCTTTTTCTTTTTTCATTTCTTTTCTTTTCCTTTCCTTCCATTTTGCGGCTATCACCTGTAAGATGTCCGTGGTCTGCGTGTACTTCCTTCCACTAACGTATTGTTCCCGACCAGACGGCGCCGCATGGCTCCAATGGTCCGGTATGAGGAAAAACAGCTTTTTGAAGATGTTTAAGCCTTAAACTACTCAGTGCCTCGTGGACGTCTCGTCGTTAACAGAGGGGTGCCACGCATTGCCGCAGAGGCTGTCAAGCAGGTGCGATGTTGATTCTCGGCCGCTCCTGGAGTACGCAGTAATTAAGGGCCTCCTGATTGTGCACACGGTTGCTGTTGGACATGTAATGCTTGGCACAATTGATTGGGTAGTAAGGTAGAAACTGAAACAGACGACATCTGTACTTAAGAAGAGCAGTTACACTTAGAAGTAATTTCAGATGTCTAGTGACCGTCGTAGTTGCAGTGCCATGAACTCGATTATTATTGTCCAAATAGCCATTATTGTTTTTTAATGCTTTAATTTATGCAAGTGTACCCGTATTCTCATTTATTGCTCTATCGAGGGTGTTAAATCGATGGATGAGGTATGACTGTCGTTGTTCATGTTCTCGGTTTGATTTGAATTCCGTTTCTAAGAGTGTTACGGATAGTTTGTCGAATGCATGGTCGGGAAGGTTAAGATGTTTTAATAGAGGTACACTTGGGACTGATTTCACATCGGCTCTGTGATTATTGAAACAGATCCTAAATTGTGTTTCTGTATGTCCGATGCACTGCATACTGCACGCGTTGCACTCGAGTAGGTATACTACATTAGATTAATTGCATGTTAGGTTTCTTCGTATGTTAATCAAAAACTTGTGTACTGGTTGTTTTGTTTGTTTCTCGCATCACTTTACATACAAGACATGGTGACTTCTAACAGGGTCGGCATGAATTATTAGGGGGTGAAGTATTGATTTGAGAGTGGACAAGTGTGTCTTTGAGGTTGCGTGGTTGTCTGTAAACGACAACAGGAGTGAATGGGAATGCGCGTTTCAGGCGTTCACTTCGTTTCAGAATGTTGTAATGTCGTTTAGGGTTTTTGTTTACATTGGGGAAGTTCGTGCTGTAAGTTAAGCAGAGGTTTGTTCATAGCGGATCGTCTTGCGGTGGTCGCTTCATAAGTAAGTCATCACGCTTCAGTTTTCTAGCTTTCTGAACAGCGTAATCAATTACATGGGGGGTATTTTTGTTTATCGAGCATAAGTTTTAGCCTCTGTGAGCTCGTGTCAAAATCAGCGTCTCTTGAGCAGATACGCTTAAATCGGTGAGCGTGGCTGTATGCAATACTGTTTCTACAGTGGCGCGGGTGATCGCTTTGGTAATGGAGGTATGGCTGTTGATCCGTTGGTTTGCAATATAGGGTTGTGAAAAGCTTGTCTTCTTCTATCGTTATGGTATAACATCAAGAAAATGTATGGTTGCTTGCAAGTAGGTATGTGTGAAGTGTATGTTCGGATGTACAGCCTTGTAAGTGTCGATAAAGCTGAGAAGTTCATCCTCGCTGTTGGTCCAAATAAGAAAGATGTATTCTACGTATGTTCTGTATAAGAGTGATTTCAAGCTAATTTTGTGCAATAAACTTTAATTCTAGCTTTCTCATAAATATGTTCAGATAATTGAGTGCCATTTTGGTGCCCATAGAAGTCCCACTGATTTGTCAAAAATACTTGGTTAAATTCATATGAATTTATTTCTAGGACTATCCTCGTAAAATTTCCGATGGCAGAAAAATCTGGGGTGTCAGGTTGTCTATGGTCTGTGTACATGTTTTGTAATGCAGCTATGCCGTCAACGTGAGGAATATTTGTATGCAATGAGAGCACATCCAGAGTAACCAACTACGAGTTTTTTGGCACACACAGACCTGCAATGTCTCGAAGAAAATGTGTGGTGTCTTTTATGTACGACGTGAGGGTGCATAGAGTGTGGCTTATTAATTTGTCCACGTACCGTGATATGGGTTCAGTTATTGTACCTATGTCTGATATGATTGGTCAACCTATATTATTTAAATGAATAAAGAACACCATAAATAGAACAAGGGCGAGAAAACAACTGTAATACATAATATGTAGAGAGAGAAAAAAGAGAAGTAGAGATAAGTAGAGACAAACGAAGCCAAAAGAAACATGAAAGAAGAAGAAAGAAAAAAAATGAAAAGAAAAAAGAAGCCCCCCCCCCCCTTCGCCACGATGTTTGTTCACGCCTGACACCACTACAACAAAGCGGTCTTCATTTTTGAGCAATGTCTTTTATGTCTGCAATAAAACTGATCTGTATATATCAAAACTGGCAGGAATTTTTACAAGAGTGCAGGCGGCATTGTTTCCGCACAATAATGATGGAGCGTGGCTTAAATGTGATGTGAATTATATTACGCATGTGGGGTCAATAAAATGAATGTGTCAATTTGTGCCATCACATTGAATGTGTAGTTTCAAAAGGAGTACGCACACCGCACGTTTTGATGAGGCTGTACATCTGGAACAACAAGGAGGACACTTCGGATGTCGTATAGATTGTACATCCAACCGGTTTTACGATTAGCGAGTGACTTTTTTTTTTCAATGCGCCGGCACACAAGCTTTGGCCGCTATTTTTATTAGAGCATAAGGCTCTACGGCTGAAAATGCAGTATTATAGCTAAAAGCGCGAATCCACCTTTTTTATGACAACTTGAACTTCTTGGAATGCAAACGCTCTTAAACTCATACGCATCGCCCATTAAGCACGATGGAAAAATTTTTATATGCCTTCCCAACTTTCTTTTTCCGCGCGCTAGCTCGCATTTGAGAAACCACAAATTGTATTGTTGATCAATTTCTTCATTCACTAAATATGCATAGTTCGGATATGCTCCATATGCCTATGCAAAGTAACTGCAGAACATGTTTTACCTAAGCCTAATGAAAACCAGCACATAATAAAGCCAATGAAGCTATGGGGGATGTTATTCGTACTCATTTATGTGTCTTTTTGTAATTGCGATAAAAATGTTAAAAAGTAAGGTAGGCGAAAAGACAACTCACTCCCCACGGGGAACAAACTTGCCATCTTCGGATAACGTGCCCGATGCTCACTCTAAAAAATAAGAGAGTGCTCGGCACTCTCTTTGAGAGAGTACTTTCTTGTCCCATATTTCACTCTTTTTCTCAGAGTAAATCATGTCTTGTTGAGGCAGACTAGAGTGATTCCCCAGGAACGGTCTAAAGCACTCCCCCTCAACAGAGTAACATAACGCTGCCCGAAGCAGAATCGCATAACCCAACCCAAGAGAGTAATTGTACACCTAAAAGAAATTGCAGAACTTGAGCCGAAATTGTGCTTTTTTTAATTGTTTTTGACGGATCTCCGTGTGCGCGGATTGTAAGAATGGCTAAATACGAGCATGACGACAAAAAAAAGAAAGCAAGTGGAAAAACAAAAACATGATTGACTTAAACCTCTGACCTTAAGACGCACTGCAGATTGCAAGCCCAACACGCCATCCACTACACCACACTGAAAGACGGTAAGCTGCGTGTAGTTCTTTATGTCATAAGTAATGTCATTGATATATCTGCATTTTCTTCTTTTGAAGCGTAGATTTGAGTGTTTCCGTGCTTCTCTAAACCAGCTGAACTATAGCTAACATGTTTACTGTGTTTGTTTTTTGCTTCGTCAGTTCAGCACATCTATTCGACACATTTTTCACAGTCTATCGAGGTTGCGTTCATCTTCCTTTTTCTATAGAAAAAGGGATATCAACGCAACCGATTATAAGAACGTCATTTGCACTGGCTCGCTAAGTGGTTAGTCATTTCTGCGTATGAAACATCGTTCTTCTGAAGTGTACACTAAAACATTTGGTTTTTTCCGCCTCCTTGGACATCTTTTCGGTCACTCTTGTTCTCGTTCTATACTTCACTGCAGCCGTACTGTACGTTAGGCTTACGGCACCATCGCCGGTGTGCGGTGACCGTAGCAAAAAACACGAATAATAATATTGTCACGTGCTTGTCACGTGCTGTCTGTTGTCGGCATAAGGGTGAGTGCAAAATGTCACCATACGTTGAGGAATGTTGATAACAGCGCCATGATCTTGTAGAAAATCCATGCCCAAAATTAACTCTTTACAGCAGTCTGGCAACAGGACGAAAGTGGCCACGAAGCTAGAATCTCCCATGCGAAGTCTAGTGGTGCATTTACCCGTGGGTGTCATCAGCTGACCACCAGCACTCCTTATGTGCGGCCCTGTCCACGGTGTCTTGACCTTTCTGAGGCGGTCGGTGAGCTCTTGTCGCATGATTGAGAAGTCGGCGCCAGTGTCGACCAGTGCTGTAACGTGATGTCCGTCAATGAGAACGCTCAGATCGGCACGTACAACTTCATCAGCATTAGTATTCGTCGTCGTATTCATCGTCGTTGTCGTCATACCTTCTTGCGATGATTGGGGGAACTTTTCAATGTGTCGACGATTGGCAACCTTTCCCCCCGAGGTCGCATCAGTTAGTTTCCCTGGCGCGGGCTAGGCGAACGGCCTCTGGTGACGTCCGCGTAGCTTTTAGGGAAGTCACGGTGACGCGCAGGTGATGGAGATCGCCAGCGACGCGGTGGGGTTGCTTGAGCAGGCGATAGTTGATCGGCATCGTGGGCACGACGGTCTTCGGAGCGGAAAGAAGCGGGACGAGAAAAGTTCCCGAACCCAGAATCGCCGTGACGGCAATAGCGGGCAATGTGACCGGGCTCTCCGCAGCGGTAGCAAATAGGTCGACGGTCAGCCATGCGCCACAAGTCAGTTCGGCGAACTGGTGGTCGTCTCGTAGAATCTCGTTTCACCAAGGTACAGCAGTGGGTCGTGGCTGGAAGGGCGTCGCCACAAATGTCGGTGGAGGACGACGGACCACATCAGCGTAGCTCGCTGGATGTGGCTCAGGATTTGGCGCGGATGGTGTAATGGCTTGCCTCAACTCCTGGCGGACGATTTCGGCAACAGATGCCACTGGCGGTTGGGCAGGGGGGACGCAGAGGGCCCGAAGTTCCTCACGCAGTATTTCCCTAATCATTTGTCGCAGGGAACTTTCGCATACGGCAGTGTTCTGAGCTGCAGCACTTACTGCCGTGTGGTTCTGCAGGCGGTCAAAGTATCGGCGTCGTTGTTGCAGTGCGCGCTCGATTACTGTCGCCTCTCTTATGAATTCATCTACAGTTGTAGGTGGAATCTCACGAGGCCCACAAACACTTGTTCCTTAACCCCCTGCATTAGGTGACGCACCTTCTTCGCCTCGGGCATGTCAGGGTCAGCTCGTCGAAACAGACGGATCATACCCTCTGCGTACATGGCGGCCGTTTCATTGGGTTTTTGCACACGTGCCTCAATCACTTGCTGTGCGCGATCCCGTCGGTCCGAGTTCAAAAATGTGGCGAGGAGCTTTCGACCGAAGTCTTCCCAAGATTGGAATGTAGCCTCGCGGTTCTCATACCACGTGCGAGCGCTATCTTCCAGTGCGAAATATGCACGGCCAAGTTTGTGCTGTTCGCTCCAGTGGTTGGATACAGCGACCCGTTCGAACTGTTCGAGCCAGTCCTCGACATCCTCGTACTCTTCCCCACGGAAAACTTCCGGAACGCGAGGATGTTCAAGAGTTACCTGCGAGGGAAGAGTGGTCTGCGATGGCGGGATAACCGTGGATGTCGTAGGAGCTGCCATGCTGGAATGAGGCGGGACAGGTGCGGACTCTGGACTTAGGCCTAGTAGGCGCCGACTGAATCGATGCACTGGAGTCGTGACGAGGGGCTGAGTCTCTGGACTAGATGAACGGGTCCGAGCAAGACTGTCCTGCATCAGGTTGTAGGCTCCAGCACCTCCACCAGTGTCACGACGTCGAAACAAAACAGAGATCTTGCGGCAGAAACTGAGACGCCAGAAGCATGTAGGTTCTTTTAATAGAACGCGCAAGAGAGTTCTTCTTTTTCATCTATTTCATTGTACTTCATGGCACATGCACAACTGTCATTGTCTTTCTTTTTGACAAGCACATGACAATATCAGGAGAGTGTCATAGCCGTTTGCGTTGAGTTTTGATCGTGACCAATTTAATGAGACAGTATTCGCTTATTTCATTAGATAGATACGAAGCTAAAAGCTTTGATATCAAAAGTTCCATGTGCTTTCTAGTGCACTGGAATTCACTGGTGCACGCTGGAAACGCTGTTCTTTTTGTTAATCGTCTCTAATGCCTCAACAAAGAAATGCAGTACGTTTTACTACATGTATGTGTGGTTATTAGGTAGTTCTAATCACCAGCGGTGGGTCGACGCATTTAATAGTAATCAAGAGCAGGAGTTCACAAACTTGCCTTAGGCTGGCTTGATGTCGGGAAAGAATCGCGTTGATATGAATAATGAAGCGCTTTGGAACAGCAAAATATCAAGGAGACAACCCACAATGCGAATAGCGTAAAGAGTCGGTCGTCTAATGCCCCAATCCATCACAAAAGCGTGTTCTTGTTCCCCTATTAACTGTGGCACATACCTTGTCTTGTCTTGTCTTGTCGCCTAGGATATCTTGGCTCATCCCACGTGGGGGATTGGCCACACTGTACCTCATAACAGATAATTTTTTACAACGCTTTCTAAAAAAAGAAAGAGAAATTAAATAGGAGCAATAATAATGTTCCTATAAAAAACGTGAAAAAGTGCAGAAGAATGCGATAAACCAGAATATATAAAACAAATTAACAAGAATGAGGAAGGGGGACAAAGAATTGGACATATCTGGCAGTACCACTAGCAGCGTATCCTTCCGGTTGCCTGAATACCTACTTCAGGCACGATTCTTTATCGTCATCAGCCGCTGCATGAACAATTGGCACAAAATTCCTTGCAAGTGTTTAGCGGATACCATGCTTTTCAGATGAATGACGAAAAAGAGCGTAGTGAATGCCAGCCTACTACACAAAGCTTTTTCTTAATAATGCCGCAGGAGGTATCAAGCAAATGTGCTTACAGCAGTTATTTATTGAGTGTTTAGGAAAGGCTATGAAAGGCCACTCTTCTAGCTTTCGCTATGACTGTATGGCGTCTTCCGTGTAGGCCTGGCGTTTTCTCATTTTTGAATGGATAGTTGCCAAAACATCCAAATACTCTGTCAATTAATGTTGTTATAACCACAGGCGCATCGCAATCTAAGCAAAGTTCTGGCATGACAATATTTTGCCTTGAACTTCGGTGTTCTTATCTATTGCGGTAGCATGATTTCCTAACTATCCTTCATAGTAAATTTAAGACATTAGTATAAACTTTTGGCAAGTTAATTACTTCGATTATTATAACTGCGTGCTCTTTACTTTGTGCATCTTGTGCCACGTTTATGCAGGTGATTTTCAAATGACACTTTCCCGCTCATTTTAAATGTATTAATTTTTTCTAGTTAACTGGTCAAAAAATACTTATTCTCAAATGAAATAGAGTATTCTGTCGCAAAGTAGTTGTTTTTTGTCCCGATAATTTGTTTGTTCTCACTAGAACCACACATCAGGATGAAGAGACTTCACTCATTTACATTCAGAAATAGTTCACTACACTCATTACTGACTCTTCCTCTGCAGTACAAACACCTTTCATTTCTCTGGCAGAACGGATTGTTTCACCCTATGACGACGCAAGTTGCTATTACGAAATTTCTGTGCCGTGTTGCCTGTCTCAAGTTTTATTTGCATGAATCAGATTTAGCGTTTTCCCTTCTAGGCCTTTTATGTAACCAGAAGGAAACAATTGCTCGTTTCTTTGTATCCTGTCACCAATCCACCACATCAAGGAAAAGAATACTAGTAGCAACTTTACGAAAGTTGACAGGGAATTGTCGGAACCAGTTATTTCCTTTCCCTTTGTGGCCACTACTGCGTGATTCAGCCATAGGGACGTTTTCTTCGCCATTGAGACATTTGTCATTGTGACCAGGCGAGTAGCCAGGGGGTACCACATCAGGCCCGTGCCCCCACCCTCCCAAAAAGTATTTTGACCTTGGCATAGAGAGTCCATAATGACCATTTTAAGGGGGTGCCCTCTCCGAAACAATAGAGGTAACCCCCCCCCCCCCAAAAAAAAACATTTCTTTGTACAGCCCTGATTGCAACTGAAAAACTATCTAGTTACATTCCATCGTATTTTGTTACCGACGATAGGCACCTCAAATCAATGAACTGTAACATCTAGGTGTCGACATAGAAGAAAAAATTCACCAACTACTCAGCCCATTCCGTGTATGGGCCACGCGCAGAGGACAAAAACAACCCAAATAAACCCCAAGAAAAGTAGTAAATATAAACTAATGAAAACATTATATTTAAAAAACAGATACTCGCAAAGCCTGGGAAAACTGTGTTTTCTTTAGAGATGATAGTTAGAAAATGGGCGTTCCGCCAAACAGTCACTTTGGAGAAGTCACTGTTTAGCTAACCTTGGCAGAAATAGATATTTATCTTCGAGAGCAACAGTCGCACCACCTGCATGTCTGTGATGAGGAAGGTAACTTTTTTGCAATTTAAGTGCTGGCCAGCCATTCTAAAATTGTGGAGTTTAACAAACAAAACGTTATGGTTTATTCTGTCAAATGACTTAGTGAAGTCTAAATATGCCGAACAAACAAAGCAACCGGAATCACCACACACTTTCCTTTGAATTTTGTCATTCAGGCGGGCTTTCTTTCTTAATCCAGCGTCACATATAGCACAAGTGGTCCCTTTGAGGCTGGCCACCCGAAAGCACAGAAAAATTCTGCCGAAAAGTCAGAGGGCTCAGTTCAATCATTATAAATAACATATAAATATGTTATTTCGTACATATTCTGATGAATTCACGAAATTCAGGGAAAACAGCAGTGAAACCATGTACTGTTTTGCGAAATTCTATGGATAATACTGCTATTGACTACTTCTTTCCCAGGTTTGCTTGAAAATGTCATGTAATGCGAGTAAACGCCGCTAAGTACTTCTGAGGGGGCAGCTTTGATGGATCCTGCAGCCTCACGCTGGTATTCATACTACCATGATAGATTCTGCTATTGCAAAAGCACTACAGAACTATTCTACTGATGTCCTGGAGGCGTGATTATGAGCATGCTTACATTTTCCAAGGCACTGCGCTGGCTCTGGTCAAGGTCGTGCAAGTAACCGCTCATGCTGCGGCTGTCGATCGCCCCAACACGTCCTCTTGGCGATCGTAGCTTGCGGCGTCAGTCGCTCACAAAATTCTTCGGGCTTTCGAGTCGGAAGTGGCCTCCCTTGTCCACGCTCCACCTGCTGCGACGCCGGCTGCGAGTGAACGAAGGGAGGAAAGTGCGACGCGTGGCCTACGTTTCGGGTCGTTCAGTTACACACGCGCCGGTAATTACTATAGCGTCCGCACACACGCTCGCTGAAGCGATTGATCCATGCTGGGAATAATGTTTGACTTTATTCAATACTGTGCAGGTATTTCACTCAAAAGAGTGAAAGGGTTACAGAGAAAGCGCGCATTAGCGAGCAAAAAAAGAAAAAGAATATTAAAATTGATAAAATTCTCCCCGAGAGTCTATTCCACCCTCACTCCCCGCAGGCGATACGAAATTCTTGTTTTGAAGTGGTAACCAAGACTTGAAGATCATAGGAGGCGATGTAAGCTGGGCAATTCCTGAGTCGAGAAAACCATACTTCTTAGGTTTACGTGTGACGATCACTTTTATAGTGACGTAGGATCGTCACTGCTTACCTCTTTGTCACAGCTGCCACCATCGCAGTAGAGGAAACCTTGTGGGTTTCTACTTCTGTTAGCCTCGGCTTATCGGTGGGCGGCTACGTGATGCTGCCGCAGGGAGAAGCGTGTTTACGGAGGAGGAATCCGGGACAATTTGCGCGCCGAGATGCGCTTCACGCGTTCATGATTTTAGCGTACGTGAAAGCAGCCCGACTAAACGTAAGGCCCTCACGATTCAGTGGAGAATGAAATGAAAGTGTGCGTGGGCCGGACATTACGCGGCCGACAGCAAATACGTCATCAATCTTTCCTGCACACGTGCGCGACTATAGGAAGCATCAAACTTGTGAGCTGTGTTATACGGATCACTTCTCATTAGGAGTGCAATCGCTTTTTTTTTAAGTTGAATTTATGTTTCACAACCATGTTTCTGAAACCAGGGGCATTTAAGTTTTCTCCGGGTTATACCTAAGGCGCATTTTTAAACACGAGGAATACTGTTTACTCAATAAAACACCGATAATTTCCTAAAAAACCTGCCAGTGTACATGCAGTTATTGTTGGCGAAAAAAAAATGTAAGTGAAAGCACCCCGGCCCATATCACACGTAGAACAAGCTTACACCAACAAAAAATAAATGAGCAGGGCACAAGTCGAAGGGCGATTTTCATATTTAAAAACAGTAAATAATGAAATGAGTAAAGAAAAAAAGGAGTATATATTCAGAAAAAGTGAAGAACGAACGGTTCGTTGTTTGGGTGCCTTCTTAGGCGCCTTGGGTGACTTCTCGGGTGATTTCACCTTCTCGGGTAACTTGATCTTAGTTTCCTGAAGATATTCAGGGAGCATGCGGAATCCGGTTATGGGCGGTTTCTTGGGAAGACCTCGGTGATGTCCTGCATTTTCTTCTTTCATGATTATTGATGTTTCTGTCATTTTTGTTTTTTTCCTGATCAAGACACCCAAGAGGACCCAGAAGGGTGCTCAATACAGGAGAAACTGTCAGTAGTATTTTAATCTTTTTTTCTCACTCCTGTCGAAGATTAGGAAAAAATAATTGTAGAGGTCGCAGTTGAAAAAAATATTCAGATTACAGTTGGTATGGGTGATATGTCTTAAATTTTTTTATGCACAGTATGAACGGGGAAAAGATTGGCACAATAGACCGGTGGCCGGAGCTCTAAGATTGCGATACACCGCGCTGCGTTTTTCCCGAGCCCACCGATATGGAGATTGCCACGCACATTTCATTCCAGTCTTTCTTCCACAACGTTATTTTCACGCCACGCAGCTTTCACAACTCTGGACACAACTGAGAAAGACGTAATGCATTTCACCACAACAAATGCTGCCCCGAGAGATCCGCTTTTGGATGCACATCTCTGAGGCCGTGCATAGACTCTAATCACGTTAGCCCTTGAAATGGGGATAACGCTGCCGCCTGCCTGACGCCCCTGAAAAGGTTTGCACGCATTCCCTGCACCGCTTTGTGAACATCTCCGCACGTTCATATATACGCACGGTACGACTCTTCAGGTTTGTTTAAAAGTCATGTTACCCTATATTTCGTCCATTCAGTTTCTTTTTACTCCGGGAATGTGTTGGCGGGTTTGGTGCGCCGACGTAGTCAAGCGCACCATGACGTCACGATTCACCGTTGTTCTTGGCTTGACTTAATGCGCTCCGGCGAATTACACATGTCCGCGCATTGAACACCAATATAATAGCTCCGCTGCCCTCTGAGCTGTTTCTTTTACGTGTTCGAAAGCTGCGCAATGTCCAGCTGTTGTGTAAACTAGGTGCGAATGGCCTGCACTGCCAAAAGTACCTGGTGTCACTTTTCAAGTACGTTGGCTTCAGTGCTGATCAGCGATCACTAATGCATGGTGTTTGCATGCGAAGCTCTCGGCCGTACGCTCTGTTGGTTCTTACTCATTAACACACACGAACGTTTGTTTTTGGTGTCGTAGGCATGGTATTGCGATTCTACAAGTTGCGCCGTTCATACGAAAGGGCCTTTCATGTTAAGGGACTACGTGCGTACATACTGTGCGGTGTGCACTTACTGCGTGTTGTTGTGTGCGCAGTTCACTAACAACCTTTATGTGCAAGATCGCGTACACAATACAGCGGTGTCTTCTTTTCAATGGGAACCGGGCTACGATAAAGGAAACGAAAGGCCTTACGCTTAGCAGAACGTAAGTTCGAATACGATAATAAAGGGGCTGAATGTTTTTGATTACGGCACGTACCTGTGCTTTCTTTGCTGCTGTACAGAAACACTCCACGAAGAATTTCGCAACACAGCGCTCGGGTTTGCCACTCACGAACCGTCTGGGAAACGTGTACTCGCAACGTTTTACAGCATGCAAATCACACAATATGCGCTAAGTGTACGCCGCGACTGTAAATCTGCGCAGAAGCGAGCCCGCTCGGAAGGCACTCCGCGGAGTGCCTGCAGTTTTGTTTCCCATACCTGTTTGTTTGCCCCACAAATTTGACGTCACTTTCGCCACGCTTCTGTCAATGCATTGGGATAGGATAGGGCCTCTGCAGTGTTTCCTTCCTCCGTGCTTCAGCGGAGTCTACTTGGCACATAGAGACATATCATATATAGAGCGTATAGGAGGTGCTGATGATTGGCCCCGCATACAATGAACTTCAAAGGTGTGACACGATGCTCATATAGCTGTGAATTTGCGCGCTACAGTAACCTCACTCAAAGAAGTGCCGGTGCGGTGGTTTTTCCATACCCCCTGAGAAAATGCTACGCTAAATTATTTCTTTATCTTGATTTGATTCGTTTTCACCAACAAAAACCTCTACCACTACTTGGTATATATAGTGGATAAGGTACTCGGCTGCTGACCCACAGGTCGCGGGTTCGAATCCCGGCTGCGGCAGCTGCATTTTTCATGGGGGCGGAAATGGTGTAGGCCCGTGTTCTCAGATTTGGGCGCACGTTGAAGAAGCCCAGGTGGTCGAAATTTCCGGAGCCCTCCACTACGGCGTCTCTCATAATCATATCGTGGTTTTGGGACGTTGAACCTCACACATCAGTCAATCAAACTACGCGCAGGCCACGCAGCAATATCTGCAGGTTCGATATCCTCTCATATTGCTCCCGTAAAAGGGGGTGCACAGCGAACACAGGTGTAGAGCTACTACTGCTTGAATGGAGATGTTACTGAACGTGTTATGAACTTTTTTAGAAAATATGTAGCCACGCTAAAAAATTAAAAATGAATTGTTTTTAACTTATTTTTCAAGGAACATTTGTGAAAGACTTTTTGCATGTGAAAAGGCGGAAGCTCCTTTATGGTGGTTAAATGTGCCGATGCCCTTCTGAACCATGATATTATTCGTCGGTTCAACCATCCTTTAATTAACAATTTTGATCTTTCATAATTAAACTTTCCAGGCTTCTTTCTAAAAAAGCTTCGTGAAAAGCGAAATTCTCGTGGTGGCACAACTATTTTGGTTTAGAAAAAGCGCATATTATTGAGACATATGTCACAAAAAAATAGTGCACTTGATAGCTGAAGTGGTTACAGAGAAAATGGTCCTTTTCTGAGAAAAATTAGTGCTTTAAAAGAAAACGTCATTTAAATATCGAGTTGTCGTGAAGTTGGAATAAATGATCCTGCTGCATATTATACGCTGTTACTCATAATGCTTCTAAAAAAATGTCTTTTATGCGATATTCCGGTGACTTTGCACCCAAGTAATCAAAAAAGAAATCTCGCGGAAGACTTCCAAACTCTGCAGCACTCGCACTCAATGGCGGCGTCTCGGTGTTTTGACTGGGCTCTAGGGAATAGTTGTTTCCGAGAATTTCTGCTACTTGCGCAGATTTACTGAAAAACCCTTGCACTGACGTGTCATGAGTGCGTTTGCGGAACCAATCACAGCTG
Organism: Rhipicephalus microplus; assembly: GCF_043290135.1. Lineage (NCBI taxonomy): Eukaryota > Metazoa > Arthropoda > Arachnida > Ixodida > Ixodidae > Rhipicephalus > Rhipicephalus microplus. The sequence continues at coordinate 466,319,287 of NC_134710.1, forward strand.
TGAGCCGCCGGAGATGGCAATAATTGCGGGAGGCACGAGATATGGTAACGGCAAACACGCTGACGCGAATAAACTTTCACGCACAGCTTTACCGATCATCACGAGCCCATTAAACAGAGAACTGAATCATTGAGATATATCACTCAGCAAGGCATGCTGCCATTCAAATTGATTATGCTTATAAATGCCATTGCAAGTCCTTACTTTTACAACTTAAAAAACTTCACAACGCCTATATTCAGAACTCACGCCGAAAGTATAGGTGATATTCACCTCCGAGACGCCCTGTGCTCCCGCAGCCTACGTCTCAGCATATCCGCACAGCACGCAGGCCCTACTTCCAGCCGCCATGACTAGGGTCATGCACACTGTGTGTGCCTCTGCGTGATACTAAAGCTGAGCCGTTTTTTGCGCCCACCATGCGTTATCACGTATGATTGTGCCGAATTTCTGTGCAGCCATTGCTCAAAATGGAAGGGTGACGAGCCTGAGAATTCAAAACCAGTTAGATTTTATTTCTTGCCGAGCGTTATTAGCGGTCAATGAAGCCGTACACTGGAGGTGGCGGTGAAGCGTGATGTCAAATGATTCAGCCGTGTTCGCCAGGCTGATTTTCACAGGGCTTTGGGGTGAGTGCTTGAGGGTGGTTTACCTGCGAATGAAAACTCGGTTAAGTTTGGATTCTGACAGCTTTGAGGAATTCAGGCGTGAACAAAGCATTAAAATAAAGAAATCGCAATAATACAGTAAATGCAGTCCGTTTCAGTTCTGACAGAGACGTCTTCTAACAGCGCGAAACAAGAGCAACGTTAGATTATCCATATCAATATATGTGCGGTACACTGGGAGCTTAAATGAGAGACACACGCCTCTCATTTTTCGAAGTGACACAAGAATTGGTCGCAATTAGCGACCTTAACACCGATTGTACAATACTTTTGAGCTTTTACGGTTCAATTGCGACATTACCAGACACAAGACTACTTGTGTCTTTAGGCATTACCAGAAAAGAAATGGTTGCAATTAGCTACGTTATCATTAACTGCACATACATTTGAGCATTTATGATTCAATTTCGGCATTATCAGACACAAGGCTACTAACTAATAATGTAGAAAAGTCACAGAAATTTCTCTGGCAGGGGTCCTTTAATATCTCATGCATGCCATGGTAGTCTAGTATATTCAGTCAGTGTACACACGAGCGCCAAATAGAACCATAGTAACAAGCCCGAATCGCCACCCTAATGAAAGGTTCGATCGCTGACGTCGAAAAGACAACCCGTTTTACCTGTGATCAGATTACTGACGACCACCGAATGTGCTCGAGGCTATTGTAAACTGAAGTCAAGTTTCTTGAAGATGGTGCACGTACACACGCTGGGAGATTGGCCAAGAACCAGATAGTTTTCATCACTTTAATAAACAGAATACGATTGATCTACTTGCGAGCGAAAAACAAAAGATAAACAGGGCAAATTTGTTACTGCAATAGTAAATTAACTGTAGTGTAATGCAATAAAGCGGCGCATTGAAATAAAAATGAATGTGAAAAAGTAATAAAATTTACTGGAGAATGATTTCGAAACCTGAACCTCTTTGAACATTCGACGAACTCCTACAATGCGTCAGCAATATTCCCGTCGCTGTGGCCGACAATTCTGCGACAATTCCAACCTGGAAATTTCTGTGAAGTCATCATCTCTTGCTGCATGTGAAGGAGGTGGTGATAATTGGCCGAAAAAACGTTGCTCCAAGCACTTACCAATTATTTTCAACGAAGTTTTTATTTCTTCGGCAGACAAAATAATCGAGTCTGCATTTATTGACTGCGGAATCATTTTCTTTTTCTGTAAGAATCTATATAACGCCTTTTTCTATTGGGCTTAGAAAGGCATCTCAACTTCCGCCTGTCATAACCTTCTATTAACTTGGCAACTGTACGCTTAAAAACACCTGCATAAAACTGGTAATCCGTCCAATTTTCAGGGCACTGATTGTACAAAAGCTTTTTCCATGCTGCTTTCTTGCTTTCTTTCGTCTATAATCTCTCGAGCAATCATCATTCCACCAAGGAGAATTCAAGCTGTGATTAGCTCACGACACCCTGAATTCATATTTCTCGCGATAATTCTTTAACAATGAAAATATACTCCGAGCTTTCGACTTCGTGCTTTTATCCGATAGAGAAGGCGGGGAACAAAGAATGGAATCCTCAAATTTGGAGTAATTTATATGTGTTCCAGTAAAAGAGGTTATTGAGGCTATTTGAATTTCTATTTCGAAAGTTATCGGTAAACGGCCGCTATTCGTTGCGCAATCAATGACTATCCAATAAGGTTGGAGCTTGTAAAAGTTAAATACAGCGCTGAGGAGGCATGTTGGCGCCCGTATGTAGGGCTTCCCGAATTTAGACATAAAAATGATTATCTTCGGCCCATTGCCACAACCGACTGCCGCACGTATCAGTTTTTACTCATCATGTAACATGATGGGAGTACGTCACTGGCTAATAAAACATTTTCTCCACACGTGCATATAAGAGTATCTAATGGCCAAGTATCATGTACGTTTGAAGAAAAGTAAGCTTTTACTACTGACAAAACCTGCCTTGTCTGGAGAGTTAGGCCTACAACCAATATTTCGTATGCCGGGGAGAGGAGCTTTAATGTCTACTTGGCTTTATGCCAAAGCTTGTTGCAAATCATTGTGACTATTCCACCACCTCTCGTAGGGTGGTCTAGTCTAAACAAATGGTAATTCTAAAAGTAAACATTGGTATCTGTAGCAATCCAATCTTCTTGAAGTAAGAATAAATGGGGATTTAATTTATCAAACATGCAATGTAAGTCAGTAATAGCAGCAAATAGAGAGCAAAAATACCACTGCAGAACTCTCAGGGACGATATATTGGTGTAAGAATTGTAAAATACTTTTTAAATACTTTACTAGCCATAGTATTTTTTGGTTTAGACGGAAGGCAAGTAGAAACATCATGGTTCAACGGGGACCAGCTGCATTTATGTGCCCGAGCATGTCGAACGTTGAACAAGAACACTTGTTTTTGTTCAACGTTCGACATGCACTCTGAGGAGATCTGGATGTTATGCGCAATAATCACCTCATCATTACATACTGCATTAGCATCACTGGCAGTCGGTATTTTACTGGGGCTCAGAATTACCCAGAGCAGCTGGGATCAAGAGCTTGGCAATTTGATCACGGACCACTAGTGCTATGCATTCGGAGAAGCTAGCTACCAATGGGTCCATTACTGTAGCCATACCTCTTCCCAACGCTACTTCAACTGCCTACGCGGTATTAGTCTCCTGTCATGATTAACGTGTTGTGGAGCCAGCACAGCCATGGGCTCTCTTCTTCAAAGCTGCAATGGCTTCCTCGCTCTAGCATCTCCTTTTGTCTTAGATTTCTAGAATTCCTACATCTTCATGGCGCATCGGGCACTTGGCGAAGTCAGCTGCGTGATGTCCACCCACAAGCAACACAAGTCGTCTTGGGGCATACAAACTCGATCTGAGTGGCCTATACTAGATCTACGACATCGCCCATCTGATTCGCAGCCGCGAGAGCTATGCCCAAACCTCCAAACTTCTAGCATTGCAATGGGCGTGACGTTAGTTGATCCACTCTAAATACTAATGACCATGCTTTAATTTCTGAAGGGCACGACGTACCTGCAAAAGTCGCAATCACTGACTCTAAAGGAACTTGTTTGTTATCAACCATTCAATTACACCGGTAAACTGCCACCACACCTGCCACAGAAAGCTTTTCGATCGTCTCCGCATGGCTTAATTGTGCATCTACATCACGTACAATGCCTTTAGTGCATGCGAGATGTTGCGGTATATACGCACTCACCGGGATCGAAGCAAAGGAAGAACACTTAAGAAGATCATTTACACATTGCTGATCTGGTGATCGGCATTCAATGCCACCGCGAGCAAACTGCCGCACGTCGCTTATGCTCTGCTAGTTAGGAGTCATGGCATATAGATGTTCTTGTATCGCCTTAGGGTTATTGAGCTTAATGAAGAGCCCACCCAAAGGTACCAGAGCGACGAGAATACTGCTGCCGCCACTGCGGAGAAACAAGTAAAGAGGTAAATCATGATCGTGCAGCGAGGCGGTACACAGGAAATGACCCTGACCCGGAAAATTCCGAGACATCAGTGCAGCCTCAAGCCTATATAAAAAATGAAAAATAATCCTGCGTGTAATAATGAAAAACACAGGAAATGCTAGTGTAAAGATAAAAACCATCTACTACTTAGCCACCCAACCAGCACCGAGAACCGCCTAACCAGCAGAGAAGCACCAGCAACCAAGAAAGCCGACTCTCGCGTGTGCACAGATTTGGGTGCACGTTAAAGAACCCCAGGGGGCCGAAATTTCCAGAGTCCTCTACTACGGCGTCTCTCGTAATCATACAGCGCTTTCGGGACGTTAAACCCCACATATCAATCAAAAGCCGATGCTCGCTGCACGAGTTTCCAGTCGTACACGTAGCAAGAATTATATCACTTCTTTTCTTTCCGAGCACAAGTTCGCCCAATAAAGTGTTTAATTCTTACCTGCTTCATCGTTACAACCACGAAGCCATACTAACGAAAAATAAGGGCACGAAATGAATGTGTATGTATAATAGAGCAGAAAATATGAGATGTAGAAGATTGCACGGACTCCGAGATAGCACGAAAACCCATGCGCAGCCTTGTTCATAGGCTGAGCTCGGGTATGACAATGCCGTTGAAAATCTGGGGCTCATGCCAGGCAGGGGCAACTTATTTTAAATGCGAAGCGTTTTATAGTCTCACCCACTCGCAAATCTGGCGTCGGTGGTGTCGTCAACACCCCCACTGCACATGCTCGTATCGCATGCTCGCGTTTCGTAATCATATAGCCCTTAAAACCCGACAAAACTCCCACCAGTCGCGGTGTTTAGATAGGTGCTTTGATATTTAAGATAGCAAGTGCATTTATATTCCACTGAAAAGTTCATGTTTGCGCATCGAACTTCGAAGTGCTTAGAGTTAGGCCACCGCAGTTCATCTGATTTAGGAACGCATAGTTCCAAATATATGTGGCCGTCAGACTGCGTTCAAAATGGATATGACTTTTGAAATCAGCCGCTACAACTCATAAATGGTTGATTCCTGTTGAGGAAACCAGCCCATGGGCCATTTACAAAACTTCTATAGATAGCAAGGCATTCATTCTAACTTCTAGTGCCTGTAATGACCACCGCTTCTTACTTTGGTGGATGCACTACGAAATGGCAACCTCGTTGACATAACCAATTATTTATTGAGCATAATTGTTCCCACCTTGTTGACAAACTCAGGAACAACAGCATCACTTCACAGGATCAACATTCTGCGAAGCTCAGCGTCATCACCATTAGCCTGATACATTCACTGCAGGACAAAGGCCTCTTCCATGTTCCGCCAGTCAACTCGGTCGTGTGCTTGCTGCTGCATGCCACTTTATACCCGCGAACTTCCCAATCTCACCTGCCCACCTAGCTTTCTGTCATCCCCTAATCCGCTTGTCTTCTCAGAGAATCCAGTCACTTACTCTTAATGACCAGCGGTTATCCTGCCTATGCGCTACATGCTTGGCCCATGTCCACTTCCTCTTCTTGATTTAAACTATGATATCCTTAACCCTAGTTTGTTCCCTGATCTACTCTGCTCTTCTCTTGTCGCTTAAGGTTACACCTATCATTTTCCTTTCCATCGCTTGCTGCGTCGTCCTCAATTTAAGCTGTACCTTTTTTGTAAGTTTCCATGTTTCTGCTGCATAGCTAAGTACCGGCCAGATGCAGCTATTCCTCTTGAATGATAGTGCCAATCTACCAGTCATAATTTGAGAGTGCTTGCCAAATGTGCTCCACCCATTCTTATTCTTCTGGTTACTCCAATCTCGTGGTTGAGCTCCGTAGCTATCACCTGTCCTAAGTAGACGTAGTATTTTACAACTTCAAGTGCACTGTTACCTATGTCGAAGCGCTATTCTTTTCCTAGATTGTTGTATATTACTTTCATTTTCTGCAGATTAATTTTAAGACCAACCTTTCTGCTGCCCCGCCGTGGTAGTCTAGTAGCTAAGGTACTTGGCTGCTTACCCGCAGGTCGCGGCATCAAATCCCGGCTGTGGCGGCTGCATTTCTGATGGAGGCAGAAATGTTGTAGGCCCGTGTGCTTCGACTTGGGCGCACGTTAAAGAACCCCAGGTGGTTGAAATTTCCGGAGCCCTCCACTACGGCGTCTCTCATAATCATATGGTGGTTTTGTGACGTCAAACCCTACATATCAATCAATCTACCTTTCTGCTCTCCTTGTCTAACTCCTTAATCATCGAGTTGCAATTGGTCCCCTGAGTTACCCAGCAATGCAATGTCAACGGCAAAGGGCAGGTTACTAAGGTACTCGCCATTAACTCTTATTCCTAACTCTTCACACTCTAGGCTTCTGAAAACCTCCGGTAAGCACGCGGTAAATAGCATTAGCGAGATCGTATCCCCCTGCCTTACACCCTTCGTGATTGTTATTTTGTTGCTTTCCTTATAGAGCACTATGGTGGCAGTTGATACCCTATATATTTCTTCCAGGATGTTTATATATGCTTCGTCGACACTCTGATTCCGCAGTGTCTGCATGACTGCTGATATTTCTACTTAATGAAATGCCTTTTCGTAATCAATAAAAGCTTCTCGTAATCAATAAAGGCGATAATAGTGGTTGGTTGTATTCTGCGAATTTTTTTATTACCTGATTGGTAGTATGAATGCTATGAATGATAGTATGAAGCTCAGCGTATTATCCAGTAAAGCTGGGAACCGCCCATATCGCGCACCAGCGCTAGGCGAGCTGGGTTGGCTCGTTGCGCGTGCGCTGCACTTAAAGCGGGGGCGCCTGCATCGACACATCGTAAGCCTTGAATACGCCCCCTGTCAAAAAGGTCTGCGCGTGGCATCTTCACTTGGCCATTCGCTTCGCGGACGTAGTGCGTGAAGGTTGGTTCTGTTACTGCGCTCATCCGCAATGTCTGCCAAGCTTTACAGCGTTCCGACAAGCCCCACGTGTGGCTTCGTCCGTTGTGTGGCGAAGCACCTCAACGTGGCGCTATGTGTGAAAAACCTGGATTTCTCCAAGAACGAGCACCTTACCGAGGATTACATGAAGGTCTGTCGCCGCTACTGGTGTAGTTTTTTTTTCAAAGTTTGTATTTTCGCTTCTGATGCGAGGTCAAGTATTCGTTGGAACCTTTAAGTTAATCGCACAATTCAATTGCTCAAGTAATGTCATAGGTTCGGAGCAATTAGACTCAAAATAGAAGTGTAATGTTGCATAGTTTTTTTTTTGTTGCCTTTACTCAAGCACATGTGCTGAGGTCAATTCCAGCACGTTCACGTGTCATTTCCTACCAGATTTTTTGCAGTCATGTTTTCTATGCAACGTGCAAGTTGCAATCACCAAGCAAAAAGAAGTAGAAAACGGAGGCTCACGGTCACTATTACGTAGTTTCATCGTTTTTTCGCCAGTCACTTTTGAGACGGTGCGTTTGTGGAAAGTTTCGTTGAATAGCGTAGCCTAGCTCTTGCCAAGGCATGGAAAAATTTCGTAAGCGAAAGCTGACAGTTGAATTTGTACCAAATGCAATGTTGCATTGCATACAGACCGACGTTTGCTCGGTATAGATCAGTGATCTTCCTTACTTATGCGCTAATTTACTCTGAATTCGATTTCTCTAACTACGTCTTTGCTTGTTGAGTGTCTTTTTGTAAAGTCAATTCATTCCCGCAGAACCTTCTCTAGACGGAAACGTATTGTTGATGGCTTAGGTAGTCCTCACTGTGGTGCTAAATACATTTCATCCCAAAGGGACAAACGGTGAAATAGTGTTAGTTTAGCCCCCCCCCCCCCCCCCGTCTTTTTTTTTTTTGCAAGAAATGTATTTCAGGCCATATTCGAGTGTTCAGCCACCCATTTTTCAACCTAAAGGCACGGGCCTCGACGGACTTATCGACATGCGCCATATAAATAAACGCGGCGTCGCAAAGAACATTAGGTGCGTGCTCGAGATGAACAGTCCAGTGCAGCCGTTTCCTGCCACGCAGCTCAGAGGCGTGCTTCCTGTTCCACTCGGTGAGGTGCAATACCTTGATTCTCCATGCTGTCTACATCATACGGGCTTTCAATAAATTACCTTCACTTACGACTAGTGCAGTCGAAGTGCTCGACTGGTTGAAATCTTTTAAACAGGCATTACGGCAAGATCCCCGTGAACTTAATAAGTAACCCCGCTTATCCACTTTACAAGCTCTACTGTGCAAAACATTCATCTGGTTTGACTTTCCCCTTCGCTTTTACGCAAATGCGTACTTTTCCCACCTCCCCACTTTATATCTCTATCTTCTAACACCCTCATGTCAGGTTTCTTTATTTTTATTGAGGACATCATCATTATAACCTTCGCTGCCGGTCGCACTACAGCACATCGAATCACGGGCCGTCATGGGCGCAGTCATTCTAGTTAATTTCGGAATTCGGGCAATAATCAGACTAGTGTAATGTCATATATAGTACTCATGACTGAACTTTCCTTCGCGCTTAGAATGGCATAAAGTGAAATGATATATAGCAACTGTCATGCGCAAGAAAAAAATTCTGATCAGCCACGATGCAAAAGGGAAATGGGCCAGAGCAAGAGTGACTATGCGCGAAGTCAACACAGTTGTGAAAGCATGGACCAAATTGAGTTATTCATGCGTGTGGGCATTCACTTTAATTTAGTTTTTTTTTGCCACTGAGCTGCCTATAAGCTGTCAATGGCTTTCATGCATTCAGCTCACGTCCACGTTGTTATAGTCCCGTACATAATTGGCAGGGTTTTATGTTCCAAAAGTACGTTTGAGGGACACCGTAGAGAATGGCTTGATAAAGTTTAACCACTTTGGGCTGTTTATTGCACCTGAATACCAGAAAACAGGCCTCCAATATTTCGCTTCCATGGAAATTCTGCCACTGCGGCAGTGATTTGTGGATGCGTTCCTGCAAATTTATTATTCGTGTGGTACATATTTTGCATCCTACTAGGAGCCGTTCACGTCGGCTTAGACTCCATTGTTTTTTATTTTATCCCAGTTACGTAGGCGCTTAGGAACCAATAAAAGAGCATGCACGCCTGTTCAACTGGTTAATTCATAATCAGCGTGCTTGTGCAGAATTTAAAATTCAACAGTACCGCGAAAGGCCACAACGAATGGCACTGGTGATAGTATGCCTATATGCGCGCGCTTGCATAACTTTTAAGGTCATTCTCGTTATCTGTTCGTCAGGTATCTGCTTGGTTTCACTTGCTGTATTAAGTACAAGCTTTAAAACGTATCTAAGAAGGAAAATGTCCTTTTGAAGCTTCTTTTTTGTGCGTCTGATTTAGCGATCAGCACGTGATGGAATGCCACGTGGAAACCGCCAAAGTTTCACTGCAAATATTCCTGGCGCATCATGACGTACACTTAAAGCGGAAGCTTCTCCCCATGCAGTGCCAGATAACAAAATAAAAGGAAGGGCATCTGACTTTGCACTTGATGAATATCTTTCGATTACTGAGTGTACTGTTTCCACTAGAGACGTGGGATTTAATCATGCGACGCTTGATCAGCTGGGGTTCAGCATTACCATTCACGATTTGGCAGCAAAGTTGCCAGCGGC